>NW_023600993.1:31095336-31695336 GCF_014898055.3 Talpa occidentalis
CTGAGGTGCAGGGGGCTCCTGCTCTCTGCAGCCAGGGGCAAGGGTATCCTACTGATGTGGGTCTACCTGGGACAGAGGCCTGTTCCCCAAGGCCTGGGGTATCTGCTTTCTTGAATGCCCCTCTGAGGCCAGCACCCCTCAGCCAGGGAGTGTCACCGGCGCGGGTTCTTCCAAACTGGCAGAAGGGGCAGTCACACCTGTGGAAGCGGGAGGGTGAGACAACTGCAGGGAAGAGCTCGGGTGCAAGTATATTGTAAACTGCTCCCCTCCCCCCACCCTTGCAAATTGTCCTGTGCTGTGCAGGGGCCATAGGCGTATGAAGGTGGATCAGTGGAGTCACACTGGTGTAGGGGAGATGTTGGCCCCAACCCACACATGGTGAGGCGGGAGGGCTGCTGGGTGGGCAGGCCAGGCAGCTACCCAGAGCTGTTGGAGCCACCACAGCTCACAGGGAACACTTGGGAAGGAACACGGCATTTGCTACAATGTCATTTAAGGGAAGGTTTGCGGGGTTGAGAGGAAGACTTGAAGGTGCTGCCCGGTGTGGGTGGAGAAAACCTTCAAGGCTGCTCTGCACACAAGGGAGTGTCTGCGATGGGTGTGTGGAGCTGGGCAGCTGGTACAGGCCCACCTTCCCTCATCCTGGTTCTTTGCCTCCTCGGCAAAATGCCACCCGGTGGTGCAGCGGTTGAGCGCTGGGTTGCGAAGCTGCCTGCAACCTTGTCAGCGCCGGTTCGATCCCCGGCTGCTCCCCAGCCACCGGGTGAGGGTCCCACATGGCGCGCAGACCTCTCCTGCCGCCCGCTGCTCCCCTCAGCAGTGTACTTCGGTCCTTCTGCCTGCTCTGCTCCCCGCTCTGGCTCTGGTGAATTCTCTCACCCTCCCGCGCTTCTGACTGTACCAGTGCTTGTATAAATAAATAAAAATAAATCTTAAAAAAAAAAAAAAGTCTGAAGATGAGATATGCAAGGGGACACCCCATTCTGAGCACCCCAGCCTGCGCAGGCTGTCAACTCTCCCTGGGCTTGCTGTGGGGGTACAGAGAGGCCAAGAGGGCCTTCTGCCAGGGTGGGGAAAGCTCCCCCTGAGGGTGGGTCCCGCTGGACCAGGATGATTGGACCAGGTGTTGACAGCTGAAGAGAAGGGCTCTTTGTGCTAAAGATGGGAGAAGTGAGTATCAGTAGCACGGGTATGGCAACAGGAAATATTTGTTTTGCTGAAACATGGTGGTTAGAAGAGCAGTTTGGAGACAAGAGAGAAACTGCAGATCTCAGCAAAGGATTGGACAGAGCGATTTATCTCTGCTTCTCACGCTGGCTTCGTGTTCTGTCTCCACCACCCTACCAGCCACCCTTTAGCTTGCCCTGGACAGCTACGGCCTGGACATGCGTACATACGTGTCCTGTCTGGCTCCCCTCCAGTCCTCGCCATCACTGTCACACTGCAGTCCGAGGACTCCTTTCAATGCAAAGCTAGTTATGCCCCATCTTGGCTTATGGACCTGCGTTGTCTCCCCACCACTCTCCTTGATCCGAACTGTGAGAGCTCGCAGCCTGGCCTCCACTGACCTCCCATCACCTCCCGGCACCTGCCCCCCCAGGAAGATGAGCTGTATGGATCTTAAGGCCATTTGAGCAGTGAAGAGTCTGTGGAAGGCCAACACCAAATCTGTCCAACCATCCTGGGTTTGCATCCCTGCGTTGCCATCTCCCAGGCCTCTTTGAATCCGTTTTCTGCTTGCCTAGTTAGGGGTAGGGCTCTTACCCCTTTCGGTCACCCAGTGGTGCTGAGGGCACTTCTGCGGGACTGCCCTTCCATTCCTGACATGATGTCTGCAGTGAAAAAGCCCCTGGTCTCTGCCTTCCCCGGATGTTCATCCTCTTTGCTGTTCCTTGAAGACTCACCTAGACATTTCATTTCAACCTTCCCCACCTCCACCCCCCCCTTGCCTTCCTTGGTCTTGCTTTGGTCTGTCTGCCTTTCTGCAGGGATTCCAGAAAGGAAAGTTAAAGCGATGGAGTTGTTTTATTGTCAGATTTTTGCTAACCATATAATTGGGCTTCAGTAGAGTGATTCATGGACATGCATTTACGGCTGAAGTTGTAGATCTGTTTTTAGAAATTATTAGTAGGCATTAAACAAAAACAGGCTTTATTAATAATTCACCAGAAAAAAAAAGATACGGTGCAATATCCCGCAATAGTAATCTCTAATGCCGGAATAAGTATTCCATTTTTTCTCTTCCTCTGACAAAACAAAGACTTAAATTCTCCATAAACTAAAAGAAAGGCGGGTCTAAGAGAGCATATTTATCTGCTGAGCAGAGTCTGATGCTGCCTCTAGAGTCCCCAGAAACACAGGACAAATTCTTGGTGCCAATGTTTAGAAATATAGAATCCTCTGAAGCAAAAATAGGGCCTGGGGCTCATGTCAGGGATGTACAGTGAGGTCTGTATATCCTTTGCAGGCCTCTGCTTGGCTTTACTGCAAGGCGTCCTTAATTTATGGACCAAGCAGACCCCATTCGCACCCCTCCTCCAACACCCCTCAGACCCACTCTGGAGGTCATTGCAGACAGTTCCTGACTCAGCGATGGCTTTCTGGGTCGTCCTGCCTGAAAGCTTTCTGCAGGGAAGGAGTGTGCCTCCCCTGTGGTGCCAGGAAGCCAATGCTCCCTCCCAGTGTCAACTTTCAACTGAGGGGGGTGGGCAGTGTGAGGGGGGATGGATGGATTCATCCATGGCACTGTGCTAAGGTATGTTCTATACACACCCTGGAAAGTCTCCCCAAAGCAACTTGGTCATGAACATAGTCTTTTGGGGGTTCCCTTTCCATTTTTGCTTCTTTGCTCACTCGCCATGTTTCTTGGTAATAGCCCCACAAATCACCACCCACCTACACTCATGTCCTAATCTTAGGGTTCACTGGAACAATGGGGAGGTGAGAGAGAAGAGGAAAGCTCATTAGTGTGCTGAGAAGCGGGTTCTCAGAAAAAGCACCAAGGGACCCCCACTGGGACCCTCCCCCCATGGTAAGCAGGTAGGGGCCCTCGGGTCTCTATCTCCCAGCACTCATCCCTAACTGGTTGAGGCAATAAGCCTTTCCTGACCACACTTCCATTGTTCTCACCAAGCTCCTATGCCAACAAAGTCCTTAGGCAGAGAAGACCCTCATAAGGCTGTGGTGAGGATTAAATAAGTTCATCAAGCCAAAGTGTTTTAAACCATGTCTAGGACACAGTAAATGCTCAATAGACATCAGCCACTGTTACTCTTTGGTCTAGAAATATATTCAGAGTGAATCTTCTTTCTGACTTAAGGGTGGGTCATAACAAATTTCAGCGATGAGAATATCCAACAGGCTTGTTTCTTTTGGATCTATTCTAGATCAGGGCTCCCGGGCAGTTAGGGTGACTCAAACCTGGGAAGTGCTCCCAGGCCTCTAATTTTGCTGTCTCTGAGTTTCCACAGCAACCAGGCCCTGGAGATACCACCATCCAGACAGGGCACCAACTTCTTTCTGTTTCCCTGTGACCTGGGCAGTTGAAGACAGAAGTCCTCTGTCCATCCTTCTTCCCAGCTGATGTTCTTAAACTCTATCCAACACTCAGAGCTGAGATTCAGTGAGAAATTGCAAAATAAATCTGGTCAAATGGACTCAGGTGTGGTGGGAGGCCTAACTTGATTTTGTTGGTTTGCATTTGTAAATCCCTGTCTGTGCGTATATGACAATAATAACAGTCTAAGATATTCTCACTGTTCCTGGCTGTTCTCTCCATTCTGGCCCTACCCAATACATCATCAATTCTCATTTCAGCAGTTCTCTAAAAGGAAAGTGACTGAGAGATTGGGTGGAGGTAGATTTTAGTGGCATTCCAACTCATTCCTAGCAATTATGCTAGAAGTTTCCAAGATGAAGTCCTATGTGATGTACCACTTCCTTCTGAGGGGCTGGGGGATGGAAAACCCAGACTCCTGGTCAGACAGAAATTCTCAGCTCATTACTTTGGGATTTTAAGATTTCTGCTTTGTACTTAACCATTTGGTACTTACCATGAGCTTATGACATTGGGACATGTATTTGGGGGGAAATAAATCCACACCTGAGTCCTGTTCTCAAGTGGTTTATAAGGGGTTTACACAGAGTGTGAATCTGACAAGTATTTGACATGTGTCCCCTGTTCTTTGTTACAGGGGTGGCTTCAAGAGGAGGGTGGCCCGTGACCCCATGACTCCACTGCCCAGAACCTGGGAGTGACAGAACTTAGAGTGGGAACTGGCCAAGGGGCAGCTCCTACCAGAGGATGACAACTGCTGCAAGACAGTCGTGATCGGATGCTACTGCTGCAGTGAGGTAGGACATGGAATAGAAGGCTCTGGAAGGAAGAATTCCTTCCTCCTAGCTAGTCTGGGGGCCCCAGGAGACAAGAGATTGAGAATGAGATAAGTAGCCCCTGTCCTCCTGCAGCTGACCTGGAACTCACAGCTTGGCCTGGGTGTTCTCCTTCGAATATAGAAATTCTCACACTACAGCAATGGCAGACAAGAGCACTCCATGACCATGCTGGATCAAAACAAAAGCAAGACGACATCCCAATGGTGTCTGAACATAGACAAATTGAGTATTGTTCAAATCACAAAATAACCAAGCATCCCCTTATCGTGGCTGGCAGGAGTGTGGGCTGCTGCTTTTTCAACTACACCTGCAGCCTCTCCAGTCTGCAGTCTACTCCAGGCGGCCTGCGGAGCCTTTCCTCTCCCGTGCCCAGGTGAACAGGGCCTGCCAGTGTTCTGGGATTCTGAAAGTGGGGTTGGTGCCCCCAAGGCAGCAGGTAGGGAAAAGCCATGGGCCTCTGATGTCACCCAGGGCACGCACGGAAGAGGAGTCAGCACTGGTCCTCACAGCAGTCCAGATGGGATGCTCTCAGCTCGACCCTGAAGGCATGGTGGGTGCTGCCTCAGCCCCCTAGGGACCACCAGCGTGGGGCACCACTGGCTTCCCATGTTGCCTCCACTGCTGTCTTTGAAGATGGTCAGGTATGGCTCCCCCACCTCCACCCCATGTGTCCCTCCCTAATTGTTTTCCCTCAGCCTTTGTACCTCTCCTTGCCTGCAGGTTCCTTCTGCGTTTCAGTGTCAGGAAAAATTGTTTTTCTCAAGTACCTCTCAAATATGTCCTCCACGTCTGAACCCCTCCTTTCCTCTTAAAATATACATTTTAAATAAAATTAAAACCCACTGGGTAAGCCAACTAACTCCAGTGGCCCATAAAATATGGATGTGGAGAACCTAGCCTGTGGACCACCACATGGATAGCAGAGGCTATCCAGATCCGGGTTCCCAGGAGCCCACCTGGAGACGGGGGTTCACGTGAAAGGGGACATAGTGGCAAGAAAAAGGAAGCTCAACAGGGAAGGGAAGGAGGCCTGGCCAAGGTGCTGTGCAAGCAGGGCCCAGAGGCTGGCTTCCCCCCACCCCTGGAGAGGCCCCTGCACAGTGCGACTCTTCCCTCCCATTATCCCTGGAGGGGGCAATGGAGCCACAGCCTCTCTCCCCACACACCCATGGGTCATCGGGTAGTGCTCTCCCTGGGGCTGCAAATATCCAGGCTCTGACTTGCTGCTGCCCATGTGCACAGGCCACGGCTCAGTAGTCCCAGGGCAGCCTTCAGAGAAAGACCAGCAGCGCGGGCTGTTTGGGGTGGAAGTGCACGTGGAGCCAGCTGCAGAGACACAGGAGCATCAGCAGGATCTGCTGCCCCAGGAAAACCCCTGGGTGTATGATGGTGGCAGTCATTTGGGAGACACCAATCTGGAAAGGAGTGAGCCCAAGGGAGGGACTTCCCCTAAGTCAGTTCTAGAAAAACATCATGGGGTGACCAGCTGCATAGCCAGGGACTAGTTCCCCCCTGGACCATCTTTCCATTAGACGGCGTCCGCCTGGAGAAGCACTCAGGGTTTCATGTCGATTGATCCAACATAAAGAGCCCTCCGCAGCTCAGAGCAAACGGCAGTGCCTGGAAACTCAAGCCAGAACACACAAAGCCCAGGCAGGCTGAGGGAGATTAAAGATAAGACTGGAAACGAGGAGAAACATTCTAAGCTTGTCCTTGTGACAAGAACAAGGCCAAACTCTTAGGCAGTGTTTTTAAAAGAGAGGGCGAGGGTGTAAGAATCTCCCTGCTGCCTCCAGTTGGCACCCCAGACTCCATGAGGCTTAGGGGGTGAGTGCCCTTGCGCCCCTAGGGGTGAACATCTCTGCTGTGTCTCTGCGCAGGCCTGGGATGGCCTCCTGCCATCATGAGACCAGAGATTTTTGTATTTCCCATTAGGGATCATAATGGCTTTCTTGGCAGTAAAACAGACAGGATCAGACCCTCTTTTGTGTTTTTTTGGGGGGGATGGTTAATCACTCTAGGCTGACTCATCTGTTCTAATAAGCCCAGCTGCCTGGACTAAATCATCAATAAATGTTCTCACTTGTCCTTGGGAGTGACCCAATAATGAACTCAGCATTCTTCAGTTCAACTGCACATTTATTGAGCACCTACTGTGTGCCTAGCATTGTCCCAGATCTTGGGGATATAACAGTAATAGGATTTAGATGCTACTCTCTGGAAGTTCTACATTTTAAAAGTCCAGTGGGAAAACAACAACAAAAACTTAATGGTCAGTTAATTCCACGCCCCACACTGTATAGGGATTATTGCACCAAGACTGGGTATGAAATAGATCAAAGATTTTATAGCTACCTATCTCTATGTTACAGAAAAGCTGGTGAGACAATCAAACTCTAAAACCAGAATTCAAGGGATGCCCTTAGGTCAGAGAGAAAGCGAGAATTTTATTGAGCTGAAAGAACAAGAACTAATCGTGAAAAACGTGTGTGGGTAAGATCAGAAGCAATTTGAGGAATTAACTGACAGATACATACCATTACATTAGTGGTTTTCTACAGGGGATGGGATTTGGTTGAGTTTTTCTTCTTTTTTCTCTCTTTTCCTTAGCCCCTCACCTCCCTCTTTCCTTTTTCTTTTTTTTCCTCATGTTTTGTTAGTGTCTGACATATTTCCTACAATATACCTTTATGAACTTAAAAAAAAATTTATTTATTTATACAAGCACTGGGGTACAGGCCAGAGGCGCAGGAGGGTGAGAGAATTCACCAGAGACAGAGCAGGGAGCAGAACAGGCAGAAGGACCAAAGTACACTGCTGAGGGGAGCCATTGGCGAGACAGAAGAGGTCTGCCGCACCATGTGGGTATCTCCCTGGCCGGCCGGGAATCGAACCAGCACTGCAGAGGCTGCGGACAGCTTCACAGTGCTGCGCTCAACCCACTGCGCCACTGGGGAGGTCCAGAATTTTATTTTTTTTAAGGTTTTATTTTTTTTTTTTGATTTGTTTATTTATACATGCACTGGGTACAGTCAGAAGCGCGGGAGGGTGAGAGAATTCACCAGAGCCAGAGCGGGGAGCAGAGCAGGCAGAAGGACCGAAGTACACTGCTGAGGGGAGCAGCGGGCGGCAGGAGAGGTCTGCGCGCCATGTGGGACCCTCCTCTGGTGGCCGGGGAGCAGCCGGGGATCGAACCGGCGCCGCAGAGGCCGCGGGCAGCTTCGCAACCCAGCGCTCAACCGCTGCACCACCGGGGAGGCCCAAGGTTTTATTTTAAAAATGAAGTCAACTAAGAATCTAAGGCATATTGTACTTGAGGCTGAAGGTCAAGCCAAATTGATGCCAAAGATAAGCTAACTCTACGATGGGCCCCTATTCTCCCCATCTCTTCCCCGAGCCCCCAGCATTTGTCTATATTCAGATTGGTGCCATCAGCTTAGGGGAAACAGTATCTGCTTAAATAAATCCAATTTTATTAAGATGTTAGCTTATTAAAATAGTTTATGGACCCAGAAGACTATTCTTACCATTTCCCCCTCCTCGGAGAGACACAAAATCCTTTTCTCCATAAATAAAAATGAGGAAAACCAGAGGTCACCCAGACCAGTTATTGATATAACTTTTTTTTAAAAGAAACTTCCCCTCACAAAAATGTATCAATAAATACTTAGATGCTTAGATGCATAATAGATATGTCGAAGGCAATTGGAGCCTTATTGGATCATTGCATCCTCTATCATGAAGTTTCCAAGACAGGGTGAGAAGGGCACCAGTAATTGTTCTGTGTGGTAGGAACAGTCCCCAAAAGAGAGAAGTAAAAGCAAAATTATTTATGTTGTTTAAAACAAAATATAAATAACGCACCTCCTCCTGAGGAGTGAATCAAGCAGGGCCACAAAGCACGTGCAGAATTGCACTTTTGTTGTCTGCTTGACACCTGAGCGTGTGGCGTCTGTACCCTGGGCTTGTGCTTTGCAAATTGTAGGTCACAATCCATTAGCTATAAAACCCATTCAGTGAGTTGAGACGGCTAGTGTTTCCAGAGAACCACATGCAGCCAGGTGGGGCGTTGTTTCCGGGGCGGTGTGTGGCGGGATGGCATATAATGTATTTCTCACTGTGACTTGTGCTTTAAAACTTTGGAAATCGCTGCCCTAGACAGTTTTACGGTGCACACGCTTTCATTAGTAGGTTATATAGATAAATGGCCAGAATCATGTCCTATCATAACTCAGGACTCCTCCTTTGGCCACTCAGGACCTCTCTCCCAAGTGTCTCGAGGTCACCAGAGAAGATACGTTTTTCCAAAACTTAGTCCTGTTCACTTTCTCCTTCCACACCACTGACTCGTGGGCTGCTGCTTTGCAGGGTGAAGCCTGACACTACCAAGCTGTCCTCTTCAGTGCCCCTCAGACCACACACCCCAGCGGGTGGAGGTGGGATCCCGGGAGGTGGGGGACAGGACACTCACCGAGTCTGCCAAAATGGGGCCATCCCTTCTTCAGAAAAGGACATCCGGGCTGCCTTGGCGGGCTGGGGGTGTCCAGGGTCAGGAAAGAAGCTTGTCTCTCTTCCTAATCCTTCCCACTTTCAGGAAACCATGTCTCCTCTGGAGACCTGAGAGCCATCTCCTCCACCCTCCCCCTCTACAGCCAATCCATGACCAAGTCCTGTTCACTCTGCCTCAAGGGAACCCCAGTCTATCCATGGCTTGCCCTCTCCCCTTGGGCAGTCAGCATCACTCCCTGCTTACCTTGATGCCACCCTCTAATTGGCCTCCCCATTTCTCTATTTCTCTCCAACCCAATTTGCACTTTAAGACCTGAGGGGTGTCTTTTAAAAGGCAGGTCAGGGCCTCCCTGGTGGCGCAAGGGGTTAAGCACCACACTATGAAGCGATCCGCAGCCTTGGCAGCATGATTTCGATGCCCGGCCGGCCAGGGAGCAACCCACATGGCCAGGCAGACCTCTCCTGACTCGCCCGCTGCTCCCCTCAGCAGTGTTTTCAGTCAATCTGCCTGTTCTATTCCCCACTCTGTCTCTGGTGAATCCTCTCACCCCCTGCATCTCTGGCCTGTACCCCAGCTCTTGTATGCATACATAAATAAATCTTCAAAGGAAAAAAAAAAAGGCAGGTCAAATCCTACCACTCCCTTGTTTAAAACCCACCCATGACTTCCCGGCATACTCAGGAGAACCTCAAGGCTCCGGGCCCTACAGCCCCTCCTTCCCTGCAGCTCCCACCGCACTAGCCTTGTTTAGACTCCACAGAGCAACACGTTTGGGGACTTCACAAGCACACGCAACCCCTTTCCCAACTTCGCCCTACCAGGGTCTTCTCAGTCGTCAGATCTGGAGGGATTTCTCTAACTCGAGGCCCTCCCCCAAGCCAGTGGGACCTTCTCTCTCTTCTAAGAACTTTCTTCCTTAAAGCACTTAGAGCACATTGTAATCACGTGTATTTGAATTGATTCACTTAATAGTTGCTATACGCTCCAGAAGAAAGGACAGTGTCTCCTCACAACATGATCAATAAGCAGTTGTTATGTGAATAAAGTAATAGATAGGGAAACTATCTCCTCCTTCCTGGACACTGAAGCAGATTTTGCCCCCTAGGATAGCCCAATGACTCCTTCTGGTCTGAGAATCTATAACCTATCATTCTTCATTTATAACCATGCAATCCTCTCCCAGACTGCTGCGGTGCCCCTACGAAATCACTAACCTCTTGTTAGCTGAGCACCCCAGTCTGGTATCTTGTATTCTAAAAAATTTCTGTCCAGCACTGAGGGCAACAGGAAGACAACTCCATGATTCTGACAAGAAACCACCTTCTCAAACTCTACCACAGAATCCTAATCTCAAACTAATTCTGGAACCCACAGATCATTCAACTCTATCTTAGATCATGGCTCAACTGGCCTTGCCAGAGATTTTTTTTAATTTATGGGAGTTTTCCTTTCCACGCCCCCCTTCCCTTCCTTGTTTCTCTGTTCTTCCCTCTCTTGCCTCTTCTTCATTGCTCTTTCATCCACTGATTCACACTGTCTTGTTTCCAATCCTAAATGCAGTCTTTCCTTCTCTGTCTTGATGAGAACCAGAAGGAGACACAAATGTACTTCGATTAAGGATCCAAAATCCACTTCTCATTGTGATTAATGTGAATGAGCCCTTGGGATCCTGTTGGGACCCTCTGCCTCGCAGGGGAGTCAGCCCCCTACTCACAGGCGACTCTTTCTGGAGAAAAGAGGCCAGTGAGCCAGGCGGCAAAGACCATGCTTCTGCTGGGGCCTTGCTGGTCGCATCAGAGTGGAGGGCCAGGCCGCGGAAATCAATGAAGTGCCAAGTGCTGGTACTCACGTTCAGGCTCCATTTAGCACCTCAGCCTGGATTTCAGCAAAGAGAAAATCTTCTGGAATCGATACTGCTATCATTTCACAAAATTACAGTATTGTGTACTGAAAATGAGCCATAAATCAACTTCAGGCTTCACTTGCTGGAGGAAACAGCTTTGCAGTGAGAATACCGGCACCAGGGAACTAGTTTCAGGAGCTCAGAGGCTCCAGGCCTCCTAACTGGTTATATTCCCACCTGAGAAGGCAGGTGTTCTGGAGTGAGGGTCCCCAGCACATGGCAAGGACTGGAGAGATGGTGGTCTTGGGGACACTGGAAGAGAAGCATGACGGAAATCAAACAAAATTTCAGAATTTCCAAATCTGGTCAAGCAGAAACTGTTGCGGAAGCATTTGGGGGCACCTGGACTCTCAAGTTGTCCCAGCCCATTTGCAGGTCCTGATTTCATTCTTTCAGTGAGGCCTTCCTCAGTGAGCTAGAGATGGTTTGTCTGTGGATTTCCATTCCAGAAGCTGGCTGGGAGGTTGGTGGAAGGATATTTCTCTCTGGCTGGGAAAACGCCAAGCTGCGGAGCTCTTGAAGGCGACCCTCTTCCTTTTTACAAAGAGCTGGATGGAGTTCTGGGCACTGCTGTCCTGGCTGCACTCGCCAAATCACCTTTCCCTCAAGATGTCTGTGGAAATAGTAGGCATGAGGGCCCCGTCTATAAACCAGGCTGCCCAGCCCGGGAGGCCCTGCCTGGCACCCACTGGATGGGTCTGGGCCAGCACTTTGCTGCCCCACAGAATTATAATTGCTGAAGGCTACTGACTATGCCTCCACTTCTTACAGTCATGCCCAGTCTTAGCATAGTGCAAAATATATAACCACTGAGCTTGAGAACTAAATATATATTCCATAGTCTTCTGATGCCCAGGCAAAAAGGGAAAATAAAATCCAGGTCACATAATTCTAGTGATCTGGGCATTTATCTGCCACTAAATTCTGAAAGGAATTTCTTTTGAAGGGAACTTATGTAAGGGATGTCAGAAAAGCCTAATGAAAAATATGTTTAATGTGGTTTCTATAAAAGATTAAATACTTTTGATAAGTTATACCATTTACTTTCTGTGGGCCTATTTCTTCCTCAGTAAGTAGGAATAGTAATAAAGACAGTCTTATCATGAGGGCTGGGATAGCATTGTGAATTTCAAAAAGTGAATGTAGGATGCCCTGTTCAAATGGCAAAAATGCCATGTGAACATCATCTTTTCTTGACCTAGAATGTCAAGTAGCCACTCCCTGTGCTGTGCAGAAAATTCAGCTTTGTCCAAAGCATGGGGATGCCTCCCACCCACACACACACATGAAGGGCAGATGAAGCTCCCTCTAAATATTCCAGAGAGTGTCTCAAGAGAAACTGGCTCCCTCCTAAGTTACCTTCCTTTCAGCTCTGTGGGGGCAGAACTAATTACGAAGGGTCTTTCTTGAGTGTTCAGCAGAAGACAAGTGTTGCTTGCCCTGCATTACGTCATTTACTCCCGATGCGATGGGGCTGGTCCTATCTCCCTAGGTCTCACGTGAGAAAACTGAGGCTGGGAAAGGTTAGGTCCCTGCTCAAGGTCCCTTTGCTGCGAAGTCTGGAACCAAGGTTGGTTTGACTTGAGAGACCATGTGCAGCAAACCACCAGGCTGACCTTCAGAGGCGAGGAGTGGGGGTTGGGGGGTGAGGGGGTTGGGGGGGAAGCAAGAGCCAGCACAGTGGAGGGGGTGGAAACCCAGAAAGTCTGGGTTTGTCCCCAGGCTGGACGAAGTGTGACCACTGGTGTCTGGGGGCACCACAGCACAGTGCCGGAAGCTCTTTATGATCCTGGATTCACATGTCCTTTGGGAGTGGAACGACATGCCTAGTGGTGCTTGTCTTTGTCCAAAGCCAAATCTAAAGGTGTTCAGAACATGGGTCAAGTATGTTTCTAATGTCTTTTCATGCTGGAGGCTATGCCTCTCTCTGTCTCTTCTTCCCCTATTCCTTCTGGTACCTCCTTCTTACCCCTGGTGCCTAGACCTCCCCCAGTGCTCCCCAACACCTGATCACCTGCCCAGCAACAGTTCTCTTCTGGCAGTATGGGGCCAAGGCAGCCTGGTTTGGGCATCAGGACCCCTGCTCCTTGTATGCAGCAGTGGCCTGGCTGCCTGCCCTTCTATGCCGGTGACAATGTTACCCTGCCGCAGGCCTAGCCCTCTCTTTGCACTTCTACCAGGGCATTACTGCCCCCATCTTCAGCCTTGAATCACAGGATCTTGGTCAGGGGAGGAAACATGACCCAGGGTCTAGGGGCCCACTATGACATCAGCCAGGGTGAAGTCAGCACTGTGTATTATGCGCTGGCCTCATGTACCATCTAGAGCTTGGTGTTCTGCCTCATTCCGATGAGTCACCTCCACCTGTGCTTCTAGAAATGGAGGAGGTGGGAACCATTATTGAGCCCTGTGATGGCCCCATGGGGCCACTTCTTGCTTTGTCTTGCTACACCATAGCTAGTGTTATGAGTTTTTTCTGAAGAGTCCTGGGAAGGTTCTTCAGCCCCAGCAATGGAAGCATGTTAATCTGTCACACTGGGCTAGTGCTGCTTAAAAATGTCAGGCCCATACTGGAATTTCTGCATATCTCTGGAAACTGGTCACACGTCCTGGTCTCCCATCTCTGAGATCAGCAGAGAGGAATCAATCACACCAGCCTCCAGGAATCTTCCATGAGTCATGTTACCAGAGATGAGGAGCCCCCAAAATGGGAAGCAATATCACTCCACTGACAGATTGCTTCTAAGGTCACCCCAAAAGACTGCCTTGACACACCCCACTTTATGCTTTATTTCACTGTAGTCTCAAGTATGCATCCTTTTATTATTCTATGGGGTTAGTAGGATGTACATATAAAGCACTTAAAACCTCACCTGAAGCACTTCGCGCCTCTCCATGCTCAGTGACTATACACTTATTTCAGTGGTGAGGGGAACTAGCCACTCTTATTTTCATGAAACACCATTTTCACTGACAGGGGCAACTTACAGATTTAGCTATTTGGCAGACATTTTCAAATAAATAACGAAATGAGCCTGTCACTTCTAAGAAAATAACCAACAGTTATTTGTTTTGCTTTCAGCAATAACTAAATTTTTCTAAAACTTGTATTTGCCACTCTGAACTTGTCCCATTACTTAGATACTTTTCTTATGTGATTAGTGGTAGAGGTACCACGGGTCATTCCTTGAAATGACATAATGAAATGCTTCCATGATCGGCAAAAGTCAAGGAAGCAATTTTCATTCAAGTGACCAATGCGTGATGTCACAACAGCAAGCCTGGAAGATTTTTAATGTGACAGTAGATGACTTTAATGTTATGTTCATGCAAGATTCCAATGTGAAAGTAAATGAAAAGTTTATTGCTATGGTTTTAGATTCCACATTGCAACCAATTTTAATAAACTAGCACTTGTCAAGCTTTAATGCAATACCAAAGAATAGCAACAATTTTCTGAAAAGGCTATTTTCATACTCCTGCCTTTTACAACTACATATCGACTTCAAACAAAACAACAGTTTGCAACAGATTGAATGTAGACTCAGACGTGAGTCCGGCTGTCTTCTGCGAAGCCAGACATTACAGCCCGGTGCAAGACAGAAAACAATGCCGCTCTTCTCACTATTTTATTCTTTGTTGTCAAAAATAGTCTTTTTATGAAAATAACATTCTTATGTTAACATGGCATGGCTACATTTTTATTTTAAAATAAACTAGTAAAATAAGTATCTTTTAAATCTGTTTTAATTTAGTGTCTAGCAAATATCAGTAGATAGAACCCACATCAAAAATGCTCAGAGGGCCTTGAGAAATCTTAAGAGTGTAACATTCCTGAGGAGAAAGGTTTGAGAACCACCATAGTGCACAGTACAAATTTTAGGATTAAAAAAATATCCTACTTCCAGGGAGAGCGACCCCTTGCCCAGTTTTCCTTCTCCAAAGCAAGGTTGAGGAAATTTCCCTGCAAGGGAAGGTCCCTGTCTGTCTCCCAGCCCACTCCCCCAATGCCCCTATCTTTGCTATGCCAGAAAGCACAACCTTAAAGGATAGCTCTATTCCTTAGATTCATTTAAAAACTGTTCCCAGTGTTGTGAGTCCTGCTGGGTTCACCCACCGGCAAAGCCTTCAGTTTTGTAGCAGGTCAATTTCTGGCCACCATCATGGGCCAAGTTCTTCAAACAACATGTGAATGTGGCCGTGCCCCTGCCACATTAACATTCTATTCGGGTGGGGTAAATGCTTGGCTCAGCTCCACTGCCAGGGCATTTTTCTAGAATTTTCCTTCACTTCTACTTCCATCCCCCAAGTACATGGTTACTATAGGAGTGGCCAGTTTTTGCAACATGACACCCCTTCTGGCCAGAGTTGATTAGCCAGTCAGCATATCTCTGTGATTTAGGGACATGAGAGTCAAATAAACCTCATTCCAGTTACTTGAAGATATAAAGCTCGAGAGTCTTTATTTGTGGGCGTTTTCTACCTCATGGATGTAGGAGTGAAGAAAGCCAGTTTGCACCAAAAGATGGGATGAAAAAGATGTGCAGAGAGACGCCCAGCCAAGACAAAGACGGGTCCCAGCCTGTGTGGCAGTATTATTTCCTGGGGCCCAGTCACATCCCTGACATGCTCCTCCTGCTCCCACTCCCAAGTCTGACTTTGCTGTTTGTTTGCTTCAGGAGGTCTGAATTGTTCATCTGTACCAGAGACTACACTCTCCCTAGCCCCTGCCTAGCTCATGCTCCAGAAGCAAAGTCATTCGCTGTGCTAAACGGATGACAGAAAGCTGCCTGGAACTTTGGCAGTGAGTCAGGGGCCCCTGGGTTCAAGAAAAACATGCTATTGTGTGAGAGAGTGAGGTCAGGCAGTGGCCGCTCCCTGGCCGCAATACCAGGCAGTTTGGCGGGAAAATGCAGACACCCCAGAGGAACACTGTTGCTGATTAAATTCAGTCTAACCAGTGGGGAGATCAAGGCTTCATGTTGTCATCTTATCTGTTTCTATTACCCCTGTGTGTTTTTGGAGAAAGATTATTTTTGATCAGGGTCTTTAGCAGGGAATGCAAAGTCATTCTACTGCAATTGCAATGGGTAGTTAGTTTAGACTTCTGAGGTGTGGGGATAAAATTTAGGAATGTGTAAACAAGGGTGAGAAAAAATTACCTCTTCATGTTCACTAATCTCTAACTGAAAATGAACATTTTATAATTTTTCTTAAAACAATTTCTTATAGTTATTCCTCATCCTTGTGCAGGGACCGTGCTAATCTCTGCAACATTCCAATTTTAGTATATGTGCCGCTGAAGCTAGCACTCTTGCGGTTATTCATACCAAATCAGTTAGATAAGATCCCCCTACATAGTTCCATATCACATTAAAATGTTGTAGCTACCTGAAAAAAAAAAGTGCTCATTAGATTTCAAATTTACAGTATTTATTGGACCCCCCCCCATTGGATTCTATTATTTCACACATGTTTTCTATCAAATATTTTAACATTTCACATAATTGGTATATTTTGTTTTATGCATTAAAAATGATTCTAAAAATGGGTTGATGAAATTCATCCAGGAGTTCCATGGTACCAAAAGAAAAGCTAAAAATTCCTGATCTCATTTACCTTGTTAGAAACAGAATAACATACAAGAAACCAAAATTTGGTAAAAATCAGACAAATATAATGTCATTGCTACATAGGACAGATTTTAATAATAATGCTCTAATTATGTATGGCTGGATATTAAAAACAGCAACAATCATTTCCTTTGCTCCTGGATCTTCAATTTGGGCAGAGCTCCACGGAGTAGCTCCTTCTGCTATGTGTGGAATCCTTCTGCTCTGGGGAATCGGGAGGGTGGCAATATCCACTCCAACATGGCTCCCTCACGTCGGTGCTGGCTGTTGCCTGGAAGTCCTGCCAGAGCCTCTATATCTCTCCCGGTGGGTCCCTCCACTGAGCTCCCACGGTGTCTGGATTCCAAGAGGTTCTTTGAGAAACAGAATGCTGCTGTCTCTTGGGACTAGGACCCAGAAATGAGGGCAATGTCCCTCCCACTATATTTTATTGCTCAAGCTGTCAACAGGCCAAGTTCAATTCTGAGGGAAAAGGAGGCAGATCTCTCCCGAGTCACAAAATTTATAACCAGGTTTTATCTACCACAAATGTGATCTATGGTTTCCTTTCAAATTACTTCTTTTATAAGACTTTCACATTTGTTAAGATGAAATCTCTAAAATGGATGATTTAGTGGTCTTGGCAAATGACCCCCAATGGGGTGGGGGAGGAGCGAGCCAGCCCACCTGCTGTCAGGTTGGCTTCCTCCCATTCCAGCTGCCCCTCCCTGGCTTCCCCCAGGATTCTGAGCCTTTGAAGTCTTCAGTTGAGGCTATGAGGAAGAGGAGAAAGAGGAGGTAAGGAACCAGAGGGAACACAGGGAGGCGGAGGGGTAGGAGAGGTGTCCCTTTTGTCAGAGCCATGCTGAGGAGATCATCTCGCAAGCGTGTGTGCGCGTGCAATTTATTGGGAAATTGTATTTTTCTGGACAGTAAAAGTTGAGGACAATCTGAGTGCTCCTCAGTAGGGAGTTGGTTAAATCACACACAATCCATCTCATTATTTCTAAATTCTGTATTTGTGAATTTACCTACTTGCTGAAATGTATTTGTAAACCCTGAAGTCAACCCTCTTGGTGCGTTTTGCGGACTTGTGTGGAGCAGGGGAAAGTTGGAGGCACCCCAGGCACACCCTTCCCAGCTGAGGCCAAGGGTGGCGCCTACCTGCCTTCCACAGCGTCCCTGCTGCCCTGAGTTTAGGGCAGCGTTTCTTGCAGGTGTCGACTGTTTGGCGATTTCCCTGTTTCAAATGGGCCCCGCCAGAGCCGGCGTGCTGGCTAGTGCTCCCGAGAGTAGGAAGATGGTGATGTGCTTAGTGGAGAACACAGGTGTTAAATGAGCTTTGTTCAGGTGTGACTCACAGTGGTGTTGGCTCTGAGTTAATGTGAGTGAACCAACAATATACTAAATAAGGTGTCTTAAGCGGAAACACTTATAAAACAAGGTAATGTATTGTTTGGTTGATAAGAGTTTACAGATAGAAAACATCCTAAGGTTTTGAAGGACAGAGGTTTGCCAAGGGTGTTTGTATTTAAAAGAAGGAGGGGAGAAGGCAGGGAGGGAAAATAATATTCTTTTTCCTCATTTGTTAATTGGGGAGATTGGATTCCATTCTTTCACCCAACAAGTAGAAGTTGCTGTAGGGTCAGGAATGGACACAGGGCAGGTTTTCTAGGATCCAGCAGACCGGGTAAAGGAGGAGTCAGAGCCCTCAGTGGCTTTTTGCAGGCTTTTATTGGGGTTTACCAGGTACACAGCAGGCAGGGGTACTGGGGGGCCAGGAGGCTGGCAGGAGAGGCCAGGGGCCTCCCAGCCCCCAGCAAGTCTTCACTCTATCTGGGCTCTCCGGCCTTCTCTCTCTTGGCTTCTGCTGCTTCTGGCATCCCCGTGACGCCACCCTTAAGAGTCCAGTCTCTCAGCCCAGGTGTACCCACTTCAGGTGCCCGCCATCAGCATGTATTCAGGACCCCAGGGTTCCCTCATCTATCCTAATGGCGGGGGGGAGGGGGCAGAAAAGCCTGATACCTTTTACCTACCCTACTGTTGCATAACCGTCATAGGCCAGGTACTATTCTAAAAGCCTGGAGAGAAACCATGAAGAGGTTAAAAAGTATCAATGAAGATTAGATTAGACCTTATATAACAGAAAACCCAGCTTCAACAAGATAGCAGATTTATTTAGTTTTGTCACAAAGCAGGTCCAGACACTCCCAGATCCGAGCTGGATCGGCGGCTCTACAGTCACCAGGGACACGGCATCTCTTTCTCTGTGTGCTGTTTCCTTGCTGTAGCGTCATCCGGGCCACCTCATGGCTCCAAGATGGTTCATGTGACTCCAGTCATGGTATCCCTGTCAGGCAGTAGGAAGGATAGTGCACAAGAATGTCCCTTCAGAGAGTTTTCTTTTATGGTCCAGAATGTGGTCGACCTTGGAGAATGTTCTATGTGCACTTGAAAGAATATTCTACTTTTGTTGGATGGGAGTGGTCTACAAATGTCCATAAAGTCAAGTTGTTTGGTAGTTTGTTTGAAGTCTTCCCCGGCCCCATGGATTCTCTGAAAGACTGTGAGGTCTCCAGTCATAATGGTGGATTTGTCTATTTCTCCTTCCAGTTCTGTCTATTCTTGAATTGTATATTTTGAAGGTCTGTTGTTGGGTGGGTATACATTCAGGATTTTTATTTTCTTGATGGTTTAATGCTCCTATAATTATGAAATTTCCATGTTTATCCAAAGTAATAATTGCTAGTCCTGAATCCTACTTTGCCTGATAGCTTTCTGGTGATTATTAGTGTCTACACAGTATAAAATTTTCTATTCTTTAATGTTTAACCTATCTGTGTATGGATTTTTTAAGTATTTCTTTTAGATGGCACATAATTGTGTCTTGCTTTTTTAATTCCAGTCTGCTTCTATCTTTCACTGGAGTCCTTAGACAATTTATATCCAGTGTAATTATCCATACTATTGGATTTGCTACCATTTTGCTGTTGATTTTCTACTGTTCTGTTTTTTCTTTTTTCATTTTTTTTCTTTTTCTTCCTTTCAATTTTTTAGACTTATTAATTATACCTCTTTGGTTGGGGGTTCTTTTTACATCTTAAAAAAGCCAGATTTAGTAGGAAAATAAGAAAGAAGAGGCACCTGCATATTCACAGGTGGGCAGGAGAGCTGCCTATTTGTGTTTTTTTTCCTTGACTAAGCAAGTTCACAAAACATACTTTCAACTTTTTCCAGTGTATCTTCAAATAATATCACTTCATGTGCAGTGTAAGAACCTAACCACAGCATCCCTCTGTTTGTCCAGACTATCTCTTATGCTGTTGTGACATATTTTGCTTCCATGTAGTCTACAAAACACGAAATATATTAGCAATTTAATTTTTATTTAATTGATAAGAATGAGGGAAAAAATCTATACCCACACAATTACTATTTCCAGTACCTTATGTAATTTAGTAATTATTAACATGCAAGGAGTACCAGGGGCCTCAAATTGTTAAGGGATGTATATTCTGAAAAGTATTCTGCCATCCAAGTGCCCAAAGACAGAGGAAGAATATTCTTAGCGTGAAAGATTTTTAGTAGAGAAGAAAGGATATTCCTAGCAAAACTATGAAAATTACCCATCCCTTGTCAGCAAATGCCAAACATGCGTGGCCTGAAATGGGGCTTCTGAGGCCTGAAAACTTGCCACAAGTTTAAGGTAGCTTCTGGCAGGGAACCACAAGGAAGGGGTTAGACAGGCCCAGATTGCAGGGGCAGAGAGAAAATGAGCAACATACCACACCAAAATAATGCCTGCCGCTGTGTCTCCCAAGGGCCACGTGCAGCCTCCCCACAAGCCTCTCACCTTCGTCTCTCCCAAGTACCTCTTCCTAGTGTCTCTACACGTCTCCTCCAAGTCCCTGGTCACAGGTTGGACCTGGAACAGCAAGAGTTGTGGGCATGCCTGTCCCCATGTTCTACAGCCCCCCTGGCTTCTCAGCTCTGCGCCTGTTCCCAGTGGCCCTCTGCTCAGCAAGTGTGGGGCCTGAGTCCAGGGGGCTGCATGTAAGTGGGGGTGAGGAAGAAGGTGCCTTCCCTTCACAAAGATGTATCTGCAGCATAATCAGCAACAAATTCAGGGGAGTGCTATACACTTTTCAGAAGCTATTCCTCTCTACACCATGCCTTGAAAATGTCAGCCGTCTAGCAATTCTGAAGGACAACATCTTCCTCTTCAACTCAGAGAACTCAGCACTGCTTGGAATCCCCTTCCCTGCAGATGACACCACCAAACAGAAAGCCAGGGCAATACCAAGCTCATCATGTTTGATTTTTTTCTCAGGGATCAGTGTTGCTCCATGTCTAAAAACTGTTGCCTTGTGTATTTTGTTGTTTTCTCGTTGTTAATAGTGAGAAGATAAATGTGGTTCTAGTTACTCCATCATGACTTAGAAAGAGAACTTCTTAATATCATTTTAGCCCCCATATCAATTAACATATTTCTGGTTACACCATTTAAATTTTTTAATAACACATTAATTTACTAAATTATTACTCATAAAAATTGTATGCAATTGTTTTCATGGCATTGTACTAGGCACCATGGAAGTCTGCAGTTTATGGAACGATCTATTCCTAAGAATTATCTCTCATTAAAATTTAAGATAAACTAAAATGTATTCGCAAGAAGCACAAAACAAGATTAACTGTGCATACAAGTGTGGTTTGAAATGCATTTAAAACAAGTCACACTTTCTCAGGCATTTACATAAGTCTGATAGGGCTCCCCTGGAAGTGCGAGAAGGGGATATAAGCAAGAAGTCATATTGGTAGAAGAGGTGAAAATGGAGTCAAGAATCACTACTCATAAAGTAAAAATCAAAATCAACAAGCAACTCTAGACCAGAGACATACTACAGTGGGGGGCGGGGGAGGTGAAGAGGGATTAGGGTCAGAAGAAGGGGGGTGGGAACTGTATGGGGAATATAACCAAAATGAAAATGCATACATTATGCAAAAATGAAAAATGATGTAAGAATTATATAAAATATTAAGAAAAAGAATCACTACTCATTTCCACAGATGGTCACCTAGGGGATTTAGACAAAGCTGATCCAGAAAAATCAATCTATTATATCAAATATTTCTTCATATACTGTGAGGGCGGAGCTTTGCCTGTTCCCAGGGAACTGCCGTGAATACAGCATTAGTCCATTCACGAAGGAAATTGTCTACATATTCTTGGAACATGTGAAAGGTTTTTTTTGTTGTTGTTGTTTTTGCTTTAAGAGTAAATAGGCATTATGTGAGGTTTGTTTTTTTAAAAACCCTTTCAAAATTTTTCTATTGAAGACGATCCGATGTGAATTTTTCCTCTGAAACTCCAATTTCTTGAAGTTATAGGCGTATAGCTCCACCCTCAACTCTCCCCTGTCCTAACCACACTCTCATATACTGCCAGACTCAGGGTCTTTGCACATGCCAGGAAAGCTGTCCCTCTCCTGTCCACCTCCTTTTTGAGTATCTCCTTGTAATACTTTCAGTTTAATTTCTTCAGAGGCCTTCCATGATGATCCAATTTCTTGTATGCATAAATAAATAAATCTTTAAAAAAATAAACACACAAATACTGGAAACTTCAAAGAGGCAAGTGACTGTTGTAGTTTGAGATGTACTATTGAAAAGCCTGTCTTTGGGATCTAAGATTGTATGAGAATTAACTGCAGGTATGTGAGTCTAGAAAAATTAGGTTTGTCTGCAAACCTCTGTTTAATAAAGGGCTTTCTTTTTTGTATTTTAATTTTTTATTGATAAAAATGTACCTACAAAATGAAAAAAAAAATACTATCTTTTTAATTCTCCACCTTAAGATTCTGTT
Organism: Talpa occidentalis; assembly: GCF_014898055.3. Classification (NCBI taxonomy): domain Eukaryota; kingdom Metazoa; phylum Chordata; class Mammalia; order Eulipotyphla; family Talpidae; genus Talpa; species Talpa occidentalis. The sequence continues at coordinate 31,117,623 of NW_023600993.1, forward strand.
CTTTTCCTTCACAGAAAGTACTGAGACCCCTTCCTAGTTGCCCTCAGACACATTCCCCTCCCTTCTTCTGGACCATGCTGTGCCTCTGGGGGATGGAGCCCTGTAGGCTGTGTTTCCTAGGCTACCTAGCTCCTGATTTCTGCAGCGCCCCAGCCTTTGATGGATGTCAGAAAGGTAAAAGGTAGGAGTAGGGGCAGGCTAGGGCTTCTCTCCCTTTTCTTCTGGCTTTGACTTTACCTGCATGAAGGCTTAAGTTCCCGTATCTTCCACTCATATTAGAAACCCACACACTTGTACCTTGGGCAACTCTTGATTCTGGCTCCCCCTCCCAGACGGGCCCAGACCCTGAACTCCGACCACAGCACCTGTCTCCTTGTCTCTTTGTTGAGTGATTTCCTGCTGCTGATAATCTCTGGATTCCTTCGCTAACCCCGATCTCTCTCCATTTCCATCATCCTATAAATGGCAAACCCCCTGCATTCAATTCCCTCTGCTCTAAGTCCTCAGGTATTTTCTCTTCCTAGTTGAACCCAGTCCAATATAGCGATACAGCATGTATCTCCAATTGTGCGTATAAAATGACCTCCTGCTGTGTCTTTCCATCTATTGTTTGACTACCCTCCTCCCCCTTCCACATACTGTGCCAGAAAAGACCAGTGTCTATTTTCATTGCTGCAGATTCTCTAACACCAAGTGTAGTGCTTGACTTTTGGTAGTTGAATAATTAATATTTGTAGAATATGTGTGTGACAGGAGAGGTGGCAGGGATGAGATCAAATCTGTCATCAATCCCAGGGGACCCAAGTGTTGTCCTCCCTCTGCTCAAATACTATAGATTGTGGAGAGCAAGCCGTAGTGAGCTGTCCTTCCTGGTGAGGCAAAGGGAAAGTTTTTCTATGGAGAGACCAGAATGCTTAGTCTTGCTGCTATTATTGTTCTCTCTCTCTCTCTCTCTCTCTCTCTCTCTCTCTCTTCAAATTCCACTTTAGGGGAGAGAAAACTTTCTCATTTCCCATTTCATCTCACTGAATTATTCATCAAAAATGTTCCACTGGTATTTCCTTCTCTGTCAGAGTTCTGCAGTTCCAGAAACACTGTGCCCTGGAGTTGCAATCAGAGCAATTAGCAGTCCCTATGGGACCCAACCTGGCCATGCCCTCAGGTTCCCGGCCTGGGGCTGAGTTGAGGGAGAGCCGGCCCTGCCTGGAGTCTGGTTGTCCTGTGGGGGTGGGACCATCTTGAGCCTGTAGTCCTTGACACTTTGACTCCTACCTGCTCCCTATCTTTCTCTCCTGGGACTAGCAGATCAAGTAACTCTCCTGCTAAGGGCTCAGGAATTTTGCAAACATCATCCCTGATTCCTCAGTTTCCTTGGTTCTGGAGGGGGAAGCATAGCATTTGCCTGCCAGCCTGCCTGCTGCCTCAGCATCATGGCAACGTCAGGCGCACCTGAGCACTAGTAATGTCCGCTGCTGGGATTCCAGTGGACCCAGCAAATTGGGAGAATTGTCCTTCAGAAGTGAATTCATTTTGAGAGATGGTTTATTTCCAGAAGGCATTTCTGTTTTGTTATGTGTGTCCCTGTCATGCAACCTCCATCCCCAGAAGGGAGGATGGATTCAGCATCCCCCCTCGTGTCTCTCATCCACATCCATCCTCCTGGATCAGTGTCTGTGTCTTAGAGCAGTGACAGATGAAAGCCACACAACAGCTCTTTGGACACAATATGAGTGAGCATGCTTCCAATGATCGTCGATGCCTCCTGCCTGTGTTGCCTTGGGGTCCTGTGTGCGGCTGTCAGTAGGAAGACACACCAAGCACCTGCGTGAAGCCGGATGCAGCTGGGTGACTCTAAAAACCACTTTTCCCCTTTGCCAGCATCCCTAATAGACTCTGCCACAAGGGGGCACTGAAGAGGCTGGAAGGCTGATGGCCCTGAGCAGCTCATCCCTATCAGCTTTCTGCTCAGGTGATCACCTCACAAGCCGCCTCCCTCAAAGCAGCAACTCCTTCCCAAAGCAGCCTCTGAATCCATATTGCAGGTTTTTCATTTTGCAGCACTTCCTGACCAGGGACACTGCACGAGCCATCTGGCATCCCCAACTCAAAGTCTGGGTCTCAGCACCAGAGCATGCGCTGAGCTTGGAGGCACCAGCACCAGCTGGAGGTCTCCCACAGCACACCCGTAGATATCTGGGTCCCACCTCTGCCAGGCCCCTCCTCCAATTGTCTTGGGGTTTTCATAATTCCAATTTCTTCCCCCAGAGCCCTCAGCCCTGTGGAAGATGACTGCTTCCTGCAGCTGCTACTTGTGTGAACCTTAGCGTTCTCTATAAAACCTCATCTTCACAGCTCACAATTCTTCACATTAAATTCTATCTGTTCAAATATACCTGCTGGTTTCTGTTGCCTCACAGGACCCTAACTAATCCAGAAATGGGAACAAGGAGTGGAGGCAGGGGGTGGTAGACTGCAGGAGAGATGGAGGCTGCAGAGCCTGGGTGCATGGTGCGGCGGGAGGGTAACTGTAACTGCAGGCCACAGGCTATTGTGCATGAGCCCCTCTTCAGACACCTTCTGGGGCTGCAGGAAGCAGCTATGGGTGTGGATCTTCCGGGAGGCTGGGCTTTAGAAACAGCATGAGGGGCTTCCTTGATGGTGCAGAGGGTTGGGCGCAGTGCTGTGAAGCTCTCTGTGGCCTCTGCAGTGTGGGTTCAATTCCCGGCCGGCCAGGGAGATACCCACATGGTGCAGCAGACCTCTGCTGTCTCACCCGCTGCTCCCCTCAGCAGTGTACTTCAGTCCTTCTGCCTGCTCTGCTCCCCGCTCTGGCTCTGGTGAATTCTCTCACCCTCCCACGCTTCTGACTGTACCCAGTGCTTGTATAAATAAATAAACAAACAAACAAATAAATAAATAAATCTTTAAAAAAAAAAAAAAAAAAAAGAACATGAGCCTGAGAGCCACAGGCTCAGAGGGCCAGGGATACTTGGCCAAAACGGGCTTTGCAGTCAGGAAGTCCTTCACACAGCCATCCATCTGAGCAAGCAAGGGAGCAAATTAAATGAATCCTCTGCAGGCAAAACCATGGTGAGAGGAAAAGCCCTTTCTAAGGGGACGTTGGCTGGACCCATCTTCCCCATAACCCTCAACATATTGTGTCTGCTTCCAAACCCAGGTTTTGCTTAGACAGAGTCTAAACAATCCACTGTGGACCAACCCTAAGCTCATGCTTCCTTCAAGGTCAAGCTGACGTGTTGCTATGTCCATGGAGCTTCTGTTGTAAACTCCACCCCACAATCATCTGTCGTCTCTCGGTGTTTACAGCAGTGATGGTGAGCATCACTCACCAGGCTGGGGGACCAGACATGTTCCTGCCCACAATGCGTGTCCATAGGGAAAAAAAAAACCAGAAATGACTGTCTACCATCTATTTACCATCTATCATCAATTAAGGTACCTAATAAGTGTTTAATAATTAATTTTTGAGTGAATGAGTGGACAGATGGATGATTGGGTGGGTGGAAGAATGGAAGGCTGGATAGATGCATGGATAGACATTTCCCCAAGACTTTAGGCGGGCAGGACCATCTGTCACTGATTCCTCTTTGTGTTCTTGAGGCCGAACCTACTGTCCCAATTTCCTTGGATGAATTCATTTCAGAATAGGACAATGAGGAAAGGCATAGAGGAAGGGAAAGTCAGAATATGTAAGTGATCAGGAGGAGTGAATCTTAAGCTGTGTGCCCTCGCTGCCCCCCAGTATCTGCACCTGTCCCTGCAGCTGGGCGCTGGAGAGGACGCCCTTGGTTCAGCACTGTGAGTTGGCCAGGCCGCTCTGGCTCAGCTTCGTCTGGGGCTGTAACCCAGAGAAGCTCCTGGGACGAGCCGCGGGTCCAGAGCTTCCTTCCCTAGTGAGAAGAATCTTGATCAGGAAAGCCCTGATGCTATTAAGGGTCAGAAAATAGAGTCCTAGAGGGACATGAGGTTGATGAGGAAGATGGTGCTACCTGGGCCTGACCAGCCATCTGCCAGGGGTGACAGATCTTCGTAGCCCACACCACTTGCTATGAAAAGCACCTGTTGGAGACGGCCTTGACTAGAAGCCAAAGATCTGTGCAGTCCTCGCTGCTCTGCTCTGTAGCTCTGGCCACACTCCCTGGGAAGAGCCCATGGAGGCCAGGGTGAGTGTCAAGGTTTATCAGGGTCTCTCTTGTGAGCCACTCCTGCTGGAGGGAGGGAAAGAAACAGGGAGGAGAGGGAAGGTCTCTGTCGAATCTGAGGGGCTCTGCAGTTTGGATGAAGAATGCCCCAGTTGGAGGGAGGTTATGTCTGTGTCCATCCTCCTTGGCTGTGACTGCCCCTGAGGAGGGGCATAGCTCTGGGGGACGCAGTGTTTTTCACCTGAGGCATCTCCAGGAGGCTGGCATCTGAGGGCACCTGAAGGCAGCACTTCTAGTAATTGGGTGAATAAGTCATCATCGCTGAAGGAGAATTTGGGGAGCATCTTGGGGAACTCATGGAATATTCTGAAAAATGCAGACCATGCTCCTGCTCTGCCCTCCTCCTCACCCCACCCTCCCCCAGCTCCGGATTGGGAAAGCCTCCCTTTCCTCTTTCAACCTGGTCTTCTCCCAGATCTCCAGCCTGGCTCCTTCCCCAGCCCTCCTCCACCCTCTGCCTCCATGGTGCCCGCAGCCCCGCACTGCATTAGTAACTGGCTGCTGCTGTCAAAGGCTCCAGAAAGATAATCTATCCGGAAAGTGCGTACGAATTACTAAATCAATAAACACTGCTAACCTCTCGATTCACTGCCTCTGCAGAGAGCACCTCAGCCCCGCAGCCTCTTGTTTGAATATGAAGGAAGCAGAATATGCTTAGCTGGCACAACTCACTGGCCAGGAAGGGAGGGGGCAGCCACACCCACAAGGACCCCCACAATTAGGAGACACCCCTCCTCGAGCTTGCCTTTCCAGTTGTTAGCATTGGCAGAGATAAGTGGTAAGAAAGCTCAGGCCCTGCCCCGCCCAGTGCTCAAACTCACCTTCACAACCTTCGCTCAACCCCAAGGGCACCTTAAAGATGAGCCCCGGAACCCATCCCTGTGATGTCTTGCCTCCCAGATTCAGGGAAAGGTACCCTTACACTTGTTTTAGGCAAGAAGTTTAGTCTGTTCACCCAAAGCTGTCTTAAAGAAGAAGAAAACTATAGCATAATACGAATTCAAAATTAAAGGAGACTTTAGTCCATAGTAACAACAGCTAAAACCTGCAAAGTGCTGACTCCATGCAGAACTTTGTTTCGCGTCCTCACGGAGGTGAAGTGAAGACAACTACTCTAGGAGCTGGTTATTCCTATTATCATTATCTCCATTTTACAAATAAGACTGAGGCCCAGAGAAGTTAAATTACTAGCCCGAGGTCACACAGCTAGACTGTGGAAGAGCTGAGATTTGAACCCAGGCTCCGTGCTCTAATAGGACAGTCCAGTTCAGCACTCATCAGCGGCAGGATAATTTTGAGCTATTTCCCCCTCCTTCCCATTGCTTCAAGAAGGCCGCAGAGCCTGTGTATTTCTATTCCTGGGGACTTTTCCAGCTCAGAAAGGAGAAGTCCCAAGACCACTGTTCCTTCCATTTGTTTTCTGTGCGAGGCTGCACTGTTCTGCAGTCCCCATTAACCCCTTTTTCTCCTATTTACCTTTGCAAATGCTAAGACTTATGAAACAGGAGGAGTACCAGTGAGCTCGGCTCTGCAGCAGGAGGGCTGCCCTGACACCCAGGTCTGCAGGTGCAGGATAGACCACCCCAGGCTGTTCAGAGCAGACCTTCTCAAGGCGTGCTACTTTGCGTGTGGATTATTTTGCGCTGACATCAAATCAAGATTCTTTTACCATTCTTTTTGTTTTGTTTTGGTTTTGTTTTTTTTTAAGATTTATTTATTTATGCATACAAGAGCTGGGGTGTAGGCCAGAGGTGTAGGGGGTGGTGAAGGGCTTCACCAGAGACAGAGTGGGGAGCAGAACCGGCAGATCTACTGAAATACGCTGCTGAGGGGAGCAGCAGGCGAGACAGGAGAGGTCTGCTGCGCCATGTGGGTCACCTCCCTGGCCAGGGATTGAACTCGTGCTGCAGTGGCTGCAGACGGTTTCATAGTGCTTCATCTTAACCCCTTGAGCCACCAGGGAGGCCCCTCTTTTACCATTCTTTTAACTGCCAAAAAGTATAAAAATTGGGCATTACTCAAACTTAGGGTTGTTAACCAAAAAAAACCTTTCGATCTAAAAACTACCTTGATGGCAGGGTAACAGCTAGCTACTGAGCCTCTGGTCTTCCTCTCGTGAGTTACCGTCTCTTCATCATATCCCCTCCTCTCTCTTTGGGGCCCCAGGTCCCTATCCTATTCCTTAGTTCAGGAAATATACCATCATTTTGCCTCATTATCTTTGGAATCCATATGTCTATGTGGATTTCCTGGAGGAACGCATCTGTGTGACACAAACTGAATTATTTCACCAGCCAAGGAGAACCCAGAGGAGTAGGGGACACTTCCTGACTCCCTGACAATTGGAAGAGCCAGAAGTGCCCCCTGGGGCAGGCCCTCGGCCAAAGACTAGTGACCAGGGGTCCCTTGTCTCCAAAGGAGGCACTGGGAGGTGTGACTGCACAGCCAGCCCCCATGCCCTCACACCCCTACTGGGCCTCCTTCTTTTCCTGGTCTCATTTCTCCCTTCCCTCCTGGAGTTTCCAGGAGGCCCTCACTGATAACACTCATCCACACAAAGCCTCATGTCTCCCTCTGTTTTGGGGAATCCTGCCTAAGATACCACCCCTTCTAGCTAGTGGGTCCCAAAGAGTGTCTCCAGAGCACCACCAGGACCGGAGCATGGAAGGAGGGCAATCAGGGCAGGGAAGGAAGGGGGAAGCACCCCAGCCCCTCTTTTCCAGCCCCTGATCTCCTGCTGGTGTCATCCACTGGCAGGAAGTCACTTCCACCACATTTTATTGCCCAAAGAAGGTTCCATACAGCCTGCCCAGATTCAGGAAGTGGGAACAGACTCCAAGAAAAGGGAGAAGTTGGGTCATTTCTTAATCTACCACACTCTCCATGCCAATATACCTCTTGGAAAGGCCTTCTATTCCCCAACTGTAAAATCTCTGAGTTAACCAGCATATTACCCAAGGGTGCCCAGCTTGTAAGGGGGAGACTGGGAATGGCCCCCAGGCAGTGTGAGTCCACGGCCAGGTCTCTGAGCCGGTGCTCAGTCTGTGCTCCTATGTGAGCACGGGGCCTGGGGCGCGGAGCAGCAGAAAATGTGCAATGGTTTCAAATTTTCCACCACAGATATGCGAAAAACATCTCATTTATCATTTAAGAAATAAACAAAAGTAGACTTGAGCTCCCATGGAGTTGAAGGGAAATTCTATTCCTTCCCTGGAGGCACATGGAGATCTTGGTGTCAAGTGAGAGCTGGGCATTCTGGGGGTCCTTCTGTCTTCGGTCCTGCTGGTCCTTGCCAAACTGTCTAGTGACAGGCCCGCTGAGATCTCTAGGGCTTGGCCTGGTGTGGGGCTGCCAAACCTTGTGGACTTAACATCCCTGTGTACCCCAAAGTCTTTCCTTCTAGAGTACTGGGAGGTCCCCCAACCCCTTTCCAGGTTGTAGGCTCTTGCTTTCTCTTTGCTTTTTTTTTTTTTCAAGATAGGAACTGAACACAATGGAATTTAAATAGCTGACTTTGTATACTGAATAGTAGAGGTGATACAGCTCCCCAAGAAGGTAGAGCAAGAATAGATAGTCCTGTGTCCCACCAGGCCTGCCAGGAGGTCCCAGAAAAACCTGTGGTCAGCATAGCCTGTAGCCTGCCCATCTCAGACTTCACTGCTCCTTCAGGGGCCCGAGCAGTCAGCCTCTCTTGGCTTTTCTCCCTGTGAGGACACGCTCACTCCTTCCAACAGCCCCAGTCTGGGAAGAGCACCTCTGGCCATCTAGAAGGCATGGGTCCTTGGGAGCCCTCTGAGCGGCTAATGAGGCCAGCCCTATTTCTTGGTGGCTCCAGAGGGGGACAGGGGAATGCCATGAGGCAGTAAAGGCTTTCTGGGCATAGCCCAGGTCTCCTCTGCTCACTAGTGCTGCTGGCCTACCTGCTAACACAGTTGCCCAGAGAATCACCTTGGGCTGAGAAAATACCACCATGTCTGTGAGTTTTGCTCACTGGCCCCTGCAGCTCAGCCCCTTGTCTTAAATGCAGACTAAGTGATGCTCCAGAGCTCCCTGGGATGGCCAAGCTGCACCCTGTTCCAGACCACATCCCAGTGGTGCTCCTTCCCGATCCCCTCCTGCCTCTTCCCTGCCCTCTGACCACGCGAAAGCCCCAAATAAACCTCCCGTCCACTGTGCCCGCCCAGGCTCTACTCCTGGGCAACCTGACCTAGAGACTGTGCAGCCCTGACACTCTGCTCTCATGCAGTCCATCCCACCAGCTTGCTGCGCATGGTTCAGTTCCCCGCTTCCACACCTGGATTCGTCTCCCTAGCACCCATCCCGGCAGCTCTCCTGCCCGCCGAATCCTTGAGAGAAACTCGGAAGGGAACAGGCTCACCTGGATGCAGGTGCTCCAAGCCCATAGCTGGCAGGGAAGAGAAGCAGAACTCTATCCCTCCGACCTCTTCCTTCAGCTTATTTTGGCACAGAGTAGGGGAGGGGACATGCCGGGGTTCTTTGGGAGTCCTGGAGAGGCCCATGTCTGAGTGGGCACTGTGTCTCCCTGGGCAGGCACAGGGTGGCCTTGCGGAGCAGCCTGACTTGTGCATCCCGAAGCCAGTGCAGGTCTCTCCACCAGAGCCGGGGGCCAGGGAGACCTTCCCAGCCTACTCCCTATTACCTCCACTCACGCAGTTCCAGATCCCCCTGTCCCCCATGTGCTCGCTCTTCGGGGCCCCGGGCAAGAACCCAAGGAAGGAAACCTCATCAAGGCTAATTCCAGAGCCCTGGGAGGAAAGGCAGAGCAGGGAGAGAGCCTCACACTGGGAGGGCCCGTTCTGGGGGAGCACGTCTGACACACCCCAACCTGGGCCAAAACCCCTCCCTGCTCTCTCCAGCCCTGAGGCTAAAATGTGAAAATGGCTGCCCCGCCCCAGTGTGCCTTCCTGAGCTTCACTGGTGATAATCTGAGCTCCCCGGCAGTGTTTTTTAAGATTCTTGTTGTTGGGTGGGTTATTTTTCGGTGTTTCTTGTCCCTGTCAATGTATCTGGAGAGTTTCTAGCAAGAAACTCTAACAAGATTTCTAACAAGAGATAATAAAATTATTTGGGGAGAAAGAGAAAGAAAGTGGGGGGGGGAGGGAGCCAGGAGGGGCGAGTGACAAGCTGCTAGGCCTTCAGGGTTCCCTGGCACTGTCCATTCCAGGTCCTTTTTTTGGCAAATGAAAAACTGAGGCCCCAATGGGGGGGGGGTGTGAAAAAGTCAAATTTCCTGACAGCTAATGACAGAGCCAGTGCCCCACCCCGGCCATCAGAACTCTGGGTGCTCACCAGATGTTAGGGTGGGCTGCTGGAGGCAGGCTGGGCTCACCTGACCCATAAGTCCCCCTCCCTCTGGCAGCCTCACTACATGTAAGGGCAGGAGGCAAAGTGACCACCTCCTCCCCACCCACGACCAGGTCCCGTCAACAATCAACCCACAAGCTTGTAGAGAAAGTCTCACCCCTCGCCCTCTGCCCTGCCTCCCCATTTTACCCTTGCCCCATCACCAAGAAGGGCACAGCCCCTGGCACAGAGCCCCAGGTTTACCTGCTCTCTGAGGAAATAAATAAATAAGGTTAAGAACAAAGAGCTCTCCTTTCAGCCAAGGTGTGGGCTGTAATAGGAGCTGTCTTTTGCCAGGAGATAATGGCTGTAAATCAGAACATGCTGGATGGAAATTCTGCTGTCTTTTTTGAAGTCCATTTGGTCTTATTGCTTGTTCAGCTTCTTAATGCATTAATGATAAAACATCAGGGTGAATATGTATTCCAAAAAAAAAAATCGCAATTAATCAATATGCACTTATTCCACTTGGCTGCAGCTAAGTGGTAAACAGGAGTTAGGCCGGCTCCATACGCAGGAAGGCTCTTCCCAGCAGAGGGAGGATGTGAGGAAGTTGTCCCAGGAAGGAAGTCGCCACGCAGAGGCCCTGTGGCCAGGGAGCCAGGTGCTTGCTCAGGCCTTCCAGGGAGAACTAGCATGTGGGCTGGAGCTGAAAGGGCCAGACCCTGCCCCAGGCGCATACCCTCTCTGCTCTCCAGCCTTCCTCTGCCTGCACCATCCTCACCTGTAAAAAGGGACAATGGCGTTAGCCTTGCAACTCTAATTAGGAATGCACAAACACTCTGGATGCAGGCGGTGTTTCCTCATCGTGGGAGGCACCGTAAGAATTAAACAGGGTAATCGAGGTCCGGGGCTCACGTGGGGTGCTGACCATGGCAAATGCTCCATCCGTTTTGGCTATTATTTTTCATTCCCATCCCACTTTTCCTAGGCCCCACGCCAGCCTCCTGGGATCCCAAAGCATTGTCTTCAGCAAGTACTGCTTCCTCCTTTCCCCCTCTCCCCGAGGGCCCGTCCCCTGAGCCTGAGCTCATCATTCACACAGGAGGAAATTAAGCTCCGAGATGTTAAGTGACTTGTTGCAAGTCACACAGGGCTAGAGGCAGAGTCCAGACTTCCCATCCCAGAACTGTGACTCCTGACCCTGTCTGACCTAAGTGCCCGGGCATATAAAGATTGGGGTCTCCGTGAGTAGTGTATTCTGTAGATGGTTGTTCAACACTGATTTGGGGGAGGGTCTGAGCTCTCTAGCAGGAACCTGGCTGCACCTCCCATTAAACTAAGCCAGAGCCCTTCATTTAAGGAGACCTACCCAGCTTAGGCGGCAGCTGAGAGGCCCCTTCAGTATTTCTCAAGCAGTTCTTCACCAAATTCTTACTGAATGACAACCCCCAACCCCATGTCAGCCACCAGGCCACTGCAGCCTGTCCCGGGGAGCATGACTCCCCCTCTTTTTCTCCCCCCCCCCCTCCAAGCAGCTCACCAAAAGATTCCTTGCAAACTAATGCTGTTTGATGTCTTTGTTCCCAGGATGTCCTGTAAATACATTTAGCCCTTCCCGTCCCTCCTCAGGCACCTCTCATCCTGGCTCCAGGGCCCCGTTGGCATGATCTGCCCCTTTAGCTGGCTCAACCCCTGGACAACTTCTTCCTACTGTATAAACAAGAGCACATTATACAATGACACTTTCATTGACCAGGCTGTTCTCAAATCAATACAGGGTGTTCTGGAAGATTCAGGGAAGTCAGCAGCCCCAGGGGTTGTGTTGATTGCAGCGGCAGACACTTGATAGCTGTTCAGTCAAGCCTTCTGCTAAATGCCCTTCAGATCACTGAAGACATCCCCTCTGAGGGCTTCCTTGCTGCTTCCCCCTTCTGCTCGGATGCCCTGTATTATTCTATAGTGTGCACTAGATTGTCTTTCCAGTCCCTGGTGGGCTCATCTGCAACCAGGAGTTCTTTTGTCTCCATCCTCACTGCTGTCCACAGTGGAGAGGTGGGGTGGACAGGGGTCACAGCGTCAAGTTCCTCAATGCAACCAACTAAAAGCCAGAGCAGGGGCAGGTGGGGGACCAGTCAGGCCGGGAGAAGGCCCACATCAGGCTGGGGGACACTCCACATCAGGCCCTGTCCTGTGCCCACAGGATAGGCCATTTCCCCATGAGCTTGCCATGGCCAAGTCTTTCACTCAACCTACAAGATGGACCAGAGGCACAGGTAAAATAGGGGGCTGACAGCAAAACTGAGGTGGAGCTTAATCTGCACTTGGGCCTTAGGGGAGCATTCAGGGCTCAGCACATGGATGCTGCCCTAGGACCTCAGCAGAGCTTTCTTCTCCTGGTTGTGGCCATCCCCCCTCCCCCTCCCCCAAGAAGAATGAGCCACAGGGCCCAGCCTCCCCCAGGCTGCAAGGGCCTAGCCCAGAGCTGCCAGATACATTTGCAAAGGCGGGGCTGCCAGCCTTACTATTTGTCTTCTCTGCTGCTCTGCGCATCCTGCATTAAGGCCTCGGCAGCCTTCCAGTAGTGTTTTGCTTTTAACTTTATTATGGTGGTTGAGTGACTTGGGAAATCTGAATTCCATTGACACATTTACAATCCTCTTGCCATTCAGTCAGTGGAGAAAATCCATCTCCTAGACACGGGGTCCTCCTGAGCATAGGGCCTTTCAAAGGATGAAGCCTCTTTTTTGGCTGGGAAGGAGAGGCTTGCCAGACAAGATGGCAGCCATGGCAAACGCCTCTGCCTGGGGGCTTCCTTTGAACTTGACTTTCTGTCAGGAAGTCAGTACCTGGCAGGTGCTCCTTTGTTCTCTTCAGTCACCAGTGTCACAGCCATTCTCTTCCCATGGCCCATGAACCTCCAAAAGACTGCAAAAATATTCCAAGGCCTGGGGGGAAGTGTTGGCTACACAATCAAAAGGAAAACTTTATTTGAAATTAAAATTAAACAGCTACAAAATTTAACATTTTGTCGAGTAGTCAACTGTAACTCAACTCATCGTATTTTCACATGTAGAATCTATTTGTGTGAGGTGTGGACATGTTTTATGTCACATGGATGAGACCCTGAAATGTCAGGCGGCTGTACTGATCTACAGAGGAAGATAGAAGGAGGCCAAGTGGCTGACGTGAGGAGCTCACTATGGGGAGGAGCTCACTGAAAGGGCTGGAAGAGCTACAGGAACCAGGAGAGGGTGAGGCAACCAGGATTTAGCTGCAGATGGAAGCCCACCTCATTCCTTAGGTTGGAAAGGTCACGGAGAAGACGGGGTGTTCCCAGGCCTGGGGGCTCACTTGAGGGGGCCTAGAGCCACAGTGGGAGGGCACATAAAAAGGGGGTGGGACAGTGACCATGAAGGATATGGGGCCATTGTCCAGGACACCACCCTAAGCAGGGGTGAAAGACGCCAGCTTCTCCCTTCCACTCCCCCTCCAATCTCCAACTCAGGGCCTCCCATTTAGCTGCATGTCACTAGAAGGCAGCAAGCAAGAGCTTCTGGAACACTAACTTACAAGGCTTAATATCCCCGTTGGTACAGAAAAAAATGGGGGCAAGGGCTGGGCAAGGATTAGAGAACAAACAGGCAAATGGCCCTGGTGTTTGTCAGAGCGCCAGGGACGCTGATCCTACAGAGACGACGTAGCCATGAACGTCGGCTGGGTATAAACACCAGGGCCCAATCTAGGGAAGACTCCCTTGGGAGTGGGCTGTCTGGGGAGGCAGTGAGCAATGGAGACTGAAGGAGCAGCCAGGCCAGATGATCTCACAGTCTCCCTCCTCCCCCGAGATGCAGTCCCGCCCCAAGCACACTGTGCTGAGGCCACATTATAAGGCCGCACACGCATGGGAAGTGGTTTCAGTAATGTAACAAACAGGTGCAGCACACATCTCCTGCCGCGCCCGCCGCTCCCCTCGGCAGTGTATTTCAGTCAATCTGCCTGTTCTGTTCCCTGCTCTGTCTCTGGTGAATCCTCTCACCCCCTGCACCTCTAGCCTGTACCCCAGTTCTTATATGTGTAAATAAATAAATCTGTTTTAAAAAATTTTTAAAAATGTAACAAACAACCCCAGCTGTCCAGCAGCCTACAGCAACCACCTCTGATTATGTGTCATCCTGGACTGGTTGCCTGTGGTTTGGCTGATATAAGGGGTGCTCGGCTGTCTTTGCATGAATCAGGCTGAACTCCAGGTATCAGGTCTGCTTCACAGGTGCTTATGTTGAGGCTCAAACTGAAAATCAGTGGTTGCACAAACGTACTTTTTTTTTTCTGGCCGAGTAGACACCTCAAGAGGACCGGAGAAATGGGCACTGCCACCTGTGACCTCAGCTCAAAATGGCACACTGTCACTTCTGTCCTTACTCGCTTAGCCAAAGCAAGTCACTGGGCCAAAGCCAAAGTCAAGGGTAGAAGACCTGCCCAGAGAAAAGTATATCAATGGAAGGGGGCAAGGAACAGTTTCAGGGCAGATAATACAATCTGCCATGGATAACAAGCATCTTTTCACAGTAATGTGCCAGTATAGCACAGTGGTTAAAAACCATAAGCCAGTGTGGGTTTGAGTTCCAGCTCTTCTTGGCAAAATGGACTTGGACAAACTCTCTGGGCCTCAGTTACCACGTCCAGTAAAAGGAAGCGCTAATATTCAGAACTTCCAGCATGGTTGTGAGGGTGAGATGAGGAGACAGATGTAAAATGCTGAGCGAGGTGCCTGGCATCTATGAAGAACCTACCAGATGCTGGCTGGCACATTGTTAGGAAGAATCTATTGAATGTTGTGCCTTCTGGGGACAAGGCATGCAGCAAGGTGAGGGGAGAAGCATTTCAAGGAAATAATCTGAAAACTCCACCTGGTAGGTTCATGAAAAAAGGAAATAGCTCAGCAACTGAGTCATCTATGAGCTCTGGGAGCAGCAAGTCTGCAGGCTGGCGCTGCTCTCCACTGCAGAGTTGACAGCTTGTTGGGGGAGGGATGGCATGAGGTGGAGGGAGGGGGGTGGGTTCCTTCCCCGACTGCTTGCTCTGGCTCACCCACAGCCCCTTGAACACAAAGGTCCAATTTTTAGAAACATCCTCACCTCGGCTGGCTGGCAGAAATGCTAGGTCCCAGAAACTGCCAACCTGCAGCTCTAGGATTTAAATACGTGCAGATGCTTGTTCTTTTTAAAAAGATACAAATCCCTCCCAAAATGCATTGTCCTAAGTCATTTTTTATTCTTGTGCCTGCCCAAATCCAGCCCTAAGCTGTCAAAGGGAGAAAGTGAACAGTTAAAACAGCAGTGAAAGCCGAGGAACAGATTGACATCCCTGGGCTGTGAGATGCCCTGCCTGGGCTGGTGCTGGGTGTGGGTCCGTGGGTCTTCATGTGGCACAGTGGTGAGGGCATAGCTTTGAGAGTCAGAGTGCCTGAGTTCAAATTGCATCTCTTTGCACCCGAGGAGATATGTGATTGTGTGAACAAGCCCGTGATTCAGAATCCTCATCAGTTAAGGCGGAGACAGTGATCCTAACTCTCAGGTTAGTGCAACATTTGCAAGGAATACTGCAGCTGCTGACACACTGGCTCTGGGCAGCCATGTGCACTGTTTTTCTTAGTTAATGCTCAACACAGTTGATAAGCACTCTGATGGCTAAGGTCAAGAATTTTATTGCCTTGTGGAAAAGAATGTTTGCTTTTAGGGGTGATCAGGAGTGTGGGGGAGGCATACTGACCCAAACCCCACTGCAGGCCAAATTCAGCCTGATGGCACCAGTGTGCAGGTACTAAGCTTGGAGACTCAGCACTTTGATTTGTTAATATAGCTGTCTTAGTTGGGGTTCCCCAAAAGTAGATCCTGAGGATGCACAGAAGAGCAATTTATTAGTAGTGATTTATTAGCAAGTGTGCCCTGGAAACCAGTAAGGGGGCATGAGGAAGTGGGGCTAAGAAGCTAGAGCTTGATGCCAGACAGGGAGGCTGTTTGCCTAGGCCCCAGGAGGCACTGCAGCCCATGCAGGCTTCCCTCTGACAATGGAGCTGGAGGATTAAGAGCATGCAAATTCAGGGGCATTTCTGGCTCTCTGGCACACAGGCAAAGTGGGTTTTGGCAGCCTGAGCACCCTTCTGGGGTGCTGGTGTTGGAGAGAAAGCAGGAAGAGTGCCCGAGCACATAGGAATGGTAAGGGGACCCCGGGGGCTTGGGCAGAGCACTAACAGCAAATGGTACGACATTCAAAGGTGATTGGGTGCGGGGGACTGGCTCACTCGAAGCACACTCCACCAGATGGCCACGTTTCCAGGGAGAAACAGAACCAGAAGGCACTGCAGGTTCTCATACCCCAGGATCAACCCATGTTCTCCAGGCTGGAAACCTCTGGTAAACAGGGCTGCAGGGAGAGGATGCCTCAGCCAGAGGTTGGCTGAACTTCAGAAAGGCCGAGTGCTGGAGCTTCCGTAGCAAAGGGAAGGCTGGGGAGTGGAGGACCATGGGTCAGGATCCCCCTGTCCTGACAGGGCTGGAAGCAGATTCTCCAGCATTGCTGGCAGCAGCCTGGGGTAGTAAGAAGAGCGCTGCACGTGGAAGCTGGAAGGAGCCAAATTCAAGTCCTGGCTCCGTCAAGTCCCAGCTGGGGAACCTTGAGCAGACAGCTGGGCTCTCGGAGCTGCATCACCTAGGATCTGGCTGAAAAGGCTGTCGCCCCAGGCCTTGGGGGGTGGACTCAGAACCGGTGTCCCAGACTCCCTTACAGCAGGGTGGCGTCACCGCTGTAATGGTGAGGAATGTCACTCAGGAAAGACCGAGTGACAATTAGTAGTGCCTGTGTCTTCCCCCACGCTAGCCTCCGGCATGTGGAGGTTCATCCTCTCTTCTTTTAGATAAAGGGAGTTTGTCTCCAGCGTCTCAGCAATGATTCCTCCTCGAGGGAGGACTGGCCCGCTGCCCCCTCTCCTGCCCGCCCCCCATGCACCACTAGTCCTCTGCCTTGGCCTTAGTTCCCCCAAGTGCCGCCAACAGACTGCTGCTGTGCCACGAAGTTCACTCCAGGCGTGGGCCGGCCGAGGGGTGGTGAGCACAGGGCCAAAGGCAATTTTGGGGACACTTCTGGATCCCTGTGCTTGGACTGCACCCTTGGGACATTTTCACCAGCCCTCCGTGCCTCCATCTGCATTGCTGAGCCCCCTCCTGGGACAGCCATCTCCAGGGGTTCTCTCTCCCCCAATCTCCCCCCTTCACCCTGCCCCAGGCTGGCTGTCACAGTACAGACCCAGGGCTGTGACCCCATCAGGCAGCCTGTGCAGCCCCCCTCTTGTGCTCTTTACCCCTTTCCTTTTGGTCTGGACCCAGGTTCCTCATGTTTCACAACCATAAACACAAATAGAAATCACCCCCGATTTTTCATGTTCTTTTAGTTTTTCTGACAAAAAAGCAGCACAGCCCAAGAGGCCATTTTTTCTCAAGAAGTTTGCCTCAAAAGGCAGCTTTGTTTTAGCAACAGCCCCTGGTGTTGCTAATGTCTCTGGTGCCCCCTGGCCAGCCGCCCCCCACCACACTCACTCACTGCTCTTCCTCCAGCTCTTGAATATGCCAGTCAGAGCAAGTCTGCCCCAGTCCTTCCGCCTCTTTAAGGTGACTTGGCATTTCTCTCTGTGGATCCATTTTGCTGGCTTTATGGTTTAACTGGCAGAGGGATGATGTCTTTCCTTACTTTTGACTTCTCCCAGGCACACCGCTATGGTCTTGCCCACAGTAAGCACCCCTGCTCCCCACTCCCACCTCCCTGGCTGCATGACACCACAGACTGCAGAAGCCAGCGCAAAGAGCAGGCTGGGGCAGGGAAGGGGGTGGCAGAGCAGGCAAACCCTCTATCAAGAGTACTGTGGGAGCTCAGAGCCCAGCTGATCCCCTGGGCCACAGCATGACTTGACAGGGGCCTGCAGGGGATGGGCAGGCTGATATCCCACTCTCCTTTCACTTCCTTCCCTTAGAGCTGTGCACTGGGGCGCATGCTCATGGGCAGATGCCTGCTCCCCTTCCAACCAAGAGATAGTGTACCCCAGGACAACCCTCCAGAAATGGCCCTGCCTATGAGGATGCCCAGACTTTCTCTAGGGGGCTGGTGGAGCAAAGGGCATGGCTTTAGCCTTGGGAAAGTGCAGTGAACTGGCATCCCTGTATTGTCTACCGAGGTCATCCCAGGCAGGAGGCCGCCAAGTTAAGACTTGATGCATTCACATTTGCTTTAGCACATTCAGTATTAGGCCCAAGGAACATGGAGAGCCTTTCAAGGTTGTACAGCAAAGCGGGACCACCTTCCCAGTTCTTCTGTGCCATGTTCTGGCCTGTGACAGGAGCCCAGGAACCTAGTCCTTGTTTGTTACACCTGCCTATTAGTGAGTTCACCTGGCCCTTGTTTGTTTGTTTGTTTGTTTTTAAAGATATGATTCCTACTTTATTTATTTTTTAAGATTTATTTATTTATACAAGAACCGGGGCACAGGTCAGAGGCACGGGAGGGTGAGAGGATTCACCAGAGACAGAGCAGGGAGCAGAACAGGCAGACGGACCAAAGACACTGCTGAGGGGAGTAGTGGGCAAAGCAGGAGAGGTCAGCTGCGCCATGTGGGTTTCTCCCTGGCCGGCTGGGAATCAAACCCGCGCTGCAGAGGCTGCAGACAGCTTCACAGCGTGGCGCTCAACCCGCTGGGCCACTGAGGAGGCCCATTGTTTGTTTTGAAAGCCATAAAACCCTGGCCAGTCAACACCCACATTCCCACTACCCCACCCTGGTGACCATCCCCATAAAACCAGCACCCCCACCACTCTCCGGGGCCACCAAGTGTAACTCAAGGCACTTGCTGCCCCTCCCCTATTGTGTGAGCCACAGTAACTTCCTAGCTGGTATAGCAAATCAGTAAAGCCAGGTAAGAACTCTGCCCTGCTAGTTGAACTCTGCCCTAGAGAAAGCACGCAGGTTGTGTTGAGGGACCAAGCTAGACTAGGGTGCGGCAGGTAAGCAGTCACCTTAAGTAGAGAGTTACACAGTGCCAAAACAGTTCAGTCATTGGGATAAATCACGGTAAAGTATATTATCATGTGATATGTAAAAACATAAAATCAGCAAAGTATGATCCACAGACTAGCTCCCTATTTTTAGAAATATAAATATAATTTTAATAGGACTCTATAGGCATCCTGAAGCACTTCACTGCTATGATAACAGTCTGCCAGGGAGAGAACTACCCTCTGATTTTAGTGCTATTGTAGTCAGAATTCTGCAGGGAAACAAAACCAACAGGATGTGTATATATAAGGAGGGAGAGGTGGGGGGAGAGAGAGAGAGAGAGAGAGAGAGAGAGAGAGATTTCGTTGTAAGAAACTGGTTCACACAATTGTGGAGGCTTGGCAAACACAAAAATTGCAGGGTAGGCTGGCAGGTTGGAAATTCAAGGAAGAGTTGCACTTCAAATCAAAGACAGTCTGCTGGCAGAATTCCACCTACTCCCAAGGAGGTCAGTCTTCTTTATTAAGGCCTTCAACTGATTGGATCAGGCCCACCCACACTGTGGAGGGTAATCTGCTTTACTCAAAGTCTACTGATTTAAAAGTTCATTTCATCTTTAGAAATACCTTCACAGAAACATCTAGAAACATGCATGATCAACTATCTGGATTCTGCGGCCTAGACAAATTGACACATAAAATTAACCATCACAGGCGCCTTCTGTTATTATTGTATTTGTGATTGCCACTTTATCTTCTCTAGGCACACATTCTTCTTCTCCAGGCAGAGAAGAGAGCCCTGCACTTAGATAAAAGACACTGTTTTTATCTCTTTGCATGCTCTGGCATTTTTAGCATAGCACTTTGCACGAAGTAGACACTAAATAGTTATTGTTTAAAGGGTAGCTATAAATTTGGCTACATTTTTGGTCTATATTTAATTTCTTGGGGGGAAGTTGAAACATTTGCAGGACCTTTGAAGGAAAGTGGTTATTTTTCAAAATCAAATCCAACTACAAAATAGTTCAGGTACAAATATGAGAAAAATAGTCCTTTCAAAAACAGTTTCTCTTGTTCTTTCAACTCATGCCTTCAAATCAGTTTCTAGGACTTGACCTTTGAGAGAACGCTACATATGAGGAATCAGAAGCCCAGGCAGTCTTTCTCTGTGGAATGTAGAAACTATTCCTCTTACAATTTCTTTCTGAAAACGTTAATCCTAATAATAATGAAAATGATTTATCAGATTAAGACGTAAATTAATCCTGTCTGAACAACTTGATGTTATCATGTTTAACTCTGGATTTAATTATTTGGTATTTAATTACAAAGCAGTTAATTATGTTATTGTAATTTTGTGTCTTTTTAAAGTAGAAAGAGGCAAAAAAGAATCCCTGGTAATGGGTTACCTGATGCATAGCTGTTTTCTAGTTATCTCCAACATGTTTCAACCCTGCTTCTTGATTTTCCTGTTGCTTAAACTTCTCTCTCCATCCCTCACTTGTTTGTTCTCATCTCTTCACACTCCTGGGACTAATATCCAAAACCCCATTCTGCTGCTTAAGTTTTCTAGAAACAGGCCCTTCAGTGCCTTGTCTGCAGTATCACCTACCACAGCATCATGCTATCTACCTCCATCTCAGAACCAGGAGGCTGTGCAGGGCACTTATAAGTCAGGGGTTACAAACGTCTATATTTTCAGTGTCACTTGCCTGTAGGCACCTAACACCGGAATCAGGCAAACATTACCCAGTCAGGGTGGATGCTGCCCCAAGTTCTGCCTCAGGGCTGGGGAGCAGGAGAGCCTTTCTGGAATGAGGGGCACTAGGGGAAGTGTCAGCATGGCAGATACCACAGAAGTTCTCCAGGGGCTCGGGGAACTGGCTTGCCCCCTGCCACAGAAGTGCAGGAACCTCTCGGAGACAGCACAGGTTCAGTTTCAGGCCACAGCAATACAGCCAATATTGAGGTGAAGTGTCTCATGTTCATATAAAAGTTACGCTTATTAATTTAATTTTTAAAATCATCTTGATAAAACTGGATAAAAAGGAAAAATAAATTCAAAAGTAACTTGCCTTTAGACTATATTGGAGTCTATTAAGTGTGCCAAAATATTATATCTTTAAAATGTATGTCTCTTCATTAAAAATACTTCTCACTAAGTGTGACAGTGATTCAAAGTGAGCACAGGCTGTTGGGGAAAATGGTGCCTGGTGTGTAGAGTTGCTGGGGGTGGTAGGGCAAGATAGGTTGAGAAGAAGCTTGAAGGAGACTGAGTATCTGGTAGGCAACCAGAGAACCACACAGACATTGAAGAAACAGCCTGGTTTTGGTTTCAAGAAAACCAAACATGCAGTGTTTTGTAGGAGAAAATTTCAGATGTTAAAATGCCAGAAATCAACATCGGTGTTTTATTTCTGTTTTTTTTTTTTTTCCAAATACCTGTGGGCTAAACAAAACACAACTGGGGGACGTGAAAGGACCCCTGGGGAGCTCCACTTCACTGCAGTCACTGCCTCTTGGCCAAGAGTGGGGGCTTGATGGCGTCAGGACACTGTCCAGGCCGCTGTCCCTGGAGGATTCTCTCACATACACTGACTTTGCCTCAATATGGCTGCCAGCAGCGCTCGGTCTCGCATTTAAAGCTTTACCAACAAAGAATAACTTCCCTTATTCTAACTCTGGTTCCAGTGATCCTAACTGGCCTCACTGAAGAAAATCAATAATAACCAAGAGCCAGAGATCCTGTGATCCTCAGCTTCCACTCCACAGTGTTGAGGCGGGGGAACAGATGCTCCAGGAAGGGAGAGTGCTAAATAGATAACACACGTTGTAGCCCATCATCATTTTATTGCAATAACTTTGTTTTTGCCCTCCAAAAGAGGTTGGAGATTCCCACCGGGCTTTACTGCATTTCAATTTTGTGAAATAAACAAGCGGTTCTCCCAAGACTGCCCTGGACTAAGAGGTAGAGGAACGAAGATGAGGTCCTTCCCTCAGAACCCGCCCCCCCCCCAGATGAATGGGGGAAACAGACACACACGCAGTTCATGCAACATCCTGTGATCATCACTCCAAAAGCACAGCAGAAGGGGGGGGGGCGCCTAGCCAAGCCTGGGGTCTCAGACAAGGTTTCCTGAAAGAGGCGACTCCAGGGCCACTTGAAGGTTGTGTACGAAGGGGAAGGGCATTCTAGACACGAGCGGAAGATGCCAGTGAGTATAGGGAACTTGCTCTCACAATCCATGGACCGTGACTCCTTCATTGGGTCTGTCAGGCCTTTAGTGATGTATATACACTGCTTAGCTTTTTCTCCTTTTTAGCAGTTTATAGTTTTCAGAGCACTTACAAAATACATATTTTTTTTGGCTCCCTGGCAACCTTAACTGACAGAAACATTACCAAAAATAGGAAAACAAGAACAAAACAAACTTCTGAGAAGAAGATGGCTAGATTTTCTACAACAATGTTCAGCCCCCACCTATGCACCCACCACCAAGCGCCACTCATAGGATTGACTTGCAGGTAGGTTGATTGTTCCAAAGTTGGGGGTGAGGGGGTACAAGATAGGAGATGGAAAAAAGAGTGGCCAGGAGCTTCCAAGTCGTTGAGCAATGCCTCATGGGACCTAGACACAGCTGAAAAGGGGGATGAAAGGGATGATGAAGCAACTGGAATCCTAATGAAGTTGAAGAACCAAAACACTGGGAACGAGGGTACAAAGGGCTAGAGGGGTAGAGACTGGAGTCTGAGATGGACACAGTTCTTCCATCAGTAGTTATAGCAGGCAAAGTGCTCCATAGCCGGGAGCCATGGCAGTGTCTTGCCAAAGGGGGAGGTGAGGCAGTAGTTACTGGAGGCCCAAAGGTCAATCAGTGATTGTTGAAACAAGATGCTGCATGCAAGGTAACGTGAACACTGAGCCATGAGGTTCACAGATCAGCGTGGGAGTAGAGAAGAAATCAGACGGCAGATGCCAAAGTCTTCAGGGAAAGAGAGGGAGTAATCAGGAGGTTGGTGGAAGATGGCTCCTAGGAGAGGAGAGGCAGGCAGCTCTCAGTGATAAGAGCTTCTAGAAGGAGGTGTTTGCATGGGGATGGAGAGTGGCATCCATGAGCAACTGTAGCGACCGCGGGAGAGAGCCATCGCTCCTCTGGCCCCACATCAAGAGGGAAGGACTGGAGACAAAACCAGGAGCTTGCACTCCAGAAGCACGTGACACCACCTTGGCCAGCATGGAGGGTGCCGACACAGAACATCTGAGCATCAGCTCGTGCCATGTCCATCAAAGTGTCGCTGTACCGCTTTCCACAGATGAGATGGTGTCTTGTATACTAAAGTATCTTCATTGGCCGTTCAGCCTGATTTTTTTCTAGAAAATGTTTTTAAAACACACATCAGCCTCACAGTGTCAGACACCTCACAGGCTGCCTCATATTCTCAAACAGCCACCACTGAGCCCAGCCTCCGCCTGGATGGCTCCAGGAAGCAACTTGGTTCTGCCACCCAAGGCCTCTCTGCAACACCTCAGGCTGCTCACAGGCATTCCAGACTCACCACGGCCAAGTTGCCGGCCTGGGGCTCAGCCCAGAAGCGCAGGGAAAGCAGTCCCCTGTGCAGAAAATCTTGACCAAGGGGCAGGGGAGCTGAGACCTAGAGGCCCTCTGTATTCCGCCATGGAGGACTGTTTTTGAGACAGTGTGTTTCTGTAAAGAGAACCGCTCATATGGCAAAATGACCAACCGTGTTTGTCCTTGAAGTAGGGCCTGCTCAGCCAGTGCCACCTTGCATTTTCGCCCACCCTTCCCTGTGCCACCTCCCCAACCCACTCCTGTTGCCCTGGGTTTGCAATCAAGCACCAACAGGGAGACCTTTCCTCCCGCTGTCTAGTCCAGGGCGCCTGGGCTGTGTGAAAGCGAGCCCGGGTCTCCCCGGCCCCACCCGCCATTCTCCTTCACAGCAATTTTAAAAATCGATTTCACAAGTGCAGTGGGCTGCTCCCTCACTGCAGAGGACAACTCGGAGGAACCGAGAGGTTTATGGCTGAGGCTCGAGGCAGGCCTCGGCTGCCTGTGCCTGTCGATGCTCAGCCTTCCCGTGGCGCAGCCGGCAGGGAGGGTCACTGCCTGCGAATGTGCAGAGGCGGCTGGCGGACACCACCAGGCCGAGGCAGCGCGGCCGTGGCTGGCTGGGGGAGTCCGGCCCATGGGGGAGGGGCAGCGCCTCTGCAGAGGGAACTTTGAACTGGATAGTGATCGAGTTTCTGGATTAGACTAACGTTTTTATTGGATTAGACTGACCTTTGCTGGAATGGACGGAATTCAGTGGTCCTGCTGCCAAGTGGGAATGAGAGCTCATTAAAGAAAGTACATGCAATTATTATTATTTTTTAAGTGCAATTGGACTCTCGCAGGCCCCACTTTAATTTGGCCAGGAGCCCTGTCCTTGAGTGTGAGCCCTGAGGAGAGCCAACCAGACTCCCGCACTTGGACAAATGGGGTTTCTGTTCTGTGGCTGCAGTAAGGAGGCTTCGGGTAACTGTGCAGTGGTGCAGCTGCAGTCTGTCTCCCCACGGGGTCGCGGGTGCTCCCGGCTAGAGGTAATGGGGATGCATGAAACGCCAGCACTCAAGTGTGCTTTAAAATGTTTTACTCTGTGTGCCCATCATGAACACAGTGTGAGTGTCAGTTTGCTGTTGGGTAAACAGCATGTCTGTGTTCGAGGTGAGCCCGCGCAAGTGTAGTCCCAGCTGGGCTCCTGGGCGCAGCCAGATCTGGACTCCATGCTGCTCAGTGACTCACCAGCAATGTCAGTTCAGGCAAGTACTTAACCTTTCTGGCAAGGCTTTCTCATCTGGAAAGTGAGGACAGTCGCACAACCTCATGGACCCTGGTGGGCATCCAGACTCGGTCCTCTCCTGCCATCTTCCTGCCACACCACACCCCTCCTTGTGCTGGCTTCTCTGCTCCAGTCCTGCTCCCACTCACATGGGGTTGCTGCCCAGGTCTATATGCCTGGGGAGATGATCCTGTGGATTCTGGGTGCTTTGGCCCATGGAGGGCACTGGCAGTTGAGATGACACGTTGCGGGGGAAGGGGCTGGGGAACCTGCCCCCTGTCCCTGCTCACTTTGGCTTACCCTGTCTGCAGCTGGGCGGCCTTGTGGCTGCAGCTCTCAGTGGGCCTGTTCCGCTACCTTGGACTCCTGGGCCTGGGGTAGAAATAGCAACCCCCCTCCGGCTGCCCTAGGGGGCTTTTGCCATCTTCAGGGCTCCAAGTACTCTGTTCCAAAGACCTCCAGGGGCCCTTTATCAAGTGTTGCTGTGGGGATCATCAGGAAGAATCCTTTTTCCTACCTAACCCTTGGTGACACGCTCCTGGGTTGTTGTATACTGGTGTTTTCTTAAGCTCACATTGAAAAAAATCTAATTTGTTTGATAGGAGTTTTACATCTTCGTGCCATTGTGGACTTGATATGCTAGCTTGAAGCTTTCTAAACACAGTAAAATAAATACACAAAAGAAAGTGTTCACCATGTCCCACCTTTGCTACCCCACAGCCTGACTCTCTGTGTGCAGCGCTCAGTCCAGGGACACAGTTTTTTTGAGGGTCGTCCTGCTCCAGACATGCAGCAAATGCACATCATGTGGGAATGTGGCCTCTTCAACTCTCTATTTTTCACATAAAATATGACGTATCATCCCATTACTAATAAAGGATGAGGGTGATGGCTCCCTCCATAAGAAATGAATTCTCTCCCCTGGAGAAAGGGCAAGGAGTTCATTTAAAAAAGAAATCATCTGCAATCACTCCCAGCACAAAACATAAAAGTCTTTCTGAAGTCCATGTTCAAATTACAAGTATTTTAAAAATGAGTATGGTGGAATCTTGCTGGGATTTTCATTCCAAGAGGCTGAATAGTTAAGACAGAACAGATTATTCTTTGTTAAAAAATAGAATATGCCCAGAAAGCTGGGCTCAACCTCTTAAGCACCCTGTCTTCTGTCTCAGCTCCACCCACCCACACCTTCCAGACACACACATGCACACTCACACTTGCATACTCAGACCTACATACACACATATGTTCATTCATACACATGCACACCGGCCCCCACTTGCCACTCCCCTCCGCAGCCACCCAGGTGGCAGGCGGGTCCGTCTCCATGCCCGCTGGCTTCGGGGAGCTCACTGCTTTCTGCACAAATTGTCTCCAGAACAAAGCCAGCTGGCCTGTGAGAGAATTTTGCCACATCTGCTGGAGAAGTACAGCTCAGGATCAAGCAAGACTGACGATAAAACTTATTTTTAAAAATTCCTTTTGCTATTTAAGTCGCAGCAGATGAGGAGCTGAACTGAGAATGCACAGAGGGGTACCCTGTTGGGTGCCCGATAATTCCAGCTTGGTTATAGGAAAAGGGGTGGGAGGAGAGAAGATAACTTTGAGTGACACTTTGGTCGTGCAATCTTTTTTATTTTATTTTTTAAAGCGGGATGCAAGCCTGTCTTGTGTCCAATTGCTAGTACCTTCTGTCCTCTGTGGAGTGAAGCGAGCCAGGTGTATGTGCTAAGGCAGCAGAGACGGAGACACGCCTATGAGCCCAGGTCAGCTGGGGTTCCTGGTCCTGCCAGGTGGAGGTGAGAAGATCATAGACCCCTCTGCATTCCCAGCTCTATACCTCCTCTCCCCGCAAAACGCACCTACCTCTGTAATATAGAGGTAGCACCTCTGTAGGTGCTGGTACACCTCCTAGCAACTGAGATGCAAAATATCAGCCTTTCACTGATTCCCTTAAAATAATCCACTCTTACCAGGTACAGCTCTCTCCTCACATAAGTCTCCTCAGTTTGCCTCGCCATAGGCAAAGGGATGTTTGTTCAACTATATATATATATATATATATATATATATTTACTCTCTTTATATATATATATATTTACTCTCTTTATATATATATATATATATAAGCCCCAACTATTTATTTGAGGGGGAAATTTTAATCCATCCATTCCAGTGCTCCAAAAGACACACTGATTCTTCACATAAATAAAATCCTGATGAAGAGAAATCCCTGGTTTTTGTATAAGTAAAAAGGACAGAATTCTTATTTAAAACCGGTCATTAATGTCAATAATTAAAGCTGCACAAAAAAAATTCTCCAAGTTTCCTGTGCACTGTCCGTTTCTCCAGTGAAATACAACATTAAAGTACATTTCCTTTGAAGGCAAAAGATAGCAAAAGAACAAAAACAGGGCCTCCCCGGTGGCACAGCGGTTGAGCACTGGATTGTGAAGCTGCACGCAGCCTCTGCAGCGCCGGTTTGATCCCCGGCTGCTCCCCGGCCACCAGAGGAGGGTCCCGCATGGCACACAGACCTCTCCTGCCGCCCGCTGCTCCCCTCAGCAGTGTACTTCGGTCCTTCTGCCTGCTCTGCTCCCCGCTCTGGCTCTGGTGAATTCTCTCACCCTCCTGCGCTTCTGACTGTACCCAGTGCATGTATAAATAAATAAAATAAAGAAATAAATCTTAAAAAAAAAGAACAAAAACAAAACAACTGTAACAACAATGCCAGTGACTGAATAGTGGTGCACCACACACCACCCCTCCCACCCATTCCAAGCCCTAATGTGATGGTATTTGTGGTGGACCTCTGGGAGGGACTCAGGTCACCAGGGTGAGCTGCCGTCATGGGGTTAGTGTCCCTATAAGAGCACACCCATTCGCTCCGCCAGGCGAGCACATGCATGAGAGGGCATCCATCTATAAACCAGGAAAGAGCCTGCACCAAGAACCAAATCTGCCAGCACCTTGACCTTGCACTTCTCAAACTAGGGTCGTGAGAAATAAATATTATTACATAAGATACCCATCTACGGTTAATTTGTTATGGAATTTGATACTAAGACAAGCAACAAAAAGGGATGCTGTAGTAGAGCATCAAGTGGGGGAGTGAAAGACGGAGTTACAAAAGAATCAAAACGGTCCGCTTTTTTTGGAACTCACCTCTCAGGGTTTGCTGAGAAAACCCAAGGGGGCTGATGACAAGGACAGGAAGTATCATCTCCCCCAACTGGCCAGCCCTTACCATAGGCCAGGCCCAGGGGCTCAGCATGGTTTTAAGAGTTAATTCTTTTTCCACAACATTAACATAGACACTTGTTTTTAAAAGCCAACTGGTACTAGAACAACAGTAAGAAAAAATTGCTTTTCCCTTTCCTTGCTTCCCACCCAAGTCCCATCGTTTAACCGATATTTTTAAATTTACTTCTATTTTTCTGAGCAAAGAGTTCAGACTATTGTATTGATCTTTCCATTTTAGACTTAATCTCCTGCATTCCTGCTGGGAGTTTTAGCACGTTATCTACTTTTCCTCCTACATTGCCCCCATGTAATCATATCACTTTTTCTGTTGTTGTTAAATCAATATTCAAGGAATAGATTAGTTTTACTAAGTAATCATTGGTAAGTTGCTCCAGGAAAGCAGTTCATTTCCTTTTGGATGTGACTTTTTGTTTTCCCCGGAGTTAAAAATTGACTTTCTTTTCACTTACATAACTTCGTGTCCCCATTACTAATTTCCCCACAAACTCCAAAAGAGAGGTTAAAATCTCAACAGAGTCAAACACATTGGTCCTGTCTGGAATTGGAGATGTCCTTTCTGCAGCCACTCTTCTGCCGTTCATCTGGCAACACCCCATCTTTGCTGCCCTATAATCATCCTAGGGCCTCGATCCCCAAACCTTGGCTCCTCTTTGCCTCTTCTGTATCAAATTCGTTGGCTGGATCCTATGGTTTCCTCGTACTCGGATCATTTCCCTTATTTTGGTCTATCTCTAACAGCATCCAGAAACTCCCCTTAATTTTTTGACTAGGTATAAATTTCTAGACCACAGAAGTATGTTTTTTTTCAGCACTTTGAAAATCTTGTTCCCTGTCTTCTAAATGTCACTGTTGCAGGAATGATTAACAACACACCGACCCCAGCACTCTGTGTGTGACTCCTCAGCTCATATTCCTGCCCCCACTCCCCCGGAGGGTTTAATTTCATGAAAAGATGCTTTAGCTCCTACTCTTTTTTTCACAATTCATCGTGTTGGGCACTTTCTGGGCCTGTTCATCTGGAAAATCATATTTTCTGAGATTATTTTTTAATTAAAACTTTGGGCTTTTCTTAGAATATTTTAAATATTGTTTTCTCTGATAATTTCCTCTCCTCCTTTCTCTTTGCTCTCCATGGAATACCTGCCACCGGACCCCTCACTGACCTTGTGCTCTTTATCACACTCTGAAAGATTAACTTTTGACTCTAGTCCCATCCTTTTCATTGCATGTTGTCTTTGTGTTTATTCATTTTTTCAATACCTCTACCATCCTCTGGGTATTCTTGTCTTATGAATGCCTTCTCTCCCCTAAAGATGAGACTTGATCTGTTTACTCAGTCCTTTTCTCTTCTTGTTTGTTTGGTATTAGTTTTCTATGCTGAAGCTTTTTCTTTTGATCTTTGCCCCTCTATAGTAGCTCCTTTGTTTCAGGAAGGGCATCAAAGGTTGGCTGGCAGTTCACTGTGGGGATGGGCCTGCCAGCTGGGACTTCACTGAAGGTGATGGGGCAGGGGCTCTCCTGTGTCTCTAGGAGCTTCCCCCAAATTCAGTAGTTGGGGCCTTTTCTCTATTTCCTGACCCAAGGATGCAGACATGGCAACCAGCATTCTGGGAGCCTCCTTGGAAACAGGACTGAAGTGGGAGTAAGACATGACAATTTCACATAATTTCATTTCTGTCTTGCATTCATCTTCAACTGTGAGTTGGGAGCTGCCTGGATCAGTTTCTCCAGAAGCTTAAACTCCAGCCTCCTATGCCTCAACATCCATCAAAGATGACTGGGTCAAGAAGATGTGATTTATCCATGCTATGGAATATTATTTAGTCACAAGGAAAGTAGAAATGCAGTCATTTTCTGTAAAATGGAGGGAGTTTGATGGAATTACGTGTGGTAAAATGAGTCAGAACAACAAAAACGAATGCTGGGCATTTACATAGCAGACAATTTGATAAAATATTTATAAAAACTGTCTAAAGAGGACCAGAGCAGTACCCTGGAGGAAGTGCTGTGGTTGGCAAAGGCAGCTGAGTTTATGACCAGCCCGGACACTTCTGGTTTTAAACACGGCTTGGAACAGAAGTATTCTGACATCAGGCATTTTCAAACTTACCCCACATTGTAATCACCAGGTAGCTTTTAAAAATCCAGGTGCCCAAGACCATCTCCAGTCAATTAGATCAGAATCCCCTGTGTTGGGACTCAAGCATCTGTATTTGTAAATCTCTCCAGGTGATTCTAGTATGCAGCCAAGTTTGGCACCAGTGGGGACCAGTGCCTTAGAACAGTGCTTTGCAGACTATAAAGTGCACCTGAATGACCTCTGGGGCTCTTACTGAAATGCAGGCTCTGGCTTACTGGGTCTATCCAGCTTCCAGGAGAAGCTGTCAGTCCTGGGACCGCAAAGCTTGATAGGGGTTGTCAGTGGGAGGCAGCATCCAAGGTTGGCATTAAAGTGTAAATTTCAACTTCAGAGTTAATTTCTTTTTCATAATTATTATAAGAAAAAAACATGCATTGCAAAAAGGGATATACATCTGTAATGGAGTTCTCAACAATGTAAAGTGATTATTCGTTAGCAAAGATGTTTATGCTTTTAGAAAGTGTAGATGTTACTGAAGAGTTCAGAGTGGATGGGAGGGCAGCTTACACTTCATGGTAGGTTTATAAGTTAAACATCAAGCTGAGCACCCCAGGTATCCCCAATCTCAGAAGAAGCAGAGAGCACCACAACTCTCTGTGACTTTATGTCTGGTCAGTTCCTCCAGCCACTTTCCTGTTGAGACACCATCAAGAGCAACACAAAAATTCTCCCCCTTGTCTAAAGAGGAAAAACCTGCTCTCTCCCCTGAAAGCATCTATTTTAATGCCCAAAATGTAGATTTTATCTATGCCTTTTCCCAAAGACAGGCTTATTTCTTAAAGAAATTTTGATATGTTAAATATCCAATATATGTTAGATATCCCACTCCATTTGACCACAAGAAGAGATCTAGGTTTACAAAAATAGTTGTTTATGCATTTCAACGTGCCAATGGAAGAACTCCAAATGCACCCCAAGGGGTCCAAGCATGCCGAGAATTTCTGAGGCTCAAAATGACCTTTATTTACTTGTACCACCTTCCACCACCCCCACCTGGCCTCTCATATTCTCTCTGATTTTCTCCTCCAGACAGACATGGGTACTACATATCAAAGGAAAGAACAGTTCAAGAGAAAATCTGTACTGTCTTTATTTTATAAATTGGGTTTAATAATTCATCTAAAAGTGAATTTTTAGCAACAAGGTTTGCATATAAAAAGGGAACATGTCTTCCCTAAATAGGCATCTGTTACTCTTGCTATGCTGAGCCGGGAGATAAAAGGCCGATTGGGTCCAAGTGTCTCTCAGATTCGCTAAGGACATCGCGGTCTGTGGCCCTGTAGGCAAAAGTGGTTTTAAAGCCAGCTCTGCAAGGAAAGGAATTTAAACCACACCCAAAAAGTCTAGTCTTTGTCACTGCAGAAATCCACCTAGAGGTCATTGCGACAAACATGTATATTCCGAAAACGTTTGCAGATCATAGGAGAGCTTATCTTCTGTCACAAAACACCACCTGCCCAGTCCCCCACCACTGCCTCTACTACCAAGCCAGTGGCATCTTGTAAGTCAGACGGTGTCAGGTCTGCAGGTCCTCGGGTCTCCACACCCACACACAAAGCTGTTTAGAATGTCAAGAAAATCAGTCATTCCCACAGCTGCTCTGCTCATGCGTGACAGGCTCACTTTAAATATTTGTCACTCCAACTTGCTGACATGGGGGAGGGGAAGCTGGTAGAATGAAAGGGGAAGAAAATTAACAGAAACCTCTAATTGCCCAGGTTTGCCACCTTGAAGATTTCCGCAGTAGCTCTGCAGCAGCCAGCGCCATCAATGTTTGCAGAACTGACAATGGGTGAGTTGCCAGGGGGTGAAGGCCCAGTAAAAGAAGCAATTAATACCTCTTTTTTCAGTTTACACACAGCATCTGTCTCCCTGCCTTAGAAAAAATGGTCTGAGAATTAACTTTGTAGGTTCATTTTTCCAAATGTCCCTATTTTACCATGATCTTTGCAGAATCCCATTCACCGGGGAAGCATTTAATAAACTGAATTTCCCAAATGCTTCAAATATCTACAAAGACATAAAGACTTTCTCCTGAAACCTAGCATATTCCAGGAACATCATCTAGGTATTTTTTCATTAAGGATGTAATGTATTAATAATGATTCTCTTGAGCAAGGACACCCAAAATTGGTAATGAAAATTCTGCCTGCAGGTGTGTGGACCCAGCCCACTTTTGTGGAAGGTTTTTGACCCTTTTAAAAGCAAGATGCTCTTTGACCCGGCAGTCCCAGTTACAGCCATGTGTCCAAACTTAGCAGGTATGGAGTACCAAAAATTGCTGCATTCTGGTGTTCATCATTTATAATCGCAAAAATTAGGAAGCTACCCAAATGCTAAAAAAATAAGGCTTGTGATTAAACTATGGCAAATACATACGATGAAATCCTGTTGTGCCATCATAAAGAGACTTGGAAGAGAGTATGTGATCCTACAGGGAAAGGTCCATGGTGGAATGTTAAGTAAAAAAGGATGTAAGACAGAATGTGCATTGCTAGTTTTTAATTTCTTTAAATAAATTAATTTTAATTTATTATAATTTATATGCTTACAAAATGACTGGAAGGATTTTCGACATATGGTGTATGGGGGGAGGATTTTTAGTTTCTTGTGTTCTCCTGTATTTTCCTAATATAATGTATCACTTACAGTCGGAGAAAAATAATAAATCAGAAACAAAGAATCACACTTGTTATCTAAATATGTGTGTCATTACATTTAAAATAAAAGATGCTACCAGCGAGTTTAAAACGCAGGTGCCCTTGATTTTCTAAAGTACCATTTGTGAGATTCCACTTTACGGGGCCAAAATCAATGACTTTGATGCTTTCTGTGCCTTTGTGAGTTGCCTCGGGATTTTAGATAAACTGAAATGATGGTGTTTCAGAAGGAGGGAAGGTGAAAGTGTCCCTTAACCGATGCTTCTCAAACAGGAGTCTGGGGGCTCCCTGAGGAGCAGGAATCACAGGTCAAGAATCTGCAGAATCTGGAGCCACATTGTCTGAGTTCAATAGCTGGGCGACATAACCTCTCTGTGCCTCGCTCCCTATCCGGAAATCGAAGATAATAATAGCACCTACTTCCCTGGTCGTCGTTGAAGGTGACCTGGTGACTCTTAGTAAGGTGCCCTGCCAGAGTGAACGCTCAGTAGATGTGAGCTCGTGTTACCAGCTGGCAACCTCGCCTCCTGCCTACCAGAGGTGCCTGAAACCCCAGCGCACGCTGCGCCCAAGACAAGGCACTCAAGACCCAGGTGAAAAGCAAACGTGGTCTGACCTACATGCCCGGTGGGGCTGGGGTTGGAGGCAGAAACAATGCGCGCGCACACGCGGCCCGCTCGCTGCACGTGCACGCCCGCCCGGCCGCCACCTGCGCGCTCCCAGGCCCACGCGCGCGCCCCGAGCGCTGGAACCCGCCGAGTCCGGCCAGCGAGCCCCGGCTTCACGGACCCACCGGGCACCACAGGCCGATGATCTTGAATGTTTATCGCTCTCACCAAAACACCAGGCAGCCGGCAGGTTAAAAAGAGACAATAAATTAACTGTAGAAAAACCCCAGACCTTTCCACGTTCTGCCTCCACTGGCTTCCCAAGCGTTTTCTTGGGTCACTACCCAGTCTGGAAAAAGCCAGAAAAAATGGAGAGGGGCAAAGTAGGCAATGAACGGTGAGAGGAGTGGGTAACAAAGGCGGGAGACACCAAAGTATCCTCCTTGTATTGCTGCGACCCCACTCCTGCAGGAGACCCAGCTGCGCCCCCCGCGGCCCGGGGCGCGCGGGGCCAAGGGGAGCCGCCCTCAGCCCGCGCCTCTGTTGGCCGGGTGCCGAGGCTTGTGCTCGCCGAGCTGAAGGGGCGGCCGCGCTCTCGACCTCCAGGACCAGCTGCTGCAAGAGATACCCGGCACCCCAGCTTCCCTGCAGTCCAAACCACCCCCGCCGGGACGCAGGCCAGGGTGCTCCATTGCCGGGCTACCCCTGGACTGCAAAGTCAGCCCTGGGCGCCATCTCCGCCTCCAAGTCTCACCCGCGTGATTCAACAATGCCCTTTTGAAGGAAAACTGAATTTGCCTTTGAGGATGCTTATTTGAAAAACCAATACTCATGTTCTGTTTTTATGATGGGCCATCAGGCAGCAAAACTTCACCAAAAATTCTCGTAGCCTCGATTGCTTCCTCTCAGCGACCCAAGAGCTCTTCCAAGTGAAAATAAACCTAATTAAGAGTTTTCTTTTACGCATCTCATAGAACGCATACGAAAATTCTGAATGCGGAAACTCCGTTGGAATTTTTGCTTGTTCTTACCAGGTAAATTTGATAAATTGGATCAGCTTTGGAAAAAAAGATAGAAGTAAGATCATTAGATAAAAAAAAAAAGTTAAAAGCTCACTAAGTGTTTTTGTCGCTGTTGGTCCTGTGTTTGAAATCAATTTCTTACCCATTTTCTTCTTGGTTTCAAAATCCATATATTAGAGTCTTACAGATAATGTGGTCTCGCTTTGAGCTGATTCGACCCCACTTCCCTTTTGGCAAAGCTTTTATTTGCATTTCCCTGTGCTCCCAAAAGATCTGTATATTAACAACATGCCTCATTTTTGGCACAACAGCCTCATTAATTATGTCAGCAGAGAGCTGGCACTGGGACTCAGTGTCTGATCATTCCTGTTTCTCCCCGCTGGCCTCATTGCCTCTGGACCACCAACCTACCTTCAGCAGCTCTCCTCTTCCCTCTACCTTCCCAGCACCCCCTGCCCCCTTCATTGTCCACTCTGCCCAGTTCCCAGCTCAGCAAAGAGCAGAGCATGAGGTGTCAGAAGAATGACACAGCAAAACTCCACTACTATTATTATTATTTGGCCTAAAAGAGATTTTCTTGATCTGTATTCCCAGTGCTTCTGGCCCTCTTTGATAAACTTTTAATAAATGATAACAAGAGTTCCACTGATTGCTTACCATGTACCCAGTGCTTTTTTTTTTTTTTTAAGATTTTATTTATTTATGCATACAAGAGCTGGAGTACAGGCCAGAGGTGTGGGGGTGATTCATCAGAGACAGAGTAGGGAACAGAAAAGGCAGACTGAAATACACTGCTGAGGGGAGGGAGCAGCGGGCCAGACAGGAGAGGTCTGCTGCATCATGTGGGTTGCTCCCTGGCGGGCTGGGGGATTGAACTGGTTCTGCAGAGGCTGTGGAAAGCTTCATAGGTTGCTCTTAACCCCTTGCACCACCAGGGAAGCCCTGTATCAATGCTTGTTTAAAAAGTTGATTGCCTCCTTGGATCTCCAAAGGAACTCTAGGGGCAGTTATTATTATTAAAACTATTTAACAGATGAGAAGACCAGGGCACAGTGATGCCAGGTTACAGGGCCAGGACTATGAGGCCAGGGATTGCACTGTGATCTGCCTGCTGCCACGAGGGCATGCCACAGCATGAGGCAGCCTCTCACAACCTATGGCAGTGTTGATGAAAGTGGCTGGGGGCTTGGGGGTGTGATATGTGGCTATCACTTGAGAAAGTTATATAGCAGGCAATGTGGCTCAATAAAAGGTCTGGAAAGTGCCTCATCTCTGAGAGTGTCAGTTGGGCTGGTACAGTCCTGCAAAGATCGTAGTCACAGAACAAAATCAAAAACCCTGATTCTGTTTTCATTTTTAGTTTCTCAAGCTTATGGTGAAAGTCTGCCATTCTGGCTAGCGATTCCCATTCAAGCCTAACATGCCTTGCCCAGGGACTAGGTAAGTAGGGCACGTGTGGTTTTCACACATGTTGTGCTTGATTTTGTGGTACACCACATTTAGGCCACAGTATTCTCTTCCCAGACCCATCCCAGAGAAAGCCCTTTAAGTGATGGAGGGCTCAGCCCCTTGAGGACCTGCAGTGGCCGCCATGTTGAAACAACTCAGCGATCCTTGTTCCTTGATGAATATGAGGACTCAGCCGTTATTCAAAAACATTTATAAAGTGTCAACTTTATACCAGGCACTGAGCCCAGTCACTGCAGACATAAACGTGGTCTTCATTCTAATTTTACTGAAAATTAAGGTTTTAAATAAATCAGAGCAGCTGACTCATGGGGCTGGAGAAGAGGGACAATTCAGATCATGTTAGAGAAAGCTGGCAGCGGGCAGAACCCGAGTAGCCCCCAGTGACTCAGAGATCCTATAGATTGGATTTGTCATCAGTTAACCAAAGATGAAGAGATCTCAGAAGAGAGAGGAGAGTTTCCTTAGCCATACTTTAGGGCAAGGCAAAGGGCTAATCATAAGTTACATTATTTTTTAAAGTTGCCAAAACTTTATATGCAAAAATCCAAATCCTATAAAAATATAAAAAAGGGGCAGTGGCTCTTTCACTACCTCCCTCCCAATAGTCTTACACCCTGCGGGTAATATCTGAGAACATGTTAGTGTTGAATGAAAGAAACCTAATGCTTCTTTTCTGAGCATCCCAGAAAAAATAATACCAAGGAACAGAGCCCAAAGGGAAATCAAGACCATAGAGGTGACAGCCTCAGCTATCTGGGTTACAAGTGTCTTCTTGGTGAAGTAACTGATTCATGCCTAGTCTTGACTTCTGCCATCTGCCTTGGAAGAAGGACCTAAGTTAGGTATTTCATTTGCTTGTTACATGGAATCCAGGATGAGTGGCATTCACCATGTTGGGGGGTTTGGTAAGTGTGGTTCTTGGGTCCCTCCGAGAATGATTTTGGCATCCTGAAATGACTTTGGGCTGAAGTCTATTTCAGCAGCACACAAGTTTATTGAGGAAAAAGAAATGCCTGCATAGACACAGGTGGCCAGAGAGCTGTGATTTTGAAAGGCAGGTTTATTAAGGAAAAAGACATTTGCATAGACACAAATGGGCAGTTCTTAAAGGGCAAGAAGCTGCATTTTGTCGCCAACAGGTCGCCATAGATACTGTTCTTTGCTGGGATTCACTCCCTTGTGGAATTTTATCTTTTGTGCAATTTATCACTTTGGGGTCTGGTTGAGTTTGGCTATAAAACTGATAACCCTCTCTCCCCAAACCCCTGGCTCCTGCCCTTATAATACTTTCACCACACCTCAGGTTAACTGTCAGCTTCTCCCATCAAGGCCCCCTCGACCATATATGGCGTGAAATCTGGTGGGGAGTTGACGAGGTGGTCCATCTTCTCTGCTTCAAGCCCTGTCCCTACCTGAGGGCCTAGGCTGTGGTCTCTAATTCTAACCCCCAAACTGAGTGGTTGTGGAAGAGGGTGTAGGTGGAGTCCTAGGGGTGGGGGTGTTTTGGGCTGGCTGTTCCTCTTGGAGGAGTAGTTAGAATTTAACAACTTCTAAATGAGCGGAGATAAATTTAACAATGAAATTGAATATGCAAAGTACAAAGAGGAGAGTGAGAAATATAGCCTTGGCTAAGGGCCTCGAAAGTTAATATCCTTGGGAGGCCCCGCTGTAGATCACCATCTCCCAGGGGAGAGACTTTTCAGTTCCCTTGGGTGTCAGAAAGTAGATAGCTATTAGGAGTCACATGGTGGAATTTTTCAGGGAGTCTATTGGTAGAGGAGGAGGAGAGAGTGACTAGAAATGAAAGGCAGATAGAATTGGTGTGGCAATCCAGGTTGGTGTCTGGATGGCCCCTCACTTATTTTCTGGACGGCTGCTGCTCGGGTTGTGGTCAGCAGGCTACTCTCATTGTCTCTTGAAACGGTGCTTTAGGAAGCAAGACCACTGGGCCACAACCTTCCTTTTTGTCAAGTAAGACAGGGGAAGTTTTTTCACTGCAAAATGCAGAGGGTCCTAGTGCAACCAGGCAAACTATTGTTCCATCCTCTGGTTAAAACACTACAGGTTCTGCTCAGAGGCCAAATGTAGTTACCTGGCCGCTGCCACGGCTGAGCCCAGTCAGCGTTAATGTCTTCATGTTAAATCAACTTACCAAATTAGTGATATGCAGAACCTTGGGCATAGAACAGGTAGGCTTTAAGGTAAGGAAAACTTGGGCTGGTGAGTCCGTGCCCAGAGTGAGACTTTGTAATAGTGGCTTTGGGCAGCTGGGATTCTGGAGGGAGCTGGAAAAGGAAAGAAGGGGCCTTGGCTTAATAGATGGACTAGATCCACGACACACAGTTTACCCAATTTACAATTTTGCCTTGGAGCTGACGTAGTCGTCCTAGTATAAAGTTAGATTTGGTTAATGCTGATGAATTCATATCAGCGCAGCTCCAGGACTTGACCTTGTAAGGTTTTGAATAGGGCTTGAGGGCTGGAGTCAGGAGGAATGGCCACATTGCTGCAGGCCCTCTGCGGTCCACTCTCCCCTGCATGGCCCCAGCTGCCCTTGCTCATGGTGGCCACGGTTCTAGGTTCTGCCGAAGGGTAATGAGAAGGGAGTGCTGTGTGCAGTTTCTCTGTTGTACCCTATGTTTTAGCCTGACTTCCCTGGAAACAGACACCGACACAAAGATTTGAGCACAAGTCATTTATTGGAGGGGATTCCAAGGAGCCCGAGTACCGGGATGGGGGAAATGTGCCAGTCTGGTGGGATTAAACATGCATGAGTTGTATTAGGGAAAACATCTACTGAGGGAAAATGGAGAGGGAACCAGGCCAGGCTGACCCTGAGTGGAGGAGAGAGAGGGAGTCTTAGACTACCAGGGCCCACAGAAGTGTCCACAGTCACCTGGGAATCCTTGAGCCCAGCCAGCTATAGAGGAGCCAGGGCTCCCAGAAACAACCTCTGCAGAGTGCCCGATGCTCACTGACTGGGGCCTCCTGTGAGATGTGGGGCTTGCCATGGACACAGGGGGGCTTCCAGTTCTGCATTGGACCCTTGGCTGCTCCTCCCCCCCTGCTTGGAGCTAGCTGGATACACATATTCTTGCTGCCACCCCAGGAATGAAATAGCGGGGGAAGGAGACACTAGTGAGCAGTTTACTGCTGTGAGCAACCAAGTACAACCCCACTGGGGCCCTGTGCGAGGCCAGAGAACCCCTGCCTGAGGGGCATGGAAGGTGGGAAAACACTCCTATCCTCTCAAAGCCACTGACTTGCTGATCTTTACTAAGGGTCACTGGTTCAACACAGGCCAGGGATGTCATTTAAGCTTCCTTATGAGAAAGCATGTCTCCTTGCTCTTTTATTCCTTTTAACATTTTCCCATAATGAAATGCAATTTTTCCTCTTAAAATTAAGTGCTTATGTTAGACTGTCTTTCTACTTTTCTGTACACTTAAAAACTTCCATAATAACAATCTTTTAAATTTCAAAACAATAGTTCCTTTTACCTCTCCCACCTTTGCTACCTTGCTCTCTTCCTCTTTCTGGTCTTCCCTTCGCTGCCCTGCTCTCCCGGCCACCCAAGCACAAAAGGTACCCTTAGTTCCAAATCCTTGGTGGTTCGTTAGGACGCACATGACCTAGGGTGAGTGGCAAGCCTTGGTGGCTCCTGGCATGGTTATTCACTGCACCCAAGGGTCATGTGGCGGAGTCTTTCCTGAGGGGACAGTGGAAGTTCACAGACTCTGTGATTGCAGAGCTGTTGATGCTGACCCGAGATGCCTGGAGTCAGGTTCCTCATCCCTCACTGCTCTCCCATCCTGCTCTTGCCACCCAGCCATGTCCCACTGACAGCTCCTGCTCTGGAAATGTACAGCCTTGCAAGGGATGATATGATCTCCCTCTTCCTTGATCTACTTAATCTGATTAGACACAAATTGTAATATGCCTTGATTCAGAGAACTTCCCTTTGCCAAATTAAGTCTCCTGAGATCTCTCACACAGAGACCTTGATTTATGAACACCAGACTCTTTCAGTCCTCTGTGATTTTCATTATTGAAACCATGCAGTGCCAGCTCTCAAGCAAAAGAGAGTCGGCGATAAAAATCTCGGTTTCCTCTGAATTCAGGGAATATCAGAGGTCAGGCGTTTCAAATGCAGAGCAAACCAACTTGACTATACTTACCAGAATAACAATTAGAATATGACGACCAGAAAAACTCCGGGCCTCAATAAGACACCTGGCTTACTACTGAAACACTGATAAAATTATCTGTTAGGCTTATTTACAGTAATTCGGCATTTCCTCTACAAAATGCGTCATCTACTCTGAATTTATCCAATTGTAGTATATAGTACACTTTCCAGGACCATAATATGGATAAAAATATCCACCATTTAAGCATTTCCCATCACTGCCAAACACGATCTACTT
This sequence comes from Talpa occidentalis, assembly GCF_014898055.3. Lineage (NCBI taxonomy): Eukaryota > Metazoa > Chordata > Mammalia > Eulipotyphla > Talpidae > Talpa > Talpa occidentalis. The sequence goes on from NW_023600993.1 coordinate 31,157,620, forward strand.
ACTTTTTCATTCCCATTTTAGAGAAAATTGAACCTCAGAGAGGTTAAGCTACCTGCCCAAGGTGTGGTGGGCAGAATGATGGCCCCCAACAATGCCATGTCCTAATCCCTGGAACCTGTAAATGGTTACCCTGCGACACAAAGGGGACTTGACAGATGTGATTATGTAGAAGGCCTGGACATGGGGAGATTATCCTGGTTTATCTAGTGTACCCAATGTCATCACAGGGGCCTTAGAAATGAAAGGCAGGATTGTTAGAAAAGGAGATGCGATCGGGGAGCAGAGTCAGAGGATGAGGGGCCGCAAGTGGAGGAATCTATCCGCAGACTTTAGGAGCCAGAAAAGGATCCATGGACATGCTCCTTCCCAGGAGCATCCAGAAGGAATGCAGTCCTGACAACCAATTTTAATCTTCTGACCTCCAGAGCCACAGGAAAATAAAGTATTGTTGCTTTAAGCCCCGACGTTTGGGTCTGTTAGGGCAGCAGTAGGAAACTGCTGTGTGATGTGCATAGCTGTCGAGTAGTCAAGGTAGGGTTTGAATGCTGTTCCCTATGACTGCGGTGACCTTGCTCTTTATTTATAGGTTAAATGGCCTTGGAACTTAAATATGACTTGTAAAATAATATTTTTATATTAAAGCAAATATGATGTTAAGAAAATGTAAAGCCCAAGTGAGCTGTCAAAATAAAATTTACAATCAACCAGCAAAGCAGGGTTGAGGATATAGAACTAGGTAAACTGCACCGTGATGAAGATGCTACCACAAAATCAGGGGAAGCAGATGGATTTGTTAGTTGCTGGTGACAGGAAATGAGTTTAAAAACAAAAAGAGTGTGTGCAATAAAGTAAAGCTGGAACCCTACCTCAAACCCTGAAAAACCACAGACTAATTAAAGTTGTAAATGTGAAAGGGAGGATAATGAAGTCTACCCAGGGAGATGTATGTGATCTTCATAAGCAAGAAACAGGCAACCATAAGATCAAAAATTAAAAGATTTGATTACATTAAGTGAAAAGGTTTCTGTCAATAGACAAATATGCCAAACAGGTGTCAGCCTAGCAAAAGACATGTGCAATGATTAAAAAAGATAAAGAATTAATTTTTATACTCTACAAATTAACAAGAAAAAGGAAACCTAATAGATGATGAGCAAAGAGTATGTATAGTTAATTCACAACGAGATTCTCAAACCCATTAATCAGATAAATGCAATTAAAATAATGGACATAACATATTACATCCATCAGAATAGATGATAAATAGAAAGGTAATTAGCAGTGAGAGCTGGGGAGGTTGTGAGGAGATGGTAAATTGTGTGCCTTGGTGGTAGGCATGTAAACTGGGGCCAGCATACAGGAAACTGCTACCTCTCTCCTGGGTAAACATCCCTAAGGCCTGTTCATACAGGCCTGAAGTGGGGTGTAAGAGGGTGTTCACATCTGTGTTGTTTTTATAGTAGAGAGCTGGGGTGCCATAAAAGGGGTGCAGGGAATGGATTAAGTGGGGGTGGACACATACCTTGGCAGATTCTGCAGAAGTTAGCAACACACCAGCTGGACAGCTATGTGGATCTATCTTAAAGCATAGTGTTGAGTGAAAAAAGAAGGGACAGAGCAGGTTCCATCCCCCAATGCCGTCTATACAAATTACAGCCCCAAATTGCACTATTCTACAAGGAGACAGACTTCTCCAAAGGCTTCATCAAACACATTGAAGTGGACACCCGTGGGAAGGAGGGAGTAGAAGAAGACATCAGGGATAAGGAAAATAAATCAATTGAACAGGACTCCTATGGAGCAGTGATGCTAATATGCTGTAACTTGCACTCACTCTACATCTAAAATAATGGAAATAATAGTTCAGGAGGACCCTTTTTTGTTATCAGCCATGCCAGTCTCCAGGGGCAGATCCCGGGGCAGCCACTGTCCCCAGTCATGGTGGTTAGAAAAGGTGAGGTGTTGACAGGGACCTAATCTCACGGAATCTCTAAAACGCTCTGAGTTAGGGAGAATAGAAACACTGCAAAAGGTCTCTTAAACAGTTTAAAAGAAGAACCAAAATGTCATTTCCAGTAGTGAAAAAAATCAGGACAGGATCATTTTAATGAAAAGGGAAACCTAACATTATTAAGCTGTGTTTCATCGTTTATTTTACAGTCTCTTATTCAGTGCAGCTCTGGTCTGCTGAATCCTAGTGCTCAGAACAAGCAACTGTGCAATAAATATTTGCTGAACAAATGAATGAATGAACAAATAGTGGCCAACCCTTAGGAAGAACAAAGAATGAATCAAGTGTTGTGTTTCCCCTCTAGCTTGCCATCATTTTCCCCTCAACTTTTAGCTGGTTTAACTTTGTAAGATTATTCCATTTTTGCTGACTTTGCATGTGACTTTAGCAATTCTTCACTTTAATTAACTTTTTGAAATCCTGCATCTTGGTGGATGCTGTGATTTCTCTTTACAATTGATATGTGTGGTATTTGTCCTACAGACACAGACAGGGATGTTTCAGTGGGAACCAATTTCATATGTGGCCATGCAGATGTGACTGTTAGATCACCATGTTCACTTCTGCTGGCCACGCCTCCCTACCCCCCTGAGGACTCGAAGAAAGAATACTCAGATTACAGAGATGCTCTCCACTACCTCCACTTTGCAGATGGGAATGCAGAGGTGGAATGACTTGTCCAAAGTCTTATTGCTTGAAAGCTGCAAAGCATAGAAAGCAAATGGGAGGGAGAACATAGCAACACAGCTCATCACCAAAGAACAGCAAAGGATGTAGGGGAGTGGGGTGAGGGGACCAGGGAGGTGCTGTCTGTGTCCTTACTCAACTACTAATAATAGCTTGTAATTACAATAGTAAGGGATGTGTAGCTTCTCAATTTCAAATGGAGTTATCCTTCCTTATGAGTCCCTTTTCAGATACACGGTTTCCAAACATTTCCCCCTTTCTGTGGGTTGCCTTTTTACCCTATTGAATATTGTCTTTTGATGAACCAAATATTTTACTTTTCATGAAGTCCAATTTGTCTTCAACTTTTTTTTTAAAGATTTATTTATGCATACAAGAACTGGGGTACAGGCCAGAGATGTGGGGGGTGAGAGGATTCACCAGAGACAGAGTGGGGAGCAGAACAGGCATATGGACCGAAATACACTGCTGAGGGGAGCAGTGGGGCGAGTCAGGAGAGGTCTGCTGCACCATGTGGGTCACCCCCCTGGCCAGGGATTGAACTTGTGCTTCAGTGGCTGCAGACAGCTTCATAGTGCTGCCACCAGGGAGGCCCCTGTCTTGAACTCTTGATTCTTGTTTACAATTTCATTCCTGCCCTCTTCTCGCCACCATTTTCTTTTCATCTTTTTGGGAAGTCTGTTGAGCCAGGAAATAGTACAGTTGGTAATTATCCCTCTGATGAGCAATCCCAGTTTGGTTTTCATAAAGTCATAAATTATAAACACTGTTGTGACTACGCTTTTATTATTATCACCCTGTACCTGGGGTGTAGCCTCAGTCTCCCCCACTCTGAAAGCATTCCCTGGGATGATGACTTGAGTGCAGGTGGTTTATCTGGGGGGTAGTCCCAAGGAGCAGGAGTGAGAGAGTGTGAGATAGGGAGAAAGGAGCGGCTGCTAGGAAATTATCTATTGAGGTCATCACTACCAGTAAGTGGAGCTAGAGACCCTATAACACTAGTGGGAGGTTAGATGATGCTTCTCAGAATTGATCCCATGGGTACAAGCCTTTGCCCATTAGTTCTCAGCCCATGGATTGAAACTGTCCTGCAAGCCTGGGTTGTGCTTGGTGGATGCTGTGAGGTCACCCCCAGATACACCTGCAGTGATGATGACTTACATCTAGCCATCCTGGAGATACTTCAAGGGAGGGGAACTGCCTCATCCTAGGTCAAATTTCCTTCCAGGGGAAGTCCACACAGTATTGCAGCAGATATAAAGAGACCTGACCTATGCCCCCAAATCAGACCACTCAACCATCATAGCTCCTGGGCATCCTGAGGGGTCAGCTCAGATCTTCCTTGGGTCTGTATCAGAGCTGATGGCTCTCTCTGCCCATACCTCTCTCCATCAACAGTGAATGCCCAGAGCACTCCCTAGTACTCATCCTGCTCCTCGCTCTGCCTCCCAGGAGCCACACCCGCCTTAGCCTATGTCCAAATCCACATCTGCACCCCTTTGAAGCTTAATGATAGTAAAAAAACCAATTGCCATTATTTTTGAGCATCTCAGTGTGCTCAGGTAAAATGTTAATGGGAAAGAAAAGTGGAACATTACAATTCAACAAGAGTTAATAATGAAAGCAAACATATCCTAAGGACATATTGGCCACAGAACCAAAAAAAAAGTTCTTGTCTTTTGTAAAGTTGATAGTTGACTTTAGGTCTAGAGTCTCAGTCCTGCAGATCTGGCCCCGCGGTGATGCTGGAGCTGGAAGTCATCAGCATTCCACTCACTGTCTTCCAAGCACAGCACAGAAAATGCCTTGTCACCGAGGAGGGCCTGCTTCCAGCTCTTTCTCTCCCCAGTCGCTTAGAGGAACTGACACCCATAACCAGAGAAAGCAAAAACGCTTTTCTCCCTGCTGCCAGGGGCTCCCGGAGGGCGAAGAGCACCCTGAGGTCACGCGTGCTCACTGAGGCCTTGCCCACGCATGATGGTTCCTTGTGTTTGGATTAGCTTTGACCACTGTTTCAGGTTATTCAGTGATTCATTTAAAGGAACTCTCCCAGCTGATGCAAAGCCAGAAGAGATGACCGAAGATTAGAAAATCTAATAGGGGATATAGGAGTTTCATTTCATTTACCTGGTTAAGAACAAAAGACAAAGAAAGACCATATAATGAAGAAAATAATTGCAGCAAAGATAATGGAAATGCTGACCCGACCAAGAAGCTGCCAAAGCACCTTGGAAATAACTGAAATGCATTCAAGGTACTTAGTCGCTTGACTTTGGGCCTGTGGCTCCTTGGTAATAAATATTTATGAAGTCTCGGGTTCTGAGAACCCAGAGCTATTCCAACTGGCATGTGGGGAAAGAGAGTCACTTAAGACAAAAAGGTGAATAATTGCGGGAAGGGCATGCAAAATATCTAGGAGCATCTTCAGTCCTATTCATTTGGTTTAATGCCAAGCAGAGTGGAATTTTCAGCCTCTTTCTTCCCTTCCAAATGGAAATTAAGCTAAGAGTGTGCAGACAGAATTTCTGTAGACCCCTGAGTACTTGAGTTGGCAGAATTTCCCACAGCAGTTAGTGGTGGTGGAAACTCTGGTCAAATAGGCATGGGATTGGACAAAGTTAGGTACCCACCACTGAAGGAAAGCATGGCTGAGGGTTCTCCGGAATATCCAGAAGAAACTGGCAAAATTAGGTGGTTTTCATGTCACCTCCGATTACCTTTTACCTATTCTCCAGTTTACCCAACTGGGAGAGGCTTTGATTGGATAAGTCCAGCAATACCATCCCTACTTCACTGAAGGACATTAGCCTGCCACAAATGCCCACTTAGTGTGATTTTCCGGAGGGCAAGGACTGCCCTTGTGACTGTGCTCAGCTTCACACGCAGCATGTGCTCAGTCTGTTGGCTGAATGGGCAAAGGGAAGCAAAGGCTCCTACCTCCATCTTCCCCTTGCCCATCTTCCCTTCTTCCCACTCTCTACCTGCAAATGCCTCAGGGGCTTGGTTCTCAAGACCATGCTAGTTACTGTTGGGATTCGCTTGTAACAAATTTTCCAGAAAATCATAGCTTAGAGCTCTTCCAAGTAAAAGGTTAGTGGGAAATAAAGATCCAAATTGAACAGCTCTTGATATTCCAACAGAAGAAATCCTAAACAATTAGAATAAAAATTCAGGAGGCAAGGCAGGGAGAGTGTGAGCCAAGGGGGATCAGTAACACTGGTTTTGTAAAATTTAATAAAACGTATAATTGACCCTCATTAGATTTATTCACATTACAAAGAGAAAGCTGTTTGCTAATGAGAAAAGCTTTATTCCCCAAATTTCAGATCATGAATTCATTTCCCCTCTTCCTTGCTGGTTTGGCACATTTTTAAATGGCTTGGTTAAAACAATTATTAATCCTAAATTAAATATCCATGACAATTAATCCCCCCAGAGCCAAGGAAAGTTGCTACTGCTTCCTACCTCCTTTTCTCTGTGACCAACTGGTTATTTTCTCCCTGTAATGCTGCTCGCGAGCTGTCTAAAGCAGAAGAAATATACTCTAGGTTAAAAGGAAGAAAATTAAAAAAAATAATAGATACAGTGAAAATGTTTGTTAACTGAGCCAAGGGCATTTTTAGCTTTATTACTGTGTACTTCCCATTAAGGATTATATTTAAAAGTGAAAGGGCAAAACTTTTATTAGTAACTGTGTACCTCATCTGTAAAATATGAATACTAATTGTGCCTCGCCAATTATTGCAAGGTTGAGGCCAGTTAACCTGTGCAAACTGCTGAGAACCTGCAGGGCGCCCCAGAGGGCTGCTAGGGTCCGCTGGTACCAATTTTCTCCCCAGTGAGTTCCCTTGGGACATTTAGGCCACTATTTTGGCACCACGTTAAATAATATTTTTGTAAAGTTCTGTTCAACATTTAATCTGTACAGGAACTGAGGAACTAATTTGCTATTAATTAACATATATTTTCTTCTCTTTGAAATAAAGGTAATCACACACAATCACTACATGCAATTTCTGGACCAGAAAAACTGGGCAGCCTTTTAAATCACAAACCATTTCTTCTTTTATACATTTTTCTGTTTCAAAATTTTAACAACAGGAGCTGCTAAATTCAGTCACGACCAGCTGGCTAGACTTGCTGGTGTGTCCCACCTCTCTCGAGTCAATGACAGAAGCACACAGCAAGTACAGCCTACCTTGGCCGAGGATTCATGCCCAAGGTGCTGCATTCCTTGGCAGGAATAGGGCCAGTTCCTGTTTATCAATTGTAACAAACCTCAACAGAGATAGATGAGAGTTAGGATGTTTTATTTCCAGTTGAGGGGAGCCCCCATACCTCCAAGCAAGCCTAATTTCCATTTTACTGGTCACACAGAAAATGCCGTGGAAACCCTCTTGGGTGTGCACTGCCTGACTGAGGTTCATCCACACACCAGGGCCTATTGTATTCCCATCAGTCGTCCTAGTGGCCTGTTCTGTCATTTCACCTCCAGAAAACCCCAGACAGACTTCTGCACCATGATCACTCCTCAGTCCCTCCTTCTCATTAAGTCTGATCATGTTTGCAGAAAACCTCCAGTGGTTTCCACATAAGGCCAGTGTAACCTATACGGAAGCAAGGACAGGAAGGTGGTGGCTCAGAGAGCGGAAGTCAAGATTTCTGGTTGCAGATTTCACTCTGAGATGAAAATGATTTGCCCTTTGGGTTTCAGTAAAATCTGTGTCATTTATGCTCCAATCTCTCAAAGGTAAACTGGAGCATCTCCCTGCAGGTGGTCACCTTGACCGTGAAATGGGTAATTTCTATCCTTGTTTCATTTTGTCCTCATAGCACTTTGTGTGGTAGGTATGTGTACAACTCAGAGTAAAACCTAAGGAGAGTGGTTTAACTAAAATAGGGGCTTTATTTTTCTCACATGACCAAAAGGCCAGGGATTTAAGAGCCCAAAGCTGGTGCAGCTGCGGGAATTATCAGCAGAAGCCCAGAACTCTCCTCTAACACCCTAATCATGTGGCTTCCATCCTTATGGTCACAACATGGCTGCCCTTCCTCCATCAACAACGTTTGTATCCCAGGCAAAAAAAAAGAGAAGGGTGGAGAGTGAAAAATCTGGGTCTGTTTTTGGCCAGCTGGGTCTATTTCTGTTTAGGAGAAAAGCAATAGCTTTCCTGGAAGCTACTCCAGTGGGTATCTGGTCACCTCCTACAAAGCAGGAACTGGCCATTTGATAGCCCCTGGGAGGGTGGGAGCTGAGCAGGGGAGCACATTCCTGGGATGTTGCCTCTCCAAACAAGTCAGATAACAGGCTGGTAAGAAAACTATGAGGAGGAATGCAGAGCGGAGTAATGTCTGCCTCCGCACTGTTATTCCTGTTTTACTGATGAGGAACTGGCTTTGGGGAAGTTCAGGACCTCAAGGCCATGCACCTGCTCCCAGCAAAGGAGTCAGACTTCTCTCCAGAACCCCTGCAGTGCGTGGGCTTGATGGGGTGTTCCGTGTTCCTCCTCCGCATAATAGAGACACAGCTGAAGTACAAATGTTAGCAATGACTTATTTGGGAAGTGAGGGGCCCTGGATAATCGCTTTCGTTTATTTGCCAGTGATGTGGATCTAATTTGTGCTTCACCTGTTTCAGCGATAGAAAAGATCAAGTGCTTAATCCAACTGTTTACTTAGTCAGTGGTGAAACTGGGAACAGTGCCAGACTGCTGATGAGTTGAAGGGGGGTGAGTGCTCCACCCAGTTGGAGACAAGGCCCTGCTCCATGAAAGAAATCCTAGAAAACTCAAAGAAGTGGAACACCTCTGGGGGCAAAAAAAAAATAACATCTCCCTTGTTTCTTTAATGAGGTTGACTTAAGAATCAAAAATTACTTCCAGAGGCTGCTGTATGTGGCTCCATGACCACCCAGGGTGGGGGGCTGGCAGGTGGGGCCAGGCTTTATTGGGTCTTTCTCAGGGTCTGTGTACACGCAGGACTGAGGGGAGCCTGCCACGTGGCGCATCTAACTCCACCACCATGTGCCTGCACAGGGAAGACAGAAGCCCCAGCACAGGCCTCAGGCCAGGGTGTCTCATGTGGTCCTGATCTAACCGGCCTCACTCTCCTTTCTGGCCTCTCCACTTGCCGGTTCGTTATGGCCTGCCCTTCACCATGTGCTCTATCTGTATTAATAGCTGTGGGCCCTAATTCAGGTCAGAAGAGTTATACAACCCAAACACAAATTGACAGTGATTATTGGTACATAAAGGCAGGTCCATGGCCAAAATGACTGTCCTGCTGTGACTTAGCTACTGCCCCCCCCCCCACCCCGCAGGCCCCAGTCCCCAAGCCACTTTCAGACCTTTCTTCTTACCATGACCTCCCACAGACTATGCCCACCCCTCCCTCCCAGTCAGCTCTCCCCGGCTCTCCAGGACTGGATTAGCATCCCCATACAAGGGCCCCTGTAGTGCTCATTTCTATCCAAAGACAGATCCAGCCACCCTGGGTGGGTAACTAGGGTGAGTGTATCCCTCATCATCTAAGCTGGGACCATCGAGAAGGAAATGTCCCACCATCAATAATTATCTAAGAACAATGAGTATAAACGAGACACACTCAGCCTGATTTGTGTCCACTGATTTCGTGTGTCCAGTGATTCCAGAAGTGTTAAAATATGAACCAAACCCCACCCCGAAAAGGGTACATCTTAGAATCAGTGAAATATGGCAATTAATTTTTCAGAATCTGTTTGGACAAGTGAAAACCACAACTCACATGACCTCTGTGAATGTTTTGTTGTGGTCGTTGGTTTCTTTTGTTTTTTCTTAAAGTGACAGAACCTGGAGTGGGTGGGAGTTTGGGGGAGGGATCACTTGATGCATCTGCCTTCAGGCGTGGGGGTTGCTGCAGCATCTGAGGACTAATGATGCTGTGCATCTGAGGCTTCAAAGCATTCATGACCTTTGACCCAGCAGTTCTGGGAATCTCTCCTATGGAAGAAATCAAAGGTGTGCAAAAAGATGTGCTTATGTTCATCAGAGCATTAGTAAAACAACAGGAAATAGCTTAAATATTCAACCTATAATATAGGTTAAATAAATGATGGTTTAAAACTTCTGATGGAAATTCCATTCAGAAATTATGCTGTATAACTTGATTTAATGACATTCATTTGGTTAAGCAGAAAAAGATTTACAAAATAATCCATACATAATTCATTTTTATTTGTAAAATATTTGTAAAAAGAGAACTATGGATGTTTTCTCTCTGTCAGAAAAGATTAGAGTGATATACACACTAAAGAATGGTTATGGGGCCTCCCCGGTGGCGCAGCGGTTGAGCGCTGGGTTGCGAAGCTGCCCGCAGCCTCTGCAGCGCCGGTTCAATCCCCGGCTGCTCCCTGGCCACCGGAGGAGGGTCCCACATGGCGCGCAGACCTCTCCTGCCGCCTGCTGCTCCCCTCAGCAGTGTACTTCAGTGCTCCTGCCTGCTCTGCTCCCCGCTCTGGCTCTGGTGAATTCTCTCACCCTCCCGCGCTTCTGACTGTACCCAGTGCTTGTATAAATAAATAAATCTTAAAAAAAAAAAATTGTGGGCCTCCCCGGTGGCGCAGCGGTTGAGCGCTGGGTTGCGAAGCTGCCCGCGGCCTCTGCAGCGCCGGTTCGATCCCCGGCTGCTCCCCGGCCACCACAGGAGGGTCCCACATGGCGCGCAGACCTCTCCTGCCGCCCGCTGCTCCCCTCAGCAGTGTACTTCAGTCCCTCTGCCTGCTCTGCTCCCCGCTCTGGCTCTGGTGAATTCTCTCACCCTCCCGCTCTTCTGACTGTACCCAGTGCATGTATAAACAAAACAAACAAACAAATAAATAAATAAAGCATGCCTCTATAAAAAAAATTTAAAAAAAAAAAAATTGTTTAAAAAAAAAGAGTGGTTATGATAATTTTTTCTTTATGCTTTTTAATATTTTCCATTGGCAAATATAAATAACTTAAAATTGTGAAACAAAACACCCAAAACCAATATGCACTTTAAAATAAGAAAAAATATTTAGAGGGTGTTTCAGAGTTTCTGTATTTCATCTGACTCTATGAAAGGAGAGATATTTTTGAAACACACTTCCCCCAAAGCCAGGAGTTTGCTTGGGGTAACACTCGTGTATCTTACTTGGTCAAATTTGTTTTCTTTCGCCATACAAATAGTCAACTTTGTGCACAGGCTCACGCTTTTTTTTGTTGTTCTTATAAAGATATTTTTAAGGGGTCAGAGTAGGTAGGTTTCTCTATTTGTCTTTTTTATGGAGCTGTAGTTAATTGACTTCAGAACCACCTAATAAATACCTAGAGAACTTGTGTGTGCCTTGCAGCAGAAAAGCTGAGCTTTCCAGACTTTGCCCCAGATTCCAGCTGCTCTGCAGGGTGATGCTGGTCAGTGGCAGCAACAGGAGTAGCATCTAGCAAGCCCCCTGGCCTTAGCATCCATCTTTCTGAACATCTGATCTGTGCTGAACGGCTCAGATGAAAATTCCGAATGTGTGTTTCTCTGTTTGGGTTATTTCCCACTGTCTTTCAGCTGCACCCTTCTATATCTGTTCTGTAAATTCGGGGCTAGGAGACTGTGAACTCTGCCCAGACCCCTGCTGGCAGGCACTCTGTTACATACAGGCAACAGAGACATCAGCTAGAGATCAGCGAGGAGGAAGAGAAAAGAATATACCTGCTTCTGCGTCTCCTGCTGTGACAATAGCTGGGGGTGATTCCAGATTCTGCAGTGAGACTCAAACAGCCCTTTTTTGTTGTTCGGCCATGGTCTAGGAGTGCTCTGCATTTCCCAGTTCAGCAGCAGGTGTCAGCTCATGGGTTCTAGCTCAGGGTTGTGACTAGTTCCTGATCTCCGGGAATCACTTCCACTGCTCCCCAGTGCCCTCCCAGCCCTTCCAGTGCCTCTATATTCACATTTCTGAATTAAATTCTCCCTGTTGAAGACCTACATGGTTTCTATTTTTGTGAGGAGGTCATAAGTGATATACATAATAATGCAGACAACCAAATTCAGGATTTTTATATTTTAATATTCTGAAAACTGATACCTCACTTAAAACAGTCTTCAAGAAGTTGGAAGCCCTAGTCAGAAAATCTCCCACCTCTCCCATGCCTTGAATGCCCTTTGCCTTTGAGGTGGGAGCAGGATCTTTTTGTGGCAATAGTTAGGAGCCCAAGGGTCCGTGGGCCACAAAGGGCCTGCACGGTGATCTCTGCTGCAGTCATCCACAGTTGGAACCCACACCAGGCCCTCCCAGGACCCAGAAAAGGCCTATACTGAAGAAACACCATTGACATCCAAATGAAAGATACCTGGACGACAGCTAGGAGCTGCCCCTGGGACTTTTTATTGGGGGGAAGTGTAACTTGTCCTGAGGGAGAGGTAGAGAAAGGACTTACAGAGAAGAATATGATGGTTGAGGGGGTATGAGCAATGAGGATGGGAAAAGAAGGAGTCTGAAGATCTAGTCCCCCCAACAAGGAACATGAGCTGAGAAAACCCTCTGAGTCCATGTGATTAGGGGGCTTAGACTGAAACTGCTCCAAAAGGCTTTGTTAAAATGCCGTCAGAGGTGACATTGTATTTAGCATACAGGAAACTAGCAAAGCAGTATTTAAAGGGGGCAACTACCCTTGGACCCAATACAAACACTCTGCTGGCTTCTGGTGGATTCTATCCCATTTATCTCAGACTAGCAGAAGAGTCCCCAAGTTGGAGAGACTGGCCAACTCCCTTTATTTTTCTCTCCTGCCCAGAAGGCACAGTGGGGCTCCCCAGTTCTGTGGAACAAAAAGGAGAGACATGGGACAAGAGTTATGATCCAATTTGGGGTAACCAAGGACCAGACCCAGTTTTTAGCCATTTCTCTATCCCAGCAGAGTAGCATATACTCAGCACTCAATAAATATTTATTCAATCAAATTTGGTCTGCACTTCTGTGCATGCCATTCCCTTTGCATCTTCTCTGCAAGTCTACCAACTGGAAAGCACTTTGCAATTCTGTTTCTGCGCCAATATACACACCATCATTTCTTTTCAAAATCTTCTGGGACTTGGATTAGTTCTGAGAAATCCACTAGCATTAGGGAGTGCTATGGAAGGGGGTGAGGATTAAGAAATGCAGCCAGTGATCAATGAATTTTGCTGACTGATGTACAGAACGACTAGATGTTAACCAGTACCGAGTAAGGAGGGCTTATCCGATGTGGCTCATTCTTGGGTGAGACTAACTTGAAATCTCTTTAAAAGGAAGAGGGCTTCCCCTTCTGAGAAGTAAATTGGCAGAACTTACTAATTAAAGTTAAAAGCAAATGTCTGAGTCACACTTCCTGGCTTTCTGGCTCCCTCCCTCCTTTTGGTCTCCCGCTTCTTTCTGAAACATGTGCTGCTCCACTGGAAAACACTGTGGATAACACATTTGACACTAATGTAGACACTAATGATTTTAAGTTTTTCCAACCAAATCTGAGAATTTGTCTGTGATACAAATAAATATGTGCTTTGGGCTGTGATTTTTCTAGTTATGCTATTTGGAGTCACACACACTTGTTTTCTTCCTTTTCCTCTTAAAGCACAGAGTCTTCCACAAATACAGGGGTGGGGAGGCACACTGGAGGAGGGGTTGTAGTGACACTTACTGAACCCTAAGTTGAATAAATTCCATGGGACTATGAATGTCACTTTTCTCTCAGATAAATGGACTGGGAATGTTCTTGGTTTCACAGCACACATTTTGAAAAGAGCTTACTTATGGTTTTTTTTTTTTTTTGATTGATTTTCTATTTTTTTTAAGTGAAATAACACTGCAAGTCTGGCAATAAAAAACACTGGTACCTTCTTTCCCCATTACCACCCCCTCCCACCACCACCACCCTAACCCGCATCCCAGATGCAGCCACTTAGTTCAATTGTTTATCTGGGTACTCATCCTCCTATTTCTATATAACATAATTATGCAGCAATTTCTTGATTTCTGAGTTGGAAATTATCTGTTGACTTCCTTTTAGGCCAATAAGGATTTAACACACAAACCACCACCATTTTACCCTTTCCATTTTATCCATTTTCCTAACATGCCATTTCAGGAATGAAACCAGTAGTCTGTGTTCATGTTCCTATTGCTATGACTATGTAAATATTGATCACTGCTGAAGCAGGGGGCACTTTCATCCTTTGTAAAAGTTTTTGTTTTTCCTGGAGTTAATCATTGCCTCAAATTTTACCTTGATTTTCTACATTTCTATTTTTTTCTCTATGTCTGCCGATGGATCTGCTAAGTGTTTACAAATAACTTTTTCTAAATGTCCAAGCATATCATATGCTAATTCAGTTCTGTTGATTTCCTAATCGCCTCTGTTCCACAGCCTCTATCCTTCTTCTTGGAGACTGGATGTAGATTACTTCTCAGCTTCCTCCTCATGATCATACTGGGTTGTTTCTCTGGGTTGCTGTCTCTTAAGGTTTCATCTTTACCCTTTTTTCTTTTTACTCTCTACTTTTGCTTAAGCACATCCTTGAGTAGTTTCCCAATATAGTTGCTTGAAAGCAAAATTTTTGAGATTGTACCCATCTGAATATATTTGGTTTCAATTTTAATTAATAGCTTAGAAATAGTCACTGATTCAGAATGATTTCTCCTCATACTTTCAAATTCATCATCTCTATTATACTCTTTTTTTAAAAAAAAAGATTTATTTATACAAGAACCGGGGTACAGGCCAGATGCATGGGGTGAAAAGATTCACCAGAGACAGAGTGGGGAGCAGAACAGGCAGATCAACTGAAATACACTGCTGAGGGAGCAGTGGGTGAGACAGGAGAAGTCTGCTGCTCCATGTGGGTTTCTCCCCAGCCGGCCGGGATCGAACCTGCACTGCAGAGGCTATGGACAGCTTCACAGTGCAGCACCCAACCACCTATGCCACCAGGGAGGCCCTTTATTATACTCTTGAGAACTATAATGTCTTTCTCTTTTCTCTCATTCTCTCTCATTTCTTGGTTTCTGGAATTCTGGATTGATTATATAATGTTCTCATTTCTCTGCCCCATCCTCTATGTTTTTGCCTTTTTGTCCTATTCCACAGGGGGTTGCCTATACCATATCTTCTAGTTCTTTGACTTACTTTTTAAAATTTTAGTTTCATTAAAATTTTCAAGATTGTTTTCATTGTCTCTGTTGCTTCTTTTTCATGGTATCCTGGTCCTTGTTACTTTGTTTCCTTTTTTCATGGTTGAAATACATTTTCTTCTTTCTCCAAAGAGATTAATATAGCAAGTATGTGCATTCATGCAGTAGACAAAGCCCAGAGATGTCTTTCTCTGGTTTGAGCATGGGCAGGTCTTATGGACAAGTCAGTGACAGCAGATGGAGCAGGGGAGGGTCAGGCTACATGAGGCCTGGTGTGGCCTCAATGCCAGGATCAAGAGGCTTTTCTTTAGGATTCTGTAGATTCTCTAGAGGAGAACCTCCCACTTTTCTACCTGGAATAGAAGGTTACCAGATGCCCAAATTTGGGGACAAGGTAAGGAAATAACAGAGGACCCCACTCCAAATGCAAACTTTCACTTTATCTGTCTGTTGTGAGCCCCACCCCTTTCTGCCAGCTCCATTGTACTCATGCCCCTGAATCTGACATATCTAAAGGGAATCTTTTCTCCAGGAAAAAAAAAAAAATCCTCTCATTTCATGTGGGTGACAGTGGGTGAGGCCTCGGCTCCATCCATTCTGTTAGTGTTTTATCTGCTGCTTGCCCTCCACCTTCACAGTTTGGGTAACTTAAGGCCTTGGAATTTTTCAGAATTCTGCCAACTGAGCTGTCTCGTTCCTCCTCAGTGCTTGGGCTGTGACTGTCTCCTTTTACAAACTCAGCAACCACACCTCCAAATGCTTTTTACTTCCCAAAATTTTTAGAAATCCTTTGTCTATGTCTTTTGGCATCTTGTTTTCACTGTCTGAAATGAATCTAATTTTGGAATATAAAGGAATAATCTATTTGTCATTTTTAGGGGCGTTTCAGGGAGCAAAGATAAAGATTTCTCCGAAATATTTACAAATCATATTGATAAGGATCTAGTTTCTTACAACTCAACAATAAGATGAAAAACAACCCAATTTAAAAATGGGCCAAGGATTTAAATAGATGTTTCACCAAAAAATATATACAGATGACCAATAAGCACATGAGAAAATGCTTAACATCATCAATCATTAGGGAAATGCAAATGGAAGTCACAATGAGATAACACCCAGGAGATATATATCTATATATAGATATATATGTACAAGTATATGTATAGATGTTTGTGTGTGTATGTATACAACAACTTAGTGTGTGTGTGTGTGTGTGTGTGTGTGTGTAAAACAGTTTTGGCAAGGATGTGGAGACATTGGAACCCTCATAAATTGTTCGTGCTGGTAAAATGGTGCAGCACTTTCCCCCAAAATTAAAAAGAGAATCTAGGTTCTATTGATCATCAGCCCTTCTTTCTATTCCTCCAGCCTTCATGTTTCAAAGGTGTTTATTGAGCATCAACTATTTGCCACGTACTGTTTCAGACAGCACTGGGATTCAGTTGGAAGTTAACAAAATAGACCTCGCCCCTGTGTACATGGGCTTATCTTTACATACATGGATTAAGAAGGTTGAGTGAGTTTAGTTTTAAACTTTATTTTTTTTTAAAGATTTATTTATTTATGCATATAAGAGCTGGGGTACAGGCCAGAGGTGCGGGGGACGGGAGTAGGGGGGGCGCGGTGAGAGGATTCACCAGAGACAGAGTGGGGAACAGAACAGGCAGATGTACTGAAATACACTGCTGAGGGGAGCAGAGGGTGAATCAGGAGAGGTCTGCTGCGCCATGTGGGTTGCTCCCTGGCCAGCCTGGGATTGAACTCATGCTGCAGAGGCTGCGAATTGCTTCATAGTGCTGTGCTTAAGCCCTTGTGCCACCAGGGAGGCCCTCGACTTTATTTTTTAAGAAAAAAAATTTTATCTTAAGAAAAAAAAAACTATTTTTATTTTTAAGAAAAAAGGAAATTTTATTTCCTTTTTTACTGAGAGCCTGTGGATTTCATGGACACTATCTTGAATCCTTACAAATGTGCAGTGCAGGCCTTTTTGGCCCCATTTCATAACTATGGTCTAACAAGACAGAGTTGCTTAGCAGGGTAGAGCAGACTTTGACTTACACCCCTCTGATTTCAAAGCCAGAGGAATGTAGAATCTGGGTGAGGATCCCCCAGTGGAAAATGTACAACTCTGGGCAGAATTCCTGAAACTCCCACCCAGAGGCAGGGGAAATGTTTAAAGTCAGGGGGCAAATGGGTGCATGGCAAGTTGCTGCGTTGCTGAGAGAGGACCAGAACTCTTCCTTCTCATCATTTAGTGCCTGCCTTTCTCTGGAGTGTCCTCCAGAGCCCTGGGATTTCCCTCAGCCCTGTAATGTAAGGTGTGTCTCATCTAAGGCACATTAGGAGCTCTTTTCTCTCATGGGAAATAGCTCTTCCCCTACCATTGAGAACCAATGAGCAGAGACTGTATTCACACCAATGCACAAAACTCAAGCGCTAACCATTAGGCTCTAAAGTTGACATCTCATTCCCAGTTGTGATGTTGGATTGGATCCTGGATTGGAGGGGCTGGGGGGATGGGATTAAGGTTGCAATGAAAGGTGGCACTGGGGCACTTAGCAGTTATAGCAATGTCAGGTCCTCAAATTGTATACTCGAACTGTGGTTATGTGAGAGAATATCCTTTTCCTTAGAGGAACATATGAAGTATCTAGTAGTTGAGCTTCTTGGTTTCTGCAATTTACTCTCAAATGTTCTGCAAAAAATAAAAACAGGAATAAGTAAAATGTATATTTCATATGATTCAACCTTATAAATTGAAAGCGAGAAAAAGAGTCACAGCAAGCCTGCAGAATGGAAGCAATAGGCGACCGTGTGCAAGATATGCTGGAGGCCAGTGAAATGTTTGTGTGGCTTTCAATAGATCGGAGATTTTCTTTTCCTAGATGTAAGGGTTAATTTTTATAAAGCTCTTAAATGGAGTTATCATGCTGTTTTGAGGTAACAGGCACACAGGAACACTCAAAGAGGAGGAAGTGGTAGCAATAATGTTCAAGGTGTTGTCCTCCTTCTCCACAAAGCATGTCTCCAAGCAGATATTTGGATCCTGCCCAGATCATTTCAAAATCACCCGCAAGGTTCTCAAAACCTGCATGTCTCAGTAGTATTGCTAATGGACTCATCTGCTAGAAGTTACCTTGACATTTGACTTATGACTTTCCCTTTCTCAGTTTGCTTTGAAAGATCTAAATGGTTTTCTGAACTTGGCAGAGTCTGATGGGTCTTTCAAGGCAGTCTTTAAAGTAGGCTCCCCGGCCTTGCACTTTGCATCTGAAAGTTCCATTATGTTTTCCCAAGCTTCATTCCTAGGAGTTGCTCCACCTAATACTACCGTTAATATTACAAGACTTGGCAAAGGACCTTGGTGTAAGTGCTTCTAGGAATTGGCACATTAGTTGGCTCTCCCTTAGGCCTAAGTCTGTGGCACCCACCACATTCAGAAGGGGGTCACACAGAAAAACCATCAAAAGGAGATGACTGAATTGTTAGGCTATTTTGAAAGGAGCCATGACCTTCAGGAAGGTCAAGGCTACACCAAGGCACACTCAGGGGGACACCGCCCTCACTCTGCCAGCTCTGGCTCCCCAAGTCCAGCCAGCCTCCTGCAAATACTCCTTCACACCACACCAGTCTCCAGACCCCGCCCCACTGCTGCCCTCCCATCCCCCCTTGCTATGAGGCGCTTCCCCAGACACAGGTGCCTACCTGCTCTGCCCAGCAGTGACTTTAGGACAAACTGTTTAGGAAAGAAACATAAAAGAAACATTAAAAAGGGAAGAAAAGGGGGACATGAAAAGAGAACACAAGCTGGTTTGGGTTTTTAATTTTTTCCTAATTAATCCTGTTTTCCCTCACAAAAACTAATTTTTGACTTGAATCACAGTCTATTTTAGTTAGGCAGTTCCCTTTCTCTGGAATTGCCCCTAAAATTACCTCAATTCTAGTCACTCATCCTTACAGAAGACAAATGTCTCTCTTGGAACCTTTTCAGATCACACACACACACACACACACACACACACCCCTATTCCCTAGTTCTCCTGGATCCCTACAGCGCTGTGTACAAGCTTCTGTCATAACACTTGAGAAAGTATCTGGCGTTGGGTTGTTCATAGTCTGGCAGCCCCCGCTGGACTGAGTCCTCCTCACATGGCAACTTCCCTGGCTAGACTGAATGAAATGGCTAGTTGACTTGACTTGAATTGTCCGTGTTTTCTTGGTCCTAGGGAACTGCTGGAGTCTTTTGTATTCCTTGAGGAGTAGGTGTTTGGTTTTTTTTTTTTAATTTAAATTTTTCGGAGTGGCTTGCAGATACCAACCATGTTCATTCTGCTCTCAGATATGTTCTATAAGACAGTAGGGGGCTGATTTAACCCAATCTTATGGTGCCTACCAACAAGTACCAGAAATTCCCCCACAGCGTTTTCAGCGAATTCCAGCACTCAGCAGCAAATTAATTACTAAGGCTCATCAGTAAAAATCTGTGCATTTTCAGCCTCTGTTAGATTATAAATAAATTAACATGACAAGATTTTCAATTCAGAAAACAATGCCAAAATATAAAGAACTGCATAAAAGAACCCAAGAGCAATTAAAGCGGAAGAATCCAATACGCCCTACAGGAACCATTCTAACCCCGAATTCCCAAGTAGGAAAGATGCCCAAGCGCTCGACACTGGAGCTAATTTAAACCTCTGTGCCCTGTAATTTTAAATTCAGAAACTCAGGTTGTCCTGGCGTTCATCACGTAGCAGGCTCCGAGAACTTGGCATCTCTCATCATTTGTTAGTTTCACAGTTAAATACACACCAGAAGCAACCCCACCACCCTCTTACATTTCCTTCTTTCTCTCTGCTTTCTTTTCCTCTCCCTCTCCCTTTACTCAGACAGCACTGGGTTGGGTAAATCTGGCTCTGTTCCAATTTTCCCTGAACATCTGGAACGATTTTTCTATTGTTCTTGATCTGAGTTTGAAAAGCCACAAATAACTTTGCTAAGCACCATTTCCTCTTAATTTTTAAACCTACCTAGATTTCAGATGTGTTTATTTCTCAGGCTTCTGATTCATGTATACCTTACTCATCACAGTGGGCTGGTTTTTTTTTTCTCCCTGCTTTTTATGAGCCATTTGCTCCCCAAGATGCTTGGGTAATCTTTGCAGTCTTTGTCAGCATCTTTGAACCTTTTTTTCTTCCAGGAAGGCAGATCATTGACAGAATAAAGGAGTAGGCAGCAGGTGCCCGCAGCACTCACGCTCCCTCCCCACGCCACCACCCAGCTCAGAATCCTGAAACCACACAATGAATGAGTGTGCCCACCTGGCAAAGACACCCTCAAAATAGGGACTATGAGTGTGAAGTCATCATGTGTGCAGAGAAAGTAGAGTTATTAAGCAGAGTGAATAAATAAAAGGGTTATTATAGACATAATGAAAGGTCACATCGCATACATTCTTATGGAATAACTTTTCTACCTTTTTTAGTTGTGGTTAAATATGCCTACTATAAAATTTACCATCTTAACCTTTTTCAAATGTTATTCAGTGACATTAGGTACATGCATATTGCTGTGCATTTGTCAATGCTAAACCCCACCTGAAGATTTTCATCATCCCGTTGAAATTCTCTAGTCCTCAAACATGACCTCCCTGCCTCTCCCTCCCCAGCACCTGGCGACCACTATTCTACTTGTTTTTTTTTTTTTTTTAAGATTTATTTATTTATACAAGCACTGGGTACAGTCAGAAGCGCGGGAGGGTGAGAGAATTCACCAGAGCCAGAGCGGAGAACAGAACAGGGAGACTGACAAAGTACACTGCAGAGGGGAGCAGCGGGTGGCAGGAGAGGTCTGCACACCATATGGGACCCTCGCTGGTGGCCAAGGATCGAACCAGCGCTGCAGAGGCTGCAGGCAGTTTCGCAACCCAGCGTTCAACCACTGCGCCACCAGGGAGGCCCCACGATTCTACTTTGTGTCTCTATGGTATTGATGCCCAGAAGTGGAATCCTATGGTGCTCGTCCTTTTGTTTCAGACTTATCTCATTGTTCTAGAACTTCATTCCCTTTTTAAGGCTGAATAATACTCCATTTTACGTTCATACTATATTTGTGTTTCTATTTATCCTTCAACAGACTTTTGGGTTGTTTGCTCCTTTCAACGATTATGAATAATGCTGCTATGAACATTGGCACACAGGTGTCTGTTCAATCTCTGCTTGCACTTCTGTGGGTGTTATAGGACAGGGAGAGGGGCAGCCCAAGCCCCGCAAACCTGCCTATTCTAAATGGGTTCTGCCATCCGCCGCATCAACACAAAACATAGGAGACTTTAATGAAAAGGAACTTTAATAAAACTAGGAAACAATACAGGTAAGGCAAAGAATCTAGTTTCTAAATCAAGCACCCAAATTTACCCATCCCCTCGTGGGTAAAAGTCCATCCAAATGGGATTGGCCCAGAGCAAGGCCCCAAGGCCTGCCACAAGTCTAAAGCATCTTCCAGTGGGGACCCACAGAAAAGGGTCACAAACAACCGGACAAGCCCGGAAGGAAAAGAGCAAAATCAACATCAAGATAAAAGCTGCCATTGTCACCTCCCCATGGGTCTCACCCACATCTGTGTCACCCAGTCCACGACCAAAAGACAAGCGCAGTTTCTTCACGTGTCTCTAGGCTCCATGCGCCTCCTCCAGGTCTCCTGGCTCCATCCTGCTTCCTACCTCAGTCTCTTCTGCAGCTTCTCCTCTTCCTGCTCAGCTCCACCCTCCCTTGGGTGGGGCAGGGAACCTCCCCCTTTCCTGGGGACCACCCTGTTGCATGGGTATCTAACTAGGAGTGGAACTGCTGGGCCCCATAATAATTCTACTTTTAATTTTGTAAGGCACTGCTGTACTGTTTCCACTGCAGCTTCACCATTTTACATTCCCACCAGCAATGCTGAATGATTTTTTTTTTAACTGCCCGGTTGATGTAGGCCAACGTAAACTGCCCAACAAGAATATAGGGAAAATCTGTTTGATCAGAAGAAGCAGGTGGCTGCTTTATCTCCCCGTATGCAGAACAGCTATAGCCATCATCAAAGAAATAGTCCCATAAGTGAAAATAGGATTTGAGGTTTCAGAGGTTTTAGAGAAACTAAGGAACCCATTAAATTCTCAGCAAGTAAAATTTATGGGCACCCAGAACCCTTGTTCTAATGTATTCTCCTGTCAGACAGCCATCCATGGCCCAGACCAGAGGTATTCTGGCCAGATTGTTTGGTATTTTTATTCCATTTGTATATCCAGTAATCATATCCCAGCTGAGGTCCCCTGTCTGTGCACTCTGCTCGCTGCCAGCTAAGCCTGCAGTGAACTTTGCAGCCAGTTGCTCAAACAGCAAGTAGCCCTTGGCCCCACCCCAAGGCTTGCCTCCAGGTTCCCCATCCTTCCTCATTTCTGGATGGGGCAGGGCTAATACCCCATCCTCCAGGAGCCCCAGGCCTGCCCCTCAGGGACATTGTCTCTGACAAGGACCCTCTTGGAGGGAAGGGATTAGGGAGGGGGAGACTTGCTGACAAGGAACTTAAACCTCCCAGAAAAGCCTTATCAGTAGACAAAGCAAGGCCCCACCCAGCCTGCACTTCACAAGGTCATCCTTTGTGCGTCTGCCCTTTGGTTCTCTCCAGTTCTCACCATTATAAGGATGATACCTTTCCAGACCTTCACATCCAGTCAGTTCCCCTGCCCAAGAACAGGCTTCCATCCAGCTGGGGACAGAGGGGTTGCACGGAGGGTCCTCTTACTGAGCACAGCCTCAGGAGGGACCATGCACGGCCAGTGTGTGGATTGGGCATGAGCCCCGCACTGAGGACAGCGTTGGTGGCCCAGAGTCAATCACCATTCGGCTGTGCTGCTGGCCCTCACAGGGCCTCCCAAAAATGTGGTTAACCCCCTCCCTCCTCAGGAATGTGAAGTTCTAGTTTTGATTAATTTTTGTCGTGAGGGGGGAGAAGGGAAGATGGTGTAACCGCAGACTGATGAGCCTTGCAGACTGTAAACTGGGCCGGGGTGGCCCATTGCAAAGGCATTGAGGAAGGAGCCAAGAAAGCAAAAATGCAATTTCCTATAGCCACATCACAGAAATGCTGGGCAGGTTGCATCTAAACGATCACAAAGAGCTTGGAAAACTGCAGGCTACAGACAAACCACAGCCACAAATAATTACACGTCCATAGTCTTGGGGTGGCGGGGTTTCCCACGGTCTCAGATCCAGACCTCCCAACTCAGCGTCTGGTCCCCAAACAAGGTCAGAAAGCCTGGGGGGGCAGGGTGACTGGAAACTGGGTAGAACCCTGGTATAGAGGGCACTGGCAGGAACTGAACAGCATCGCGAACAGCAGAAGATACTAGAAACAAGCAACAGGCAGAAACATCCAGGAGGCCAGGTCAGGGCCACGCATGGAATGTCTAAAAGAGCATCGTGTGAAGGGTTTACAGATGTAGCTTCAAGCTCCAGCTCTGCTACTGTGTTGTTCTGAGACCCCCAGATATGACCCTGAGATGAGTCACTGGGTGGAGGTGCTGATTTGGGAACTGGATCTAAGAAACACCGGTTGGGGGTGGAAGGTGAATGAAGGACAAAGATCAGGGAGTTACCCAGCAATTTCCAGTGTGGGAAATGAGGTGAGGGAGCTGAAGTTTGTGTCCTCCAACTTCTTCCATCATCAGTTGAGGCTATGAACTCTCTGGCACTTCTCTGTGCCTGGAGGAAGGGGGGGTGCTTAGGCAGAAAGCTCAAGGGGTTGCCATAGGGAGTCTTCAGTATGGAAAGATACGTGCTGGGTGTCTCCCAAAGCCCGGAATGTACCCCTTTATTATCTCTGTGACCTTGAGTGACCTGTATCACATCCCTAAGCTCTGGTATCCTGAGAGGTAAGTACAAAAAAACCCACTTCTTCTGAGGGAGGTGGGTTCCATTGTGCGGGGTGGTGAAGAGGGGAGGTTGTGGGGTGAGGTCTTTGGTCTGCTGACAGCTTCACAGGCCTCAGGTGCAGAGGCAGCAGAGTCCAGGCTGGTCGGCTCTGCAGAGCAGGCAGGGGAGGGCTGGGAGCTGCGGTGATCTGGAGGATACGGGTAGGAGCAGAGTGACAGAGGGGAAGTCTGAAGTGACAGGAGTGTGTTCACGTCTTCACTGTGGGTCACCGGGCCCTGCCCCACATGGGACTCTGGCAAAACATGCAGAACGCATCTCAGGATTGTCCTGAGAAGAGAGAAAGCTGGCTTTGGCTGTAGCTATCTAGTTGCCCCTTGAGTGTAAAAGCCCCAGAACATGCAGGCGCCATGCCCAGGTTAAGCAAGCTCCTACTGTGCCAGAGAAGGCCTCAGATGGGAGGAGCAGGCAGGCACAGGGCATGGCGGCTGTTGCCTGTGGGGACTGACCTCTACAAACCATGTGAACCTGGTGAGGGGGTCATGCAGTTTTGGCTACCCCTACCTAGAGCTCTGAGGTCAAGGTGTTCTCAAAAGCATGTGGGACACAAAGATAATGATCCTTCCAAACAGCAAAGGTATCTGGAGGCCAGTGGTTATCAGCACAGGGGAAGCTGCAGCCCCAGGTGGAACCCAAAGATTTCAGGTGTCCAACAAGGCAAGCAGGGGCTGTGTGGAAGTCTGGCCATTTGTGGGAGGAGGGCTGTAGTCCCCCAAACAGGGGCAAGGAGATCCGCAAGTATTTCTGATCCTTTCCCCTAGTTCTTTTTTCTTTTCTTTTTTTTTTAATAAACACTGAATTCAGGAGGGAAAAATTAGAACTGTGAGGGACTATATCCATTAGGATTAAGTCAGTCTGTGAGTAACAAGAGACTCCAAACAGCATGGCTTAGACAAGATCAAAGGTTCAGGGAAACGCTGCCACTTTCCAGTTGGGGCTGATGCCCTGAGCTCTCCCACAAGGTCTGTGGGGAACCAGGCTCCTTCCAGCTCCCTGCAGTGCTGCTCCAGCGTAGGCCAGGCTGACCCTCATGAGCCAGATGGAGGAGGGGCCAAGAGAATCAGGAGAAGAACGAAGAACATGCACCAGTTGTTTTGAAGGAAGATTCCCAGAAATTGCCAAGCCACGATTCTAGTTCCACCCCATTGGCCTGATCTGAACCCTATGACCACACCCATCTTCAGGAGAGGCTGGGAAATGCTGTCTGTGATCTCTGTGACCCTGTGCCCAGCTGGATATCCTACTGGGTGTTGGGTCTGACACTTCTCCTGAGCCACAACTTTGCTGATCACCTTTCAATGCAGGAAGTTTAGCCAAAAGTGGTTACATTTACCCTGAGGGCATAAATCTATCCCCTCTATCCACCCCTGCAGCCCCCTGCCTCACATGATGGGCTTTCCCTTGCAGCATCAATGTCCAGCCTCTAGCGCCTTGGCCTCTAAGTTCATCTGTGGTCAGCCTTGGGGACAGTACCTGCATGACAGCTGCCACCTCTGCTGCTCACGTGCCTTCCTCTCTCCACCTGAGCTTTCTTCCAGCACCAGAACTTGCTCTGCCACATGCAGGCACAGCGAAGTTTGGAGGAATGGATGTCTCTGGCACAACTCTCAGTAGAGGGAAGGGAGAGGCAGTGGTTCCTCCTGAGGAGAAATCTGATAATACTGATCATGGTTTTCTTAGACCGTTCCCAGTCCAGGCAGACGTGCGCCCCAGTGGCCACACTTATCACAGCCAGCACTGTCTTTCTCCATCCCTAGCTTCTCTCCCTATTCCCTCACCCAGATAAACTCTCCCTAACGCAGGGCCTTACCTCAGGGTCAAATTTTGGAAGACTCCAAATGAAGACACTTGGGGATGCCTGCCCTCTGGTCACCCAGATAACCAGTGACGAAATCAGAATTCAAACTTGGATCTCTAGACTTTCAGGCCAAACGTTCTTTCCACGGTGCCAGAACAAGACATGGGAGCATTTAAAAAAACCATTACTGTGTCAACAAATTGCAACCCTGAAATTGTTGACCTGATTTCTGAATCAAATCCTGGACCCAAAGAATGAATGGAGAAATTGAAATGCAATAAAGACTCAGTCCATGTATTAAAGATAATAACCAGGACTGGTTTTGCTAATGAGTGGAGCCTGTGCCTCTTCTGCCCCAGCGATTATGGGAATGACTGTTTGGTTTGGTGGTTGTTGTTTTTTACTTTATTAGGATACTCTGCACAGTGGTGGGAGGCTGCTGTGTTCTATCCTGGCAAACACGAAACTGTCACTCTCAGAGCAGGGCAAAGAGACACCTTGGGGACCTTCCCAGGTCTCCTATGACCTCGAGGTCAGCAGTTGGCCCTATAGAACAGGAGGCAGGCACAGGCAGCCTCCACTGTTAAACATGCGTGCCAGTAAACTGAGGCAAATGACTGAGAAGTTACCCCAAATTTGGGGGTGGGGTTCCCGCATGGGGAAGGAAGCAGAGGGGGAGACGATCAGGTGGGGCCAGATGGAGATGGTGGCCCTGAGATTCTCCCAGGACTCTCCCAAGCTGTCCCGTCCCCAGCCTCTCCACCCTGGCTCTCTGTAGCTACTCACAGGCTGCGCTGACAGGCGACTCCATTCAGATTCATTGTCTCCGCCATTAACAACAATCTTACTACTTGCAGCATCAGCTCTTTCTGCGTTCTTTCACTGAGTATATATGTGGTCGTTGCTTTCCATTAATGTGCCCTTTAAGTGCAACAGCAATCCCATTTTACAGATTAGAAAAACTGAGCCTCATCAAGCTCAAGTGACTTGACCAAGCTCATGCCTCTCACAGTTCCACCTGTCTGCACCCAAGACCACGTTGCTAACACTATGTCACATGGCCTCCTGGCCAGTGTTACCATGAGCTGTTACATGAGGACCCCAATTCTAACTGACCCCCTGCCTGCACTACCAGCTTAGATACTCTGAGGGCTGGTTCAAACCTCTCTGAGGGCCGGTTCAAACCGGTTCAAACCTGCAGCAGACAGAGCTGTGCAGGTTCTGCTGAGGTGGCAGATGTGGCAGAGGTGGGTGAGGGTACCAGGCCCCTCTCATCCGTTGTGCCTTCCATGGAAGCCTGCTTGTAGCTCCCCAAGGACCTTGGGCAAAACCACAGGGAGCCCTGCCCAGATGGCCCCGTGCCTTAGAAGGGCCGAAGACCTTTCAAGCAGGTGGCTGACCGCTCCTCCAACGGGCCAGGTGGGCTTCACCCCTGGGCAGCTTCAACCCACCCAGCTCTGGAGGGGCTGGGCAGTCCCTACACCCTGCCTCCATCTTTCTTCAGAACAGCCTCCAGAAATAAGCTTCCTTGGGGAAATAAGCGTTGATGAGAGAAGAGAACGAACAGAGTGGGAAAGGAAGTACTAAAAAATGATCTGGGATTCATTTTTTTCAAGACAGCAGACTCCTTAAATTTTTATACGAGGCAATGTGGTGATTAAGTGCTGCTGGTGCCAGCGGCTTACTGGAAGGAGCCGGGTGGGAAGGGAGGTGCATCCGCCCTGGCCCGAGTGATGGAAGCCGTACCTGGCCGGCCAACTCACACCGGTCCAGCCCACTTCCGAGTGTCTGAACTCCAAGGACATCACAGGGCTGTTTGGGCCCACTTCTGCATTCCAAATCATCAGCCATAAATCTTCTGGCCCTTCCTGCTTTCTATTTAAGGTGTGCAAGAGTGGGGGCAGGGCGGATCATGCACTGCGTCTGGGCTGCCTCTTAATAAAATGGACAGGGTGGTGAGTGTTCGTGAATACCAAGGACCAGAGCAGCGACTGGAGCCAGGGTTTTCCTAATGCTATTAAAAGGCCTGTGAACAGAGGACTGTTTGCTGGCAGGTTCCAGAAAACGGACACAGTAGCTAAAGAGCCTGTGATGGATGGAGGTTGATGTGCTGGCTCCAGCAGGGCCAGTGGGAAAAGGGAGGACTTTGCTGCAAGAGCAGGTCTGAAATTCCGCGACCACAACCCAGAAAATGCACAAGGGAAGGTTTCCTTAATTCTTTGTCACAGAAGTAAGCTTAGTTCTCCACAGAGATGATACTGGCTTTTATGTATGGGTCACAAGAGGCCACGCCCAATGCACAGACTCCTCAAGCCCCTGCTAGGGCAAATCTGCAAACATTCCATTGGTCAAAGCATCCATATAGCGGAGCCCCATATTTCAAGGGTGAAGAAATAAACGCCACCTCTTTCTCAGTAAGGAGTGGCAAAGTCGCATTGCAGAGGGCCAGGATGCAAGGGTTGGCAAGGACAGGTAGAATCATTTCAGCCAACTTTGCAAACAACCTACCGCATGCTGGCTCTTCACGAAACCTCACCATTTCAAAGTCCTCTGGATTATTTATGTTTCATCCCAGTTCTTCACGCATGTGAGGGACAAAGGGCAGGAGTGAGGAATGGGAAACACTCTGGTGGGAGGTACGGGCACTACTTGTGAATCTGTACTGCGTTATTTGAAAGTGGACTTGAATTCATTGTAAATGCGTTTTGTAAACTAGGGGTCCCTACCAAAAAATCCAGTGTTTTTAAAAATCTAATTAAGATGCTAAGAGAGGATGTGAGATGGAATCAAATAAAATGCTCAATTAAAACCAAAGAAGGCAGCCCCAGAGCCCCAGAGTCTGGGTTGGTTCCTTGCCCTGCCCCGAAGCTGACCACTTTCTTTTTCTTTTCAACATGACAGATGCCGCTGTGTCCTTCGCCAAGGACTTCCTGGCAGGTGGAGTGGCCACAGCCATCTCCAAGACCGAGGTAGGGCCCATCGAGCCCATCAAGCTGCTGCTGCAGATGCCACATGCCAGCAAGCAAATCATGCAGACCAGCAATGCAAGGGCATGACAGACTGTGTGCTCTGTCCCCAAGGAGCAGGGAGACCTGTTCTTCTGGCGTGGTTGCCTGGCCAGTGTCATTAGACACTTCCTCACCCAGGCGCTCACCTTTACCTTCCGAGATAAATGCAAGCTGCCCTTCCTGGGAGGTATGGACAAGGGGACTCAATTCTTGGTGCTATTTTGCAAGAACTCTGGCATCTGGCGGTGCCACGAGGGCCACATCCTTGTGTTTTGTGTAACCTCTCAATTTTGTCTATACCCGTCTAGCTGCTGATGTGGGTAAAGGTGGAGCTGAAAGGGAATTCAAAGGCCTCCATGACTGCCTGGTGGTGAGCTCCGAATCTGATAGGATCGGACTGATACCAAGGTTTTCATGCGTCGGTGCAGGGTATTATTATCTGCTGCGCTGCCTACTTTGGCATCTGTGACACCACGCAGGGAGAGTCCCCGGATCCCAGAACACTACAGCCTCATCACCTTGGTGAGTCACAGCGGGTCAGGGCCATGGCTTGGCTGCCTTGCTGCCTGACACTGCGTCACTGCCTGCTGATGCAGTCAGGGTGCAAAGGGACAGATATGTACGAGGACATGATTCATTGCTGGAGGGAGATCACTCATGATGAAGGGGCCAAAGCTTTTTTCCAGGGCGCACCTTCCAGTGTTCTCAGAGGCACTGATGCTGCTTTTGTGCTTATTATGTACAATGAAATCAAGAAGTTCACATAAGTGATTTCCTAGTTCCCTATCCTTACCCCCCAACCCTGGGAACCAAACATGCTATAATTTGAAATATATCTTGAGCATTCTTGACAGACCATCGGCCGATTATTCATCAGCAGCAACTATTTACTGGTTAAAAATTGAAGTCATAATAGTCATCTGACCAGTTTTCTCATAAAGCCATTTCCACGGTGATGATGATGATGCTGGGACTCAACTGTATTTTTTATTTGTCATCCTGATACATAACAAATTTGAAGAAATAAAAAATACTGAACTATTAAAAAAAAAAACAGAAAAGGCAGAAATAGGGGAAATTTTTTTAAAAACACTAAAGATCAAGAATGAAAAGAAAGAAGTTACCAGTATGGAAATTTTTAATCCAGTTCTGTCAACAATTACTTTAAATGTGAATTGTCCAAATATACCAAGTAAAAGACAGAGACTACCAAAGTGGGCTTAAGAATCTATCTATCTGTCTCTCCTATATCTCTCTATTCTCTACAAGAAACACACTTTAAATGTTTCCAAAGATGTCTCTCTAGACGTCACTCTCATGCACGGCCAAGTGGTGGCTGTGGCAACCTCATCGGACCAGGACCAAGCTCCCTCGAATGTCACTAGTGGGCCTCACACACAGGCCCCACCTGCCTTCTCAGCTCCACTTACCCTGCACTCCCAGGAACCTGACTGATTGCTCCACGTGTCTGTGCTCCCATACTTTTCCTCTTCTCCCTCCATCTGGAAATCCTGGCCCTTTCCTCATTAATTTGCAAAATATCAGTGGACTCATAAAAATGTAATTGACAAAGATTGTCTGGCTGAGAGAACACTGTAGACATTGTCAGGGACGCTGAGAGGGATTCTAGTATCAAAAGTGTCCTTTCTACTGTATGTCCATGTCTTCCTTTATTGCCAACTCTGGAACCGCCCTCCTCTACTCCAAAGGCACAGGTGCCATTCCTCCTGCAGGACCGACAGACATATCGGCTCGCCCCATCACCCCACCCTGCATGCCCCAGGCTGAGCTGTTTCTCTTCTCTTCGTTCTTTCAGTAATTTGTGACTCTACCTATAGAATTGTCTGTTCCACGTAGACTGAGAGACCCCTAGCAGGAGGAAGACGATCTCATTCAACTTTGGACTTTTCCTGACTCCGCCTCCCCTACCCCTACCCAAATCCAGCACATTGGCTGGAACCTAGGAGGTGATCATAGTAGGGTGAGTGTCTGGGTGTGAGGATGAATAGATATTTTATTTGAATTCCCCAAAATCAAACCCAATGTGAGGACTCGAGTGCAGTAGTTTTTTCAGGGGTGATCTCAGGAGGCAGAAGCAAGTGGGGAAATAAGGAGGGAGGAAGGTCCACAGAGGACCAAGAGAGTGAGCATCCCTGGGGAGGTGGTGTGGACTGCAGACTTGCCACCCCATCCCTGGGGAGTTCCCTGAGAAGGAACCCACAGAATATGGCTCAGAGGGGTCACCCAGCTGAATGGGGAGCCAGACATTTGTGTCATTGGTAACTTTCCATTTGTTGGTAACTCCAGGCAGTTTCTCCTGCTCACAGACAGCAGCTCTGTGGTGACAGGATTTGTCTTTCCCAATGTCCTGATGGCTTTGGTCTGGAGTGGGGGTGGAGTCCACAAAGCTTGTATGGGATTAGCTCAGAACATCCTTTCCCCCTAACAAGGGGCGAGCCCTCAGGTAGGGCAGCAGCAGCAGCAACAAATGTAACCAGCCCCAAAGGTGGAGGAGGCATCATGAACACTGGGCTTTTGAGTGAAAAGATTTTCCCAGTCCCTCTGCAGCCTGGATCACGGTTTTCATTGCAGATGGTCATCCAGTGTTTTCTTATTTGCTCTCAGAAGTATGCCCTCTGCCCACGGATGGTTAGAGTGGGAGGCATCAAATCATGGCCACCCTCTCTCCGAGGGAGCAGTGCGTGTCTCACTGTGACCCAGATGGTTCTGTAACAGGGTGGTCCCCAGGAAAGGGGGAAGTTCCAGGTTCCCTGCCCCACCCAAGGGAGGGTGGAGCTGAGCAGGAAGAGAAGAAGCTGCAGGAAGAGACGGAGAAAGGAAGCAGGATGGAGCAAGGAGACCTGGAGGAGTCGCATGGAGCCTAGAGACACGTGAAGAAACTGCGCTTGTCTTTTGGTCGTGGACTGGGTGACACAGATGTGGGTGAGACCCGTGGGGAGGTGACCATGGCAGCTTTTATCTTGATGTTGATTTTGCTCTTTTCCTTCCGGGCTTGTCCAGTTGTTTGTGACCCTTTTCTGTGGGTCCCCACTGGAAGATGCTTTAGACTTGTAGCAGGCTTTGGGGCCTTGTTCTGGGCCAATCCCATTTGGATGGACTTTTACCCACGAGGGGACGGGTAACTCTGGATGCTTCATTTAGAAACTAGACTCTTTGCCTTACCTGTATTGTTTCCTAGTTTTATTAAAGTTCCTTCCCATTAAAGTCTCCTATGTTTTGTGTTGATGCGGCGGATGGCAGAACCCATGTAGAATAGGCAGGTTTGCGGGGTTTGGGCTGCCCCTCTCCCTGTCCTATAACAGTTCAAGTCACTGACATTTTCCTAGTGTAGCTCCACAGGCCTGTGTTATTACAGGACTCTGTTCTGCTAAGCAATATGAAAGTATGGTCACTATGGTCTCAAGGTCCTTCCCACCCACGAAATGTGCCAAGAACAGGATGGGGTGTCCATCAGGGAAGCACACACCCCAAGGACCATCACACGAATGGCAGAAGAGCTTAAACCTAGCTGTTCTGAAAGGATGTGCCATCTTGTTACAACAAAACCACTTGGTTTTGCTGATTTTCCTCCTAGATGCAATGGTCTTTCCAGCTGTGTGGAAGATATATTAGGGGGAGCTGACAAGCCAATTGGGGTGGGGGAGAGGAAGAAAGAGCAGTCTTAGAGCTGATAATAGAATTGCTGGGTTGAGGCATTTTCTATTGTTTTGTTGCTCATTTGCATTTTAAGTTACTTGAGAGGGGGGTTGAGAGTGTTCCTTGATAAGGATTTCTTTCTAATGCAGGGAGAAATCCAATGTTGCTTTGACTTTGTATTGTTCTTGTTAGTAACCACAAGCATCCACTCACCTGGAGGCCCCCACACAGGTGAGAACCTCTCAAGGTTTCACAGGTACCAAGCAGAGAGAAGGGTCAATTTGCTAAACTGAAAATACAACCACTTCTCAGGCCCCTGGAATGTTAAGACATTGGACAGGAATTCAGCAGAACAGGACTGAACAGGACTTCCTGCATCCTGAGCTCAAAAGCGCTTGGAAGAAAGCAGCACCAGGGATGGCGCTTCCTGACTGGGGACTTGCTCCGGGAAGCAGGAGGGAGTGGGGTGAGGAGCTAAGCCTGGGTGTGGGTTAGCTGGAGACTGCCTCAGCCTGTCCCCAAGGGGAAGGGGAGCTGCAGAGCGTGACTTGTACCTGAGTTGGCCCACATTCAGGTGAAGAGACTGACCACTGTCATTCCAGGTCAGTCAGTCATTGGGCCGGTTTGTGTGATCAAGGTGGCTTATTAACCTCAGGGAGGGCGGTGTTGGGGGAGGGGTAGTTCCTGTTCCCTGGGCTGGAGCCAGTGTGGGGTGAGGCAGCTGTGTGCTGTTACCAGCCAACACTCACGCTCCATGGAAGACAGGGCCCTGTGTGCAGTGGGCTGAGCCTGAGCGGGGCACCTACAGTCTCCATGAAGGAAACGCCAAACTTCAAACCATCTTCCTCCACAGGAATGGCCGGCACCAGTGAACACAGCCCACATCACTGCCAAGTAAGATTTACTGTGTGGTCGTTGGTATTGACACTACTGGATCCCAGCTTATCACAGAGGTGCTTCCCGACCAGCCTTATCTCAGTTCTTTGCAAGTAAATATAAACTCTAGGTCCTTCCCACCCGTTAGATTTTGATATTTGAATTATTCCAATCAATAACAAAAATATCTGGCTCCATTGAGCCTTCCAGATTGAAATGTGAGTTTCTGAGCTAGTGCTTATGTGCCTGGGTCTTAAACAATTCAACTGAGAATCAACCCAGAAAAGAAAAAAAAAAATTAATTTTCTAAATCCAAATGGAAACAGATTCCAGTTCTTTTAATTGGAATATGAATCAGAAACATAAATCAGAAGCAAATTTATACACTTTCCAAGAGGACTAAAACAAAGAAGAGAGTGCTTGTCAAAATCATCTCAGAACTGAAATTGTCAGTGCCGTTTCACTTGCTTTGAGTCCCTTGTGGACCCTGATCCCCAGTAAACGGCTGATTCAGGCCTGTCATGATGTTCTCATCTCGTTTCTGTTCATTCACGATTCACTCAAAACCTCCTCATTTACCTTTTCAATGAAGGTCGGGGAGGATGGGGGGAAGTGGGCCTGCTTTTAGAATCTGCTGAACATGGAGAGAGGAAAGAGTCGAGGGGAAGAAATAGCTCTTGTTTAACTGCAAACTTACCTGGTCTCTTTCCCTGCACATTACAGAACAAAATCCACTCCTTGGCTTTGTGATCTCCCTTCCTGCCTCTCTCCTCATCAGCCTTTGTTACAGTAAGTAAATCACCCTGGAGTGTTTTGGTTCCCATCAACCAGACCTCCTGGAATAAATGCATGAATGCCGGGGATCAAGTGCTGTCTTCTGCCACTCGGGCCTGGATGCGGCCGCTGAGCCTGAGCATTTCCAGGCAGGTGGGAAGGGAACTGAGTGAGACAGGCTGCTTCTTCCTGAGGACTTCCGGGCTGCACGGTGAAGGAAACTGGCAACAATTAGTGTCTCCCTGGGCCACCAAGGGACACGGGGCCTGCTGTTCATTTTGGGGCCTGGCAGGATCTCGTGGATTATTTTATAAGGCTGTTTTAAGATGAGCTTCCCCCTCTTTTCTTTGAAATATTTGCTTACATACATTTTCTCACTTTTCTTTCCGTCTTCCCACCCTTCCCACATACACACTCAGAAATAGCTGGCTTCTCCTCCGGAGTGGCAGGCAGGGGCTCCCAGCTCTCTGGGCGGGGCTGCGGAAGCCTGTGGTCTCTTCCTGGGGCTGGCACGCAGCCGGGCCAGGAGAGGGGGCTCTGGCCTAGAACCAAGGACGTAATTATCGACATGCTTAGCATCCATCGACTCTTCTCCTGCGAGGGCTCTGCTAATGAGATAATTCGCCACACAGGTCTTTTGCTGTATTCATTTTGCTAAGAGAGAGAGCACCAGAGCCAGAGGGAGAGAATGGGCCCAAAGATTCAAAGCCCCAGGAAAGGACTCCGATAGCCCCTGGGAAGGCCGGTGAGAAGTGGGAGCAAAGCGTAAACTCGTCAACTGGGCAGGAATCCAGACTTAAGTACCCACCCTCACAGCACACATTTATGTCACAGAAATCTCTCAGAGGTCTCCCCTCCTCCACCATGCTTTCCTTGTGTCAGGCCCTACCAGCTATGCCTTCGCTCTGCTTCTCTGAAACACACTGTGCCCTAAGAAGAAGGTTCGTGAATAACAATTATCTCTATTCTGACACATCTCTCTGGACCACAGCCCGTGCACCTATGATATGGTAGCATTGACTTCAAAGGCTACGTAGCTGTGGCCATGAGTAGAAGGACTGGCACAGGGCTGGGTGCAGACCAGGACCTGCTTATTACCAGTGTCCTGTGCCATGAGGGCAGGCAGTACGTTGCTATCATGGGGAAGACGTGGCCACATGCAGGGGCTCCCTGTGACAGACAAGAGGGGCCATGCTGGGCTCTCTGACTTCCTGTGGGAATGCCTCACCACCGGATCCTGTGCCTTCCAGATTAAGCGTCACACAAGCTGGTTTGTTACGTCAGCATAAAGCACTCAGTCTTCCATAGAGGGCAAGAAGTGCCCTTGTCTGTCTACCACTACCCAGGAGGCCCAGGCAGCCATTGCAGGAAGCCAGAGGCAGGCCCCAGCCTAAGGA
This sequence comes from Talpa occidentalis, assembly GCF_014898055.3. Lineage (NCBI taxonomy): Eukaryota > Metazoa > Chordata > Mammalia > Eulipotyphla > Talpidae > Talpa > Talpa occidentalis. Next base: position 31,192,954 of record NW_023600993.1, read on the forward strand.
GCCACCCTCAACCAGAGACCACAATTCCCAGAGAAGTCTTCAGCTTCTTTTGTCTTTCTTCCCCCCAATTTTATTTTTAAAAATTTCACGTAGAGTGAAAAGTGGCAAGGCTAGGACAATGAACACCATATACTCTTTAATGAAATTCAGCCAATTTTCAACATTTGGAAATCTTTGTCACCTTTTTCTCTTTCTCTACATAAAAGTGCAGAAGACTCATTGGGAGGAAATACCTGTGGACACTGAAAGAGAGGGGAAGCAGGGCCTCCCCGGTGGTGCAAGTGGTTGAGCACCTTACTGTAAAGCTGTCCGCAGCCTCTGCAGCGTGGGTTCGATCCCAGCCGGCCAGCGAGAATCCCATATGGCGAGGCAGACCTCTCCTGTCTCGGCCGCTGCTCCCCTCAGCAGTGTATTTCGTCAGTCTGCCTGTTCTGTTCCCCATTCTGTCTCTGGTAAGTCCTCTCACCCTCCTGCACATCTGGCCTGTACCCCGGTTCTTGTATAAATAAAATAAATCTTTAAAAAAGAGAGAGAAAGGAAGCAGGACTGAGCATGGAGAGCATCCATTCACATGAGTATGCCAAAGTTTTGGCGGACCCAGCTCAGACCAAAGATTGTTAGGAGAGTTCTGCAGGGTAAAATAGTCAGGCTCCAGGCCTCAGCATCAGCCAGAGCCGCCTGCAAGCTCGAGGCTCTCAGGCAGATGTGGCTCAGGCAGAAGGGGCACCTTAAAGCACCATAGCTGGGGGCCATCAGCTTGCTGCTCTCCTTCCAGCTGAAGGGCACCTCGGTCCTGGAGGGAGATCCAAGTGCCTCGTCTCCATGGCTGCCATGAAAGGTACCATTTTCCTTTTGCCTTTGGTAGTTAAAAAAACTTGTGGTTTCTCGAGGGTTTAGTGGGATGTGGGTGCATTGTGTTCCCACTGCCCAAGCTGCCACCTGAGTAGGCGGACAATATGCTTTTCTATTCTGAGCACGGAAAGAAAGACAATGAGGTCTCCCTGGCCAGAGCAGCCTCATGACATGCTCGGTGGACAACTTGTGGGTGCTTTATTCCCTTCACACTCATCCTCATAGAACCAGTCACAAATTTATCAGAATTTTGGCAGAACCTGCAGTTTTTCCCACCTGTACACAGTCCCAAATATCCCTGATATGCGTAGCCAGTGTCCCTCTCACCTAAAGTCTTGGTAAGGTCCTAGAAACTGAGCAGTTTCCGGTAATATTATTGTGGTTTAAACACAACAGATATCCTACTTGGTGCTCTGTGACAGCCCATCAGCAGGCTGTTGAAGATGTTTTTCAAATGGATCCAGCTGATCAAAATGGTAGGGCCAGTCCCTATGCAGGTCTCAAGCCCCAGGGGAGCTGATCCCCAATGCAACTACATCGTCTCTAGCACAGCCACACGTGCTCTTGCTGTGCTCCGGGGTGAGGCACACATACACCATGGTGTACGTCCATATGCTAGCTGCGTGCTTCGGTCTGTGCTTTCTGAGTCACCAATGTAAGATGCTTTAGGGACGCAGAAATCCATCAGACCAAAGTCTGCTCTTCGAGAAGGTGGGCCATCCTAGGACCCTGGCCCAGCCATGATTCCAGGCAGATGATTTCAAAAACAGCAGAGAATTTGATGCCTGGATTCTTATCTCAAAATGGAGAGGTCAGGGTCCAGAAACTCACCCATTAGTCATCGGAGGACAGGGAAAGCCAAGCTTTGGCATGGTGGCCACAGAGCAGATGTGAGCTGTGGATCTGCTTTTGGGTGTGTGATTCCAGTTTTCGGGCGGTTAATACAGCTTGTGGGACTGATGGGAATGAGACTCCCATCAGAGAGCCTGAGTCTACAACAGTTTTGATTCCTGACATAAGAACTTGCTACTTTAACAGTCTGCATTGTGCTGGCAAAAGAAGATTAATTCATGGGGTAAAAAGAAGCCATACTAATGGAAGAGAAGATGTGAATTTGTATTCGGTGAGGCAAATCATCAGTGCTCTGTTACTACAGGAGCGGGAGGCAAAGAATGGCATGTAAAATTACTCCTGTCTTGGGCTGTCAATTTAAAACACCTTTTGTGCATTCTTTTCTTTGACCAAATACATGTGCAATTCAAGCACAGTGTGAAGGCAATACACGCTAACCTGCAGCATGAGCCCCTCCCCCCATACAGAGGGTTCGATCACAAAGGCAGTAAGTTTAACTAGAGTTGCTTTTATTGGAAGCATTTTCTGTGTGTAAATATAAGATAGCTACTAATGTATGTGGGGGAGGGGCAGAGCTCGTGACTTAGTTGCAATTAAAAAAAAAATAAAATAAAGGCTGCAGTGGTTTGAATCAGAGTGATTTGCAACTAAAAATCCATTAATCCTGTCTGTGGATGATGCTAAATATACCAAATGTCAGGATGTGGTGGACTGGAAGGACAGCCTTAAAATAGTTCCTTTGAAAATAGCCCCTCCGGATGGCTTTTCTCCACCGATCTATCTCCTTGACATATATTCCTGGGGAAATAAAACCAATGATCAGAGCACCAGCAGAGTCTCTAGAGGGAGGACAGACCTGGTTTGTTCTACAGTGTAAAACTCCAGGGGTGCCAGGTCAGAAGCCCCCACTGGGATTGCTCTCTTACTCCTCGTGGCAGGACCCCTAGTTTACCTCTCCCCTCACCCTTGGGACAGACAGCTGGCTTCACTGTGGGTGCAGACTTCTGCAGTCCTGCCTGAAACTTAATATGCAGCAGCTACTGTGCAGACAGGGCCAAGGAGGAATAAACAGACTTCAGGTCTGGAGTGAGGGGCACCCCTCTGGGAGAGCTATCTGAAATGGCTAGAGGCTGGGGCCAGACTTCTAGGTGCCTGCTCCCACCTGCCTTTTCCTGGTTCTGTCTTGCTGGGAGAGTCCACTCTGCTACCTTCCCAGCAGGCCCTGTGTGCCAGGGAATTCACTCCCCCAGGAGCAGGCCTTGCCCCCTTGCGTAGTTGCATAAATACCAAGCTCCCTGGACCAGCCAGTGGGACAGAGCTGCAGGTTTTAGGTTCTTAGAGCTGCCCAAAGGCATGAAGTTCCTGCTGCTACTGCTAAGTGCACATCCCTAGTTGAAATCCTTCCCTTCCCTGTCTCACTCCACCACCCACCTCTGGGAGTTTTCCTGAGTTCATCTTCCAGATAAACTTGATCCCTTATCTCAGGATCTGCTTCTGGGGAAACTAAAAGATTGGTCTCCCCGAAAATGTTCAGTGAGGCTTTTCCCAAGGTGTGCAGAGCAGGCTTTTTCCCAGTGAGCGTGAGCCTGGTGTGTGTATTGGTTTTGTATCCTGTGATTTTATTGACTTCATTGATTGGTTCCAACAGTTTGGGGGGGTGGTCTTCAGGGTTTTCTGTATAGAAAATCATGACATCCACAAAGAGTGACAGTTTTGCTTTTCCCTTTCCAATTCAGATGCCTTTTCTTTTCAGAGCTAATTGCTCTAGCTAATTCTTCACTGCATGGTGTTCTGCCCTGGTGCTCAGGAACTCTCACAGCTGCTCACAGCAGTGACTTCTTGATCACTTGCCCTTTATTACCAACCTTCCTTTCTCCAACACATGTCCATTCTTCACTTCCGTGCCGGTTTTTCCTGGGATCATCCCCCAAATAAGTTAAGTATATTTGAGTGAATATCTCATGGTTTGCTTCTGGGGAAACCATACAAGGACAAGATACCATAAAAAAAGACACAAAATGGTCAAGAATTGAATTTTGTTCCAAATCAATAACCTGGCTTATTTATTGCCTGGGAGTATTCTTTATGTTCTTATAGTTCCCATTTACGTGATCATTCAAGGAGTCCTGAGAGTCAGTGCTCACAATGTTCTCTACAGTGTAGACAAGATCTTTCCGTCAGCCATTAAGGCTCAGATAAACTCATAAAGAAGGATAAGATGTCCAAACAGAGAAAGATAAATCTGCCTCTGTTAGGTTCTAGGAGATTGTGGGAAGGAGAGCAGGCTAAAAGCAAAGCAGGAGACTGAAATAAGCAGGTACCCATCACACACACCAGCCAGGTGTTAGCATTATGTAAAGGTAAGTACACCAAGAAGGTACACCTTCTTGGAGGGGCTCTACCCACTCCCAGTCACTGTTTATGGATAGGCTTGTACATCAGTGGTTCCAAAATCTGACTGTCCATTGAAATCAGAACAGCCATTAGGGAATCAAAGTGACTAATCTGTTGTTTTAAGGGTTGGGGGTGGGGGGTGTCTCTGATCTGTGTATCTCTTAAGGCTAGCTGGCTGGTTCATGCAAAGTCTGTTACAGTTTGAAAGTTAAAGGCCAGGTGACCTGTGAACCCCTCCCTCCACACACACACCACACCACACCACCTTACCACAGTAAACTAAAATTCCAGTTTAATTCATTGTTGTTATTCTTCACTGTGTTCCCTGAAAAGTGCTGCCATTGGCACATTGATATTGATGCCATCAAATGCTCTGGGTCCTATTGTCTTCCTTTGCTCAGGAAAATACTTTTCATTCAAGTAGGAAATGGATTATGAACACTGATAAAGACAGTCTACATTCCCCCACCCTTTCTACCTTTTCCCTTCTACCTGCACAGCTCAGAGCTGAAAAGGAAGACGAAGAGTCATTGTGCCATCTAAATGGGCTCCCATTTGTACAGTCACAAAACTCTATGTGCTTATGCCTGAGTTTTCACATCAAGCAAATTAGGGGTAATTTTTTGCTGTATAAATTATTCTTTGTTGTACAAAAGGATCCAGTGCAGATTTTCTTTTAATATCCAAGCTCTCTAGTGCATTTCAAATAGAATTCAGTTTCTAACAATTCAGTTGACTTTTTTTTTTTTTTTTAGGACTACATTGATTGTGTAAAACCAAGTATGGCAGAAAGTTCCTTATTACTCTTTTTATGTTTTTGAAGTTCAAGTATAAAATTCTATAAATTCATAGAGGATATTGGAGGACCTGGTTATGGTCCTCCATTCTGCAAATGGATCTCCTACTGTGTTGTTCAGATGAAAGAAAGCTAAAAAAGAAAAATCACAAGTTACCCTTTAGTCTACATTCAGTCTCTATTTTTAATAGTCATTTTTAAAGTGGATATCATTAACAGTTTGTAAAACAATAACTATTACTGGTATTTCAACTTTAACTTCTGGAGTAATTTTTCTTCCTAAAGGTTTTCAGGTGAGCAGTACTTTTGTTCCTACCTATAACCCAGGGAGCCAAAGCATTCAATAATGATTGAAATGCCTTGAGTGACAGATTTATCTGCCCACTCTAGAACGTTTAGGCGAGGGCAAAGTTCATTAGTTGGTGCTCAATAAATATTTATGAAGTGAGGAATCTGAATCTTTTATCTGGCCAGTTTTGTAGACTTTTCCCTTCATCATGTTGTTTCTCAACTCATCAGGGGCCACTCATTAACACATCTTGCTCCTGACAGACTGAGTGGCAGGTTGGAAGATTTGTCTCCTGTTTGTGTTATTTGTATATAAAAAATGCAAACCAAAAACAGAATCTCAATGTGCTCAGTCAACTTAAAATGTTTTCCCAAGAGTGGGGTGGGAGTTGGGGAGATTTTTTACATACATAGAGATAGCACATAAATTATACAGTCCTCCCCAGTAGGGCCTTGTGCTTGCTTTACTACTCTGCTTCCTCCAGTCTGAAATTTTTTATAGTTATTCAAACAAGGGGCCTGATTTTCACTTTGCACTGAACCCTATAAATCTGTAGCCCATCCTGTGGACAGAAAATCCTGGAAAAAAATAGATCTCTAAAATATTAAGCTTTTTGATATAAGTGATATGTAAATAGGTAAGATTTTCCAATACCATATGAAGAATATCTTTGTTACAAAATGCCATATATTCTCTGTGGCAAGAGAGGATTTTATCTTCTCATTTTATTGTGAAAGAACATTTAAGGTCCTCTAGCTTAACCTGGCTCAGAATACAGATAGTCACCCCCCGAGAGGTGGCTTGTCACATCTGAGGGAACTCTCATACAATTTTCAGTGGATTTTTCAGCAGAAACTTGCAGACCAGGAAAGGGTGGAAAGATGTATTCAAAGTTCTTGGGGAAAAAACTTCCAACCAAGAAAATTATTCTCAGAAAAACTGTTAAAAAGGAAGGAGAGATAAAGCCTTTCCCAGACTAACAAAAGTGAAGGGTTTCATGACCACCAAACCTGCCTTAGGAGAAGTGCCAAAGGGGGTCATTCAAATTGAAACAAAAGGGTCATCAACAGCAACAAGAAAGCATATGAAAGTATACATCTCATTGGCAAAGATAAACAGATACAGAATAATGTAATAGTGGTGCATAGATTATTTTTAATCTTAGTATAAAAAAAGTTAGAAGACAAAAGCATCAAGAATAATTATCACAACAAAAAAATTGCTAATGGAATACTCTTTAGACAGAAGTAAGTTCTGATACAAATAAAATAGAAAAAGGGAAACGTTTGTGGAACTTTTTAATGCAATTGAACTTAAGTTATTATCAGCTTAGAATAGACAGTTATAATAAGTTTTATAAACTATGAACCAGAGACACTTTTTGGGGGGTGGGGGCCGGGAGGGGAGGGATTGGGGTCAGAATGGGGCATGTGCAGTTGTATGGGGGAATATAAAAATAAAATTTATTATTTAAAAAAAAAAAAAAAAAAAGAGGTATAGGCAGCCGGCAGGGACCTGACTTCAAGCCACTTCTCATTTACTTTTATCCATCACTGGCAATTAAAGATTTTTGAGGCTTGAAAAAAAAAATAATAAGTTTTATAACATCATTATGGTAACCCACAAAGAAAAAAAGCAATAGATATTAAAAACAAAGAGAAAATAATCAGATTATATCTCTACAAAAAAATCAATACGAATTCCAAAGGAAGACTGAAAGAAAGGGAGGAACAATGGAAGACAAAACAAAGTACAAAACAACAAAATAACAATAGTAAGTCCTCATCTATCAATAATACTTTAAATGTAAATGAAACTCACCAATCAAAAGATATATAGTGACTGAATAGATAAAACACAATATCCAACTATATGTTGTTTACAAAAGACTGTAACAGACTAATAATAACCGTAAGAGATGAGGTATTATATAATAATAAAAAGGTCAATTCAGTAGGAATTGACAACACTTATAACAACACTTAAAAGTATATAAGCATCCGACATAGCACTTAAATTTATAAAGTAAACATTAATAGAACTGAAGGGAGAAATAGAGAGTATAATAACTTCTGGAGACTTTTCTACCTCACTTTCAATAATGAATAGATCATCCAGACAGAAAATGAATAAGGAAACATCAGACTTGAACATTATAAACCAAGTAAATCTAACACCCATGTACAGAATATTTCACCCAACAACAGCCCAATATGCAACTTCTCAAGTATACAGAGGACATTCTCTACAATAGAGCACATGGCAGGTATGGTAGATCACAAAACAAGTCTTAAGAAACAAACATTTTAAGAAAACTGAAATCATTCCAGTTATCTTTTTCTGACTCATTATATTCCAATTTTCTGGAACAAAACTAGAAATCAATAACAAAAGGAAAAAGGAAGTTACAAATACATGAAAATTATATAATGCACCCTTGAAAATCCAATAGGTCAAAAAGGAAATCAAAGGGGAATTGTAAAAATGTCTTGAAACAAATGAAAATGAATCACAACATACCAAAACTTATAGGCTACAGCAAAGTCAACACTAAGAGGGAAGTTTATAGTAATAAATGCTTACATTAAAAGAGAAGAAACTAAACTAATTAACTTTATCTCTCCAGGAACTTGAAAAAGAAAAACTAAGCCCAAATTCAATAGAAGGAAGTAAATGATAAATATTAGAGCAGAAATAAAATTACTACATAATAGAAAAACAATAGAAAAAAATCAACACAACTAAGAGTTGGTTTTCTTTAAAATATATACCAAATTCACAAATTCCTAGCTAGAGAGACTAAAAAAAAAAAAAAAAAAACCTACTCAAATAAAATCAGAAATAAAAAAGGAGAGATTACAATTGATACCACAGAAATAAAAAGGTGACAAAGGACTATTATAAACAATTGCATGCCAACAAATTGGAAATTTAGAATAAATGGATAAATTCCTAGAAACATACAATCTACCAACACTGAATCAAGAAGAAATATAGCCTGAACAGGCCAATAACACATAGAGATTGAATATGTCATCAAAAATCTTCCCACAGAGGGCCTCCCTGGTGGCGCAAGGGGTTAAGCACTGCACTATGAAGCAATCCTCAGCCTCTGCAGCACGAGTTTGATCCCCAGCCTGTCAGGGAGCTACCCACATGGCACAGCAGACCTCTCCTGACTCGCCCACTGCTCCCCTAAGCAGTGTACTTCGGTCAATCTGCCTGTTCTGTTCCCCACTGTCTCTGGTGAATCCTCTCACCCCCCACATCTCTGGCCTGTACCCCAGCTCTTGTATTTATAAATAAATCTTAAAAAAAAAATCTTTCCACAGATAAAAATCCAGGACCAGATAGTTTCACATGTGAATTCTAGCAAATATTTACAGCAGAATTAATACCAATTTTTTTTTAATTCTTCCATAAAATAGGAGAGGGAAAACTTCCAAATTCATTATAAGGCAAGCGTCACACCGATACTGAAGTCAAGGACACAAGAAACACAGTCAATATTCCTGATGAACTTACATGCAAAAATCCTCAAGAAAATATTAGCAAACTGATTTAAATAGCACATTGAAAAGATCATACATGACCAAGTTTGATTTATTCCACATATATAAGGATGGTTCAATATATGCATATTATCAATGTGACAAAGCACACGAACAGAATTAAGGATAATAATCACATGATCATCTCAGTAGATGCAGAAAAAGTATTTGACAAAATTCAACATGATAAAAATTCCAAACAAATTAGGTGTAAAAGGAACTAAGCTCAATATAATGAAGACCATATATGAAAAATCCACAGCTCAAATCATATTTTTTGTGTAAATTTTCTTTTTAAGTATTTTTGATTGAGATATAATTGACCTATAGCATTCTGTTAATTTTAGGTATACAACAATTCCATATTTGTATATATTGCAAAATGCTAACACCATATTTAATGGTGAAAAACTGAAAACTGTTCCTCTAAGATCTAGAACAAAGCAGGGATGTCTATTCTTGCCACTTCTATTCAACATAGTGCTGAAAGTCCTAGTTAGAGCAATGAACTAGAAGAGAAATATAATAATCAGACATGGGGAGAAAAACAGGCATCCAAATTAGAAAAGAAGTAAAATTATCTCTGCAGATGACATGATCTTATATATAGAACACCCTCAAGTGTCCATACAAATCTGTTAGAACACATTTAGTAAGTTTTCAGAATGCAAAGTCAAAATACAAAAGTCAGCTGCATTTTGATACACCAAAAACTATTTGAAAAGGAAATTAAGAAAATAATCCCACTTATAATGGTATGAAAAAGAAGAAAACATTTAGGGATAAACTTAACCAAGGAGGTGAAGGACTTACACAATGGAAAGTATTAAACACTGGTGAAAGAAAAGAAAGCATACACAAATCAATGGAAGGACATTTCATGTTCATGAGTTGGAAGAAGAATTAATATCATTAAAACGTTAAATGCCCAGGGCCTCCCTTGTGGCACAAGGGATTAAGATGCAACCTATGAAGCTGTTTTCAGCCTCTGCAGCATGAGTTCCATGCCCTGGCCAGCCAGGGAGCAACCCACATGGCACAGCAGACCTCTCCAGACTCGCCTGCTGCTCCCCTCAGCAGTGTACTTCAATCAATCTGTCCTGTTCCCCGCTCTGTTTCAGGTGGATTCTCTTACCCACCACACCTATGGTCTGTACCCCAGCTCTTATATGCATAAATAAATAAATCTTTAAAAAAAAAAAGTCAAATGCCCAAAGAGATCTTTAAATTCTCTGTGATCCCTGTCAAAATCCTAAAGGCATTTTTTCATAGAATTTAGAACAAACAATCCCAAAATTCGTAAGGAATCACAAAAGATCCTGATAGCAAAGCAATTTGGACATGAAAACTAAGTCAAAGGTATCACACGTTTTGATCTCAAATTATTTTACATTCCTACCATAATCAAAATAGCATGGTACTGGCATGAAGACAGGCATATAGACCAAAGGAACAAAATCAAGAGACCAAAAGCTCACTCAAATATGGTCAACTGATCTTCAAAGGTGTTGAGACTACACAATAGGAAAAGGACAGTCTCTTCAATTAATGTTATTGGGAAAACTGTCCATATGCAAAGGAAAAAAATCAGACCCTTTAACCACACAAAAAAATTAACTCAAAAAGGATTAAAGACTAAAACATAATACATGAAACTCCTAAAATAAAACATGTGAGAAAAGTTTATTGATATCAGTTTTGGCAAGGATTTCATGGCTATGACAGGTTAAAGAAAATCAACAATTAGAACTACATCAAACCAAGGAGTTTCTGCATAGCAAAGGAAACAACCAAATAACAAGACAGCCTCCAGAATGGAAGCAAATATTTGCAAAACATGTACCCTGACAAAGAAGTCATATCCAAAATATGTCAGGAACTCCTAAAACTCAATAGCAAAAGCAAAACAAAATAAAAAAAACCCAACTATAAAGTGGGCAAAGGAAATGAATAGATGCACTCAAAAGAAGATATACAAATGTATGCAACAGGCACATGAAATTGTGCAATATCGTTAGTCGTCAGAGTAATGCAAATCAAAATTACGATGAGATACAACCACATAACTGTTAGCATGGCTGCTACTTAAAACAAAGAAAGGGCCTTCCTGATGGTGCAGTGGGTTGAGTGCAGCACTGTGAAGCTGTCCGCAGCCTCTGCAGTGCAGGTTCAATACCCGACCAACCAGGGAGATTCTACATGGCACGGCAGACCTCTCCTGTCTCGCCCACTGCTCCCCTCAGCAGTGTATGTCATCAGTCTGCCTGTTCTGTTCCTTACTCTGTCTTTGGTGGATCCTTTCATCCCCCACATCTCTGGCCTGTACCCTGGCATAAATAAATAAATCTTTAAAAAATAATAATAAAGACAAAGAAAGATAACTGGCCAGAAGCCAGGAAAAAAAAAAAAAGGGAAACTTGTCTATTATTGCTGGGAATGTAAAATGATGCAAATACTTTGGGAAAGAGTATGGTGGGCCTAAAAAATTTCAAAGTAGAACTATTATATAATCCAATAATCCCACTTCTGTGTGTATGTCAAAATTAATTGAAATCAGGATCTCAAAAAAAATCTGCATTCCCAAATTCATTGCAATATTATTCACAACATTCATCTTGTGGAAGCAACCTAAATTGTACACCAGTAGATGAATCGATGAAAAAATGTGCAATAGGCATACAATGGAATATTATTCAGCCTCTAAAAAGAAGGAAATTTTGGCATTTGCACCAATATGGATGAATCTGAAGGATATCAAATAGAAATATGTGAATTATGCTAAGTGAAATAAGCCATACATGGAAGGACAAATACTACATGATACCACGTATATGAGAAATCTAAATTAGTCAAACCCATAGACACAAAGTAGGATCATATTGGCTGAGGACTGGGGGATGAGCAGGGAGGTATTGGTTGGGTAGAGCTTCAGTTTGTACATCCTAGAGATCAACTGAATAGCACATGCCTGTAGTTACCAATACTCTATTGCATATTTACATTTTTACTAAGGGCAATCTTATTTTAAGTGTTCTTAATCACACAAATAATAATAAAGAGAGTGGGAGGGAACTGTGGGGTGATGGATATGTTTATAACACAGATTGTGATGATACTTTCACAGGTATATACACAACACATGTCTCCAAACTCAACAAGTTATTATACATTAGATAGGTACAACTTTTTGTATGTCAACCATAATCTCAATAAAGTGCTTTTTAAAAAAGAATTCTCAAAATTTAACAGCAGAAAAAATAGTCTAAAAGGTGGGCAAAAGATGGGAACAAATGTTTCAGAAAAAGGTGTACAAGGATGGCAAATCAACATATAAATGATATTCAATGTCTGTAACCATTGAATAGGCAATGCAAATTAAAACCACAGTGAGATATCATTACACCCATCAAAATCAGTAAAATGAAAACACCACCAAATGCAACAACACCAAAAGCAACAACACCAAATGCTGCACAGGATGAGGAGAAACTGGATATTCACATATTGCTGGTGGGAATGTAAAATGGCACACTCTGGAAAAGGCGTGGCAGTTCTCAGAAAAGTACAAATGCACCTGCCATATGACCCAGGAAGCGCCCTCTTGGCATTTTTGCCAGAAAAATGAAAACTCAAGTTGCTAGGAAAACCTCTACACTAACTCAGTTACTTTATTTGTACTAGCCCAAACCTGGAAACCACCCAGATGACTTTCAACAGTGAATCATGAAACAAACTGTTTACCTTTGTGATACTTCCACACCATGGAATACTCCCCGGCAGTAGCAGTACAAGGAACAACTGCTGACACATAGTGATATGGATAAATTTCAAGGAAATTATGCTGAATGAATCAAGTCAGCCCCCCAAGACCACATTCCTGCATAATTTCACTTATAGAAATTCTTGAAATGGCAAAGTTATACAGAAACAGATTAGTGGTTGTCAGGGATCGCCTTCCAAGGTAGGTGTGGCTATAAAGGACAACAGAGGGATCTTCTGGAGATGAGACAGTGCTGCGTGTTGATGGTGGCAGTGGGCATGAACCCTGCGCACAGGACAAAACTGGATACACACATGCACAAAGAGTACTGGGGGGTAGGTGGGGGGCAGAAGATTGTAAGTAGGATTGGTAGATTGTGTCGGTGTCTAAATCCTGGCTGTGAGTGTGCTATAGTTTGGGGAATTGTTACCATTGTGGAAAACTGAGTGGCATGTGCTGCAAAATCTCTCTGTATTATGAATAACTGCTGGTGAATCTATGATTATCTAAAAGTAGTTTAATATTTTTTAAATGTGTGAATGCTCCTGGGCTGTTTATTTTTCCAAACAGCATGTAAAAAAAAAAAAAAGCAGTGGTCAGGAGCAGAAGGCAATTTTGTCAATGTTAAGAAACCACCTAAGTCATAAGTGCCACTCCCTCACCTTGCTGTCAGGGACGTGATAGACGCTGCATAGCGTTGGAATTAAAGTTGCTCATGGCCTCTCGGTGTTCAGGGGTGTGTGTGTGTGAGTGTGTGCGCGCGCGTGCTGGTGTGGCAGTGAGAAGGAGTAATCAGAGGGAGCAAGAGCTTTGCCTCCCCTACAGTCAGGGAGGCTGATGAAGGTGCTGTGCTGAAAGCGAGGGAAGGTTTAAGGAGGGTGTTGGCGCCGGGGGAACGCCCTCCTGCTGCACCCTCCGTAGGCTCTGGGTCCCGCCTGAACGGCGCGAGTGCAGTGACTGAACCCCACTCCCCACAAGAAAAAGGTGAGTGCGGGACAGGGGCGGGAGGTGCAGCCTCTGGGCAGCACCAGCCGGCGTGCAGAGGCCGCGCCTGGTCTGCGGTGCTGCAGCAGAGACGCCAAAGAGACCCCAGTGCTGGGAGCGAAGCGTAGCGGCCAGCAGGGTGGGGCCGCCCGGAAATCCCGGTGGCACTAGTCTGGTACCATCTACAGGCCGGGGGCGCGCACACGAAGGGCACGTGGGTGTGGAGGAACCCGCGCCGCCAGCCTCCTTCCTGCAGCGCCGCGGGGGCGGGGTGTCAGTGCTCAAGGAGCAGCGATGGGGTGCTGGCCCCACAGGAGACACCCGTAGCCCCACCTCGGCACCCAAGGGGCACATCATGAGGCAGGGACCGCACCGAGGCCTGGCGCCTGGAGGAGCTCTCCGCGCGCGCGTCCCTCCGGGTGCCAGGGCCTCTTCACTACTCCGGCTTTGTCCGGGGATGCCTGGGGGTGCGGACGAAGGGGCTTCCCTAATGGCCAAACCCTGACTTGGGGGGAAAGGCTGGGGTGGACAGAGACCGGTGAGAGCGCCTTGGGGCTTCGAGGGAACTGCACCTGCAGCCGAGTTCCAGGGACCGGCGAGGGCCGGTGGTTTCCACGTGGGTGGACCCCGAGTTGGGGACAGCGGTGGGATCGCCGGTGGCGGTCATGTACACTCCCACACGCTTGCACACCAGCGCGGGCACACGGATCCAGGCTTCCACCCGCCAGTACTGGGGTCCGCGCCGGGAGCGCGCTGGAAAGAGAAGGCCGTGGTGTGCGGCCGCTGGGGGTGGGGGTGCTGGGGGTGGTAGGGTGGGATGGCACGCGTCTAGGGTGTGGCCGCGGGGGGCGGGGAGGCACTGGCATGCTGTGACCGCGCTGCCGCAGCAGCCCCGCAGTCGGGCGCCTGGTGCAGAGGAGGTGGCGCGGGGCTGCGAAGTGCCCGCCAGTCGCACTGCGGTGCCTGCCGGCGTTCACCTGCCCTCCGGGTGGAAGGCAGAGAAAAAAGGTCCGTTTAAAGGGGCCAGGCTGGGCCAAGACTTGCTGGTTCCAGCCGGAGCGGAAGGGTCTGACTGCGGGTCGTGGGAGTTGCAGGACAACGCCAGGTGCCATAATGCGGGAAGTGACCGCGAGCGCAGCAGCGGCGTCTCCACCCAGGTCCTAGAGCTCCGGAGAGCGCGGCCCAGATGGGAAAATTCCTTCAATTGGGTATTTCCCAAAGTGGTCCTGAACCCTAGTATAAACCCCTTTCCATGCCCACCCACCAACACACACACCCACACACACACCCCTCCAAATTTCTATCAGTCTTTGAAGCGTTCAGCAAGACTGAACTTAATGTAAAAAACAGCATAAATTCTTCACTTTGTTACCCTCAGCCCTTAAGTGCCCACGAGGCAGCTTTTCACAGCCCCTTACACGCGGCTGCTCCAAACCCGCAGAGTTGCTCGCGTGCTCCGCTTTTGCTCCGCAAACCCCGGCCAGAGCCACCGGAGGACGCTGAAGGCAAATTCTCGGGTGGCAGCCAGGCGCCGCGGACTCTGCCGCGCGAACCCCCTGGGCCGCATTCCCACGGCGAGGGGGTCGGCTCCGCGCGGACCCTGGGTCACCCCTCTCTCCGGCATCGCGCATTTTCTCCACCGAGCGTGACCCCATAAACAATGAACTCGAGTCCCGAGAACCTGCCGGCCCTATACCTGTACCCTGTACCCCAGCGGGCGCTGCGCGTGTACCTGGACAGCCCCTGTATCTGTACCAGGCTCCCCAATCCTCAATCCCCGTGCCCAAAGCGGAGGTAGGCGTGCCTTTACCTGTCTCAAGTCAACAGCCACATGGAGGCCATCTCCCTCGCTCTGCTTTCCCAAGGGCAGAGCCCAAGAAGGTCCGAGGTACCTGTGCCATTCGCCTCCCCCACCCAACATGCGGGGCGACCCCCGGGTGTGTGTGTGGGGGCGGGGGGCGCCCGCGTGAGTGTGCGCGCGCGCGAGCATTTACCGCACAGAGTCATTTCCAGACGTGCAAGACAAAGCATTTCAAGCAAACATGGTCCAGACTTAAAGTAACAAAACAAAACAAAACTAGAAACCGCATCTCCTCCAGGCACGGAATCAGTGCCCTTGCCTGCCGTGGCCGCTGGAGCGCCCACATACCGGAGCAGGGTTTTTAACTCTTAATATCCTCCAGATCCTCTTGGAAATGACCTCCTCTGGCGGAGAGGCAACAAGTGACCCCTACCCGGCTCTACGGCCTCGCTGGCCCCAGTCCTTGCTGGAGTAGCTGACTGGGGGTGGGGGTTGGGGGGGTGGAGGGGGGGTCAGTGCCTACTTATTTTTAATTGCGAAAATTCTATCTGCCTGTGTCCTGCATGCTGGGATTCTCGTCACAATCAACCTCTAATTTTAACGTAGCAACACCTGGAAATGGACAATTTACCCCTCTTCCTATTAAAGAGTTTTTTGGGGTTTTTTAACAGCGCATTTTTCATCTCGGCGGATTTATGCTTTATGGATGAGAGTCCCTAAACTTTGTTTGGAGAAGTGGGGGCGGGGAGTTGGGCTTAAAGGGTGCAAGGCATTGCTTATATCGAATGCTTCTCCCCATCGCCCAGTTTACAATGCTCAGATGCTCAGCTTCCTCCGAGGTTTCCCATCTAGCGTTGGCACCAGAAGCGTTCCGCGGAGCCCCCCTGGCGAGGTAAACGTGCAGCCATTTGTCTCGTGCCCAGAGAAACCCACGTACCCGTGGGTCCAGGCCCCCAGCTTTAATGCTGCCTGAGGCTCCCATTCCGGTGGAAAGGCCCTCAAGGGCAAAGTCGAGTTGCCCAGCCGGTCACCCAGGGACCAGGGGCCTCCGCCTTCCTCCGTGCCGCGCCCTCGCCTCCCCGGAGCGCCGCGCAGCCTCGGCTGGAAACCGCGTCCCCGCACGTACCAAGTACAAACTGCTTTGGACAAAAGTTTGAAACAATCAAGTGCAGCGACAGACTTCTCCTTCCAATCTGCTTATAATAAATAATCCTACAAATACAAGCACTCAAGTGGAGAGCAGACGCCCAGATTCCCGGTCCCCACGTGTTGCTGGAGTTGGCGCAGACGCGTCCGCCGGCACAGCGGCGAACGTGACACCGCATTTTCTCCGAATTCCTGCCTTCTAGGGTGGTGCAGCAGGAGACGGGGCCGTAGAAAGGTGGGGGAAGAGGCTGCGGAATCCACTTATGCTTTAGAACAGTGCGCGCCTCCGGGGGGTTCTTGCACGACCCCATTCTTGCACACAAGAAAAGCACTGCTCGGGAAGGAAGATTCATAACCCGGTTTCCCACGACCATGCAGCGCGTCCCTGCCGGCACCACTAGTTCAGGTGTTTAATTTGACCTTTATTATGAGCGATGGGCTCCCAAAGGCTCAGAACTGGGTTCGCACCCCGATGACCGCCCGCTCCCCCGCCACCCCGCCAGCTTCTTTGGGAGGACCCCCTCCCCCACGCGCGAGAGCGCAGGCCCTAATCCCGCCGCGCCCTGACCCGGGGGGTCGTCAGACATCCTCGGGTGTGGTCGGGGGGTCTCCCGGACCTCCGAGCTGGGCGGTGTCTGCAACGCATGGTCGGTGGTTTCTCTCTAGCACAGCGTGCCGGTGCACAGAGAAAACAAACAAAACACACTTTAAGTGCCACTGGCATCTATGGAATGGCGGTGGTCTACACAGCGGGTGCCCAGGCCTGGAAGGGCTGGGGGAGGGTCCTGCGGCCAAGGGGAGGGTACTGCGGCTCAGGGTAGGGCGTGAGCGCGGAGAAGGCCAGCCGGCCGCAGGGGAACCATTCCCTCTCCGGGCTCGGCCGGCGGGAGCACCCGCTGATGCAGCTTAAGGGGCTGGTAGGCTCTCCTGCACCCCACGTGCTCCCCCCCGCCTTCCCTGTGTCCCCCGGCTTTTCCAGGAGGAAGATGGGGTGCCCAGCGGGGTGGGGCGCGCGGGGCCGCGGGGCCGGGCTGTCACGTGCCCCCCTCCCCCGCCACTGCGGCGGGAGTTCCAATCAGAGCGCGCCAGGGGGCTCCTCCTGGGCAGGAACCACCCGGCTCCGCGGCGGAGGGTGGGCCGCCGTCACCTGACCGCCCGCCCCCGCCCCCCGCGAGTAAGGGGCGGTGGTAGCGTCTGCTCGGTTACAAATGGCCCCTCCCGCCCCGCTCGCCCGCTCGCTCAGGCTCGGCGCGGACCCTCCGGGGCGCGCTCCTCCTCCAGGCGTCCCGCCGCCCAGCCCGGAGCCGGCCCGCGGTCCCCGGCACCCTTGAGGGCGCTCCGGCACGGGGCGTGGAGGCTCGCGGGCGGAGTTCGGGACGCGAGGTTGGCCGCTGGGGCGCGCGGCTCTCCTACCCGCAGGTGAGTGTGCATTGCGGGCGTGGGATGCTGCGGGGACCGCGCGGGGCGCGTGCGGGTCCGTGCGGAGGAAGTTTGCTGAGCCATTTCTCGCCATCTCGGTGGCTTTTTCCTGCTCCTGCGGGTTGGGGGGCTCCCGCGAAAGCCTGGATTTGGGGGAAGGGCTTCGGGAAATTCTTGTCTTGAGATACTTGACAAAGGTTGAAAAGACATCAGGTGGGAGCGTGCGGCTGCAGCTGATGGAGATTACACAGGTGCAATGGAGTGTGCCTGCGTGTGTGGCTCCTGGGCGAGAAGGTGTTGGGGAGGATGAACCTGAGACCGGGCGAAGCCTCTGCGGTGGGTCATTCCGTCCCCCAAAGCCACTTAGATTCCGGGGAGAGGCATTGCCCTGCTCCGAGGTGGTTACCGAATGTTACCGCAGCAAACGGGTGACACCCTACCCATCTCCCCCCATTTCTGATATGACCCTGTCATATCACTTGCAGGAGAGCAAGTGGCTCACTAAAGAGTGTGTGAGGTCTTAAGGAGCCCAGAAGAAATTCCTTTTACCTTTTAATTTCTTGGCAAAAATTAGTATTAAAAGTGCTGAATCATGCAAAAAAGAGATGGGAAATAATTCAGCTTTTGGTAAAGTTTTCGAAAGCGAATAATATCTGCATTTTTGGATGAATGCTTAAATTTAAGGTGTAGGCATTGGGTATTTAAATTCATATTTTGACACTGTGCTCTTGGCTTTATGGCTGTTGGTTGCTTTTTCCTTCCATACCGCGAGATGTAGCCATTCATTATTGCTTACCAATGTCCCCCCTCCCCCAAAAAAATGCAAGACATTCTTGTGTGTGTGCTGTGTCCGTGATTGTAAAAGGAGTGGAGGAAACAGTCCTGGGAAATAGAAAACATCCTCGTTTGATGAGTGCAATGATGGCCAATTTGATTTGTCATATGCCACTGAAGGAAATGTCAAGCTGATAACATGCAGACTAGAGAAACAGGAGTGGCCCATCCAGCAAGAAATAAACCGTAATCCAACTGCTCTCAATATAAGGGCCAGAGGATTAGTGTTCATTGGAACCTGAATCTTTGGTGGAGGTGGACGGGTGCAGTTTTTGATGCAAGTTCTGAGATTAGAAACCAAGTGGCATGGAGATGATTTTTTAAAAGATGAGAGTCAGGATTAGTAAAATGGGTGTGTCCAAAGACAGCTCCTGCTCATTTACTCTGGTCTGCACTGTCTGAACTGCTCAGTGGCCTGCTGACTCATAAGGGAACCAGCATGGCTTAGCAGGGGCGGATTTTACCTTAGACCCTAAGAACTATACCTCTTCTTAAAACAAAAAGGGAGCAGAAAAAAGCTTCAACAGAGACATGGTGACCAGTGAAGCTGGTCTCCTTCTATCTCTCTTCAGGGAAGGTTTCCCCCCTGATTCCTTGACTTGTCACCTTCATTTCAATACCTATCATCTGTGCTTGTGCACAGCACATTTGGCTTGGCACAAAGATTTCATTCTAAATCTTAACATTAGAAGTAGTGGTACTCCTAACATGATGATTTCAAAGGTATTTGTGAAGGACACTGAAAAACTGCAATATGAACGATTAATTGAGTTTTCTTTGCAGCACAGACTCTCTTAACATTGCATGCAAGCCCCAGAGCCCCACCCTGTTTCTTAGTATCTGCATGAAAGGCCAGGAAAGGAATTCGACAATTGCAGTGGTGCAGAGAGGCAATTTCTAGAATTGGGATTTACGTTTATTTAAATAATAACTAAAAATTCGAGGGTAAGCTTTACCCCGTAAGTACGTCTTATGGAAAAGCACAGTGTTCCTCAGTTTCACCCGTCATCTTGTTAAAATATCCATTTAACTTTGAGAGGTTGATCTTGATAGAAAACGGATATGAAGTGGGAACTGCTTCCACATTTTAAGATCCTGAGGCTAAATGACATGATCCGAAGGACAAATACCAAAACATATAGTGAAGCCAAAAAGAATGATTTTTACTTGGGTATTCTTAAAAGTAAGGCTTTTCTTTCTTTTTTAAAGAAGGGACTCATTTCTAGGCAATAAACCTCCTTGAGGAATAGACAAGCGCTTGGCCTCCCAGAACAGAGATACACAAGCGGAGCAGGGAACAGATAAATAAGCCTGGTTCTTCGATCAGAACCCAGTCATATCATGTCAGATTAGAGGAAAGCCATTTCTGCAACCCGATTTCAAAGCTTATTGCAAATCTACAGGAAAGGAAATGTTTTAAGCAATTCAGAAGAAAGAGCTGTTCATAAACTCGCAAAAATTCACAAATTTATAAGGAAGCATTATAAAATCATAATCATTATCATCACAGCCATGCTTACCCGCACATCTACTGCAGACAGTGGGTCTGGCCACGGGAGAAGAGCGAGACCAAGTGAGAGAGACCTTTTTCTTTCCTTGTTTAAAAAACAGGTTTTCAAAAGGACGCCCGCTTCCTGTTGCCATTCACTTTTAAGACAAATAAATCATTTAAAGAAGAGAAAATGATACTTTTCCCTTGATGACTGGCGTTAATTAATGCATTTCTAAATCTGGAAGGGGTGGCCAGTTAGCAGTATCTTAAGTCATTCCAGTCTCAGTGAGGCCCCAGGTGAAAATTGCTTGTTGCCTTTGGCACTAATGAAAATTCAAAGCTGCTGAAACCACTTTTGCTGTTTTCCTTTTTATATCATCATTTTCCCCTTCCTTTAAATTCACAAGCCACACCTACAAATCCTAGCACCTGGAAGGTTTTGAAATTTCATGAGGCACATGCAATCAGGTAAATTGCCTGCAGTTGCTGGTCATTCTAAAATCAAAATAGATTTCACTTTTGGCTTCAGGAATCAAATTGGTAGGATGTTTTGGTGCGTTGCTCACACTGGCAACCTGGTTTCAAAGAGGGTCTTTTTCTAAGATTTGCAGTGATTATTTTGTCAAAGTTAGCTCTGCCCACTTGCACAGTTAATTGCATTGTAAGAAGGTTCCAGTACAGTACCTCTTTGAGTTCCGACAGTAAATATGTACATAGCGTTGTATGAGGAACATTCCAGAAAACTCATCTCCCAGCACAGTGAATGCGGCGGCTGAATAAACACCTGGGCTGCTTTCACCTGCCAACAAACCTCTTTTTTTTTTTTTTTTTTTTTTATCATAAGAGACAGTTTAGGTACAGTGGGGATTTTTAGGACACTCAGAGTCTTGCAAGATGGAAAGGGGCATCTGATTGATGTCTGACTGCTTTTAAAGTTAACCTCCAAGAATCTGCCGTTTGCCATTTGAGAATATCCGCTTATGTGTGTTTTGCAAGGAAATTGGTGACAATATACTTTATTCATTCACTTATTACAGAGAATTGTAGGGTCAGTAATGTTAGTAATATCATTGGCATTAAGTATTTAAAAATTAATATATGCACATAATTTGGCATGTATGAGTATTGGGTTAGGTGGTTTGGAATTACCTTTAAGAAACTATTTGGAAACTTGCTCTTCTAAAATTATGTCACATTAAATACTTGCACATACATCTCTACAAAATTAAAGAATGCACTTTGGTGTGCACGTTTTGCCTCCTACAGTACATTTGTTCTACACAGACTAGAATTGCTATTTAGGGTTTTGCATTTATTTGGGGGGAGAACTAGGGTGGAGGGGAGTTTTTGTTTCGGTCATGTGATTGATTGGTGGATCCTGCAATGTGCTTGGGATATTTTAGCATGTAGGACCTTCAAGAAGAGACAGTAACCAGCCCAGTGGTTCATATTACAAAGTACTTTTGCAATCAATGTGTCTGCTTTTAGATTGCCTGTTTTAAAAGTATTCATGCTCTAGGTTTTAGAACTAAAGATACTAGAAATAGCTTTTGTCCAGATGTAGTTCAGGATGCATCTCCTTTGGTCAAATTTCTGTAAATCTTGGCTACTCATGGAATTTGGAAACGCTCCAGAGTGCTAATGATCTAAACATTTTGGTGTTGCAGGTATTCCTTGGCTACCGTGGATAGTGACTGCGCTCTTCTGCCTGAGAGTGGTTCAAACTGTAAGTTCAGTGAACCAAATACTCAAATATTGATAATTGTGGGGCTCTATGCAGAACTGTTCTTCTCATTTTCATTCTTTCTATCTGAAATTCTAGCTTCACAAATAAGACTGGAAGGAGGTGATAGCCCCTTGGGCCCAAGGGGAGAGATGCTTAACTTAGACCAATGTGGTTCCTTGCCCAGCGTGATGTAACTCTACAGCCGCCGTCACAGCTGTCAGTTGGCATTCTTCTCTGCCTGTCCCTACACATTATTTTTCATGGTTGTAGAATTGACACTTCTCCAGATGTCCCACCTTTCTGGGTAGCCCTGCCTATTCTAATCTTCTGTGTCAGGCATTCCAATATGTAGACCCATCCCGTCTCAGGAGCAGAGTTCTTTTGTGCTCAACAAAACCCTTTGGCTAATACTGAGCTAGCTTTCCTACCATGTATATTAACCGATATATTTGTTTGGCTCCACTGATGACTGTCATGTGCACTTCGGTTATAAAATGGAAAATGTTAAAGTATGCAGGAGGCCATTGCTAATTCACCCAAAGACGTTGGGAACTGGCATTTTCTAGCTCTCCCAGACCTGGGTCCTCCTGCTCCACTTTCTGGATATCACACACTTCCAAGTATGGTTCTTCATGAAAGGAATTATGTTTTCAGAAAGAAACCCCTTCCTGCTTCTTTAGAATCCTCAACCTGTAATTTAAGATGGTTTTGAAAAATTGTTAGACATTTAATGCATCGCATCAGTGATCAGCGTCTAGAAAGCTAAGGAAAACATTGATTAGGAAAAACATCTTCGCTGCCTTCTTTTCCCCCTGGTTTCTCTGCCTTCTGGTCTCTGCCCCCTCCCCCTGGCCCCCCACCCAAAACATGGATTTCCATTTAATTCAGTTCACTAAATATCTCTCCATTTTTGTTCCTCTGCAGAGTGTATTGCTAGAGCTGCTAATAGACTTTCAACACAAATAGTATATTGATCACTTGAAATCTCGTTTGAGCTTGACTGAATATACATAATGGGGTGTCAATCGGGGTGGGGGGAATCTCATAATAAATGGCAGGCAACTTATATTCATGAGAAAAAATGTCTTGAGCAGCACACAAAATATCATGTTTACTGTAGCATGACAGACTGATTTGGCTGTCTCCATCACATTCTTCGGGTGGATATTTAATAGCAAAGGCAAGGTTAGAATACCAAGATCCTGGAACCTTTCTTTCTTTGTTTATATGGAGAAGCATTTTTGCACACTCGAGAGTATAAACATCTTCTAGAACCACAGCCAGGAAGAAAGATCTTTTCTACCTGAAGAATTTAGAAATTGCAAACAAATCTGTTTAAGTTGGTGTGTATTTAAAATCAGCTACTGATTTATGCAGTCCATATTTTTTAACTTTTTACCATGTGTGTATCAGTGCATACACTCGCTGTATGCAAATATTATTTTCAGTGTGTATATGAGAGAGCACAGTATATTTAGAGAAAAGCCTGCTTTACATAAATTATTTTTAAGAACCACCGAGCAGAGGACTAGCCATGCGTTAGGAAAGCTGAATCTTTTTTTCCCTTTAAAAATTTCCCATTCAATGATAAGTAATGGAATCTCAATTTTAAAGTTTTAGGGGTAATTCCTTAAAATCTATTTTCCTGAAAGAGTGATTATGATGGTAGTATTTCTGAGAAAGAAATATTCTTGGGTGCTTTCTAAAAGCTGTATTGCAGCATGTTGTCTGGGTAGAAACTGACCGCAGAGGGAACATGGGGTGTTGTAGTAGCTGAAATCCTGCCCCACCCTGGGAACAGTGTGGGGTTCGTTATGCCTTCCCAGACTGCTGGGTGGGGTACAGCCTGGTTACCATCTTGAGTTCTTTGTCTCCTGTAAGTAAATGAAGCCAATGGACTCTTTGCTAAGCAGGTTTTCATTTGCTTTTTTACAGCAAAAAAAAAAAAAAACAACTTTAAATCATGCCCTTGGCAAATGTCTCTTCTAGTTCCTTTAGAATATGCAAGGTTTTAAGTACATTATGGCAGATTTTTTCATTTTTAAAGTCTCAGGTCATGTCTGACAAGCAGAAGAATCTACTTGCAAAGAGTGTGTGAAATAAGAGGATAGTGAGGCTGTTAAGATCTATGAGGTGTAACATCAGGCTCTGAAGATGTCTGTTATTTTTCCATAGGATTTCAATAACTTTTGCCTGTTTTCATCTATTTCATTAAAGTCTTCCATTTTGGGGGCTGTTGTTTTTAAGGTTTCTGATTTCCAGTAAGAAAGAACATAGTTTCCTGAGAAAATGGAGTGATCTGAGTTGTAGCCAATTGCAGAGGTTGAATAGTATAGCATCATGGACAGTTAGGTATTTCAGTAATTTCTTTCATCAGTAAATGTCTGTATCTGTATATTCCCTTACGATGTGTACAGTTTGTAAAATTTAGAAACTACTTATTAAGAAACTATTTGCACCATGTGGCTTTTTTTACATCAAGTTTTCACATAAGTTTGGGCAATCAGACTTGAGAACTTAGCAAAAGCTAGGTTATGAGAACTTCAGACTCAGGAATTAGACACTTGAATAAACTTTATTACTGGCAATCTACACAAGAAATGTGTGTTTATAAATATTAAAATGGAAGCCTGTCAGGTATCAGTAAAAGGGAAAAATTACATCCTGGGGCAAAGAAAATTGGAAAACAAAATTTCTCCCCCAAAATTTGAGTCTGAATGTTGTATTTACAGGCCTTGCTGTTGTCTTAAATGTTTTTTATTATTTTATGAATTTGTTTTAATATTGATAAGTTCATAATACACTAAGCAGAGGTTATGTGAACTATTTTCTATGAAAAGATATTAAAGATTGTGTTTTGGCAATATAATACCAGTTTGGTACTACAAATACCCAGTTTTAACAGATTACTTTCTTATAATGAGAGTATTTAAAGACAAACACAAGTTTTAAACACGTAATCTTTTATAGATCTTGCCACGAACATCAAAAACATCAGAATTGCCACCATTAGGTTCTTGGTGAAGCTTTAAAATTATTTAAAATTATTGAAAACAGCATAGAATTTGCAACTGTTTCACAGAAGTGGACCTTATAAATCCTGGGGTTTTCATTTATATAGATACTAAATTAAGATTGAGAAGTAACTCAAACTGTATTTTTGTTTATTACAACTGTTGTAATCAAACTGCTTCTGTTAGATGCTTAGTTATATTCATTTAATAGAAGAACAGCAGTGGGACTAGTTTGCCTTCCAATAATGATTTAAGTAATAACTAGGCTGATTAATTAATGGATGAAGGATAATATGCTTTTAAAAACCTGCTGGGTTTTTTTTTTTTTTTTTTCATTTTAATAAACACATTGAGGCAAAGTAAAGAAAAATTACAGTGTGCTAATTCAATTATCAGTGAAGTGATAGTTTGGTATATATTACTTTTAATAAGTCTAGCTTTACATTTAATAAAAAGTATATTTTCTGGTTTAATTGCTCATGCTAGTACAAAATCAATGATTTGCTTAGAGGTATAACCGTTGAGCTTTATGTAAGTTAGTTTCACTAAGGGATATCCTGTATCATAAGGAACCCCTTACTAAATT
Organism: Talpa occidentalis; assembly: GCF_014898055.3. Taxonomy (NCBI): domain Eukaryota; kingdom Metazoa; phylum Chordata; class Mammalia; order Eulipotyphla; family Talpidae; genus Talpa; species Talpa occidentalis. The sequence goes on from NW_023600993.1 coordinate 31,218,450, forward strand.
CCTCATGCGCCTCCTAGGAATCCATACCCCCCAGCCAGATGAGTTCTTATATTATGCTTACTGACATTTTAGTTATGTATATTATGACAGTACATAATATACTTGTTACAAGTATATTGTTATTTTGTACTTATTAATGGTTGATATATAATACATTTCAAATGAGCCAAAGCTATTCCAGTTTAATGCAAAACCCACTACTGAAAACCAAATAACCTGTAACAGTAAAGCAAATAGGCTTGACTACTCCCCCCTCCCCTGCTTCATCTCTGCTTGCAAGACAAGCTGTGCTAAAAGCCATTTTCCTGTGGGTAGCAGGCCCATCATCCACCATGGTTATATAAGGATTCGGTGAAAGTGATGTGTGATGGTTTTGGGGTGTGTTTTGCTTTTAGGGTATGTATGTTCGTTTGGATGGGGAGGCTTTAAGGAATGAGTCTCATTTTTAAAAATCAAGTGAAACCAGTTTATCTCATTTGCGGGTTAAATTTCTTTTGCCGTGGCCTTATCTCCCTTCTCACTGTGCCTCTGTCACACTGACAAGTGTGGACACACAGCCCCACGGTCTGATGGACTTGAGTTTGTCTGGGGCAAGCACAAGGGCACCCCACCTCTGATCTCTGCCCCTAAAGCAGGGATTTGAAAACCCTGAGGTCACTCTCCTGCAAGGTGGCCACCCTCTTCAGGAGCGTCGTGTGCTTACTGTGCTCTTCCTACTCCTGCAAACACACCTTTCCAGAGTTCTTCAAAACTCACTTTTCTGTCTAACTGTTAAAAATAAAAGATAAGTGTTCGAGATAAGACTTCAGAATATGAAACCCACCATAGACCCACATTGTCGTGTTCTTTCACGCTCCTATAATCGCCGCAAGTTGGGACGGGACGTGAATTTGCAGCCTAGACAAAGCTCTAAGTCCGGCCTTCCATGAATGCCATTAGGAGATGTATCTTAGCAGATATTTACAGAGTAGAGGCCAACAGACCAACTAACCCTCTATAAGGCACAGTTAAATAAAAGACAGGCGCAAGGTGAACATTTATAGAGATGAAAACTGCTGTTCTTTCTTTGGAGATGTTAGTAAATGAAGAAAATCAGCCAAATTCCAGGACTTCTCCCTTTTTTCTTTTGTAGTAGTCCAGGGATGCCAGTGCTGGTGGCCACAACGATCAAACATTCTTACCCTTTCTAGATCTAAACGTGAGATTGGCTCAGTTCCATAAAGTGCCAATTTCTTGAACAGTGCGTTGTCCAATGGAACCTTCTACAATGAAATACTCTTATCTGCACTGCTCCACATGGTGCCACTCGTAGCTACTGAGCACTTGACAGTGTGGCTAATGTGAGTTGGAAACTGTTTTTAAAACCTTATTTTAAATTTAAAATTCAAAAAGTTGCATGTGTCTAGTGACGACCTCTGGGACAGCATTATCTCGGAGAATCTGGGAAATGAGTCAGGTTGGCCATGAAGTCCCCTGCATGGTCCCTGTGAACAAAGGGCTGTGTAAAGTCCAGAAGCTGGATACCGGCCAGTGCTACCCGCGGCCCCCTCAGCCTGCTGCCACTGCCTCAGCCGCCCGATGCCACCACGTCTTGATTGTGCTGGTCACATTCTGGTTTTCACATTTTTAAACAGAACTGAATCCTCCCAGCTGGGGTACAGTGCACGATGCTGATCCTGCTCTTTTTTTTTTTTTTAAGAAAAAGTATTGTAAGAACACTTAAAAGGAGATCCACCCTCTTAACAGATTTTCAAGCACATTATACAGTATTGTGAGCTATAGATGCCCTGTTGTACAGCAGATGTCCACAGTGTGTTCCTCTTGCATAACTAAATTATGCCCTTTGATGGGCAACCCCCTGTGCCCCTTCCCCACCCTGGCAGCCACCACGCTTTGCTTCTCTGAGTTTGGCTGTCATTGTTGTTCTGAGAGCCAGTCGCCAACTGGGCAACCCTGAGTGGCCCAGGTCCTCCCTGGGTCCTGGCTAGTTTGGCTTCGAAAGTACTTCTGAGGTGCTGTCAGGGATAATTCTGGCTTTGGGATAAGGGCTGTAGGGACAGGGGTCTGGGTTTGCCGTTCTCAAAAGTCCTTCCACTGCTTCTTCCTTCTTTGTTGTCACCACATCCTGCTGCACGTGGTTAAAGGCTTCACCATCTGATTGACAGACAGATCCCTGTCGGAAAGGATTTGACCTCAAGGGAGCTTAAAAAATTAGTGCTGACCCAAGGCAAGAACTATTAGGAAGCTGTGACATCTCATTCCTCCCACAGATGCAGGCCTCTTACTAAAACCAGCGGAGTCTTTCTCATAAATGAGGAGGGTCTCCTGGCTCATGGCTTGAAAACAGAGCCAGTTCAGGGACACCGGAGGCCTTGAGCAGTGGGTTTGTGCCTGGTGGACCTTGGTTTCTTGGGTTCCCACTATCCTCAGGTTCTAGAAAGAGATGAGTGGAGGCTGCTTTGCATCTGCCTGCATCCCCTTTGTGCCTGCCTGGGTGACCCCAGGTTGCCCAGCAGACACAGGGGGCTTTGACCCTGGGAATGGGGGTACAGCATCAGCTGTTCCTCCTCCCCTTCCAGTGTGGTCTACAAATCCTGCTGCCTCTAGCCCTGTGGTCCACCACAGTGTTCTGTTTCCCTAGGTGCTCTGATAATGACCTAGTTCAGGCCTGTACCATCTTATGTCCTGAGTGATTAAAAAGGCTCTGAGTTGTCTCTGCCTTCTTGGATGGCTTTTTTCTCTAGGCATCCTTCCCTTGCTGCTGAAATGCTGCTCCATTCACAGAACTTGCACCTCTGAGAGTTCAGAGGGTTTCTTGGTGAGGACAGGACTGTGCACATCTCCATCACCTGCCCACACCTGCCTTTATGGCCCCTGCATACCAGCTGCTTGCTGGGCCCTCTGTCCCCTGCACCCAGGCCTCTGTGCCTGGCTCAGCTGCTCTTCTTCTGTTCCCATTTGCTGACCTATAGCTCTCTCAAGACCTGGTTCACAGGTCACCCCACATGCTTCCTCCCATGCCTTTGGCCAAATCCCTTATCCTCAAGACCCCACGCCTTCTCCACCTGCCTTTGCTCACCTGCCCTGGCTCATATCCAGGTACTCACAGAGTCCCGTTTCCAACTCTATCCCACAGGCAGGATCTATGGTCAGCCCCAGTTCCCAGGACCCAGCCTTTGCTAAGGACTTCTGGGCACCACTCCCTCCCACTGAAGCAGCTATGGCTTTGTTTTTTAAGTGCCCTTGACTGGATGCTCTTGGCAGTGACTTGAGGCCTTCAGTTTTTCCCCTGTGTATGGTATGCTGGGCCTTCATCCTAGTCCCCGACCACCCCAGTCTGATGCTTCTACTCTTCTCACTGCCCTGGCCACCATACACGCACAGCACACATCGACCTCCCCTGGTGAGCTCTGTTCCTTCCCGCTGTCATCCTCCCCACCCCCATGCAAGCAGCTCACCCAGACCTGCACTCTCAGGGGACCCTCCCAACACGTTCCTCTACCCTCTTCTAAAAGGATGAGCTGGCTGGTAGTGTGGGTGTGGGCTGCCAGGAATCTGCCCACTGCTGTCCTCTCCTGTATCCCCCAGTCTCCAGCTTCAGTGACCTGCCGCAGCACACAGCCCAGCTGGCACAGTGGCTTGCTTTTGAGCCAGTCCTGGCTGTACCCCGTGAGCCCCTGCTGGGGCTGTGACCTTGAGGGTAGCTGCAAAAGACTGCAGCCATCCCCCTTCTTCCCCAAGAGATCCCCCAGGGAATATGGGGACAGCAGGCCCCTGCTCTGGACCACCTTCCAGTCTCTTGGGGAGAAGGAGGAGAGGTAGGGACAATGGGATGGAGTTGTTCTTGGAGGTTGAGGGCTTTGCCCAGCTGGGCCAAGTTAGAGAAGCTCCCAGAGCTCAGTATCTGTGGAGGAGCAGGAGTGAGGCCTGAGAGGCTAAGGAGCCCCACCTGCCCATGTGCAGGGGCCCGAGGGAGGGCGAGAAGGCAGGGCTGCTTGGAGGAGTTGCAAGTATGTCAAGTGTTTTATGTGGGGTAGAAGTGAAGGCAGGGCAGCTGAGGCTGGGGTGCTGGTCCCTGGCCGGCCTTGGCCTGCAATCGGTCCACCGGCACGGAGCAGCGCAGCAGAGGGGCAGTGGGCCTCCGCTGGGCATTTACCTCTTTCTGATTCTGTCTGGAAAGTTCCTTCTCTCAGAAAGGGGCCAGCCTGGGCCAACCTGACTCCCACCTGGCACGTCATCACCCAATGCCTGAGCCCACCACGTGGAATGCTGCAGGGTGGGTGGGTGATGGAACCACTGAGGTTCACCCCACAGGACTGGTGCAGAGTTGACTTACAGCCAGGTTTTCCCCTCAACGCCCACCCCTCAGCTTCATGTGAGGAAGGACAACTACTCCCAGAGGGCAAAGACAGCCCGGAGGTAGCAGCAGCACATTCCAAACAGTTCCTCAGCCAAGAACACTTGGTGGCTTTGAAGGGAAAGAACATGTCCAGTGTCCCCAACCCCATTCAGTTTTGCTCCCTGCCACAGCCCTGCCAGTGCCAGGAGCTGGTCAAGCTCAGGACCGCCCAGGCCGACCCTCCAACATAGCCAGCGTCCTCTCTGCTGTCTTGTCTGCTCTGCTGTCAATCTCTGGGCTGACAAATAAGCCACTGAAAAAGGACAATTCACAACAAGCCTATACAGAGAAGTCCTTTTGTGCTCAAGAACGGCCCAGTCATCCACATTAGCACCATTTATATCTTATTTGTAGGGGTCACTGTACTTGAAAATGGCCAAGTGTCGCTCTAAGAAGGGTGTTGGTCATTCACTGTAAAGTCCACTGAGAGCTTCATTGTCCCCGGCCACACAGTGGCCCTGGAGGACAGCTGGGATTTGATCAGGGTGCCTAGTGGGTGGCGGGGCACACTCTGATGGGGGGAGGGCCGTGCTGGCAGAACCTTTGTCGTGGAGTCTGTGGGTGGGGGAGGTGGGGAAGCTGCCTCATGGATGCAGGCCTGTGCCGGGCCGAGGCTGGGACCAGACGGCTCTGTAGGAGGGCACGGCAGCCCCTGTGGGCAGGGAGCCCCTTCATGTCCACTCACCCAGATCTGATAGAAGTTGAGGTCTATTGATGATTTAAGGTCGCAGTATGGAAACTAGAGCCCCATGTGGAAAGAACGATGGTAATTTGTAACCCTGTTTGTTGGTATGAAAACTGTCAATAGTGAGGGGACCCCACAGTCACCCCTAAACTTCACAGACAGGTTGGCCTGAAGGAATTATCTTGACTAAAACCCAGAACAGTTTTAGAGGTTGTCCAGCCCCAAGGAAGGTCCAGAGTATTCTGGAAACCTTCACCTGTTTCCATCATCCCTTCAGCCCTACTGTCCACCACCCAGTGGGGCCCTCTTCCCGGCCTCCCTGAGGGACCGGTGGGCAGGCAGGGAACCGTCGGGATCTGAGGACCCATTCAATCCAGCTTTGGGCCCTGCAGTTGGCTTAAGTTCTAGAGACGTCATTTGAATCTGGAACATCCAGGTACGTGCTCTCAGACCCTTGGAGCCGAACCCGAACTGGCCACATGGTCCCTGTGCAGCGTGACTCGGAACATAAAGGGGCTTGTTGCCACCCCCACCACCACCACTTATTGCCATTGCTAACTACCACTCTAGTGTTGCTCAGCACTGGACGTGCATATTTTTATATCCCTATCTTCATTGCCACCCTTGTAGTAGGTGCTCTTACTACCATTTTGCAAATGTAGAAATTCACTCAGAGAGGGCAGGCCAGTGGCTCAAGGTCACACAGCCAGAAAGAGGTGGAGGCGGGCCATGTTATGCTGCCTCTCCAAGGCCCAGACACTGATCTGCCTCAACCCAGATTCCTGGGCCTGGCTTGCCTTAGGTGTTTGAGTTGTGGGTCATGGACACAGAAAAAAGAAATAAGTCAGAAGCTCAGATTCATTCCAGGGGCCTCAATTCCTAGCCACCTCCATCCCGCTGGCCTGGAGGCCTCTGTCAGCCCACACATGGCTCCCAGGCCCTCTTCCCCTCACTACACACACATCAGTGAATCATTTCTTCAGCTCTTTTTATTCTTCAGGGTTTTATTCCTATTACCAAAAAAAGTTCCCTTCACAGTGATTTATGTCTGCCTCTGCAGATCATTTTTTGAAGTGTTCTAAAAATTTTCAAAATTATTTTGTTGGATTATTAGATTTCTGTCTCTGCAAAGTGTATAACCATATGCTATCAACTCTGGGTTTTGGCTTCAGAGGGGCATCTACCCTAACTGTATTACCCTAGATAATAATCAAACTTTTTCTGTCTCAGGGCAGCTGAAACCTTGGCTGGGGAAGTGCTGAGAGAATGGGGGGTGGGTTCGTGCTCAGGGGTACTCAGTACCTATCTGATCTCCTTTCCACCCCCCACATAAGCAAGAGGGAAAGCCCAGAAAACTGGCACGGGCTTGGGGAAAGGGGTGGTGAGGAGGACAAGAGGTAGGATGAGTGGCTAAATCTCCACACAGGACTGAGATCCTGAGCGTGTTCAGGAGAGTGATGGCCACAAACTTGGATCCAGGTGGCCTGGATTCAGATCCTGGCAACACTACTTGCTTGCTCTTCTGTGCCTTTGAGCAAGTTACTTAACCTCTCTGTGCATCTGTTTCTGAATCTGTGAAATAATGGCACCGCCTCAAAGGGCGGAGGTGAGGACCCTCGAGTGTGTGTGAGGCTCACTGAGAAACACTCCTGACACATGGCAGGTGCTCAGTATCATTAGCAAAGAGAACAGCCTGGTTTCTGGAAAGGGCTATTGAGAACAAATAATTGGGGATATTTTCCACCCAACAAAAACCAGTAGTAAGTCCTGCTTTGTATAGGGAGAGCAGCTGACAGGTCTAGAGAGTTGTCCACCTAGGGTCCTAAGAGCCTTATGGTGGTATTCAAGGAGATTATGTGGTTTATTGTTTGCTTAATTTATTTAAGCAATGCTGACTTCCCATGCATTGTCTGAGCAGTCTTCTGTCTGAATGAGCTGTTGCTTCTTGTGTCAGGAATTGGCCCTAGTTCTAGAAGCTTGGCTGGTCCTAGTAGAGAGATTCCACTCTGTTTGCCTGTACTTGATTCATTGCTATTACCTTTGATTCTTTCTGCTCAGGACTGGACAGTGGGGTACCTACCCGCTCTTGTATACATTTAGTATTTTTTTTAAAGATTTATTATACAAGAACGGGGGTACAGTCAAAGGCAGAGGAGGGTGAGAGAATTCACCAGAGACAGAGTGGGGAGCAGAACAGGCAGACTGATGAAATACACTGCTGAGGGGAACAGCGGGTGCAGCAGCAGAGGTCTTCTGCGCCATGTGGGTTTCTCCCTGGCCGGCCGGGAATCGAACCCGTGCTGCAGAGCCTTCGGACAGCTTCACAGCACGGCGCTCAACCCACTGCACCACCAGGGAGGTCCACATTTAGTATTTTTGGAAAGCCATGTGCTAACATGATTCTTGGCCCACTTAAGAGAGCGCCTCTGTGATCCCAAACTAATGCCCCATTCAACAGCACAGTCCTCAGTAAGCCTGCTGGGTAGTGGGCACCATTTTTCTCACAAGCATCTCCACACATCTCAATGCCAGGCATGTGGCAGACATCAGACCGTGGACCAAGGCTTCTGGCCATTATGTGTAATAAGGGATGTGGTTCAGGGACCCTACCCAACCCTTCCTGCCTCAGATGTTGCCTCATGAGGCATTCTTTGTTACATGGCTAGTATATGGATGCATTTCAGGGAACCCAAAATCTCCCCTTTAGTTGTCAACTCTATAAACCCCAAAACTGCTGTCATCCATGGTCCCTTTGTCTCCCTTCTGCCCATATCCACTCTATTTCCAATGTCCCCACCAAGCAAAACTGCTACCTTGGGCCCCCGCCCTGGCCTCCACCCAGTCTACCTGTCACAGCATTCAGAGTGGCCTTTAGAAACACACCTCTGATCACACTAGGCCTCCTAGTCCCCTCTCCTTCCAGGGGTTCTCACTCCTCTATGTTGCTTCACTCTGCAGTTCACTTGGATACTCTGGATGGGAGGGTCTACCTTTCCCCTCCTCCCTTAGCTGGTAAGGACCATGAGGGCAGGACTTGTATGTTGCACCCCTGCCTCCCAGCACCTAGCATGCCCTTAAAATTACTTCTCAAGGGTGGACAGACACACCCAGGAGCATCTAAAGACAGAAACATCTGGGAACCCATCTGCTCAGAAGCCAGGAGGACCTACTGTAGATATCAGGACAGCTGTGGGAAGGTGGAGGAAGAAGCTCCCTATGCCCATCCACCTGTTCTTTGTGCCCCTGACAGCCACGGGTCCCCAGGCCTGGCATGCACGTGCATCTGGGGGCTTGGAGGAGGGTCCTCCTCTCACAAGGAAAGAGGGTAGACTAGCTCCTGGTGAATGAAATTCTGGGTAGTCTAAGAAAGGATGAAAAAAGATTTATTGAATGCTTTGGGTGTCCTATTTCCCATACATTACCTCAGCTCATCTCCACCCAAGCTTTGTGAGCTTCATTGTACACTTGGCATTGAGCTGATGAGGAGATGAAGGCTAGACAAGCTGGAGGCTGACTGTTCTTCTCCACTCCTAGTCTATCAGGTGAGCTGGAGCCGAGCAAACCTGCTAGAAAGAAGTAAGACTCCTGTGGGCCTTAATACAGTCAGATCATTTCATCTCAAGGTCACAGCCAACCCAGGGCTCCACAGTGATGAAGGTTCAGATATGAAGGTCCGTTTTTATCTGGGGAATCTGGGAACTTTCTAGGTCTGTTCAAGAAAGAGTCAGCCATTTCATCACTGTATAACACACCTCATCTCTTGAGGTCTGACAACAGGGTCAGATGATGCCAATCTCCAGATGCAGCCGACAGAGTCAGGGAAACGGGCAGAGGTGGGTGTGGGAACAAAAGCAGGGGATCAAACCTCCCCTGTGGGGTATGGCTCCGCCTGTGTCCCTATCAGCAGCTGAGGGGTTCGAGATGAGAACTGAACAAGCAATGACAAGCAGGATGAAATGGAACACTTGTTGGGGGAGCACCAGGCCGTGGCAGATGAGGTGGTGGGTGGGGAGACACAATCAAAGGAGAAACAGCTCAGGAAGCACCACTTAGGAGGTTCCTGACCTTTCCTCTGGGCCTGAGGCCAGCCACACCCTCATGCCTACTCTCCTGCTCCTGAGTAGGCCAGGCCAGCTCTAGTGTCTAACGTTGGTCTCAGGGCGTTGGTCTCAGATTTGAGCAACGTTCTTTCCATGACGGGATCCAGGGCACAGGAGGTACTGCACAGGGGTCACCGTCACCCCTGTTTATGTGAAAGTCTCCAATTCAGTCTCAAGCCGCAGCCTCCTCTGGCTCAAGGTCCCCATGCCAGCAGGGAATGGTCATGACCCTAGGGTGAGGAGGGGCAGGGACTGGGATTCAAAGGTGGTGGCAAGTAAGAGGCCTTGCAAAGGATCCAGGGATCCTCCAGGCACATCCCAGTATCCTAGATATTCAGAACCTCAGACTCTGGAGGGAAAACACCCCGAAATCAGGAAACACGAACCTAGACTGGGACATTCATTTTGCTGTGTCATTTCACTCCTGTCACTTGGCCTCTTTTGCAAAATAGAACTGCCACCCGCCATCACAGACTGTGCCACACTGCGAATGTTAAGTGTGCAGAAGTGCCAGCCACATTTGGGTCTGCTGTTGCTGCCTTTCAAACACTGATGCTTTAATGGCTTCAGCCACTCTGACCCTGTCACTCTATAGGGCCATGTTGGGTTTTTTTTATAATTGCTATCTTGTGATTCCTCGAAGCGATCCTCTGGGGATGCCCACGCAGACGCCCGCCCCCCATCCTAGCATTGCTTGACGGGAAAGCTTTCCTCCAAGCTGGGCGGCCCTGCCTCCCTCCATTTGGCTTAGGACTATGGACCAATAACTTTATACCTGGTGCTGCTGGATGAAAAAGAAAGGGGAACTTTAGCTCAGGGACCAAGAAGAAAACCACCCCAAGGAGGAAAATGGAGCTTGTCCTCCAGGGAAGTGAGTAAGCAGTGCTTTCGTCTGAGCGGGAAACATTTGAGACCAAAAAAATCCAAAATATTTAAATGGCTGAAACTCCTTTAAGCAGTGGACATGACCCCAGCATCCTCAGAGGTGGCTTTTTATGTTTAATCACTACAATAAACATTTTTCTACAGATGATGAAAACTTCTGAATTTGAATACCCTCGTCACAAATTCTGTGCAGTGGTGGTGAGAACAGTGAGGTTTTTGTTTCCCTTTCAAATGGGGGCGAAGAACTCCTATACATCTCACTTTAAAGTTTTGTTAAATACCAAAGTAGAAATTGTTTATTATTTATTCTCCAATGGATGATATTTTTTTCTTATAAAATATGTGTTAACATGAGAGGTGGAGTTTTTTTCCTCTCTTCCTACCAAGATGACGTGTCCTATTTTGAATGCTTTATAAGACACTCACACAGTACCTTTTATGCTGGAAATAGGGGTGACCCTGCTGTCCCACCTGGTTAAATTTATACCCTCTTGAAAATTCTCTTAATTCCTACATTAATACTTCGTTCTGTGAAATACTTGATGTGCTTCTATGGTGTCTAATGAGAAACTCAATAGACTTTTAGCAAACCCATACTAGCTACTTTCTGAATAATTAATTCATTGAACCCCTTTTCTACAGCACAGAAACTGTGCTATGGATGCAAATGTTTCATGATAGAGATTTGCTGCTGATATTACAAATCCCAACGGAACTCAAAGAAAGTAGTTTGCTTAGATGTCAAAGGTAGGAGGACAATTCCACCGCTTCTCAAGCTCCAAATTAGAATGTCAGTTGCCCCAAAGAGAGGGATTTTCAAAAAGGGAAATTAGTTCTTAAAAAATGCCAAGCTAATCAACGACCGTAGATTTTGAATTCCAGTCCTGACTTGGAAGCAGGAAAAAGAATTCTCAAATGTGCTATTAAGAGGTGGCTGTATACGTGGCGAATACAAATGGATTTTAATGTTAGAATAAACACAGCATCAATCTGAAAGGCCAGTCAGAAGCACATGCGTTGTCTCCCCAAACCTTTTACATATTTGTTGGCTCAACTGTCACCGCGCCTCTCGAAGGTCCTTACGCTCATGTTCATGTGCCTGTTCCCAGCAGCATCTCACTGGCAGCCATGTTCATCCGTGAGTGGTGAAAAATAAAGAAGCACAAAGGTGATTCCTCCCACAGTGGGCCTGACAAATTGAAAATTTGCATGTGTGTGACAGTACTTTTGCCATCTTAGACAAGCAAATAAGAAAGTGGAGAGCATTTCAATTGGGGTGGCTTCTAACGCTTTTAGATATGGACAAACATAAATGATATTGATTGATTTGTATTGATTTTTTTTAATCTTTTTTTTCTGTGGAGTCAGGGGAGTGACCCAAAGCACTGGGGGAGCATGCGAGCTGATACTCGGGCGTGCTTTCTCTTTTTCTGAGCGCTGAGCAAATCGGAACATCGATGTTGCCCGAACACTTTGTTTTCAGGAGACCTGCTCGAGAAAACAGCACCAGTAAGTGGAACAATGAAGCAATCTGCTTTGTCTGCATACAGGCGCTTTGAACGGAAGCTCCAGCTATAAAATACCAACAATCTCAGCAGGCCTCCTATCCTCGTTGCTCAAAATTAATTTTAAGAATGGTGTCTCTTAGAGGCCCAACGCTTGTGTGTTTTCCACACCACAAATCTGTTCTTCTTACCTCATTTTTTGGAAACTGACCTCCACTTTCCTGGGAATGAAGGAACAAAATGGTGTGGTCCTGGGTATTTATTTCATGACACTGCCCACAAGGGCGCACTGGCCTGTAGGCTGGATGCCAGCCACCAGCCCATCATTTCTCTGTGAAAAGAACCTTTCAGCTCGGTTACCTCCTGGAGAGAGCTGATTTTCCAGCAGTCAGGCTTGATCTGGGTAAATAATTAGAGAGCTGGAGAGCGAAGACTTCACCCTAGTGCTGTCTGTGATTCTGCTAATATAAGGAAACCCTGTGATTCCATCGCTGCTACAATCTTACTGCTGCCTGCTGCAGAGAGAGGGAGGGAGGGAGGGAGGGAGGGAGGGAGGGAGGGAGGGAGGGAGGCAGGAGGAGGGAGAAACAGCAACAAAGCCAGTTGCTTGCATTTGTCTTGAAAGAATTAATGACATTTTTCATTCTTTTGGTGAAACCAAGAAAACAGTTGCAGCTCTTTATCTGTGTGTAAGAAGGTGAATCTCCATACCTGCCTCCCCCCACCCCCCCTCCACCTGCCAGGACAGACATGCCCAGTGCAATTACTTTGGTATATTGATTTATTTCTAAAACTGTATTGCCCCTAGTTTACTGGAATTTGCAGGGCCCTAGGTTGTACAGCCAGCTCACATTTCTTAGAAAGTAGATCCTGTAGTGGTTAATAGCTTGTTGTTAAACTTTTGCAACTGGCCATTAGAAGTCAATTTAAGAAGGAAAAAAAAAAAATGAAACATTGGCTATTGTGAAGTATAGGTCTTTCTCTCAAAATATCCATTATTCTGAAACTGTATGATATTTTATCCATGTGGTATCTCTGGATGAAGAGCAGAAGGGTGAAGACTTAGAAAAATTACTCGGAGGTTCTGGTGAAATTCCTAGGTTTTCTCTCACTTGTTTCACCTGCAACATCTGTGGTTATTATACCATTCCTTGCCTCTGATGGTGAATCCTGGTGAGAAGACCAATCTGATTTATTGGAAAATGGAAATTGTAGTAATGAAGCTTCATTACTTTTGAGAAAGTTAATATAGTTATGAATGCTAAGAAATGGCAAAAGGTAACTTAATTAAAACTTAACCACAGGCATGTTTAATACAATTCTATGTTAACTACAAAGGTCCTTTCACAAGCAACTTCTGGACCAAGAACTGAAAGAAACAAAGGTTATCAGTCTAGATGCCTTCTCCCCCAAGTGTGAAGATCTTGCATATCAAGAAAGTTAGAAGTCAACTCTCCCTGCACACCAATGTCTTTATCACAGATTTCAAAAACAGTTGCTAATTGAGTTGAACTGCATGCTTCTCCAGCAAAGACTAGCTGAATTTGCCATGCTGTTGCCTCAGGCACAAACGTGGCCGCTGGGCATTTGGTGTAGACACAGCTGGATGGTCTGACCCCTCCAGGGGCTGAATCCCCCAGCCAAGGGGCCTGCATGGCAGCACTTTGTATATCTCCTGCTGAAGCACATTTAGGCCAAATCTGACCCAAGACTGCTTTTTAAAAAATTTTCCATGCAATTAGTAAGAACAGTTTGTTTGGAACTGAAAACAGCGTTCTTTTAACCATGGCACCTCTGAATGGATTAAACCTAATCCTTCCCTACCTTCCCCCATGCTTTGCTTCCTGCCTCCTCCCTTCTGCTTCCCTCCCTTCCTCCTGCCTCTCCTCAAAGCCCAAGGGGGCTGTTCTGTGGCAAGACTGAGGAAGGTCTTCTGGAATGGGTGCTGTGGGGTAGGTCTCCTGACCCAGTAGGTTCAGCAAAGAACAGGGATGTCTGAAGGGGGGCCAGGAGGTGGCCAGGTGTTTTCTGGTCTGGCACAAAGGAGCTTAGAATTTTTTAATTTTCATTTATTTATTTATTTTGGTGGATCATGGGACAGTGCCTGGGACAGTGTCAGGTCCTAAGTGTTTCAGGAGGTCACAAAAGAATTCTCGGGAGAAAGACAACGTGCAGGACCCCATTCTGTAATGCCACTTGCAGGTTACTGCTTTCAAAGCAAAGCCAGACTCCGGCCCTGCCCGGGTGAAGTCTTTGTCTGCCTGCGCGCTGCCGCATCCGCTCCGGCTTCCGATTGATTTTTGGCCCCTGCTGGAGCAAGTTGGGGGGTTGAGGAGGAGTTGGAGGCGGCTGGGGGCAGAGTGTGAACTCGCTTCCACCACATGGACAGCCCGCTACTGTTCCGGAATTTTTATTTATTTATTTATTTTTGCTCGGAATGTCCTGGATCTAACGGAGCCATTAGCAGCTATTAATACCGCCGACCCCTGGGGTAAGTAGCGGAGTCGCGCTCCGGCAGCTGGCTGCCTGGTCTCTGGCCGGCTTGGGCTGTGGGGCGCCCCTGCGCTCGGCCCGGTGCGCTTCGGCCCCGGTGCGCACCGGCACTGGCAGGTGGACTGCCCGCTGCCCACCGCCTGCTCCTCCTCTTCCCCAAGGTAAAGGGTCGTCTTCATACTCACCAGAGCTCCTGTAGGCTGAGCTGTCCCCTCCCCCGACTTCTTTGCAGGGCTTTCCTCTGCCGGTAAATTGCATGTCATTTCTCAGGGGGCATTGCCGGTAGCTTCCTAGAACTGTCCTTTCAGATTTTGTGATCCTGCCCAGGCACAGAAGCTCTCCTAGAAGGGGGGGCAGGGGGCTATGCATATTCATTTCGTCTAGTAACCGGCTGCCCGGCTTGCCATTACAGGCTGATCTATTGGCTTATGTATAAAGTGTTTTTATTTTAGTAATGAGGCGATCCTGGGCTCATGGAGACGACTGCACTTCCCAGGCATGTTCCTTGCCAGGGATGAAAGACAAAGGTGGTTGTACCACCTCATCCCCGCCCCTTCCCCCTTCATTTTCTACCTTGTGACCATTGACTTTTGTTGTCTTGTGGAAAGCTAGTTAGGAATGACATTTCCCCCCCAGAGGAATCACTGAATTAAATATTAGTGTTTATAAATAGAGCACAGGGGCTATTTTTTAAAAGCCCAACATTTAACAAGTAACTACTTCTGGGGTGTGTTGTAAAGACTGTACTGTGTGGTGTGTGACTCCAGTGGATGTTACTTCTGTGAAACAGTAGCTGGCATGTTCCCATCCAGACACATGAAAATAAATGTTGCCTTTCATTACAAAGGATACTGGAGTGAACAGGGAGACGTTCCTTCAACACTATTTTTTATGTCCTTGTTTTGTTCAACTTTGGTTTTCATCTACTCATCCATGCACAACCCCATCATTTAAAAAAAAAATTATCTCCACAGGCCCGGTTATATTTTCCAGGAATTCTGTTATGTCTATAAACTTGACCTGGATTGTGTTACTAATTTGGAGCAGTTATTCTGTCATACAGGAAATCACATCCTATCCTCCGATATGTGCATGTGAAACCCTGAGCCAAGTTATCTGAATTGTTTTTAAAAGATATTTTTAGGCCCCTGAACATTTAGCAAAAATGTCTTTACAGATCCTGTAGACCTATTTTTAGATTCAGTACTTTTAAAAGCCTGTTCAACCTAAGCAGTTCTAATCAATATAAAATGTGCTTCTAACAAAAGATGTTTAGATTGTTAATGGTGAAATCGTTACAAGTTTTCTTTATGGAATTGGCTGATCTAACAATAGAAATGTCATCACATAAAATAGGACCCTGCCTTTATACTCTAGGAAAAAGTATGCATTTCTTATATTCTATGGGAAGGAGACGCATATGTGTGAACATAGCAACATTTGTCTGGGGCTTTATCTTCTGTAAACTTATTGTATGTTCTATTAGGTTTTCCTCTATCCTTTTTTTAAAATGATCTAAATTTTCAACATACACTATATATAAATTTCCAATTTATATGAAATAGAGGAGTATGCTATGCATATATAGATATGATTTCATCCTTAGGTGGGAAAGACAGCCATTAGGAAGTGAATAATGAATCGTCTGCCTCTGTGAGAAAGAACAAGAAAGTACCCACCCCGGCTCAGGCTCTTATAAGTGATCAACATGAAAAGGGACCAAAAAGCCTTTCTTTTGCTTCAGGCCTTAAGCTTTACCTGGTGGCATAATATGCATGTTGGAGTGATTAATTTAAAACAAGAAGACAGAATGTTTGCTAGGCAATATGTTGTTTTTAGTTCCTGTATTTACTATAGGAATTTTGGAAATGCCTTTATTGTCCCCTGAAAAGTAATCATAGAATTGATATTCTGAAGATGGCACGAGGATGGATGGATTTGTAAGAGTAATAGCAGGTGTGAGTTGGGGTGCGATTGTCAGGCTTGTGGGAAAGAATCTGGCGTGCAGACACGGAGAGGGTTCGGTGCTTCTTTGTGCTGTGCTACAGGAGGCATGTTAGCTCTGCCTGGGAGCCACGGCACTGGTGCACCACACAAATGAAGGTGCCGCTACTTAATGGGGCAGTGATACATTTAGCGTAGTGAGCAGGACATAGAGCTTTCTGAGGTCCTGGGGAGAATGTACGCAAGGACAGAATTCAAGTGAAATGGGCTGACTCTCCCTTAGCAAAAAGATGCTATCCCTTGAAATGTGGCTCTTTGAGGGAGCAGACAGTAAAATCCACCCCAGCCCACTTGAAGTAGCACCGTCTCCGCGCGTGGCCCTTTCTTTATCTTAGGTGGAGTTGGCACGAAATCCCTGGGAAGGATTATATGAGGTGGATATAATCTCACTGGTGGTCTGAATTCCACAGTATTCCTGTGAAACTCACACATTAGACACACATTTACTAGCTGGAAACCCATGTGCGCGTGTGTTGGGGAGTTCTCTTTAAATTCGGTAAGCACAACTCCACTTCAAACAATTACCCTTCAGATCACCAGTTGTGATTTTTTTTTTTAACCTAGAAGTGACCTTTTCTCTACCAAAACATCTTGATCATTAAGAATAGGCTTTGGTTTAATTTTTTAAGCTACTGTCCTAAGAAAGAATAGCTAGTGGACTCTCCATATCAGAAACATTTGAGACAAACATCCTAGTTGATTGACTCAGGAATTCACCATGTGTATTCCTCATGTTGATAAATAATGAAAGGGAACTGTTTAAAGGTCTGTATCAAGGCAAAATATTTTTATCACGGTCTGTCCAGGTTGGATTCACTTTGTGATACTATTGATCATCTCTTGTTTATCAAGGCCGATGTTGGGAATAAATTACTAGGGAGCATTGTAGATTATTTATGTACTTACTTGCTGACACAGAAATTTATTGTTTGTATTTTTAAATGTGGCTTAAAGTATCATGGAATTCTTAAGTGGCCATTGGTGTTGGCCTCCATGCACCGGGGACTCAGGCAGTCCTGTCACCCCTCAGTGAACGCTCTGACTCCCCCAGAAGTGAGATGGAATGAAATGACTCCCTCACGCTGGTAGAACTGCCCCCGCCATCGGAGCCCCTATTTGACTTCTAACCACCTCCTAGTCAAAACTGTCTCTAGGCTCATGGTAACTTTATTATTTTGTGATCAGGGTGATCCCCCCCCCCCAAATTATCACACCTTCTATACACTTGTAAAGGATTTAATTTGGGGGTAGTTTTTCAGAACTGAGTTCCAGGGAGACAGTAAAATACCTTAGTGGGTTCATCTTTATGTAAGTTACATATTTTAAGCTCTATTTCAGGTCAGTGGCCTATTTTGCGACTTTGGATGATTGACCAATGTTAACACACCAACGTATCTTAGAAGGAATAAATTAAGAATGACTGTGGGCAGCCCCAGAGGCCCTCGACAACTAGTTTCTAATAGATTCAAAGAGAACAGCTCTTGCCCTTTATTCAAACTTTATACCAAATACAGTGCTTTACTGGCTGATAATCGATAATGATTCATGTGGGATTTGATTTACAATGAGGTTTCATTGTCTCTGCCCCTATAGGGGTTCTCTAGAACAGTCTCCAGGTGGCTGGGTGCTTAAACAAACATTTTCCCTCTGTGCTTCAGGAAGAAAACATGAAAACCAAACTGTACAATGGCCTCAATGGATTGTTTAATAATTAGACAGCTTGTGTTGTTGAAAGTAAGAGTGGCCGTAGTAGCCTCATGAAATAGCCCAAAATGCATGGGATATATTGGATACTAGATATGGGTATGCAGCCCCAAGGTGAACTTTTGTGACATCCTGTCATACATACATCTTTTAAAGCATCACTTCACACCACCGTGGAGCCGACAGTCATAGGCATCTAAGGGAAATGCAGATAGGTAGAAAAGTAAGAACATGTGCCAATCTGGTCTGAATAGTAATTCAAGCTGGGAAATTCACCCATCTACATTTTGCTTAACCACAAAACCCTAAGACAGAGACCATAGCGAATTGTTGCTATGTGAAACAGATAACACTGATCCGATGCCTTGGTCACCTCATTCCCAGTGCCCTCTTTCTTGCGCTGAAGATTTCCCTTGTAAGAAAGCTTGTGGCCATGGGAGAAGCACTTGCTGAGGCCCTTCCTCCACTCTGTGTGTCTGTGATAAGGCAGAGAAGCACATATTGTCAGGGACGTTGGTGGAGAATTTGCTATGTGTTGGCACAACATGAGTACCCAACACTCAGGAAGATGGAAGAGAAACCAAGCGAGAAACCACTTCCTGTGTGCTTTCTGACTTGTGGGATCAAAGTGAGACCTCCCCTTCCCTGTGCTCCCACCACCAGCCAACTGAGGGGCTCAATGCTTCCTCCTCACTTGGCAGGCATTGTCCATGGCTCTTGTTGAAGACACCTTGGTGAGTGCAGGCATGGCTGCCTTCATGAGATGTTGCTCTTGTTCTGAATGACAGTCTCACAGGACAGGAAATCAGCTTGAACCATGTGAAATTGTCAATGTTCGGCCATTTCTGACCTACAAAAAGAGCAGTTATTCATTTCCCTATTTCTAGTCTTGTTCTACTTCTTCACAAGCAACCAGATCACGTAATTCCCCTGCCTAAAAATGTTCCACTGGCTTCTCTGGTGCTCTCAGAATAAAATCCACCCTCTTTACCTTGGCCTCCTCTAAGGTCCTTCAGGACCTGGCCCCTGTCTGCCCTTCTTCCCATTTCTCTGCTCTGTACCCCCCTCCCCCAGGCCCTCGGGTGTTCCTGTAACTCACCAGCCTCATATGCCTCAGGATTTTTGCATTCGCCCTTGCATTCTCTGACTGGCTCCTTGTAATTCATGTCACTGCTCAAATTTCACCTCCTCAGAGAACCTATTCCTGGTGACTGTGTCTCAAGGAAGTCACCCCCCCCCCAACATCAGCCCACTTTATTTTCTTTCAAGTGCTTTATACCTATCTAATTACCATTTTTCCTTGCTTACTTCTTGTCATTCCTTCCTGAAAGTCAAGGAGGGAGCACACACCTAGCCTGCCATGTCGCTGTTGTGCCTCTGCTGTCGTTCCTGGTTGCCCAGGTGCTTTGTGGGGGTCCTTTGAGTGAATGGATTGGAGGGTCACGCAGCCACTGCAGGGCCTGGCTATGAGCAGCTGCAGGCAAGGTGCCCTCCAGGAGGAGGAGACCCTGCCTCCAGACCCCATGCTGTGCTCACCTTCCCCCCAGGTGGCGCCCCTGCTGGTGGGGTGGGGCTGGTAGAGAGCTGCTTCTCCCCATGATCCTCTGACAACAGTTCCCAAATCCATTTCTTTAGGTTCCCTGACTCCTTGTAAGACCACACCAACCCCATACTTCCCTGACCCCCTCCTCCAACCCACCCTCCTCTTCCCACTCTTAAATTCTATGCCTGCAAACCCGTCACAGGTAACGCTCTTGGTGGAAACTGAGCCTAATGAAGGTGCGATGGGTGTTGGGATCATGCCCTCATTTAGGAAGTTATTCTGCCCAGGGAGTTTGGTAACAACTAACAGTTAATAAGGACTTACAGTTTTAAATCTAAACATATAATTCTAATATCAGCCTATAAAATACCATTCCCAATGAACAGGAGCCTGAGGCACAGTGACATTGAGTAACTGGCTCAAGGTCACACAACAGTCAGAGGCAGGGCTGAGTACATGTGGGCCTCTCTAGGACTGGAGAAGATGGAGGGAGGGGGGGACCCGCGTCTTGCAGGCTCAGTCACCTGCCTGCGCCACCTCAGCCAGCTCTTGGGACCCAAAAAGTCATATCGAGTGTTCCAGACCCGGGGTCTGCCCCCCTAGCTAGGACAGGCTTAATGGCTCATCCCCCTGACCATGTTCCTCTGGCTCTAAGGTGGTCTGGGGAGGAGGCACCATTGTCTGTTGTTCCCTCTCTAAACTCCCCCACTGCCAGCTGGGTTTCCATTGGTTCTAGGCATCTGGAACACCGACAGCTCTTGCTATAAGAAGCCTGTCGCTTCCTCTGTGTGTGTGTGCACGCGTGTATACGTATGGGTGTGCATGTGCGCTCTAGGTATTTGTGTATTTGAGATGACATTGTTTACATCACTGTATATGATTCAGGGAAATAGGTTCACAACTCCTCAGAGGTTCATCGCCACATGCCACCCACCCCAGAGCACCCGCTCCCTTTATCCTGCACCATTGGACCCCTCCCACCTTGGTTTTAACCCCCCAATCCCTCTAAAGGCCTCAATTCTGCATTCATATTTCTAGAGTTTGTTTTGGTTTAGTTCTGTCAGTTCCTTTGTTTTGTTTCTCTCTATTCCACATATGAGTGAAATCATCCAGTATTTGTCTTTCTTTCTCTAGCTTATTTCACCTAGCACATCCCCCTGATTCCATCCTTGTCGAAATGGCAGGAAGTCATCTTTTTTTTTTAATAGCTGAATAGTATTCCATCACCTGCTGTGCTGGCTCCCCTTAATCCTGTCATCCATCATGGGCCACTCAGCTTGTCCCCAGGACTGGCTACTGTTAGCAGTGCTGCAGTGAATACAGGGGTGACATAAGCCTTCTTTGACTTAGTGGGTTTTTTAAAGATTTATTTATGCATACAAGAACTGGGGTACAGGCCAGAGGTATGGCAGGGTTGGGGGGTAAGAGGATTCATCAGAGACAGAGTGGGGAACAGAACAGGTGGATTGACTGAAATACACTGCTGAAGGGAGCAGTGGGTGAGTCAGGAGAGGTCTGCTGCACCATGTGGGTAGCTCCCTGGCCAGGGATCGAACTTGTGCTGCAGTGGCCACGGATAGCTTCATAGGTTGCGTCTTAATGACTTAGTGTTTTTGCATTCTTTGGATAAACACCAAGGAGTGGAATTGCTGGGTCATACGGTAGAGCTATTTGAGAAACCTCCAAATTATTTTCCAATGGGCCTGGGCCAGTCTACATTCCCAGCAGGAGCATACAAGGGTTTCTTTTTCTCCACATCCTTACCACCATTTATTGTTTCTGGGGTTTTTTGTCATTGTTTCTGTGATTTTGGGATATGAGAAGCCCATCCCCTCTTACAGCCCCTTGTATATCTGCAGAACAGGTGGAACAGGTGGTCTCAGAGAGGGAAGCACAGATGGCTTCTATCTGTGAGGCTTTGGCGCCCACTTGGACAGCCACAGAATAGGCCCCGGCCCTGAGCAGCAGCTAGTGTGGTCGGGGCCATTAGCATTCTCGGAGGCCGCTTTCAGAAGCAATTCCAGGGCCTGTTTCTTACCACCCAGAGGAAGGGAGAGGTAGGCTGGGGTCAGACTCATGATCTTCAGGCCCCCCCAGGTTCTCCCCAGGGCCCTCCTGCACACAGTGTGTTCCATTTGTGAAGGAGCGAGATCTGCACCCCTTCTGAGGTCCCCTTCTAACCATCCCCTTCTGAGTCCTGTGCTCTCGGTGGGTGCTTTCCCTCATGATTAGCAGTGATTCCGTATTGGCGTTGTAAATTGGTATATGCTGAGAGTACAGCCCATCCAGAGACATGTTAGGGGCCGGAGGGTACACATTAGATTTAAGAAATGCTGAAGTGGCCCCTCTGCCCCAGGTGCTCCAGGTGGCAGGTGGTCGTGACAGGCTGGCACCTCGCCTTCCCTTCAGCATCCACTTGTGGGCACTGCTGGTGTCTGTCAGCGCACAGAACTCTCAAAAGGTGGCGCTTGTCCTGTCCATGCACAGGGCCTGAGTGCATGCAAGTCAAGAGCATTGCAAGTGTAGCTTTAAATTGTATGCTGTTGAGGGAATTATAAAACCACACAGCACAACATCAGGCAAAGTGACTGATGGTGAAAATAAAGCTTCCTTTCTAGACAGTCCTTTGAAATAGGCACAGGATGCATCCTCTTGGTCTCCCTTATTCTGTATTTCTAACACAAAACACGATCATACTTTGAGAAACTCATCTTCAAATCTTCGTCTTCAACTCCAGTAGAAGATACCTGGGTCTTTATTGAGCTTAAGTGACTGGAATAGCCGTTTTTCTTTAGCTACCATTATACCCAGGGAAAAAATGCTCTAAGATAGTATTCTATTTATCCATTTAGGCCTCTGTAACTCCTATAGATCTAAATAGCTCATTACCCCATGTTGTGGTGGAATTTGTTAACTATTTTCTGCATTTTTTTCCCTCGTCCTTTAAGATCTCACTCATGATTCTGTTATTCTCTTGCTTATTAACACATCCAGCCGGGGGTTTTTTCTAAGGCGAGTCTTTCATCTTCCTCTTCTTCTGCCGAGGCAGGCACATCATTCGCTGTGCTGTGTGTGTTTCTGCTGACAACTAGGAAGCAAAGCTACCAACTTCTATTGAGTGAAAATCTGCATGTATCTAAAAAGCTTTTGTCGCCCAGACCAGCTCCTATGACTTCTAGACTTTCTAGTCCCCAGCTATTGGTGACACCATCCTCCATTTTATTTGAGGAACTATCCCTGTGTTTTCAACACCTCCCCCCAAGAAGAACTGCGTCAACAGTTTTAATAAACCATATTGTCATGTTACTGAGAAGTGAGAAGGAGAAGCAGGCATGTGGGAAGGTGAAACTATTAACCGATCATGCAAAATTACCAATAATACAACATATAAGTGTAAATGTGTAGGACTACCACCACCAGCATCACTGATGCAAATGCTTTCTTCATGATTCTCTGTTCGCTTTCAAGGGAAGGAGGGAGATGGATCCTTGTGCCTGTTGAGAGGCGCTTTGCATGTGAAATGGTTGACTTCCCTGCCCTTCTTCCATTTGAGTCTTTGTTCATGCACAATACCATTCTAAAGTCCATTTCTTCTCGGTTATTATTTTTAAATTCATATTGATATCAGAATAAAGTAAATGAAATACCTTGTGGATTTACATCACAATGGGGAGAAACAAAGGAGGCTGCTGAGGTTGCCCTGTACAGACTCCATGAGTGCACTTGTGGGGGTTTGTCTGGCCCAGGTAGCGTTACCAGATGAGCAGAGTCGATGGTCAAGGAGAGGGCACTGGGAGACAGATAAATGGGGAGCAAACAAGGAGAGTATCAAATAGAACTCCCAGCACTGGGATCACTCGGGGAGGTAGTGGTTCCTAAATGGGAGTGATCATTCAAAATTGGGGTGATTATTTATAAATTCAGAGCCCCAGGCTACCCTTTCCCCATCCCTCAGTCAGCATGAGATTGGGGCTTGGGATTCCGCATCTTAACAACCACCAGCAACCTGGTTTGGGAACCTCTCTTAGCTCCAGCTTCCACATCCCTAAAAAGAGAGTAATAACATCTATTTCACAGAGTTGTTGGCAGGAACTGAAAAAATGTGTGGGAAAGGGGCCTGGGAATCATGAAGTGAGACACAGTCAATTTGCTGAATTAGTAGATTTAACTCGGCCTCCTTCTGAAGGAATTGCTGCTGTCCAACCTAAGGTGGGCCGTTCCTGGAGGACCCAGGATGCGGAAGAACTCTGCTCCCCATAGAATTCCATTTTCAGCCTTCATCTTCCCAGATGCCAGGAAAGCTCACCTAGCCCCCTAGCTCCTCCCCTCTCTTTTAAGCAAATATCTACTGGGCACCCATTGTTCCAGGTGCCTGGAGCCACTGAGACTCATCTTCCTGTCTCTCTTGACCCAACTGGGAGGCAGTGAAGTTTGCTCCTCTGGAAGAATAGTGTCTGATTTCTGCCACTCCTCAGAGAGCCTGAGAGATAGTGTAGTCAGAAATCACTGCAGTGGACCCTGAAGATGCTTCCTAAGAAATAGCTGGTGGCTCTTCATGCCCTCCTCATCCAGAGTGCCCAGAAAACTTGAAGATCAGCGGTCGCCCCTAGGGAAAGAAAACCCAAATTACTTTAACTTACTAGAGACTAATTAGCCTAGGAAAACACAGACTACAAACTACAGATTTATTTTAATGAAGTAGCTTCTCAACCATTGTGGAAGATGGGAGTGTAGTTTCAGCTCACAAGATGTGGAAAGTTCTTCCTCAAATACTACTTGGAAAAAAAATAATTCCTGTGTGTGTGTGTGTGTGTGTGTGTGTGTGTGTACACATAGCACGTCTTTATCCACATCCACATCTTAGGACACTTAGGTTTTTTCCATATCTTGGCTATTGTGAATAATACTGCAGTGAATGGAGAGGTGCAGGTATCTCTTTGAGACCTACACCCAGTTTTATTCAAATATATACCTACAAGTAGGATTGCTGGATCACATTAGTTCTATTTTTCATTATTCTAGCAACTGCCACACTTTTCTGTAGTGGTAACACCAGTTTACATTCTAACAGTACACACAAGGGTTCCCTTTTCTCATAGCCTCATCAGTGTGTGCTGTCTCTTGTCTTTTTGACAATAGAAAAAGGCACTTCTACAAGGGGACCTTCTCTTTGCTATTATTTATAATAGTACAGTGACAGACAAAGTTCTATGAGGTCAAGGCGTTGTCTTTTCACCCTGGGAGCCATAGCACCCTAACAGTGCCTGGCACGTGGTAGTATGTGCTGTGTGCTCGATATAGGGTGGGGCGCTGGGTTGCGAGGCTGCCCGCAGCCTCTGCAGCGCCAGTTCAGCGAGGGTCCCACAAAAAAAAAAAAAAAAAAGATGAGTAAGAGAAAGCATTTGCAGCTTTTGTGAAAGACAGGAGCCAGGTATAGTCCTAACCTGAAAAACTCCTTATGAATTTGAATACCACAGTTCAGATGGTTAATTGTAAAAAGATTAAAAGCTTGTGGCTGAGTTACCCTCTGGGAAATCAGCTGCACAGCTGGCCCTTTTTACTGATGTCCCTTTCCTGCCCTGTCCTTGAAATTCTGAGGTGCCATTTTGCCTCTTGCCTAGTTATTCTCGCCCCTCCACCATCATCCATACACTCCTACCCTTTGTCCTAGGAGTGTATGGAGCCCCTCCCCAGCTCATGGCGGTCTTGGAGCCTGGGTCTGACCTGATGTCAGAGTGAAGTGGGGCCAGCGAGGCACTGACTGTGTCCTTCCAGGGGAGCTGGTGGACATGGGGTAGCTGCAGCCTGCAAAAGGAGCCTTGCCCAGGGGGCTCAGCAGGCTTTGGGGTGTTGGGGTGCCACTTTCCTGGCAGTAGCTGTATCTCTAATCTCAATCTACCCTCTCCCCCAAAGTGCTCCACCTCAGTAATTAGGTAGCTCCAGCCTCCTGCCGAGTCAGGCAGTGCAGGTGCTGGGATTAGAGGGAATTCACTCTTCGGCCTTCTTTGCTGTCAGCCCTTCAGTAGCATTAGACATTTTGAGCTAAAAACCAAAAATCAAAGATGACGTTCTATTTCAGACCCTTTTTAAAAGAAGGATGTGAGTGGAAAATCCTACATAGTAACAGTACGCTTTGCTGCAGGGATTTAATATTCTTTTTCTTTGGAGAGGAACAGCAGTTTCTGATCACTTGAAAAATTAAGGTCATTCTCACATTTTCAGACAGTGTAGTGTTTCACAAAATAATATTGCAGCAATAGTGTTGATAAACAGCAAGAAGGCGATCCCTGAATGAGTCTGTGTGTGTCACATAAAAATAATTGTTTAGATGTAAGGACTTTCTCATTACAAAATGTCTCTTGTGGCTTAAGGATTGAAATTTCTAAAATAATCCTGAAGGGGTTTTCCTCTCCCCAGTGTTCCTCATTTCTCGGCACGCTGACACGATTCTATGGGCTTTTAGTCAATGATTCTGCCCATCTGTCAAGCCCTGTCTCCAGCTTCTGTGTCTCAGGTTGAAGGAAAGACTCGATTTGCTCTGGTGATGAGATGCAAGAAGGTTTTCTGTTCCCAACAGTCTCCACACCCTTTGGGGAGCACAGCCCCTGAAGTACGTCTTATTCCCTAATATCACCACTTCCTGTAAGTGCTGTGTGGCACGCACTTACCACTTACTGTGTCTTTTACTTCTCTGATTCTTAAACAATATATGTTCATCTTAAACAATTTAGAAAACACAGAAAAGTATGGAGGAAAACCAAACACCACCCACAGCCATGCCCCCAGGGATGACAATTGGTACCGCCTTCATCTGTTCCCCGCGGCTCGGTCCGCGCAGAGACCTGCTATAAATTGGAATTCTCCCTACACAGTTTCACATTCTATCTTCTCCCCACTTTTCATTTTATTTTGAGCATGTTCTCATGACATTAACCATTCTCTGAAAACATCATTTTATTAATCAGTATTTTACCATGTGGAAGAACCTGCATTTATTTCATCGTTCACCTACTACTGGATGTTTGCGGTGTTTCTATTTTTCATAAAAATGGAGAGTGATTCTGTAGCTGCCCTATTACCAAGCCTCCGTGCTGCCTCAGCCCTGCATTCTACCCTTGTGACTTTTTTTATTGAGGCATATTATGCATGTGACAAACACACAGATCCTCAGTGCACATTTAAGCATATGGATACATCTCTGTATTAGGTTTTGTTTAAAGGCTCCCTTTGTATTTACCTCAAAATTCATTTTGCTTGAGGTTGTTTGCTGGTACTCAATCACAGTTACCAGGGACCTCACATCTGATTCTGTTCAACACCCTTGGGCACCATGTGATGGAGATGTTGCTTTTCCAGTTTGGTTGCAGAACCAAGGCTCCACACACCTGAACAGGTGGCCCCGGCTCTTATAGCAGGTGAGGGTGGAGGCCGATAACAGCCGGTCTTCTCTGCACCCACAGCTTTAGCTCCGTGTGATATTTTCTCTGAGATGATTGAAGTAAAGCTGCCATATTCTTGGCAAAGCAGGCAGCCACTGGGTGGTTTTTCCCTCTTAACTAAGGTGGGGTCAGTAAGTGACCACACGCACTCTCCCGGCTACATGTTTAAAATCGGCATAAGATTGTCACTGCTCCTTTCTCCTTGGGGTCGCTTCTCCGTGCACATTTGGCTGTAGGCTGGAAAGCGCTGTGGGTTGTCACCCAGTTACGAGCTGTGACCTGCCCACGCGTGCCCTCCGCAGACGCAGGCTTTCCCCAGTTCTGGATCCAAGAGGAGGAGCAATTTTGAGCACAGAAGCTGATGTAAACCAGTCACCAAATTGTCTCGGGTGTGGCTGCCAGAGAATTGAGAGAGACCTCAGATAAAGGGCATGGTTTAAATTTGGGATATGAGAGAAACTTCCGGTCTATCTTGTCCAGCCAGCCCAGTTGATGAAGATGATACTGTGTCCAGAGCTGTCTTGCTGGGGAGACAGCTTGTTAGGGGCAGGCCTGAGCCTGGTACCAAGCACAGGGTCTGTCTCATTGGCACAGTGGGGTGCACAGTCCAAGTCACTGCTTCCTCTTGAGGACACGGCCAGATTAAGGGCAGTCAGTTGTTATGCAAGAGCATTTCCATCATAGAGAGATTTAACCATGTGGAAAAATGCCTTTCCCAAGACTCCTCGGTATATATGGTTGGAAGGAACCCCAAGACATAATGGGCTTAGGACCCTTAACGCCCTCAAAGAGCAGGCTGGATTAACAATAGTTAACCAATGAACTGTCCACAGCAGGTGAGGCCAGTTAATCCCAGCGCTCTGGTTTGCTGCAGGAGGTGTGCAGGTTGTGGTCAGAGCTGCTGGGTGAGCGGGCTCCGTGCACCTACAGATTCAGAGCAGCTGGATTTGAGGTGGTGGTTGTGACCCTGGTCGAGTCGCTTCGTCTCTGGGGGCCTCACCAGCAGAGCGGGAATGATAATAGTGCTCCAGCCCAGTGGAAGAGCGGGTGCATGTGAAGTGCTTGAACCACGCCAGGTACCCCCAAACTGCTGCTGCCGCTGCTGGCGGTGTTAGTGCTGTGCCCTGGGACCCTGGAGGGGGTTCTAACCTTTGCCACCACTGCCCTCTGGAAACCTCCCATGGGGCTGCAGCAAACCTTACCTCTAGGAAATACAGAATGCTCCTTAACGCACTCTGTGAGCCCGGTCTAAGCAGGCGACACGCCATCAGTGTGGCCATCAGGGGCACTGACTGGCCTCAGGCTGCTGCTGGCCAGGAAGACTTCCCTTCAGGTTTCTCGAATTCCAGACCCCCTACCCCTGCGGGCCCCAGGAAGACGTTGCTTTTGAAGAGTTGTTTCTGGGGGAGCAGAGCTGGAGTGAAGAGGCTGGCCACTGAACCCCTTGTGCCCCTCAGCTAGTTCTGTCTTCTCCATGGGGCTGGCGGGGATAATAGTGCAGCGGCCTCAGGGAGGGCGTGGGAGCCACAGGAGTAAGGACGCAGAGTGCTGGCAGGGGTGCCCGAACTGGTAGGTGGGCACCCTCGGGCTTTACTTTCTTCTTCCTGTTTCCAGCTTCCCTCCCTTCCGCAGTGACAGGCTTCTGCACCGTCGTTCTTGACGTTAGACTTCAGTCATGTTGTCCTGTGAGATCTGTACTGATTTAAGTTTCCCACCAAGAAGTGCTCTGCATTTTTCTGGGCTTGGACTTAAAGGTGCTGGTTAAGTGTGGGGGTCTCTCAGGAGACCCCGCTCTTGGCTGCCAGTGATGGCCGGACCCCAGCACTTAGCCACGGCCCTGGCCTAGAGCACCTCCTAGCCAGGGCTCGCTGCGTCCCTGGTTTTCTTACAGAGAAGCCACGAGAGAGGCGGCCACAGTGGCCAACGGCGGCCCCGGGTCACACCCCGACAGCGGGCAGCAGTGGATTCTTATGCCCAGCGGCTGCCCTGAGTCTTTCCCCACCTTGTCTTACTTCTCACGGCTTTTTCTTAGGATACATGATTTTCAGTGGAGCAGATGAGCAAACGTGTGTTCTTTGCCGTTGCTCCTCATTCCCTGTCCTCTGTCCCTTTGCTGTACAGGGCGGGAGAGGAGAGACGCCAGTGCAGAGCCAGGGCCTTGGAGGTGGGGAGACTCCAGCTCAGGGGTTTCCCCCTCTCAGTTTGGGGCAGCTGTTGAACTGGCTGTTAGAACAAAGGATTGGGGCGCTGTGGGGGTCGATGTGCACTGCACCACCTAAGCCCCTATTGGCTCCTGCCATCCGCTCTTTGCTCAGCTGTGAGCAAACCCAGCACAGGGGGTTCCGCGGCCAGGCTTTCAGCCCCAGCTCCACTTCCCAGCAGCCTGTGGCCAGGCTCTTTTGAGGGAAGCGCCTGACAAGCAAATGATATTTTCAGACAAATAAATATCTCCTTCCAGGGAATCTTTTTTTTTTTTTTTTTTTTTTTTTAAATGTTTTATTTCTTTTTTTTTTTTTTTTAATTTTCTAGAGGCATGTCTTATTTATTTATTATTTGTTTGTTTGTTTTTGGTTTATACATGCACTGGGTACAGTCAGAAGCGCGGGAGGGTGAGAGAATTCACCAGAGCCAGAGCAGGGAGCAGAGCAGGCAGAAGGACCGAAACACACTGCTCAGGGGAGCAGCGGGCGGCAGGAGAGGTCTGTGCGCCATGTGGGACCCTCCTCCGGTGGCCGGGGAGCAGCCGGGGATCGAACCGGCGCCACAGAGGCCGTGGGTAGCCTCGCAACCCAGCGCTCAACCGCTGCGCCACCGGGGAGGCCCTCCTTCCAGGGAATCTTTTGTAAATAACTGCTAAGAAAATAATTTTTAACTTTTTCTCACTATATAAGTCATGCTTGCTGTTAAAATTTCTGGCTCTCCAGAAAAGTAGTAGAAAATGTTACATATGAAAAATTGTTATGTAAGGGAGATCACACCATACAGGCTATTATTTTTTTTATTGTAGAGATGTGTTTTTTTTAATAATCCTCCACTCCCTCATCCTTGCCACTCCCACTAAGGTCACCAATGTTATTAGAGTAGGAGTCTCCTTCCAGACTTTTCTCCATGGACGTATATTCATATAATGCGATACAGACAAAACATGATTTGGTCATTGTTTTATACCAGTGAAATCCTATTCCATGTGCTTCTCTGCATTTTAGTTGTGTCACTTAGTAAATCGGGCCAATCCCTACAGTCACCTCTTGGAGCAACGCCTAACCCATCCTGTCGGTGGCCCAGGATGGGGTACGCCACGTAGTCAGCTGATTGGGTGATTCCTGATTGACTGGTTTAAGGTTTCATTTCTGGGAAAATGGAAATTGTAATTAAGTCTTGGTTTGAAGACTTGGGGCTTAGCATAAGTGACTCCATTTTGGGCCTGTTGTTTTATTTTTATCAGTGGTATTTGCCTAGACATTATATTTGGGTTCTCTAGTCCACCCCTATGTGAGAGTTAGATTTCAGAGGCGGCATTATCAGTCAATGGTGAAGGGGAGCCAAGTCAATACTCTGTTAAGATGACTGAGTTTTTATTCAGGGAAATATAAACTTAGCTTTCTCCCATCCCATACAAAAATAAATTCCAGCTGGATCTGAGACCTAAGAGTAAAAGAGGAAATTTTAAAATGCTTACAAGAAAATCAGGCTAATAACTTTATGACCTTGGGGAGGGAAAAATTTCTTAGACAAGACACATAGCACATATGATAAAAGGCAAGACTGATACAGGATATAAAAATTCAAAGTTATGAATGACAGTGGAAACCATTTTTAGCAGGTGGGAAAGCAAGCCCCTCACTGGAAGAAGATATTTGCAATATGCAGCAAAGCACTAATTCAGATGCCACCAGGAATTCTTAGGATTCAGTGAGAAAACCAATTGCAAACCAATAGATGCTCAAAGTGTCAGAAGCTCTTGGCAGAAGGAGAAACTGATAGCTCATACACATTTGAAAAGATGCTCAATTAGTAACTAGGGAAATGCAATTTAAACCCTCAAAAGGCAGAACCATTCCATGGCTTACAAATTAGCCAAAACCAAGCTTTGGAAGGAAGCACTGAAGTAGAACCTGTCATACTGGACAGCAGGCTGCAGTGCACATCTCAAGACCGAACCCCTACAGGCACCTCCACCTCAGAGTCCTACCCTAAAGAGTCTCCTGGGGCATCAGGAGATGCATCACCTATGATAGGGAAATGGAAAACTACCTAAATACCCACGTCCAGGAGGTGGAAAAGTACTTTATGGCACATCCAAGCAGTTCAGCTCTTAGTGACAGTTCAAATGGCAGGGATCAGCATGGATAATAAACCTCAATGGTATATTGATGACTAGAGGTGTTGAATTAACATACAGCAATACTGTTTATGGATAACTTTAGCACATGTGCACGTGTGTGTGTATATGTATACGCTCCTAGGCTATATGTACATATATGTACACATACATATGTATTAGGTTGAACTAGACAAAAGTAGGCATATGGAGGTAGAAAATGGTTTATATAGTCCAATCTATATAGTTCAATCTAATACATAATATAAATATTAAAAGGTGAAGGAAGAGAATACCTGCCCATTTCGAGCTTCCATATGATCCAGCAATTCCACTCCTAGGTATTTACCCAGATGACACAGAAACATCAACTCCTAAGAGCACCAGCACCCTTATGTTTATAGCAGCACTATTTACAATAGCTAAGCTTTGGAAACAACCCAAATGCCCAAAAATAGATGACTGGATCAAGAAGATGTGGTACATATACACCATGGAATATTACTCAGCATTCAAAAAAGATAAACACATGCAATTTGCAGCAACATGGGTGGCGCTGGAAGGGATCATGCTCAGCGAAATAAGCCAGAAAGAAAAAGACTAGAGATTGCTTTTTGAGAAGGGGGGAAAGGAACAGTCAGACAAACCCCGTAAAGGGAGCTTCAGGTGTGTCTGTAAAGTTTGATTTAACTCTAGGAACTGAAGCAAATGGCAGAATGAGAACATTTATGAAATCTGAGTTGTGGACACTTGGGTGTTTTCTACCTTATTCTCTGTGCCTTTGTGTTTAAAATATTTCATAAATTACAGAGAACACCAGCAAAAGGGACTCACTGGAGAGAAAGGTCAGTGGCAGGTGTGGGTCAAGCCGGGCCCTGTGCTCCCCATGTTTGTGCTGTGTTCTCAGACCACAGGCAAGCTGGCTGTAATCATTTCTGACCTGGCTTCTGCATGTGACAACAGCCAAAGAGAGCAAGAAAGAATTCTGGTGTCTCCTAAGAGTGGAGTCGTCTTTCCCAGAAGCCCCTGGAAAACTGCTTGGTCCCATTGGTCCAGAGTAGGACACGTGTCCAATTCTGAACTAAACCATGGGGCCAGGAGCTGAGTAACTTAGGCCTGTGTTCAGAGCCAGTCGTGGGCAAGAAAGAAGTGGTTAGCCTAATTGTCAGTCCTGGAAAGGAGGTGTGGGTGAAGGGTAGATGAGCTGTGTAGAGACAGAGGCAGATAGCCAAGGAAACCTAGCATTCTATTAGAAAGACAAAGGGGGATGGATCAAGAAGATGTGGTACATATACACCATGGAATATTACTCAGCGTTCAAAAAAGATAAACACATGCAATTTGCAGCAACATGGATGGCGCTGGAAGGGATCATGCTCAGCGAAATAAGCCAAAAAGAAAAAGAAAACTACCGGATGGTCTCACTCATAGCAGGAATCTAGAAAACTTAAATAAGGGACCAGGAAAATGAATAACTATAAGAAAGTGAAAATCAAAATCAACAAAAAACTATGAACCAGAGACACTTTTTGGAGGGTGGGGGCTGGGAGGGGAGGGATTGGGGTCAGAATGGGGGGTTTGCAATTGTATGGGGGAATATAAAAATAAAATTTATTATTTAAAAAAAAATAAATAAAATTTCAGTTGTGTTTTTCAAAAAAAAAAAAAAAAAGAAAGACAAAGGGGGAAAGAATGCTAAAAAAGAAACCAGTCCACAGTGTTGACCAAAAAAAGACTGCCAGGAATACGATTTGAGTGTTAAGTTTAAGGAGATGTGTACTTTAAGTTGAAACCTGTTGTCAGATTGCTTTTTTAAAAGATTGCATTAATCTACATTTCTACCAGTGACATTAAACCGTATCCTGCCTGGCCCCCCAGCCATGGGATTTCTCACTTATCATTGGTAAATATTAAAAAGAAGGATATGATAGCTGATTGTTGCAGTGATTTGCGTTTCCCTGACAACACCTGAGGTCGGGCATCTTTCCTTGCGTTTATTGGCCATTTGAATGTGCTCTTTGGTGACCTGTGTGTTCATCTCACTTGCCAAAGTAAGACTTCCTGTCAGGAAGCCTTCAAACTGCATGGGATTTGAATATGTGTTTAAGCATTCTCTGAGCAGGGAGGTGAAAAGAAGTGATTATCCAGTTCTGGAAGCACCAGCAATGAGGGTTGGTGATAAGCGTTACTCAACAAGCAAGGCCCCTAAGATTCTTTTCCCTGCTATTCTGCTCCAGTTCCTTCTTTGTGGTATCACATTAGGGAAACTGAGGCCCAAAGAAGGAAAACAACTATACAGAAAATGAAAGGGCAGGGTGACTATTTCTTAGGGGTTTCCAGTTGTGCCTAGTGCTGCTGCTTTGGATAGGACTGAAGAACTTTTTCTACCCTTGACTCACCAGAAGTTCAAGTGTCTCCCCTACCTTGTGGCAAGGCTCTCCCTTAATACATGGCCTCTGGGACTACAGTGCACCTTTCCGGTCAGATGGGGATCTTTTGTCTCATCCTGGACTTCTTAGCCAGCAGACAAAATGTTTGCCCATTTCAACCCCCACCCCCAGGCCTCTTTGCTCTGAGTTATTCCTTCATAGGGCAGAGATGGGAGTTTCTGGTTCTGGGAGTAGATCAGACCTTTATTTTCAGAGCAGCCCCATAAACGCAAAGCCCCACAGCAGGACCAGGGTTTGATGGCAAAGCAGCAAGGCACCAGTGACAGCTACAGAGATTGGGGGGGTGGTTCCCAAGAAGGGGACTGAGCAGCTGGTTCCCAGGCATGTGTCTCTGCTCATTCAGACAAGAGTGGTTTATCCAGAGAGTACCCTTTACTGAGGAGCAGAGCTGGCGCTGGCAGCCATGCTTCCCTGCCCGAGCCATGCACAACAAGCAGCTCTGCAGGTGCACGTACAACTCGGAAGCTGTGACGTGGAGGAGGGCACATCCCGAGATGTCACAGAGAGAGGCTGTGAGGGGTTGGTTGTGTCCCCCACCACCACCCTGATCATGCTGGGGTGCTCCTCTGGTGAGGCAGGACTGTGGGGCATCCAGCACAGGGTGTGGTAAGGCTGCCCTTGCCAGGTCAGAGAGAGGCACCCCTGTCCTCTCCACCACCCACATCTCATTTCATACCATTGTAAATTTTTGTTCTCATGGCTCAGGGGGTTGGGCCATGCCCCAAAGGGTATGAGTTTCATAAAGAGAAATCAGTCAGCCTGTGACACCCAAGAAGCTCACCCTGGTTTTCTTTTAGTAACAGACTTTCCTCAGCTTACCGCCAACATTTGCTTCCAAATTTTGGAAGATGCCTGTCAGGTGTAAGAATTATAAGAATCCTCTTGGCATCTTCCTCATTAACATCTGCACAGACAAAATGCAGATCCTGAGAGTCAGCTGGTGGGCGTGTGCGGAGGCAGCATGACGGGGAACTGCCCCAGTGGCAAAACCAACTCTTGCTCTGGAGAACAGGAAGAAGGTACAGAGAGCAGAGTCCTCTGGGTGAGTCCCAGCAACACATTAAATAATGGGGTGACCCTACAGGGCCAACCCCCACTTCTCACCTCCCCATAAGCCCTTAACACTGTTGCCTTCCTGGTCATGACTTCCTAGAGCTGAGCCCATCCTGTAGCTTGGAGAGCAACTCCCGCACTCGGCCTATTCCCTTCCCACCAGTTGGAACTTGGAGAGAATTCGAGCAATACCCCTGTGACCGTCATCTGCCTTGCAGCCAATGCACAAGCCCCCTTTCTTAGCTTCACCAAAATGTGATGGCAGCTGGTAGTGACACACCCGCCAGCTGTAGCGTCTCTGCGAGGCGCCCTCTCCCGAGGAACTAATACTTCTTCCTTGGTGACTATGGAGAACAGGGGCAACCAGAGGAGGTGTATGTGTGGGGTTCCACTGACATGCGTAGTGTTCTTCTTTTTCTGGGTTTTGACCTATTGAGACTCATTGCATTAAGTGTGTAAGTGTACCCTCTTGAGAGATCTAAGTAATGATTTCCATGCAGTTGTTGCTATGAAAATATTATGCAGCACATATTTCTAGGTGGCCTTTGTCAGATTCTCACAACAGGGTTCAGGTTTAACATGTATAGAAAGCAGGGTCCTCTAACATATAACAGATTCTGTAGTGTGTACAGCTGGCACAGGATGCATCTCTATGAAGTAGGCCCCCTTGGGATCAATCAAGAGGTGCCTCCGCCTCATTATTGACAATTGGAACTTGAGATCTCAATATAGATCAACAATGATGTCTTGTCATATCTAAACTGATAAATTGTTTTTGGAGATTTTCACGTTGTTAGAATTTCTTTTTTTCAAATCCAGTCATGTTTCAAAATCTACAAGTCTGTGGCCAGTTTCAAACCAACTTGCTTCCTCTTTTCCTGCAGGATAAAATGAAAATGCGTTAGCCTGTAAGATGAACCCCAGGCAGCCTGCCTCCTCCAGGCCTAAGCATTGTGAACTTATCCACATTGTCCCCAGACCACTCTGCCCTGCTGCTGTGTGGAAGCTCCCCCACCTTCACAGGTTGCCCACCCACCCCAACACCACCTGGTATACAGGCAGCTCATGAAGGAAGCTTCTGCTCACCATGCTTAGGTCTCAGCCACCTCTCGCTTGCTCAGACCATGAGAATGCCTGAAATTGACCTCTGCTCACCATCTTTCTTCCTAATGGTCCTTGAGCTCTTGACCAGGGCTCTTGATTTTCATCTGTGTTCCCAGCATCTAGCAGAACAAAATTAACCTCTAGAAGGCCACAAGAGCCTCTGGACCAAATCACTGGAGCACACAGGCCCATCCCCCCTCAGCAGGAGGTACGTAAGGAGAGCAGGTGCCTCAGCTGGCCGTTCCTTCCTTGGCAGAGGGGTTATGTTCCTGCCTTGGCTAATTCCTGGGTGAGTTAGAAGATCCTAAAGAGCCTCCGGCCAGCAAAAAGGGAACTGAGGTTACAAACATTTCTTGTGAGCCTCTGATCAGGGTTCCATAGTTCAGAGTTGATTCTTTTCCATTTTTAATCTCCACTGCCCAGATTTGAACTTAAATTCACACATGTTCTATACTCAGAACTTGTATAGAAGAAGAACAGCTTGCAGGTACTCAGCATATCTTATTGGGTATTTTAAAGACAAATCTGGATGCAGCCTTGTACCACATTGTTTTTTGGGTTTTTGGGGTTTTTTTGTTTTGTTTTTACTTAATGTCCTAATTACATCAGATTTTTATAAAAACATTCAGAAACCTCTGACAGCTGCCTGTTTATAGATTTCTGTGCAGGAAAAGAATCACCAAAACTTTGCTATTTAATCGTGTAGTAAAGTCATCTGAAAAAAGAGAGGGAAGTGCTTTATTCTCAAGGTTCCTCAGACTTCAGCCAGCTGCACTGAGGTCCCCAGTAGCTGCTGAGAACCTTTCTGTGGGAAGGGACTTTCAGCCCAGGAAGAATGAGTTCCTGGTGCAGGTGGCCAAGGTCACTCCACCCTCCACTTTCCAGAGCGTGGGTGGCGAGCCCTGCTGCATGTGGTGGGGAGAGGAGGCCAGTGAGCAGTGGGGTTTCTGAAATCCCTGCCCTGGAAACCTCCCAGGTTGCAAATTAACATCACCCTCGTCGTGCTGACCACTTTCTTCTCTTAGTTGTCTAAGCGTGAGCTCTCCAAAGTATGTAACACCCAAGATAACCAAGTGTGATGCAGGAAAAATGTCTATCTACACTAGAACAGTCCTGTTCTCATAGATTTGATGATGGATTGCATGTGTTAGCACACCAAGCAGCACCTACTTTATAAGTAAATATGCCTAAATCAGTGGCAGGACCACAATTTTTCTTTCACTTATAGGGTAGTGTTCTCGGATCTAAGTTTGGCAGCTACTGCATTAGCCCATTGTCATTAATCTAGAACAGAGAGGGCCCATTTTCAGTTAAAATGGATGAAAATGCTAAGAGACTTCAAACTAAGCATCAATTGTATAAATCAAGTGTGGTCATTCCCCTCACAGCATCATATGGTGTATTGGTGTGCACTAAATAGCAATTGGGTTATTCCCTGCAGAAATCTGAAACTGTGAGATGTCATATTTTATATATAGTGCTGGACTATTTGTTCACAATAGAATGATGAAATTTGGAAGGGGTGGGGGTCAGTGCAGTCAATGGTTTCATTCTGTATGACAGAAAAACTGCAGAGGTAGGTGGGAGGGGAGACCACCATTAATATTTTACTGCATGTTTTTACTGCATTTTTTCTATAGGTATATGCATACATTTTTGGTTTGCCAAATTATGATTATGTGGAACAATGTTTTAGATCTCAAATTTTTTCATTAAATGCGTTTTTCCTTGTCCAAAGGGTAAGAAAAAGATAATGGAGATAAGCATGCTTGTGAAGGTCATGTGGGGTGCTTTGGCTTCTTGGTTCTGAGAATCAGCCCCTGGAAGGTCTGCCAATAAGGCTGACACTTCCTTTGTAAATCTAAACACCCAGAGAGTACTGTGCAGGGAGGAGTACAGCCTCCAGGCACACCAGGGTTCAGGGAACACCTTTAACCCCCAGCCCTAAACACTCCTTAGAAGACCATACTGAGAATGTTTTGAAAGACGCACAGACTCCGCCTGAACCTGGAATTCCTTCCACCCAGGTGGGGCCTTTGGCTCCCGGGGCTGAGCTGCCACCAGAGGCTCCAAGCAGTGGCGTTCTCACTCTGGGTCCAAGCTTTGTGTTCTGTCAAAGGAGTTGTTTCAGAAAAAATTCTTGTGCTTCCACCCCATCCTTACCCAAAATATAGGTAGTGAGTAGTATTCTAAGTGAAATATACTTCAGGAGGTATCTTTAGATTATAACAAAATCTCGGGGAGAGGATTAAAGCGCAAAGGTATTAGTAGCTGCCATCCCTGAGAACAGGATGAGATTGACAGGTACTCACTGAAGATGATGGTGCAGGCCGGCCAGGCTGCCAGCTCTGCAAGGTCCCCTGGCAGTCCCCAACGGTCACCCCTCCCTCACATTCTAGCAGGCTCATCAGGGATGCAAGGGATGTGAGTATGTGGATAGCCTCTCGACAATGCTATTTTTAGGAGCAAATCTTATTCTTAAAATTTTAACACTGTATTAATTCTTACTAGTTTCAAGTTACTGCATGAGATAGCACCATGCTCAGAAATCTGACTGCATAATCCCCTCTGACCACCAGTCTTCACTGCTGATCCTCTAACCGGTCAGTGTAACCCACTCCACCTCCACAGGAGAGAGCTTAGGAATCTGGGCACCTCACTGAATTTTGGTAATCTAATCAGGGTCCCCAAAGTGCTTTAGCATCCCCCATTTCTTAAATGCCCCCCTTTGTTCTGTTAATGGCCTAGGCATGTTTGCACAAAGTCATGGGCTCCTATCTGGCTGGTGAGCATCATGTTCCCGGGATGAAGGAGCCAGGAGGGGGTGTGCAGTCTCTAGAGTGGTCTCCAGGCCCCACCTGTATTAACCAATGGAGATTTCTGATAGGAGCAGGGAGGTCCAGTGGACACATAGCAGTTGTACTGCCTGTGTCACTTCCTTATCTTTGGAATGCAGTTTGACAGGAAGGTTCTGGCTTCCAAATAATTCAGGTTTTATCAGTCTCCTCCAGTGGCCAACCCCTCCATTGCTAATCAGTTCAACCCAAGAGGTCTTTGGTGAATGGTCATTTCAGCTCTTTGTAAATACTTCTGAATTGGGACATTTCTCTATGAACGGGCAGATAAACAAAGGGCCCAATGTGTCGGGCTTAGCTGGTATTTTTACCAAGTTTGTTGAGCCAGCTCTTTTCATACCAGTTCATTCTTGGAATTCTAAACATGACTGCTGGTGGACATTTGAACGCTATCTTTAAGCACAAAGCATTTGTAATCCATTTCCTTAGCAGTGACCCTAGGCTTGTGGTCCATGAGCTACAGATGAGAAAGTAGTTTTCTGGGCTTAGACTGAGAGGTTTTCCTCGTCACAGTATCAGGGCTTTACTGAGGTGTGCAGAAGTGAGTCGGCGCCTGGGGTCAGTGATAGAAAAGTCTGAGGTTGCATGTGATTGATAATGTCTTGCTTGAGCAAACCTGCAGTGGAAGGTCCTATCCCACCAACACCTGAACCCAGCCTTTGGTGAGCTGACAACACCTGGTGAGGGGTCCTGTTAGTGAAATGCTTACCTGGAGTCAGCCTCTGAACTCTAAGCAATGTCTCATCAAGCCACTTCCTCTCTCCCGGATGAAAGGTGACTTTCTACGGGAAGTCTGTTCCTCCTGCGCAGTCAAGTTTCTTCCCCTCGTGCAGACTCTGCTCCAGGCGGCGTCTTGCAGACACAGGTACCTGGTTGATTGCTGCTCTGTAGGCAGCGCTGCCGCCTTTGATCAGGGCTCGCCCACAAATCTCACTGACAGAGACAGGAACTTTTAATACAGATTAAACCCCACAGCACCAAACTCCAAGAGACCATCCAGGTTTGTTGCTTGTACTAGAACATGATGGCATCGAAATATTAACTGGGGCTTAACCATGTTCAACAGATCTTCAGGTAAAAACATCTTTTTATAAGTGGATTTGATTTGGGGATAAAATTCCATTTGTGGTTTTAGCCCACTTGTGCTTTTGCCTAAAATTCTGTAAAATTAGAATAAATCAGTAGGTATTTTTATTTTATTTCTTTGCCATGGGTGTTTTTATACATCAGTGCATAGAGGTCCCTTTGGCTTAGGGCGGAACGATTTTTCATAATTTTAAGGGAATTTTATCTACAAACTCATTTAGCTATCGTGTTTCAGTCTTCACATTTCAAGGACGATTTAACTTTCAAGTGTTGGAATGCTTAATCCAATTTCAAAAATCAACTTTAGTTCTATTCAGTAATCAACATCTCCTTAAATGTTGAGACCCACGTGTGAAAACGCAGGAGCTGACAGTGTGGGTGTGAGGGTGTCTTTGGGGGGCTCTGCAGCCCCTGCTGAGTGGAGACTAGGCAACCGTAGAGCATTTGGCAGAGAGTCGGTGCCCTCTGGGGGTCTGTATACTTCTGTGGCATCCACACCCGGGCCGTCCGTGGCACAGGGAAGCTGCAGTGCGGGACTGTCCTGCACAGAGAACAGAAGTGTGCCCGTGTGTTTCTCAGTGACTCTCAAAGTCTTCAGCTCCCCTGCTCAGAGCGAGTGGTTCAGCATGCAGGGACAATGGGGGCAAAGATCCGCTCTGTTGAATCGGTGCTGCTCATGCCAGGGCCTCGGCTGACTTACAGGCTGGTGCGCCGTGGCCCCGGCACCGCTGTCTGTCTGCTCCCCTCCCCTGCCCCCCATGACCCAGCCTCACCCTGAACTGAGCCCTCAATACATTTTTATTGAATTGCAATAGGTCCCTCATCTCTGGTCCCATTCTGTCCCTGCCCCTGGGGGATGGGCCCATCACAAAGGACTTTCCTTGGAACCACTGACAGCTCTGAATCTGCCCCCCAGCATCTCAGAGTCTGCAGCACTGACAGGCTGCTCAGCAGCGGGCACATCTGCACTGACATTGGCACAAAGGACAGAGCTGGGAGGGGGGAGGGGTGGCCCTGGTGGGAGCGCCATGGAACTTTCCCAACAAGCCAGCACTGTCTGTGCCACTGCTGCTGCAGCAACCACGCAGCTGCAGAGACGGAGACGCAGTTAGTCTCCAGCTTTAGACCAGCTTTCATAGATTTCTTAAAAAACTTCTGTGCTATATGGGTTATGAGATCAGTTTTAGAACTTTAGGGGATCATACAGACTTATCTGAATCTAACTGTACAGAGAAGCATGATCCAAAGTGAAGTTAGATTTTATTTAAAGGGTAAAGACTGGTTTATTTTTTTGAATTTCAAGGAAACTCAGCAAATGCAACTTGGTTTCGTTGATACACATTCTAAAATAGTCTATTCCACCCTTCCTTGTATTGGGGAGGGTGCCCTGAAAGAGAGGAAGGAGAAAGGGAACCTTCAGGTTTGGGGGATGCCAGACCATGTGGAGGAAGGAGAAGCCAGTGTTTGGGGCCCAGGCCTGGAAGAGGCCTGTGGGGTGAAGAGAGGAGGAGCAGGAGCTCGAGAGAAGCCGTCATGACGGAATGCAGACTCCCCTCCCGGGCACTGAGTTCCACTGTTGGGAACTCGTGGGTTACCATATTGGGGGTTCCTAATCCCTCCAGAGAGAGCAGAGGCACTGTGACCACAAAACACCCACAGAGGGAGAAACTGGAGACCTCTGTTTATCCAAATGAGTTTAGTCTGTGATGAATGCCCTCCGGCCAAAGTGTCTGCATTTGCAGTACAGGGTGCCTGGGGCTCAGGAGTGCCCCCCATTTTAGGGTGGGCTCCTAGCAGCCGCCATCCCTCCCTCACCCTTTGGGCTGCCATTCCCACGCCCAGAGCATCAGCAGCTGCCCACCAAGGAAGCGTATTCCAAGCGCAAGCTCTCTGGAGAGGAACGTGAATGCACTGAGTGACTGCTCTGCTGCCCCGCTAGCCTGGGGGGCGGGGGGAACCACGACCCTATTTCCTATAAGACCACCCACCCCAGCCTGCTCTCCCAGCTTCCCCAGCAACAAGGCTCCGCTACACACTAGGGGATGTTAGCAGCCCCGTCCTGCCTGCGCTGGTGCAGCAGGCCTGAGGCTTGCTGCCTAGCCTGGCTCCGCTCCCTGGAGGTCAGCACTACCAGCCTCTCTGGCCTGAGCGGTGGGGAGCTGTGCCTCCTTTCACTCAAACCCCATTCCCTGAGCATAGCTGGAGCCCATGTGAGCAGTACAGTGACCTGTGACAGAGACATGGAAGAGTGGGCCCTGGACACAGGCCTGTCCCTCCACAGGACCCCACCACCACCACTGAGCACCCCTCCCATGCCCTGCACTCCCAAGAGGTAGAGGGTATCTGGCCTCTCTTTGCCCCCACATCTGCAGAGATGACCAGCCCAAGGGCTCACCCTTGGAGACCTAATTTTCTACACCCAGCTCTGGAGGTATCAAATTACACCCCCACAGAGAAACACCCATTACTTACACAGAATTGGCCATGTCCCTTTTCCCTCCCTAGGACACCCCAGCACATTGCTGTATAAAGGGCCTTTCAGCACAAGATTGTCCCATCAGTGCCATTGATTGTCACTTCCCAGTGCCCCCCCCCGCCCCCCAGGACTCTTAGCTCAGGGTGAGGATGTCAGTGTCTTCCCGAGTCCAGTCGTGTAGTCATTGAGTCTGGGAGAACAGCATATGTGCAAGTCACATCTGGAATCCTTCCCAGGCACTGAGGGTATCTACTGTCACCCTTGCAAGCAAAGGTACCTGCACCCAGGCAGCACAAGCGGGCAAGTGTTCTGA
The DNA here is from genome assembly GCF_014898055.3 of Talpa occidentalis. NCBI lineage: Eukaryota > Metazoa > Chordata > Mammalia > Eulipotyphla > Talpidae > Talpa > Talpa occidentalis. The sequence continues at coordinate 31,260,865 of NW_023600993.1, forward strand.
TGTAGCCCCAGCTATGTTTCTGCAAAGGAAGCAGAATTGCAACTCCACTTGCAGCACAGATCTTAAATTAACAGAAAGGCAGCTGTGCTGATACTCTTATTTTAATCATATGGATACAAATCCTCCTAATTCCAGCAGCCTTTTCTTCATGAGCGCTAACCCTGTTCCAGAATCTGCCATGGGCTCATCCTCCCTAGAGGTGAGTCTTCCTCTCCCAGACTTGCTGAGGAGAGACATGCTCTCTGGTCACAGAGTAAGCAGGAGGCAAGACCAGGATCAAAGCCAGGGCCCTGGCCATAGAGCCTCCCCCCACCTCCATTGTGAGGCAGATGTTTTTCCAAATAAGGAAATTGTCCCCAAGATCCTTCCACTGATGTCCAGCTTTGACTCCACTTAGAAACTACGTGGCCACCTGGTAAGATGGAATAGCCGTGTGTGCCGGCAGGGCTGGGGCTGGCTCCGGGTCTTCCACCCGGAGGACTGTGGGCAAGTCTGTAAACCTTTTCCCAGTCCATTTTTCTTATCTGTGAGAGGGGACAGTGATACCTCCTGTGGGAACCATGACGCAGAGATGACAACGAGAAGCCACCCAGCAGTGCCTGTCAACTGCAAGTCCTCAGGTGGTGTACTCAAGCAGGCACTCAGGTAGTCCAGGTTTTTTAGAATCAGGACTCACAAGAATATTTTTTTAAAGATTTGTTTACTTATGCATGCCCGAGCTGGGGTACAGGCCAGAGGTGTGGTGGGGGTGAGAGGATTCACCAGAGACAGAGTGGGGAACAGAACAGGTAGATTGACTGAAATACAAATACACTGCTGAGGGGAGCAGTGGGCAAGAGGAGAGGTCTGCTGTGCCATGTGGGTCAGCTCCCTGGCCGGGGATTGAACTCAGGCCATCAGTGGTGATAGCACTGAGACTTAAGTCCTAGGCCACCGGGGAGGCCCCACACAAGAATATTTTAATTCATCTTAATATTTTTATGTGAGAAAAAAAGCATATAAACTGATGAGTGATGGCCAATCCTCGAGGGCTGCTCTGTTGGTGCTAGGGAGCACAGCCCAGTCCCCTCCAAGCTCAGAACCCTTCTCCCAGGCTCCACTTGGCATGCTGAAGCCTTTGAGATACCCACTCCCTCCATCATCTAGTTTATTTCCTTTGGTTTTTGAAAATAGGACTATCAAAATCTTAATTTTCTCCAGATACCAAAGAAGCCTCTGGCCTTCTACTTCCCAGCTGGTCCACATGAAGGGAAATAGGATACCCCTCCTGTTTTGTGACCTCTGGCTGGCGGTATGAGGTGGCCATGGTAATGTTTGAGTCCAGTCCTCCTATGGCCGAGGTTCACCTCATCGACCCCACAATGAGAGGTCATCAGCCTCCTGAGGGCAGGGACCAGGTCTCCTTATCTGTCCTCCACATCAACCCCTCACACCTCCCAGCATCAGTAACACCCCATGTCTGCATTCACCCTCACACAAGAACCTTCAGGTGTGTCCCTAAGAGAAGCTACCAGTCACCCAATGAAGCAAAAGAAAGGGAGAGAGTGGGCTGCATTCAGGGAGCGACTTTAGACACAGTGATGGCCATGGGTGCAGTGGGGCCAGCCGGCCTCCCCAAATGCTGGTAAATGAAAGAGACTCTGGTCTCTAAGGGCAAACTACAGTGCTTGTGGGTTGAAGAACTGGTCTGGCATTTCTGTAATGTCCAGCTCCTTGTGTTGGAGGTCCCCAGGAATGGGGTGTAGTAAGAATCTACAGGAAAGAGGGACTGGTTACCACACAGGAAAGAGCAGATTCTGCATGGAAAGGATAATCAACTGGGTTATCAGACATGGTTCTTTTTAAATAGGTAGAGGCAGAATATCGAGAGGGGAAAAAATCAGTGTAGGAAGGAAGAAAAATGAGAGATGACATTAAAACCAGAGAAATAACCCTTTTTTTTTTTTTTTCAGTAAAGTGTTGCTTTTAAAAATCTATATCTAATACAGAGACAGCAAATAGATCCTTCTCTGCATAGCACTTCAGGTGGTTACTGCCAATTGATTGGGCTGGGCATCTGAGAGGAAATCTGAGACCTAATCAACACTCAGCAAGAGTTCTGTAATTGATTATTAATGTCTGCCAAGGGCATGAGAAGGAGGAGGAGGAGTAACTTAGGTCACCAGGATTTGCCATCTCTCCTGACCAGTCTTTTGTGAATCCTCCCAATTTTCACTACCCTTCCATTCCCCCACTCCCCACCCCATCCCCTCACCTGAGAAGATTTTCTTTCATGTAAAATAGGAAAGCAGAACTGGCCCTCCTAAGGCTGCAGTAAACTGACTTAACCATTCATGTACTCATGTGTTGTTCATTCAGAAAGTTATTGCGATGCACCTATATAAAAGGCACCAGGCGAGGGTGTTGGAGAATGCTGAGAAGGCACTCGCTGCTTCACACGCCTTCCCTCCTCATTCCAGAGACGGAACAAGAAATATGATTACAGTGCAAGCAGCTACTAGTTATAATGTAGGACAACCTAAATGAAGCAAGCACGGGACAGAGCTCTTGGTGTTGTAAGCACGCACGTAGGACCTGATGAGAGCTTTTTAAGTGTTAGTTGGTTTGGGGGCTTTTTTGGTAAGAATTTAGACTTTTTCCCTCAATGTGCAAAAAGTAGTGTTTGGGGTAAAGGAAGAAAATAGAGAAAAGTCCCTGAAGGGTTGACAAAATTAAGCTAAAATATAGACCTTTGATAAAGGTTTCAGATAGACCTATAGAATGCCTGGGGTTTTGTTTGGTTTTATTTTCTGAAACCACTGGGTTATTTTGAGATGTCAGTATTCTGTGAACTGTAATCTTCGGGACAGGATCTCTGCACTCTTTCAACGATATGTCCTGTGTCTTAAAACAAGCAGCATTTGCTTAATTGGCGTAACCTAAGACAGAATACCCTGCAGTAGTGGAATTAATGAAATGGGCTAAATGTTTTACTCAAATGTGCCTGTGTAAGACATCCAGTCTCTCTGGGAAGTGAAAGGGTAGTCTTCTCACATTCGCAACCCTCACTCTAGGGAAAAGAGGACAAGCAGAGTGAGCCAGCTAGAAGCTCAGCTTGTGCCCTCAATAGCGTGTCTGGAATATTTCTTGCATTTCCCCATTTTTAAGTACAATTTTATTTATTTTTAAAGATTTATTTTTTTGTTTGTTTGTTTATACAAGAGCTGGGGTACAGGCCAGAGGCCTGGGAGGGTGAGAGGATCCACCAGAGACAGAATGGGGAGCAGAACAGGCAGACTGACTGAAATACACTGCTGAGGGGAGCAGTGGGTGTGGCAGGAAAGGTCTGTGACGCCATGTGGGTTTCTCCCTGCTCGGCCAGGAATCGAACCCGCACTGCAGAGGCTGCGGACAGCTTCACAGCGCTGCATTCAACCTGCTGTACCACTGGGGAGGCCCTTTAAGTACAATTTTAATGTGAAGTAAAAAGGTATTTTATTTTGCATAAACACCTAATGGCATGGCCGCACGGTTCTTTAGAGAAGGCTGGTGCCTCAGGATCTACTGTGGGGCTTCTGTGGTCTAATGGGGGCCAGGGAGTGGAGGACCCAGGCCTCAAGACCCAGGGCAACCCCCGCAGGCTGCATAGTGGGGTAGGGGCTTTAATGTGAGGAGTGAGGACCGTCTGTGGGAGGTAGAAGGTGAGGGATAGGGCTGAAGTGAGAGAACAGACAGGAGCACGCCTGCCTCCCCAGCCCCTTCCTGCTGGGATCCAGTGCTGGTAATAGCATCAGCACGTTCATCTAAAAATAAGGTCGGCAGAGCGCCTGATACTTCCCGGAGACAGACCCTGTTTCCTTAATCCTCGTGGGTCCTTCCGGGACCAGAGCCACGTGGCAGCTCCCCCCCACAGCGAGCCGGCTTTCCTAGACTGCTGCCGGCCTTCCTCTGGGGCTGTGAAAATGCCAGCCTCTGAGTCAGGGAGCGGATAGGGCTCCTGGCAGGCGCGGCTTCACAATTATCTCTTGTGCGCCCTTGTCTTTTCTGACTCCATGTAGGCCCTTGTCTCAAGCTCACTTTTTCCAGCCCCATGCCTTTGGATGACGCTGTGTTTACAATGCTGGGTGTCGGCCTCTCACCCTGCCCCCGCTGCTGCACCAGGGCGCCGAGGTGCACAGGCAGTGGGGAGACTCACTCACTGCACCAAGATCCTTCTCTTTCCTCTGTCATCCCACCCTGGCTCCACCCTGACCCCCACACAATCCGATGAACCCCAGCACCTACTCCCAACCTCTCACTGGCAGCCACATCTTTCTGCCTCTTTCCTCACCTGTGCCCATATCCTGCGAATCTGCCTTCAAGTGGTCTCAGTCTGACGATTCCTTTCCACCCCACTCCCTCGCCCCACCTGCCCCTCTCTACCCTCCACAGTCAACCTCCCCCAGCAGAGCTGGTCCGCTCTCCCCAGAAAGCATCTGATGACCAGCTCCTCCAAAGGGAGCGCACTAACCTCGCCCCCACCAATGACTGCCCCTGCCAGCAACTGCTGGTTCTCAAACTGACCCACACCTGCCTGTCCTTGGCCTCCACCACCCGTCCATCCCAGATACCTGGATGCCTCTCTGCACCCCCTTCTTCTTCCCTGCCCCAGCTGTTCCCTAAAGCCCAGAGGCCATCTCCCCCACGGCCCTCCCCTGTTCTGCTGGGGGAACCGAAGCTCCTTCTCTGCATCCTTAGTGTTTTCTTATCGGTTACCTGATGCGGAGCCTTCCTACCCCTGCCTGCCTCCTTCCTGAAGCCACTTGCTTCCCAAAGGGACTGGCTGGGCCGCCTCCTCCTCCTCCAGGTGCTTGTCGAGTGGGTTGCATCTGTTTAGGATGACCAGATTCCCACCTTGTTGCTGGGAGGTAAATACCTGGACTTTTTAGATGGGTGGCTTCACGGTGTGTGATTGTGATTTGAAAGTTTAGGAAGCATCTTCATGGTTTCAGTTGTTGAAGGGGCGAGGAAGAGGGTTATTTATGAACCACTTTTGCTTCTCCGCTTCTGGAGAGAGTTCCAGTTGCCCCCCGGCCAACCCACCCTCAGCCCTGCATCAGGCTGGCCCTAGGCCCAGCACGTCTGCCCCGGTAGAGCTGTGGGCCCAGGCCCGAGGCAGTGTTTTCCTTTGGGGGAGAAGGTCCCCCTCCACTTAGAGGCAGAGAAACGAGTGCTCAGGAGTCAGAGCCGCTCGCTGAGACAGGCAGGTGTGTTGTTTTTGTTTGTTTTTAAGTGAGACAAATGTGCTTTTCAAAAGACGGAGTGTGTGTGCGCTCACACCCCTGAGTCTGCTTGAACATCTAACACCTACCAGCTCCCTGACAAGAACATTTGTGGCAGATAAAAGGCATTAAAAAGTCCTAAGAGTGAAGCAGGATGAGTCACTGAGCGAGCCAGCCTGCCAGAGCCTTTGAGAACAGCGGGCTGCAGAGCTCAGGGCTGCAGAGCTCCACGGCTCCCTCCTTTGCTCACACCTCTGTGAAGTGAAGCCGGGGATCGCTGGGTGGGTGTGATCGCCTCCCTCCCCCGGCCCCCCCCCACCATCTCCCACACCTCCCACCCCACACCCCGCTGGGCTCCTCTGAGTCTGGGGCTTGTATTTGCCAGCCGGGGCTGCGGAACCAGCCGCTGGGATGGAGACCAGAGTAGAGTGACCGCGGCTCAGCAGCGTCCATCACAGCACAGGGAGCAGCGGGAGGGCGTGGCCCTGCTGAGGCTGGAGAGATTAGCAAAATGCCTGCAAAATGGCTGAGAACATTGACACCTGCACATCCCGGGGAAAAGCGGGCTCCAAGCCCCAAGCCAGCCTCCGGCCAGCACCTCTGCTCCTCGCTCTACCCGACGTGGCCCCTGGGCCCCGCACCAGGGGCCGCTCTTGCACTGCACCTTCTTGCTGTCAGCGTGGAACGTTCTCCCCGAGAGGGAGGGCCCTTGGCGGAGCTGGGACCCGACTCCGTTGAGTCGGCGGGGTTCCAGGCCTGCTGCTGTTGGAGGCGCTGGGCAGTGCGCAGAGCTGACTTCGTGTGCGCTCACCGGGGAGACTGGAGGGAGCCGGGGCGGCCGTCAGCGGGGGTGGGGAACATGCCTAGACATTTGTTGGGGGTTGTGCTTGGGGAGTAGTGAAAATGAGTGACTTGATGGGGAACTTGAGGTTAGAGCATCTGGGGAGAGTTCTGTGGACCCGCCAAAGGTCTGGGAGAACTGCTGACGAAGCCATTGTTCTGGTGTGACTGAAAGGATACTCTGAGCCACATTTACCCAGAAGTCTAGTGAGATCCCTTAGTCACGGATACACCTGTGACCTTCCAGAAGCCTGGAAGGTGTGAGCAGAACAGGAACTTCACAGACCTCCAATGCGGCCTGCCCGACTGTTTCCGATGCCGTCTCTGTTAAGGTGATCGGACTAGCTGATGCCTTGATATAAAACTGCTTTGGGGTCGCATTCCGCCTTGTTCCCTATTTAGCATCCTGAGATCAGAATATTCTGCAGACCCCAATCCTTAGGACAGGCTTCAGGAAATGCAATCACAGGGAGACCGTTGAACCCCTCGTGCTTGTGGGAGCGGTCGGGGTGAGGCTGCGCCGGCTGGCATCAGACTGTGGTTTGGAAATTCAGTCAAATAACAGTAAGCAGGTCTCTCCACCCCTCCCAGGCATCGTGTAACTGTTTTGCGAAGTGTGCAAAAGGAAGAAAAAACTGTTTTCATTTTCATTTCTGTAGAGGCAGGAAACTCTGAATTCTAAAGCTGGGTAAAAAACTGTAAGGATTTGGGCAATGAGTTGGAGCCTTGCCTCTTCGTCTTTGTTTCTCTACAGGTCTGTTTGTTCATAATTACTGGACTCACTAACAGAACACAGAGTATTTAGTCAGTGCGTAGGGCTCGCATTCTCTGCTAGACCATAATGGCCCCCCTGGAAATTCACAAATGGAAGTTGTTTTATTAGAAAACTTAAAAGACGGTATCAAAAAGGAGGAAAGAAAGAAAAGCTAAGAAACTAGCCACCAATCTGCATCATCAAACAGCCAAAGAGTGTGCCCAGTGGTGTAAAAACAGCACCTTCCTGCCGGCCCCGGTTAGCACTGAGGAGAACACAAATTCCCCTCCGCCTTGTTCATTTCGCCAGAGCTTCGGGAGCTGCATTTATCATTTTGGTTCTAAACAAGGAGTGTTTCTGGTAGGAAGGGTTGTCTTTTTTTAACCACATTTTCGGGTATGGTGTTTTTCCTACCTTACTGCAATTTACCTAGGAAGTTAATTGCCTTATTCTTTTACATTGACCTTGAGAGTATTTCATATCTGAGAAAAGTGACATTTTGGTTTTCTAATTTAAAAGCACAAAAGAAGTAGAACGGGATCGTGTATGAACCTGATTCACACTTTGGGGAAACCACTCAGGTTAAATTATAGATGCCTGGAACTGGGAGCAAAGATAACACTATTAGACACATGCATTAAATACAACTAATCGCACAGCAGAGATAACATCAGTGGCCCTTCGTGAATACAGCCGTGACCTGCATCTCATCCCTGAAAACTTGTGCGGTTGAGGGAGGCGAGGCCTCACCGGTGAAGGTCTGTGGTCACTTAGAGTTCAAACCTCCCTGGCAGTATTCACAGCCCCTTGCCGACAGTTTTGTCGGGTGCTATTTTAGAAAAGAGGAACACTTCTCCCAAGAAGTACACTGGGAGAAATGCTCTCCATTGGGCAGAGGGTCTCTGTGAGATGAATGAATGGAAAGGAGAGAGAGAGATACCCAAAACTGGTGGCTTGGAAGGAGAAGGCGCTTAAAACCAGCCTGGATCAATTATCAGGCTATTGGACATTTTTTAAAGATGGCCAGTTTGGTTTTGCATGTAAAGGTGTCCATTTCCTATCAGATCCTGCTCACTCGGGACTGGGCAGAGGCTGCTAGCTCATGATGTCAGCAGAGGCTTCTGGAATACATTTTGGTGATGTTTTGGGATAGCCTCATGTCATCAGGGGAGGAATTTGAATTCTTACTCAGCTGACAGAGACAGCCACGTTATAACACAGTCATTTTGGAATGATAATGATGGAGGGACAAGGGCAAATGTAGCTGTCACCTTCTCGTCCTCCAGGGAATATATGATGTCTTAGTTGCTTCAAAGAAGAATAAAATAAGCGTTGGGGATAGGACTTTTCCTGGGTGTTAATGTGATGGCAGAGACCACCCTGTAGGCCCTATAAATTATTTAGGGGCTTAAGCAGCAATCTGAAAGGCAAAACAAACTTAAAAATCATTTATCTTCTCCACATTAAGAGCAGGGTAATTTTTGTGTTTTCGTACACTTGCACTAAAAAATAGAATAATTCATAAATTCTACTGGGGAATTTTAATTGTTTTTTTAAAAAATGTATTCCTTATCTTTTCTTTGGAAAGCACCTCAAGTGAGTATGTGCTTTCAGAGTCTCTCCTAGATTCTCATTTCCCTTCTAACCATTAAAACGAATAGATTTAATATTCATCTGACTTTTAAAAGTTTGATCTACTGGGTTAGGCTTCATTCTTTTGTATTCTTACTATTGCCAGCACCCGCTGCTCATTTATTGGGGTGTGAAAACGAAATGGATGAAAATTAGTTTTTCTCACCACCTCCAGACATATCCCCTCTATTCGCCAGTCCCATCAACTAAATCACTTTGGGCAGATCTTGTTTGTGTTTGTTTCAATCCTTTCAAACTGCTGGTTCCTGCCCAGTAACTCCCAGGCTGGCTCCCAGGCGCTTGTTTGCCAAAATACGCTGACTGCCTCCCTGGAAACTCACGGTGTGTTAAAGCTGCCAGGGGTCGTCTCAGTCAGAATCCCAGAGGGGCCACTCTGGCCCCGGGCCCGAGATGAAATGGAGGTCTGAGGCGGAGAGAGTGGGCGTGGGAGGCTGTGAGCAAATTAGAAGGAACAGAGGTGGGGGCCAGGAGGGGATGTGGGAGCACCAGGGACAGAGCCCCTGACACTGAGCACACGAGGAGAAATGCAGAAGCAAGAAGCAATCAACCAGAAAAGGGTTTGGTGGGATGCTCACAAACAGGATGCTGTTAAGAGCCTGTTTCCCAAAAGTGAATGGGGTGGCTGGGGGCAGCCTGAGGAATGGAGACACCAAACATGAGCCACCTGCAGAGAGCTAAGGAGGGTGGGCACACCTGGGCAGTCATCCTTGCATGAGGGAGGAGATCAGTTCTGGGAAGCTAAGAGGATAGAGGGGAGCAGAACAGATGTGGGGATGAGGGCAGGGCGGGTACAGCCCTGCTCCCAGCCATCCCCTGTACCCATCTGCTGCTTCAGCCGATCTGGAAGATCACTTGCAGCTAAGGCTGTGCAGTCACCCTGCTTGCCTGAGCCCCCTTGTGACAGTGCCATCCCCTGCCTCTACCCTCCCTGGGCCAGCTTTTCTCCAGGGAGACAGGCGGGAGGACCGGCTGCAGCCCAAGTGTTAAGTGACTAGATGGGCACCCCCAGGCTGCAGGAGGACTGAGGTGGAGGCTCCCATCTAGCCTTCCTGGCCGGGGAAACGCCATGAAGATGCGGAGCTGGAGAGTGTGAGCTCTTGACCAGATGAGTGTTTACACAGCGAGTGTAAACACTCATACAGAACCTAAAGGGCGTGTGCCAGGGAGGCTGTGGAATCTCAGAATCTAAGAGAATTCAAAGGAGGGTAGGAGCCCCTCTTTCCTGAGTGACAGAGTCTCGTTTAAAAAAAAAGTCCCATTTTTTTTTTTAAGTGGGTTCTGTGCATATGGCACCTTGAAGCAAGACAGAATTGAAAGAAGCATGAAACTGACTTTGCTCTGGCACCTGCTGGCTGAGGGCAGCACTGGCCTCCTCTGCCTAGGCTGCAGGAGCGCGTGAATGAGCGTCCCACGCTCGTGTGGGAGCCAGCGGGCCCCTCAGGCAAACCACTGGTCTCCACGCAGCCACTCTTTTGAATCCAGAAGAGGAATCCCCGAGTTCCGGACATGATAGGATAAAGTGGAAGTGCAGTGGCAGATGGCAGGCTCTCCGCCCTTGTGTGGGAACCCTAGGAAACAGGCACCCTTGGCATGTGACTCAGGGGAGCCCCAGCAAACATCAGCCATCACGCTCACTCTGTTGCACCTGCAGAGAGGGCGAGGGTGTGGAAGGCCTGCACGCCACACACTGTCTCACGCCCTCCACCATCTAACCCACCCCAGCTTCACAGTGCAGGTCGGGCAGGCAGCTCCCTGCAGTCAGATCTGATGGGACCGTTATTTGTGGCCACTACCAAAGAGAAAGGACGAAGGGAGTGATAGAAGGTGCATGCAAGGAAGGATAGAAGGAAAGACAGGCATTGGAGAAGGGAGAAGATGGTTTCCACAGGAAACGTCTAATGGTGTTTTTACTCCCCCTCCCATAGCAAATAGAGAAAGAGTAAGACTTCATTCCTTTTTTTTTTTTTTTTTAATTCAACAAAAATTTGTTGAGTACCTACTACACCTCAGATCCACACTCCTACCCTCAAGATGCTCACTGCTGGAAAAGGACAGTGAGAAAAGTCATTTGCTGGAATCCCCGGCAGAGTGGAAAGGGCCCCCACCCAAGGGCCCATACAGTGACTGGACCAGAGGAAGGCATGCTGGCTGCCCTGCGAGCTGACTTAAGAGCCGCAGGTAGTTGCCGTTGAAATGCCACCGCTCCCTGGGGAACTGAAAATGGGTCCACTGTGCAGTGTCCTTGAGAGTGGAGGGAGGAAGCTTTTAGGAAATAAGGTCCCAACCTATATTCTCTACCTTATTATGAACATAAATACCAGCAGGAGGAACATGGAATAATCGTACCCATATTTTGGAATATTATGCTGCAGTTAGCATACGTGCCAACCCTGATTCTGAGCAAAGTGCAGAAAAATATGCTGAGTGTGAAAAACACTACACCACCCGTGGAAAGATACTACACACAAACAACTAACTGTGTGTGCGTTCACACGTGTGTGCTCTCTGTGGGCTTGGAAGGACCACACCAGACAGCCAATGACAGTTACTTTGGGGGCAAAAAAACATAAAAGAACTAGGCTTTGAGGGTAAAGAGTGTTGAAGGGGGTGGTGGGTGTCAACATTTGGGGTAATCTTTCAGTTTGATTTTAACGAGGAAAATCTTAACATTAAAGTGTAATTTTAAAATCCAAAAGATAATGGAATCATTGGCTTACTTCCTAGCTCTAAATTTTTCAATTAGAGCTTGCACATTTGGAGAATTGGGAAGATAGTCTCAAAAACCAGATTCCAGGGGGTTAAGAAAATAAATAAATAACCCCATGCGCTCCAAACCAAAGCTCACTGTTGTCCCAGGCCCCAGCAGCAGCCTCACTTGTTTGGTTCGATGATCAGTTTCAGGTGACGAAGGATACTCTTGACCCACGTTGTCCTTGCAGGATCATTCAAGCTTTCTGCCCACGAATGGGTCCCCCCGTGGTGGGGGCCGGCTCCGGGCAGCAGTGGTGACTATGTTTTTTGCTTTCCTGGCACCAGGATCGTTTTCTTGGAGAGTCTCTGTGGACGTTGGCAAATAGTTTTGGCCTTCTTCCAAGAGATTGGGTTTATACCAGTCTAAATGAGGCAGGCATTTAATCAGTCACCCAGGGAACACGCTTGAAGCCCTCTGGTGTCTTCTTTATAATTAATTTTTAACATTTGTTTTCAGTATAAAATTTGGGCCTTTATCCTCTTTGAAATAAAAACATAGCATGCATATTAGACTGTATTGGCACTGAACTTCACGCACCATTCTTTTATTCCCTTCCAACTATTAACTCCTATTAAACAAGACAGAGAGATAATAAGACCCCCCTGCACTCCCCTGACTCCTGGCTCGAGCAGTATCTCATCCTCTGTAATTGCCTGCGGTGGCCAAGCTCTTTCCTGTCATTAGTGTGCACCAGAGGGTCCTTGTCAGAGCCCCAGCCACCTCCCAGGTTGCCCCCTCTGCTGTGTGTCCCCTTAGCACCCTGAGCCCTGGGAGACCCTGGCCCACTGAAGCGCTTGTTAACAAGACACAGGGGGTATTTCTGGCTCTTTAACCCTGGAATTTAGATTTGAACTGCCAGAGATTATTTCCTGTTTGCTTGACCTACTCTTTGTTCTTGGGAGCCCGTACCTGGGCCAAGGAGTCTAGAGATATCAGTGGTTCTTGGACTTAAGTGTGTGCGAATCGCTAGGCTGAAGGGGAAAAAAAAAAAAAAAAAAATATATATATATATATATATAAATTATTTGCAAGTTAATTCAATTAAGTGATCATTTTGCACGTGCTTTTAGAGAAGTTTCAGCACAAACATATCAGCACCCTGGGCTTGCCCTCAGGGCTGCCTTATACCCTTTGTCAAATTAGGGGTCCTTTCTGGACAGATGCAGACCACAAAAGAGACTAAGGCTTGGCCTGCAGAGCCTAGAACGTGCCCAATAAAGAAAATAGCCACCTCTCAGCACCGACCTGTGTAAGCAGAGGCCCAGGCCTTTTTCTTACACAGTGATTATTTAGAACTGCAAAGGCAGCTTTTAAGGCCTTATGTGGAAAGAACTGAGGCTCAGAAGGTTTGATTCCCCTAAGATAACACAGTCAGAAAGAAGCTGAGCCAGATGGACATCCAAGCCAGACTCTAACAACCAGTTAGAATGATAGGAAATTATTTACAGTCAGTGCTTGCTCCTGCAGCAAGGCCAGGGGTAATTCCTCGTCCTCTTTCCCTCTGAGAAACCTATTAACTCAGGAGCCTGCGAAATCTCCCCCAGGCCAGGAGTTTGCTGCCTGTCTTTGCTGCAGGAGTGAGCAGAAGCCTTGGGCTTCCAAATGATGGATGAGTAAGTGTTTATGAAGCACCGGGAGACCCGGGCGAAAGGCATGTGACATGGTAAAGCATTAATAAGTGCATGTTCAATATTAGCAAAAGTGTCACTTTTTCCAGCCAACCACCATGATTAAAAGTCCAATCTCTTTTCATGATATGTAGAAATGTGCACAACGGGCTGGAATTCAGAAGGGATTGTGAACTCGGAGTCAGCGACGACCCTTTACTAAACTTGTCCTATTGTCTCAATTAGCGATTTGTCTTCCTGAGTCAGGTTGTCCTGAGCTGGTAAGACGAGCATGCAGATGCTTCTGTATCTGTCAGCCAGGGCCGCCTTAGGAGCAGTGCCAGGGTCTGCAGCGACACTCAAAGTTACCCCATATCTGCGGGGCCACGGGGGCTCAGCTGATCCGGGCTTGGCTAGGTGGCCCCTGCTAAGGATTATGGCAGGTGGTGGGTGACTGTGCCCTTCACATCTCTCCCTCTCTCCATGGACCAGCAAGGTAGCCCGGCAAGTGCTCTCTGCCCCCAGTGAAAGCAGAGGAACAAGAGGGGGGTGAGAACATATCAGGCCCCCAGCAAGCCCAGTCCCACACTGGCAAACCTCAAGTGAAGGGTCAGAGACGTGTATTCTCTCCCCCTCATTAGTGTGTGTGCTGACAAATTCATGTCTAAAAGGCAGGGATCAATAATGCCCCCTCTTGAGGCCCCTGGAGGTGCGCTGGGTGGAGTCTCCTTCCGCTCTACTCCCCTCCTGGCAGGCAGAGGCAGCCTGCGGCGCCCCCTCAGTGTCAGTCCTCTTGGCCACGCTTACACAGCAAAATTTATCCACAAATTGCTCATGTTTTCAGAATATTCATGTGTCTCGCGTCAAATGTTTTTCATTCCCATCTCAAAAGCTTTTACAAGGAATGTTTTTTAGGAATGCCTCCCTCTCCTTTGGGATTACAACTTCAGTTTTGCTCGCTTTCTTCCCTGATAAAGTCTGAACTATCCAGATCACCTTCCTCACAGCAGTCACAACTCACTGGTGGCCCTTCTTCATCTTGGATGGCTTGCATCTTTTTTTCAAACAGAGACGCGAGAGCTGGGTCTCCAGCCCTCCTATCATGGCCTTAGTTAAACGCCTGAAGAGGCTTCAGCCTCCTGCAGTGTGCCATTATCCCCCTCGCCACCAGGGGGCACTCGAGCAGCCCAGTCTCTGGCTACAAGGCAGGTTGAGAGGTTCTATTCTGTTGGCCCCTAATGCTAGTTAGGCATTAGAACCACTGTGGAGTTGAACACCCACTCAGACTCCAGGGCGCAGGGCCTGCATGATGGGGCAAACTGGAGACCGAGCTCACTTGGGAATCCCTGGTCTGTCTCTTGCCTGCTGTCCCACCTCTGATTGAAACCATACTCAAACTATTCCAGAAGCTGATATTGGCTAACCCTCTGCCTGTTTGTGACCCAGACAGGAGGACATGGTGATATTACAGCATCTTAACAATGTTATCAAATGTCTTCTTATTAAAGTGAGAGGTTTTCATGCCTGCAGAATCTGAAAATTTCATGTCACTGTTTCACTGAGGGAGAGAAGACAGCTTTCTTTCTGTGGCCCCAAGAGCACTATACTTGATAAGTTTAAGGAATCTCTTTAGTTCCTTCAAGAGCCCTAATTTAAAAAACAGGTTCAGCAAAGAGAAATCAGTTATTCTGAACTTTGTTACCTGCCTTAGGCTTTAAATTTCCTCATATCACTTGCTAGGGTTCAAAACTGAGCCACATCTCTAAGCAAAATCTACCCAAGATTGAATATGAGGAGAGGGTGAGCCCCTTGTCGATCATTTCTGTGGCTATTTACACTGTTTTTTTTTTTTGAAAAGGCCACTGGACCAGGAATCACAATTTTAAACCCAGTCCATTGCTCGTCTGGCCTTCCTTCCCCCAAATGAGCACCTCCCTGGGCCTCAGAGTCTGCGCCTGAAGTTGAGGTGTTTCAGGTAGGTCATCAAGAGTCTTGCCATGCAAAGGGTGGTATATGGGGGGATGCTGTAAACACAGCATTTGAGACTCTACCCCAGACCTGCTGGCTCAGAATCTGCAGGTAATTTATGTGCACATTAAAATCTGAGAAGCACTGTTCTGTTAGGCAGTACCCGAAGGGTGAAACTGAACCAGCACCTTCCTTCAGTGCCTGCAAGACTGGAGAAGCTGATTGCTCATACATCCTTCTTTACCCTGCAAAGAGACTTCGAGTTGGGCAGTCCTTGGAGCTGAGGGGTGCTAGCTTGGGAGTGGGATGACACAGACAAAAAGAAGCTGTTTCTTCTCTTCTCATACAAGGAGTATTTTGTTCTTGGGTGTTTTGTTCCACTGTGTTGCTGCAGTTTCTTAAGTGGGGTGTAGAGGTCTCCGAGAGCTGTTTTTGTTCATCGATAGTTGTCTGATTGTTGGTCTGTATGGGGGCTGGAGAGGTTCATCTCCTACATTGCCACTTTTCTGTCAGCTGTTTTAGCAAAGTACCGTCCAGGAGCCTGGAGTTCAGTTCCTTTGAAGCCAGTCTTAGTCTCCTGTAACTTCCCTGTCACTCTCCCCTGATTCCTTTTGTGAAGGCCTGTCTTGAAGATGGCCTCAGTGACCTAGTCCCTCCACAGTCGACACTGCCACACTTGAGGCAGAAGCTTCCCCGTCTTTCAGTGACCAGGGAAACTGACGAGGCTGACACATGGTGCGAAGTCAAGACGAGAATGGTGGTTAAGATTCTAAGCAAAGCTCATGCAAATCTGGGTCACTAGACATGTCAGGATCACAAAATAGATTGAACGTTCCAAGAGCAGAGAGTAGCACCGAGCAAGTTAGGGAACCAACAGCAAGGAAAATAGAAGCATGCTGGAAACTGATTTTCCATTACTGCTTGTCAAAAACAGAGGCTGATAGATGCCCAGAAAAAGAGATTATAAATTTCCCTACCTTATTCCCTCCGCTGTTTTGAAGTGGAGTCGGAGCTGTGTTGATTGGCAATTTATTTGTGAATTGTTTTCCAGAACGGGTCTTCTCTTCTTGGCTTTCTCCTGCTCACTAGAATTAACAGTCAGATCTGTGGGCGATGTCCTATTCCTCCAGCCCAGCTCCCTACCCCATTTCATCCCGCCAGAACTGCATTTCAGTAACAGCTCACAAGCTAACAAGCCCGTTGAATTTTCCTTCCTCTTCATGGTAGCATGTCAGTTATCATGGATGCTCATGTATTACTCTGCCAGGAAGCAAGGACAGTTTGGTCAAAAAAAAAAACCACACCCTTGTTTTTTTAATCTTTTACTTTTTCCTCTCTCAGTCATGCCTCAAGGTCTAGTTCAGGAGCTGGGGACTCAGTAGAACTCTGAGACCTCAGCTTAGGAGTGCTCCCGAGCTTCTCTAGACCAAGTGATACAGCCCAGGCAGGAGAGAAGCAGTGTCTCCTCTGTCCATGTAGCTTTTTAATGAGCAGCTAATTAAACAGGTGCCGGGTGGGCTTAGCTCTTTGTAGGGAGGGTCACATGCGCTAACATGTGCCATCCTGGTTCTCCAGGTAAGAGACACAGGGATAATTGCTCAAGGGGAGGTGGGGACGAGGGGCCACACCCAGAGCCCTTATCTCTATAGCCCACTCCCTGAGATTTTCTCCTTATTTCTGACTGGGAAATGCTCCTCATCAACTCTTCATCTTGAAAGCCTTTTTAAAAAACCACAAATCAGGCCTCCCCGGTGGTGCAGCGGTTGAGCACTGGGTTGCGAAGCTGCCCGCAGACTCTGCAGCGCCGGTTCGATCCCCGGCTGCTCCCCGGCCACCGGAGGAGGGTCCCACATGGCGCGCAGACCTCTCCTGCCGCCCGCTGCTCCCCTCAGCAGTGTGCTTTGGTCCTTCTGCCTGCTCTGCTCCCTGCTCTGGCTCTGGTGAATTCTCTCACCCTCCCGCGCTTTTGACTGTACCCAGTGCTTGTATAAATAAATAAAAATAAATCTTAAAAAAAAAAAATTAAACAGAAATTGTTTAAAAATAAAAAAAAAAAAAACACAAATCATTCCTACCTAGTATCCAAGATCCAGCTCCCAGCCCCCTCTTCTGGCAAAGCCCTCCTGACTCCTAGTCACCCACCACTCCTGGTAGCTCAGAGGCTCCTCTCATAGTGTCTTAAAGGAAATTCTTGGGGTGCAGTGGGGGTGTCTCTCTTTCTCCTTAGAGCCCAAGAACCTCAGCTGCACACAGTTGCATCTGCAGAGCACCCAGCATAGGGCCTGGCACAAACACCCATGTTGTGTCCTCCCTAAGATAGGGGGGGGGTGGATGCTTTGTGTTGAAACAACCCAAACAGAAGGCGTGTGTCTGTGTGCGTGTGCACGTGTGGAAATGTCTCTGCCCGTGTTTAATATTCTATTGTGATGGTCCCACTAGAAAACACTTGTAACTTAGTGATGAAGGTGGGGCTGAGGCTCCTTCAGTGGCTCATCAAGCAAGATGGCAAGGCCTTGTCAGGGCTGCCGCAGTGGCAGGGAAAACTCCTGTCAAAACTCAGAAGCCCTGACACCTGATTACCATTTCACCAGCTGTCCGTGCTTTGCTTCTCTCCATCAAAGCCTTTAGCCACTCTTAATGCCCAGCTGCTCCAAACAGGGTCAAGAGGGTTTGGCGTCATCAGAGAGGGGAGAGGGTGTTTGTTTTTCCTGTGGATTCCCTGTGACAGGAGACAACTCTGTCCTGAGGCTCGGGTAAGAGATGGCGGCTGCAGAGCACTGTGACCTGGGAGTTCGCGGGGGTGCGGGGGGCCTACTTTCTGGGTGCAAGCCTGACTTGCCCCTCGATAGCCAGTGACTCTGAGCAAACCAAGGCAAATTGAGGGGTTCAGTTGTTTCCTCACTCTTTGATGTGAGGGTAACAGTAACACTTGCTTCACAGGGCCCCCGGGAGGACGAACCAAGTGCTCAGAGGGGAGGTGTTGGAGTCGCTGTGGGGCAGTGTCAGGACTTGCTGTGTTTGGCTCATGGCTGCACTGGAAGCTCCCCAGTGCCAGGCTGCTCCCCATCTCAAACTTTGTGTTCACACAGACTCCCCACAAGAGAAGGACATGTGCGGAATAAACGAGCATGACAACTTGGATGAAGTTGTCAGTGGGTGAAGAAGTAGGGGCACCCGGGGCTCCGTGGAATTTTATAAGTGTTCAGAGCTGCCAGCCTGACACCCAAGGCAGGTCTGTCCCGGCTGAGGAGTGTCCGCTGAACTGGTGAAAAGCCGTCGTCGTCCAACACTGACACTGAAGCAGGGCAGAGGGTGGCATGGCCTGTGACCTCACTGATGACCCAGAATCAGCCAGCAGAGGTGACAGCAGCTGCAGTTAGATGTGAGGCTGCTGCTCCTCTAAAAGTGCCAAGCTCTAGTTCCTGCTTTCTGGTACTACCAGAGTCACGGGGCTAAGTCATTGCCACATCTGCCATTTGCAGGCAAGGGTTAGCATGGCAGAACTAGAGCTAGCACAGAAAAGAGAAAGGCAGGTGGCCAGGAGTCACCTGGCAAAGTGAGACTCGGTTCTCTGTACCTGTGGTCTGGAGGTCTTGAAAGCTTGGCGTTTGGGCTGCGACAATATCTGCACAATTTGCTTTCCCCTTGGCTGCCTAAACGGGGGGACACGATGTACCCTGGCATTTCACAGGGGGTTGACAGAGCCCTCAAAGGAAGATGCACATGTGTCTGCAGGAGTAAGATTTGCTTAGGGTCTGACTGCCCATTGGTCTCTGCCTGAAATGATGGTGGCCCCGGGATGGTGACGTCACCTTGTGCAGGGAGCTACTGACTACGTGGTACCTCAGGTAGGAGAGCCCAGCCCCAGACCACAAAGGCGACTTAGCTGTCAGAAAGGGTGTGTCATCCTGTCCCTGTCCGCTCTCCCTCTCCCCCTCTTCCACCAGGCTTTCCAGGCCAGTTTGGGTGAGGACCCCCTAGAGAGATGGCTGCCCCGCAACACAGTGGACAGCAGGGTGGGGATCCTTGTTGTTGGGGCTAAACATTGAGGTACTCATCTGCAGAGTCCACATTTTGTCTCCCTTTCTTCCACCATCATCGCCTCCAAGCACAGGCGAGCTTGGTGCCAGCCTTGGCTTGGATTCCCCCAGAACCCCAAGAGAGGATCCCAGCACAAAGGTTTTATCTGGAAGGTGAGCACAGACTATGCCAGTTAGGGAAGAGGTGAAGGGAGGGCAGAGGTGAAGGGAGGGCAGCAGGCATTCCTTTGAGAATGGGTAACTACTTCCCCCAAGAGGTGAGAGAGCTGAATGGGACACTCACCCCCAGCTGCCACGTCATTGGAGGGCTGCTCTTAGGACTGTTAATGTGCCAGCCCTTTCAGCCTGCCCTCTGCAGCCTCAGGCTGCAGAGAAGCCAGGTTTGGAGCAAGGAACCTTGGGGCATCAGTAGCTCCTGCTATAGTTCCCTGGAGGACAGGTCGTCTGGTTTTGTCTTTTGAAATAGATGAAGTTAAACCAGTTGTACAGAGGGAAAACTAATGGTGAAAGCACCCCAAGCATCCGTGGATAGATGGACAGGTTAAAAAAAAATGTGGTAAACTCATATAATGGAATATTATTCATCCTTGAAAAGGAAGGAAATACTGACACATACCACAATCTGGATGAGCCTTGAGAACATTATGCTCAGTGATAGAAGCCTGTCACAAAAGGATAAATACTGTATGCTTCCTCTTTTATGAGGTTGCTACAGTAGCCAAAATCATAGAAACAGAATGTAAGAGTGGGGGCTGGGGGCGTCAGTGTTAAATGGGTGCAGAGTTCTAATTTGAGAAGATGAGATGCATGATGGTGATGGTTGCAAAACAGTGTGAATATACTTAAATGCCACAGAACTCTCTTAAAAATGGCTAAAATAGTAAATTTTATGAGATGTATATTGTACTATAATTTAAATAAAAGGGAGGAAAACCAAGCCCTAATATCTGAGTAACTTCCAAGACTGCTCAGTGGTTAGCCATCCCCAGTGAGTTCAAGGCAGGGCCTGAGGTGTGTGCTGCCACTGCAGGTGCTAGGACCCTCTCAGCCTGTCATCTCGTCAACCCAGGATTCTGCAGCAGTGACAGAGCAGGTTTTCCTGGGTGTTATAGCTAAGATTAATTTGCGATAAGAATAATTTTTTTTGCCTTTTCAGATCGTAAGCTCCTTCAAATGTCTCCCCTCACTCTGAATTTCACTGTTACAGTTTTATCTTAAGGAAGGTGAAATTGACACTTTGAGGACCTACTATGTGCAGAAACTATCATGTGAAGGGAACAAGATCAAAATCTCTCTCAGTTTATGCCTTGTGGGCAGCAGGTAGTGTGAACAGGGCAAGTGACAGCCAAAAATCCAAAGGATGGGTTGATTAGGCTGCTAGGTTAGGGGAGATTAAAGTGTTGAGCAAGGGGTGAGTTATGGGGGTTGGCCTTGGAGGAACTGAAAAGGCAGGGTGGTAGAGAATGATCAACTTTGCTATTTATTTTTAATCCTCTCACTGCTACAAGGACAGTGGTTGGACTGGGTGAGGATAAGGTGCCTGAGCAGGAGAGGTGTTACCAGTCTCACATGAGGGTCAGGATATAGAGACATTTCCACATTTTTGGAGAAAAACACCTGTGAGTCGTAACCTATTTTTAAATAGAATTTGCTATATAGTTCGTTGTTGTAATGAGGTCAGATTTATACAGAAAACAAACTGGAAACCTCATTTAGGCAGTGGGAGGACAAGAGGTTGCCTCTCTCTTGGACCTCTGTCACTGCACCTTCTCTGGTTCACAGGGCTCTGAGAGCACCCCCCCCCCGCATACCTTTATTCACATAAAAGTATCACACTGTCCTATTGTGTTTTTCTGGCATCTTCTGTTTGTGTCGCCCTCTGCTAGATGCTGAGAGGGAAGTAGAGATCTACAGCATTAAGAGTGGTGCCTCCAGAATGCTTGGGGCCTGGTGGGGCAGGTAGGTAGGGCAGCTGAAAAGTTAGACATATGTTTTTATAGCGATCCTGGCAGCCAAAAGTAGGACATAATTAATTGTTTAATGATAAATGGGGTAGAAAATAAAGGACTGGAGGAAATGAGAGAAAGAGAGAGCCCCCTGTGGTTTCCCGAGCCACATCTGAGCTCTAACAAATGCTCAGGATGGGGTTGGATCCTCAAGATGGCAACTGCACAAACAAGAGCAGAGGGTGGGCAGGGTGTGGTGGCCTGGGCGGCAGCATGGACACCTGGCAACTGGGGGAAGGGTTTATTTCTGCCAGAGAGAAGAGGCTGCAGGTTCCTAGGGCTGGAAAGGTGGTGGGACACCAGAGTGAGTGCCAGGGCAAGGGGCTTGTGCCAGCCAGGAAGCCAGGAACAGCTTCTCATCCGTGGGTGATGTGTTCACAACATTGTATTTTGAGAAGACTTAATTGTCCCAGTGGGTGGAATGACTTTGAGTGAGAGGCTGGAATGGAGAAACCATCCAGGAGCTGATGAGAGGATGTTTGGGGCATCAAGACCTGGAGGTGGGCATGGGTACCTGACTGCTTCAGGATGTGGGTCCTCAGCCAAGTCAGGGGCATGGAAAGAACCCAACTTTTCATCTAAGCACCCACTCCATAGCCAGGCAGTCTGTGGCAGAGGGCTCACTGGGCTCCACCGTCCTCCCTGGTTTGGAGCAGGAGGTTTCAGCTCCCTCAGGGAGACAGTCTGTCTCCCTCTGATGAGGGTGGGAGTGAGGTGATGGCCAGTGGGCGGTGGTGATGGTGAAGCTGAGACAGAGAGGCGGTTGGAGACAGAATCAACATCCTCACCTCGCTGACCTCCCTGCCAGGCGGGAAGGGAGCCAGTGATGAAGTTCCTACTGTGTGTGTTAGCTCCTGGGTCTCAGAGTGGGTGGAAGTAGGAGCGGGATCTGTACCAGAGCCAAGCTGCAGGTGAGGGAAACAGGAGATGGTGCGGATCAGTGCGGGCCAGTGGAGATGAGGAAGCCTTGGCAGCGGGAGTCAGTGGTGGCTGTGGCCGGGAGCACCGCTAAGCATGCAGGTGATCAGGGGAGGTGGTGGGAGGTGATGAAGAGCAACCCAGATGGGTGCATCTGAGCCTCATAACCCGGTACAGGCGTATATCACTGGCCAGTCCTCCCTCCAGAAAAGGCATCATGAAAGAGAAAAGAAGAAATACCTTCGAGGCCCATGAAGTAATAATGATGATGAATGCCTTTCTATCCGGAGCTTTGCTTTTTGTGAAATTAGCGAAATCCAGGCTTTCCTAACTCCACCTACCCGGAGTTTCTTTTCCCTGAACATCTCATCCAACCAGTGCTTGAGAGTAATATTCTTGAGCGAGGAACCTGGTGGGAAGCAGCTGTTTCCCACGCCTCTTCATTGTACCAGAATCTACATGTGAGCAAGGTTTTCCCCAGACCAGGGCTGCTCACACGCACCCTGGGACCTTGTTCAGTGCAGATTCCAGTCTAGCAGGTCAGCGGTGGCACTGAGGATCTGCATTTCCACCGGCTCCCTAGTGAGATGCTGTTAGTCTCTGGAGCCACAGTGAGTAGCGAGGCCCTAGGAGGCCTTTTCTAATGATGAGAGGGGAAAACACAGCCGCAGTTAGGTGGCCATAGGTATGAGAAACAGATGGTATAGGCATATCACAACAAAATACCCCCAAAACAAAACCACTACATTTCCAGGAATGAGCTCGCTTCTACCCCAGCACCACGTCCTCCACCTTCGGCCACCCTTTCCACCATGCAAAGCCCTGCGTCTCCATGGGTGTTCTCTGCCTGTACACACCGTGTGCCACCCAGAAGCAGATGTGTGGAGCCCAGACCTCTCGTGCACATTGTAAATTACCTGTGAAAAGTGGTGACACTGTAAATAGATTGGCCCAGTGCCCTGCTGATTTCCTTGTTCTTGAAATGGTCCTGTAGTTCATATGCTAGATGTTTTCTCACCACCACCTCTCTCCCCCAACCCCCCTCTTAAAGTGATTTTCTTCTGTTCCACAGATAGAGACAGAGTGTTTATGAGCACCCTCAAACGCCTCCTTAACACCGATATCTGCAAGTCTGGCCTCAAAAGGCAGGATGCCAGCATCCATTTCACTCATGAGCTGAAGAGGGTCCTTGTAGTTCCACTGGGCTTGAAAAGCACAGGGCTTTTGAGATTAGTGATTCTCAGAGCCTCCCGAGGGCCCCCCTTTGCTAAGAATAAGCTGGATACAAAGACACCAGTGTCCTGGCTTCTCAGCTCCAGGTGGGACTCTCTAGCCACTTGTTACCTATTTTATTTAGTTCTCATCTTCAGGTGATAAGCTGAGAACTTGGGTTATCGTTATCATCATGAGACAGTTTATTTTGAAAAATAAGGTCAATGAAGTGGAAAATAAAACCTTTCAATTCCTGCCTCTAGTCCCACTCCTCACCCCATTCCACTGCCTCCTCTTGAACTTTCTTTGTCAAAAGCAGATTGTAGCATTTGCCAGCATGTTTGGTCTAGATACACCTTGGTCCAGTTGTCATTTTCTCTTTCTGGATTGGTTTCTTCATACCTGCTCAGACACACCAAGCAAAACAGGTTTACCCATAAGCTCTGGCTCCCCCACAATGTAGAGACTAAATTTACTCTAAGCAGGATCGACCCTTCATTTCAGACGATGCAAGTTCTATCGATAGGAAGTGTTATTGGGCGCCGTCTGTGTGCCCAGGGCTGTACCAGGACTGCATATGTGGTAGCCCATGCCGTGCCAGGTGCCTCTGGGAGGTGGGGGGCAGGGGAGCAGGCAGGAGCAGGCACAGATTTGCACAGCCCCCTAGTGAGAGCATTGCAGCCTGCCGTCAGGGTGCCAAGGTGGAGCCTGGCATGTGTCCTTCGCCTGTGTGCTTTGCAGACATCTGTAGCCGGGGCTTCTGTCCAGGTGCATTCCTCTGATGAAAAGCCCCATTCCTGTCCCAGACCTCTGGCACCTTTTCAGGGATTCTTGGTGAGGTGCCTTTTCCCAGCGCCCTCAGCAGCAGGGCTTAGTTCTGGTTCCACCAGCGTCTGGATCTGGTGCTTTCAGTTATGTGTGATTGAATTGGGCACTGACAGCCTCTGACTAGGCGATCTCTGAAAGCTAGGGTATTTAACTCTAAGTAAACTTAGAGTTCCCTCAGAGCATGTTGTACACCTACTAAGTACAAGCCATGGACAGGATGAAGTGGAGAGAACAGAGAGACAGATAAATAAGACACGACCCCAGTGTCTAGGAACTCAAGGGCACCAGCAGTGACGACACGTGTCAGCCCATGACACGTGCCATGTGGCTTTATTGCGTGCGGCGGAAGGCCAGGGAAAGGGAGGGAGCTGGCCGGCAGAGAACTGGCAAGGCCTCCTCTCATGGAGGAGGTGGCATTTGAGACAAGCTGGAATGAGCAACAGGCCTCAGACAGGCAAGGATTTCAGGGGGCCGGGTGTTGCTGGTGGAAGCAGGATGGCCCCCTGAGACTTGGAAGAGAGTCAGTGAGGCGGGGGCATTTGAGGGCCTGGAACTGTGTTGCCATATGGGCTTGGGCAGAACCGGAAGTCTAACTCTTCAAATAATAGAGCCAAGTCTGGAGTCTTAACCTACCAAACACTCAGAGGTGCCCTGATTTAATTCCTCTCCTTGCCCTCGAGGTAGGTTGTATTATCTCCATTTCACAGATGAGGATGCTGAGGCCAGAGAGGCTAAGGGACTTGCTGATGGCAAAGTGAGCACTGAGACCCGGGCAGGTACGCTCAAGAGGCCACAGTCTGGGCTTCCTGTCTTGAGGCTGACCCTAGCATGGGGGACCAGACCTGGTCGCAAGACCACAGTGGTTGACGGCAGTGAGGGCTGCCCCTTATCAGGGCTGAAATGGGGCGTCTCCAGACCTATCAGGCTCTGAGTCTTCACCCTCAAGGTGCCGGAGATGGAGGTGCTTTCTCCACAGAAGGCGGGTGGCACCTCGGCACAGCCACCTCTCCCCACGGGCTGTGTGTATGAGTGTGCAGGGCCTGCTGCGCCAGGGGACCTGAGGCAAGGGAGACTTGGCATAGAAATTAAAACCATCCAGGTCACATCACTTGTGTGTCATTGAGGCAAGCCATAAGTACATAAATACTTGAGCTTGCCATCCTGACTCCAGCTAATATGTTTTAAGCACAGACTATGGGCTCCGGAAAGCAGCTGTGAGGAGCAGAGCAATAAATTGGATTGTGAAAGTGCAGGATAGAAAAATGATTGCGACATTTTTACAATTACCTGGTTTTCCTCCCTCTACAGAGGAGAGAGTGCTTTCTCTTTGTACTTCTTAGCTAGGAAAGGTAAAAATGTATCCAGGTTAAGTCCATTTCATTACTATATCATTATAATCCCATAAGTATTGATCTGGCCACTCACAAACACAGGGTTTCCTGGGGGACCCTCATACCCACCCGCAGCTCTCCTGAGCCTCTCATTCTCACCGTCAGCTGATACACAGGGAGGCCAACTAATGCTCCAGCGAGGGGCCCAGAACCCCACCCGAAGCATCCAACTCCACAGCCCACCCCTCCCAAGGATGAAAGTTTGGTTTCGTGTTACATTACTGCAAAGGAAAGGAAAATAGGTCAATTTTTCATTTATCAGACCATGTGTTCTCACCTCAGGGATCCACACAGCCTCTGGGCCCCCCGAAACTCAAGCACCTGCTCCCTCTGATCGGAGGGGCCGGTTTCCTTCTTTGTGGGGGCGGCAGACCCAGGCAAGTGTTCTGGCATGTCGCTGTTGGCCTTGGCTCCCTGCATGTTAATACGCTCACTAACGTGAACTTGTATCCATTGTACCAAGTACAAGCTGCTTTCTATTTTTTGCTCTTCTACTTAAATTTTCAAAGGATCTAAAATAGCAGTTGTCATTTTTTACCATGTTCTTTTCTGAAATATTTAATTCTTCCTTGGGCAGTTTAATGTTGCATCGCTCAAGGATTAACTTCCATTTTTTAAAAGAGTCTATTAGCCGAGAGAGGCCGAGAATGTATTCACCACGTGGCAGAGACGCGGGGTAGGCAGCACCAGGTGAGAGAAGCAGAGGGGCCCACAACTGTGCCTTTATAAAGCTCCTTGCCCAGCAGCAAAGCCACGACCGACTCCCTTTATTAAACACATACTGATTTTTTAAAAGCAAAGTTTCCTTGCAAAGACCAATTTTAAGGGGATTAATGCCCAATGAATAATGCATCGGGGAAGGAACAACAGTAATACTTAATTGGAAGGGGTAGAATCAGCCGTGGTGAAGTACACCTTCTAGATGCAAAGCGGCTTTCAGAGGATGGCTGGGGTGGGTCTGAGATGTCTCAGAACACAAGGGCAGCCCGGGAACCCCCCTGGGGG
Organism: Talpa occidentalis; assembly: GCF_014898055.3. Classification (NCBI taxonomy): domain Eukaryota; kingdom Metazoa; phylum Chordata; class Mammalia; order Eulipotyphla; family Talpidae; genus Talpa; species Talpa occidentalis. The sequence continues at coordinate 31,287,079 of NW_023600993.1, forward strand.
GGCGGGGTGAGGTTCAAGATCACAGGTGATGCCATTCTCTAATTACCTGACTTCTAAGGACCACCAGAAGAGCAAGAAGGTGAAACATGAGAGATGAGAGCTTTGGTGATGTCTGCCTTTGTATTTAAAGGTCCTAATAAAAAGCTTAATTTCCCCCTCTTAGATAATTAAATCAGATGTTGCTGATCTCAGGTGACTCTAGAACACTGTTGCCTAAGTCTGTCCTGGCCTACAACTCCTGCTCCCCGTGGGCCAGGCCTAAAAAGTTTTAAGTCTATCCCCTCCAGAGGCTGCTTCAGAGGCAGCTTCTGCCAGAGCCTTTGGTGGGGAGCTGGGGTGCTTTTACTGCCTTCTTCCATGTGTCTGTCCTTACTTTCCTGCTCGGGTGTGCAAACTGGACCTCATTTAGTTTTCAGGGTGTGCAATTTTTGTCCAATAGTGTCAGAGTTTGCTCGCAGTGGTAGTAGAAGGGGATGATTTTCTCCCTTAATCCTAATTCCTTTGGTGTTGAAAAGAAAGCCATCAAACTGACATTGGAAATATTCTCACCTGGTCAACATGGGAAAGTAGAATTCTTGGTCAGTGATCTATAAGGTTGATTTCTATAGATCCAGATTGTGGAGTGGTGACTTGCCGGCCCTTGTCAACTGTCATTTTCTTTTGTTCTTGAATAAGAAGCAACAGTTGGGGTCCACATTTAGTACCTTTCCCACTCTGCCCCCCCAAGACACAATGGATACCTATTTTCCACTCTGCCTCAGTGTCATTTAGCTACAGCCGGGCACTCCCATGATGCTCTTTCCCTCCCAGGAAGGCTGGTCCTTCCACTCACATGTCCTGACTGCTCCCTGGCCCCAGGTTTGCAGTATCTTCATGGTCAGGCCCAGAGAACAAGCCCTGACTGGTGTATCCAGACCTTAGGGGACTCAAACCCTGCTGCCCACTGGAATTATCTGGGGAGGAGGCTAGAAACCCTCTCCCGAGGGTTTCATTGATTCTGCAGGGGAAGATCACAGCCCCACAAAATCCATGGTGCAGCCAACTTTGAGAACCACAGATCTCGTCCCCTCCCAAGACAACTTGAGGAAGGTTTCCTTCAGAATAATCCCTGCCTACAGCTGCATCCCCACATAGTTAGCAGAATCTCCAGGTTTTCTGCACTTCCGTTGTTTTCATTTCTTGACACTTACCATTCCACAGCTCAGTTTCCCCCGCAGCCACACACCCCTCCTTGACCATGTTTCTCTGGGAGAAGGTTTAGAGCTTGAAGGGGTATGTGACCTCAGGCTCTTTGTCCAATTTAGTAAATCTGTGGGCTTTTCAATACAGTAACAACGTAGTCGTTTTGGCATATACTTCACCAGGTGCTTTTTTTCCGAACAGCAAGGATGTGTTTTGGCTCTGCTTCTTAAAAGGTTGCCATTTATTTATTTTTAAATTAAGGGTGCTTTGCAGGCCCAAAGACTCCTTTATTCTAGAACTCACCCAGCAGAATTGCTCTAGAAAGTGAGCTAACCCCTTCCACCACTGGAATGTGGGGTCTCTGAATTGTTACCACAGCTCTTTAGTAAATGCCTGCCAATTTGTCAAATGTACTTTAAGAAGAACAGTGCAAAGTTGAGGTATTACTTGAAGTGGGAAGAACAGAGAGAACCAGCTGTCACTGCAATTAGGTATTCCTTGGTATAAGACTAACAAACAGTGTGTCTGAGCCCCATCTTCTTGAACACATCAGCTCCCGGTGTAATGGGAAGCAGAATTCTCTGTTCTGTTTCTGACTCATCTACTCCACACGTGTGAGATGTTAGGTGGAATATCTTCTTTCTCGAGTTTGTCTTTATACAGGCCTCTTACTCGGTTTCAAAGAGATGGAGATGAAGCTCCCCTGAAGAGCCTAAAGATATCATGTAAAATTAAAATGTTATTAATTAAGGTTTCATGGTCTGCTGTGGCCTTTTCATACCAGGGTACAAATCTGCCCTAAAACAGGCACATTCAAGACATGATCTAGCGGAATAAGTTAAAAGGAAAATTAATAATCTAACATATAACTCTTCAGCACTTTTTCCCTAATGGCAAGAGAATTCACATCACCACCTGCAGAGGACAATTAATTGGTCGGAGCACTGTTACTCAAGACAATGCTTTAAAAGCATCTCGCACTGGGCTTTGTGATAAAGGCTAGGGGAATTTCACAGACAGATTCTCAAATAACAGGGTTTTATTTACATTACATAACTTGTACACATTATTTAAAATATTCAAGAATTTTTTTAAGCTACTGGGCTTGTTTCCTGCGTGGCATGATTTTCCTCCCTGAGGCTGTCTGCTGGGGGACACCATGGACAGCCTGTGCCGATGGCCACTGAACCCCTCATGTTTACCCCAGGACCCTCCACTTGCCATCTTTCATAACCGCAGAATGAAGACATGGGGTGTGCCCTTCCCTGAGTGTGTATTTGCTTATTTGAGTATAAGCAGACATCAGTGTTTTACAATCATTAAGATGAAGATTCTCTTCCAGAATGATGGTGGCTCATAAATGAGTGGAAAACAGCCCTCTCTGTGGCTCCACGTTGTTTGTAAGCGTTCCCTTTCCTCACCTCCTCCCAGTCTCCTCTCTCCCCATCTCTGCCCCATCTGTGTCAGTAACTACTATTTACCATGTGGTGTCTCACTCCCCTAGCAGGTGCTTAATCCTTGAGAACTGTATGAATACTTAAGAGATAAAGTCCTATTTTGGGGTTTTGTCATTTATAACCAAAAACCAAAAACGAGGCTCTAGCTCTAAGGTATTGATACAGTTCCCAAATATTAACTGAGCACCTGCTAGGGGAGTGAGGCACTGTTGAGGTGCTGAGGGGCAACACCCAAGAATCAGCAAAGCCCCAGATCTCAGCTTGTATTCCGACCTTTAGTAACTTAAAAAAAAAAAAAAACAACTTTTATTTCAGAATAATTAGAGATTTAAAGAAAGTTGCAAAGATAGTACAGAGGTCCTATGCAACTTTTTTTTTTTTTTTTAAGATTTATTTATTTGTTTATACAAGCACTGGGTACAGTGAGAAGCGCGGGAGGGTGAGAGAATTCACCAGAGCCAGAGCGGGGAGCAGAGCAGGCAGAAGGACCGAAGTACACTGCTGAGGGGAGCAGCGGGCGGCAGGAGAGGTCTGCGCGCCCTGTGAGGCCCTCTTCCAGTGGCCGGGGAGCAGCCGGGGATCGAACCGGCGCTGCAGAGGCTGCGGGCAGCTTCGCAACCCGGCGCTCAACTGCTGCGCCACTGGGGAGGCCCAGCCCTATGCATCTTTTATCTAGTTTCCCCTTTATATGGCACCATATAACCATAGTACATCATCACAACCTGCCATACAGAACTAACATGCATATGCAGAATTATTCGTTGCCACAAAGGTCTTCACACTCATTACCCCTTTACAGTCCATACACCTCACTCCCCCCACCATCCCTAACCCCTGGCAACCACTGGTTCCCATCTCTATAATTTTGTCATTTTCAGAAAGTTACGTAAATGGAATCAGATAGCATGTGACCTTTTCTGATGATTTTGTTTACTCAGCGTAATGTCCTTGAGACCTATCCAAGTTGTGCCAGTGCGTTCCTTTCTATTGCTGAGTCATATTCCATGGTATGGATATACACAGTTTAACCATCTACTATGGAGGGACATTTTGGTTGGTTTGGTTTAGAGCTATTAGAGTTGCTATGAACAGCTGTGTACAGGTTTTCATATGAACATGGGTTTTAATTTTTCTGGGACAAATGCCCAGGAGTACTTTGCTGGTCATATGTATAGATATAAAGAAACAGCCAAATTGTTTTCCAGAGTGACTATACCACTTTAAATTCCTATGGACATTTTTTTTATTTATTTATGCATACAAGAACTGGGGTAGAGGCCAGAGGTGAAGGGGTTGAGAGGATTCACCAGAGACAGAATGGGAAGAACAGGCAGATCCACTGAAATACACTGCTGAGGGGAGCAGTAGGCAAGACAGGATAGGTCTGCTGCGCCATCTGGGTTAGCTCATGCCGGGGATTGAACTCATGCTGAAGTGGGTGGTGAAGGCTCATAGTGCTGAGACTTGACCCCTGTGCCACCAGGGAGGCCCCCTCCTACAGGCATACTGTGAGAGAGTTCCCACAGTCTATCCAGAGTTTTGTGCTGTCACTATTTTCCCTGTAGTACCCATTCCTGTGGTAATGGGTAAGATTAGTGATATCTCATGCTCTCAATTTGCATTTCACTAATGGAATGTTGTATTAGACTTTATTTTAGGTACATAATTGCTAGCCCTATATCCTCTTCGGTGAAATGTCTCTTTGTGCGTTTTGCCCATTTTCTGGTTATATTGTTATATTGTTCTGGTTATATTGATATTAGAAAGTTCTTTGAATATTTAGATTATCATCCTTTGTGGGGTATATGTGACTTCCAAATATTTTCTCCCAGTCTGTACAGCAAAAGATTTTTATTTTGTTACAGTATAATTACCAACTTCATCCCACGTATTTTCTCTTACATTTTCTTAATAAGTTTTATAGTTTTGCATTTTGTAATTATAGCATAAGATGTGGTTTAAGTTGAGATTTGTTTTTTGTTGTGTGTGTGTGGGTTTTTTTGTTTTTTTGTTTTTTTGTTTTTTTTTTTTGCCTTTAGGTATCCAGTTATTCCAACACCATTTGTTGACAAGGCCATCTCTCGAATTACTTTTGCACCTTTGTCAGACATCAGTTGGGTAACAACATGGAATTACTCCTGAGTTCTCTATCATTTATATTGATCCATGTTCTCTCCCTCTGCCAGGACTACAGTCCTTGTTCCTAGAGCTCTGTAGTACATCTTGAAATCAGACAGATTGCTACATCCTCTCCCTCTGTTCAAATTATTTCAGCTATCCTATATAGCTTTTTCTTCTTTATGTAAAAAACTTAGAATTATCTTGTCCATATCTACAAAAGAGAGGCATTTTGTTAAGAATTGCAGAAAATGGTATCAGCTTGGGCAAAATTGAAATCTTGACTATGTTGAGATTTTCAAATCCATCAATATGATATGTCTCCATTTGTTTAGATCTTTTAGTTCTTTCATTAGCATTTTGGGCTTTCAGCATCCAAGTTCTGTACAAGTTTTTTTAGATGTACATGTATTTTTTTTAAGCAATAGTAAATGGTATTTTTAAATTCCGTTTTCACATATTCATTGCTAGGATATAAAAATACAGTTGACCATCTTATACCTATTAAATTTTCCTAGTGTTCTGTGACCTTACTGGACTTCCTTACAAATTCTGGGAGTTGCTTGTTCCTGTTTTGTTTATGTGTTGGAATTTTCTATGTACTCTCATGTCATCTAGAAATAGAAACTGGTTTCTTTCTTCCTTGTTCTTTATGCTTTTTTTCCTCCTTGCTTTATTGTGCCAGTTACAACTTCCAGTACTGTCCTGAACAGGACGGGTGAAAGCAGACATCCTTGCCTTGTCCTGTTTTATCAGGAAAGCATCAGTCTTTCACCATGAAGTATAATATTAACTGTGTAGCAGTTTAGAAATGCTTTTTATCAAGTTGAAGTTATCCTCTATTCTTATTTTTCTGGGTGGGGATTGAATGGGTACCCACTGAATAATTATGCAGTTAATTGATATGATCATGTAAATTTTTTCAGCGTGTTAATATGGTGGTTTATACTAATTGGCTTTTGAATATTGAACCAGCTTGAATCTTGAGAAAACACTTACTTGGCCATGGCATATAATTCCTTTAGTTGTATGATATTCCTTTATATATTATATATTATTTTAAATTATACTTTCCAATGTTACAGCGTTTTACATCTATTTTTCTGAAACAGGTTGATTGTAGTTTACTTTTTTATACTGCCCCTATCTGGTTTTGGTGTTAATATTGGCTGCAAAAGATGAAAAGTATTTCCTCCACCTCTATTTACTGAAAGAAAATGTGTAGAATTGGTGTTAATTCTCTGATAGAATTCTCCCAGGAAACCATGTTGGCCGGGAGATATTTCAGGGGAAATTTAAATTACAAATTCAATTTACTTTATATATATAGAGATTGAAATTACCTATTTCATATCGGGTGAGTTTATGATTTTATGAGGAATTGGTCTTTGTCATCTACATGGTCATATTTTGTTGTTTATTGTAATCTCTTATCCTTTTGATATCTTGGGATCTGTAGGGATATCCTCCAATTTAACTCATGATATTGATAATGTTTTCTTTTTTGCTCTGTTTTGCCTAGGGTTTTGCCTATTTACTTGATCTTTTTCAAAGAACTAGATTTTCTCATTTTCTTTTTCTATTTTCAACCTCACTCATTTCTACTATTTAGTTAGTTATTTTTCTTGCTTTGGGTTTATTTTGCTTTTCTTTTTCTAGATTCTTGAGGGTAAGAATTTAGATCATTATTATTTGACACTTTTTTCTAAAACAGTTGTTCTACAAATTTCCCTCTTGGCACTGCTTTACCTGTATCTCCGAGTCTGATATATTGTAGCTTCATTTTATTTGGTCTGTGTATTTTATTTCTTTTGAAACTTCCTCTTTCAATCATGATTCACTCAGAAGTCTTTTTAGTTCTCTATTTCCAGTTTGAATCCATTGTAGTCAGAGACATACTCTACATAGCTCCCTTTTTTTGAAGGGAATGTCTCTAGATAATATCTTCCTTTATATGTTCCTATGGGGATTTGAAAAGAATGTGCATTTTGCTATTATCATGTGGAATGTTCTATAAATGTTGATTAGGACCTGTGAAGGTGATATGTTAAGGTCCTCTGTGTCCTTGTTGATTTTTGTGTATTTCTCTATCAACTTTTGAGGTAGGGATTATGGATTTCTCCATTTCTCCTTTTAGTTCTATCAGTTTTTTATTCATATTTGCTGCTCTGTCGTTTGATACATACACATTCAGAATTTGTTTTCTTGATTGACCCTTCTATCATTCAAAAACTTGTTCTTGTTATCAGTTGTTACATGTGTGTATAAATTTTAGGAGCACATTTTCACAACTCTATATGTGCATATGCTTCACTCACCCTCCACCATCTCTACTGCCAATGGCCTATCCTTTCCTCCCTTCTCCTATTCCCTTGAGTAACTGGTATATTTTTCAGAATTTAAGAATTATTTTTGCTGTGCCTTGCCAGTGTGTTTTCTGGTTATTTATATTCCACAAATAACTGAAGCCATCTGATAACTATTTTTCACTTTCTGACTTATTTCACTTGGCATAATCACCTGAAGGTCCATCCATGTTGTCCCAAGAGGCACTATTTCATCTTTTTTAACAGCTGAGTAGTATTCCATCACATATGTATTCCACAATTTCTTCATCCAGGTACCCATTGACCCATCTTTCATTATGTCATGTTCTTTTCTGTCTGTCTCTGGTAATTTTCTATGCTGACATCAATGTAGCCATCTTGTTAACTTTTGAATGATTATATGTTCTTTTCTGTACTTTTATTTTTTTATCTATCTTATAGACAGCAGATATTTTGATCTTTTTTTAATTTACTTTTGACTTTTTAATTGGTGTATTTAGACCATACACTTACTTATGGATATGTTAGGCCTTCAATTGACCTTTTTTTAATGTTTGTAATTTTTTAAAATTTCTGCCTTCAATTTTTTTTTTTCTTACATTGTTGTTCATTTTCATGCAATATTTGATTTCTCCCCTCAGGTATAATCCCCATAAATCTCCCATCATCACCTCACCTGTGACTCATCACCATAGTCCCTTGTTCTGCTTTCTTTTTATTATCTTCCTGTGGATTAATTGAATATTTTTAGAATTCCATCTTGATTACAGTGATTGTCAGTGTTTCTATTTGTGTGTGTGTGTGTGTGTGTGTGTGATTTATCACAGCTTACTGTGATCTTACCATTTTGAGTGAAATATAAAGTTTTTATATCCTCCCCTGTTTTTAATTGTCTTGACTATTTCTTCTGCCTACTTTTGGAACCACATCAGACAGTTTAGTACTTTTGTTTCAAACATCAAGTATAACTTAGAAAATTGAAAAGTGAATAATATATTGTATGTGCCCATATTTTTGCTTGTTCCATATGTCCTCCTCCTGATGTTCCAAGTTCCCTCCTTTTTCATTTCCTTTGTGTTTAGATAACTTTATCAATTCTTACAGAATTGGTCTTCTGGTAGCAAATTCTGTTTTCCTTCATCTGAAAATGCTTTGATTTGCCCTTTACTCCTTGAGAATATTTTCACTGGATATAGAATTTGGGGCTTTACAATTCTTTGAAAAACACTTGAAAAATGTGCCATTTTCTCCTTGGCCTCCTTGGTTCCTGATGAGCAATCTGCTGCCATTCTAAATCTCTTCCCTTGTAAGTGTCACTTCTATCTTGATGCTTTCAAGATTTATACATCCTTATTTTTCAGAAATTCGACTATGATGTGTCTTGGTGTGAATTTTAGATTTATCCCATGTGGAATTCACTCTGTCTCTTGAATCTGTACATTTCTTTTGCCAAATTTGTGGGAAGTTGTCAATTATTATTTGAGTACTTTTCAGCCCTGCCCTTTTCTCCTTCCAGGATTCTGAGACATAACTGCTAGATCTTGTCATAATCCCACAGCTCCCTGTTTGGTTTTGTACTCCAGTCTATTTTCACTCTGTCATTCAGGTTAGGTAATTTCTGTTCTGTGTTCGAGTTCATTCATTGTTTACTCTGGCTCTGCTGTTCTACTCTTCAGTTCATTCACCAAATTCTAACTCATTATTAAATTCTAAAACTTTCATTTGGTTCATCTTTGCATCTGTATTTCTTCACTGAGACATTGTTCTTTCAGTTTGTTTCAAGAATGTTCCTAATTGCTCACTGAAATACTGGTAGTTTTTTGATGGCTGCTTTAAAATTTGTCAGGTAATTGTAACTTCTGTCATCTTGGTGTTGGTATTTATTGATTGTCTTTATTCAAGTTGAGACTGTCCTGCTTCTTGGTATGAATGACTTTCAATTGAAACCTGAATGTTTTGGGTATTAAAGCCCTGTTTTAGGTGGCTTTTTCAAACACTACTCCACCATGAGGAGGAGTGGCATTGCCTCTTTACTGGCAGGTTGATGAAGTCCAGATGCCCCATTCAATCTCTGTTGACACCCAAGGGAGAAGGTAAATAATACATATGGGATAAATACCTCCTATATCTAGGCATTTACCCAACAAGTTAGTAGTTTTAAAACATTCTCAAGATGATGGTCTTAGATTTTGGAGAAGACTCACATACTTTGAAAACAATTATGTTTTCCTCTCCAATATTCACATCTCACTTCATTTTCCAGTCATACCTTGCCCCAGACCTCTGGTGGGATGGAGAATGGCAGTGGTGCTGATGGGCATTCAGCCCTCTTCTACTCTTTCAATATAAAGTAGGTTGTTCTATAGGTTTCTGCTTCTGTCCTTTATCAAAGTGTTTTCTCTGAAGTTAGTTTATTAAGAATTTCTATCAAGAACGGATGTGCAGGGCCTCCCCGGAGGCGCAGCGGGTTGAGCACAGTGCTGAGAAGCTGTCTGCATCCTCTACAGTGCCAGTTCGATTCCTGGCCGGCCAAGGAGATTCCCACATGGCGCTGCAGACCTCCCCTGTCTCGCCCACTGCTCCCCTCAGCAGTGTATTTCCATCGTTCTGCTCCCTGCTCTGTCTCTGGTAAATTCTCTCACCCTCCTGCACCTCTGGCCTGTACTCCAGTGCCTGTATAAATAAATAAATCTTAAAATATATATATATCCTATTTGAAAAAAAAAAAAAAAGAATGACTGTGCAGGGCCTCCCTGGTGGCGCAAGGGGTTAAGAGGCAACCTATGAAGCTGTCCACAGCCACAGCAGCACAAGTTCAATTCCCCGGTCAGCCAGGGAGAAACCCACATGACGCAGCAGATCTCTCCTGTCTCACCCACTGCTCCCCTCAGCAGTGTATTTCAGTCAGTCTCCCTGTTCTGTTCCCTACTCTGTCTCTGGTGAATCCTCTCACCCTCCCGCCTGTACTCTAGCTCTTGTATGCATAAATAAATCAATCTTTTAAAAAAAAATGGATATGCAGTTTTATTAAATGCCTTTCTGAGTGTATGAAGATGATCATGTGGTTTTGCTCCTCTGTTCTATGAGTTCAATTCTAGTAATATATTTTTGTAATGTTGAGTTTTTCTTGCATTCATAGGCTAAACCCTCCTAGGTCATGGTATATAACTCTTAAGATGCTACTAATTTTGATTTATTGTTATATTTAGGATTGTTGTTTATATATACATTAATAAGATTGTGCTTTTAACCCCAGCTTTGTGCCAAAACTGATGACTTGTTTCAGATGGGGTGTATATTCTCTCTGCTGTCTTGGGCCACTCCTGATGGTCACTATGTTAATTTCCAATTATTAATTGTCTTCCTATGTAAGCATTTTGAGTTGAACTCTGATCTGTACTTTGCTACTTTCGTTTTTGGTATCTAGGTTATACTTGCTTTATAGAATAAATTGAGAATCTTTACATATTTTCTATGTTCGATAGAAGTCTAGCACAGCAATTAATGTGTACTTTAAAGGTTGTTAAAAGTATGAAAAAGACAAAAGGCAGTGAATAATCAAACACCTGGGCTTGGGACCTGGGGCAGAAGCTGGAAAGGGGGGACTCTTTGCTTACCTTAAAATTTTTCTTTTCCTATAGTTACTGACCTTTTTCAGGATTTCTGCTTCTTAATGAATGATTGTAGTAATTTATAAATGTTTCTAGAAAATCATTCTATTTTTCCCCAGGAACTTCAAATTTATTGGAATTTGCACATGTAGTCTAATAATTTTGAAATCAACCCCATGTCTATAGTTATATTACTCCTAGTTCTTTTCTATCTACCTTTTTTTTAATCTTACTGGTATCTTATCACTAAATACCTTTTGGTTTTAGTGATAAAGCCAACTTGTTTGTTTTGTTTCATCAGCTTCTGTTTCTATCTTGATTCTTCTACTTTGTTTAGCTCATTTTCAAAAGATTTTTTGAGATGATGGTTTAGTGCATTTTCAATCTTATTTTCATATGCATTTAAAACTGGAGTCCCTCTTTGATGCAACCTGTAAATTATGACTAAGTGCTGTCATGTCATTCATTGTTATATGGTCTCTAATTTCAGCTTTGATTTTCCTTTATAAATTACTCTGAGCTCCAAGAAACCTTGTAAGTATCTTTTGAGGGTTTTATTGACATTTTATTTGGGGTCAAATACTTAAGTCGGATTTTCAGTGTTTCATGGAAATTTAAACATGCTTCATGGTTGTGTGTTCAAGTCATCTTTATCCTTACCTATTTCTTTTTTGTCTACTTGATCTGTCAATTTCTGGGAAAGCTGACAAAGTTTACAGTGTGATCTTGGATTTAATAACTTCAACTTGCATTTCTAACATTGCCCTATGCTAGGGTGTTCAGTGAAAAGTTTTGTGATGTTATCTTCTGAATTGTATCTTTTATCCATGTAAAATATTTCCATGCTTTTGGCCTTCAATTCTATTTTTGTTTGATATTAATACTGCATTTTTTGCTTTCTTCTGGATAATACTTCCCACCAATAGTTCTATTTCATGTCACTTTTAAGTCTCATAAATAACACAATTTGGTTCTACTGATAGCCTGAAAGTCTCTCTTTTAATAGGAGAATTAAACTATTCTTATCATAACTATTGATGTTTTTGAACTCATCCCCATCATTTATTTTCATTTTCTACTTCACATGCTTTTCGATGTTTCGTTTCTTGCCTCCTTTTTCTTTATTGCTGTAGTCAAAATGGCTTCTTTTTCTTTTTTCCTTAAGTACTTGGCAAATTCTGTATTTTATCCTTTAGTGTTGATAGGAAACTATAAATTTAATCAGAATTTGTAATCTGTTCCCCCCATGAGACAAAATCTTCAGCACATTTTTAAATTCCGGGTACTCTGCCCCTGATGGCTCTGCTTTCTCAGCAGCCTTTCCTTGCTCTTTCAATCACTATCAGTCTGGAGACAGCAAGAGTGTCTGTGTTAAGTTCTGTTCTCTGCACGGGAGTCCAGTTTGTTATTCTTGTCTTTCCCTATTTGCCAAGCATTTCCTCACATCTCATAGCTATCATGTGATCCTTCAGCAATCATATGTCTCAGTCTCCCCTCTAGGTCTCTCCCCCGAATGGGAGGGGTGGCTAGGACCACAGATCAGTTAATGGGTGGCGTGACTACCTGGGAAGAGAGCAGCCAGCCAGCTGGAGCCCTTCATGGGGCTCCATGGGGATAGTCTGTTCTGAAGTGGAACAGAGCAGTGGGAAGAACTGTTTCTCATCTCCTCGCCTTACTCCCACTATCTGCTAAGGCACCTTGTCTTCTTCCTCTGACTAATGTTCTAGACTCAGTTTCCAGGAAGCAACAACCCCTACCACATCCAGAACCAATTCCCAGTCTTCTCTCAGAGCTATCCCATGAATCAAGCCCGGGGAGAGCTGCACCCAGCCTTCCACACACTGGGGAAGGAAGGGGCAGGAGGAGTCAGTCCAGGTATTTGGAGACCATTTGCCCTATAAGTGCCCCTACAGTCTGCCGACTGTCCAGACTTGGGGCTTTCCTGGCATATTTTTAGAAAGATTCTTACCTCTGCCAGGCCTACTCCTTTTTCTATAAACCTACCCCTACCTGTTTTCCATCTTCCAGAAATTCTTCACTGTGTCTGGGGCACTGATAGTGCCCCTTCAGTGTGATTAAGGGTCTATTTCCTTTCTCAGTAAGGGGAAGAGAATCGTGCTTAGCCTACCATCTTGAACCAGAAGTCTGGAGAGAGTTTAGGTGGCCACAAACAAGTGGCTTTCTTAGTGAGGAAAACAAATCACTAAAATATTTTCCCTATAAATCGTTCCACAAGAGGCATCCCATCTCCTGTACCTCTAAGCCGTGGGAATAATGTGAGCACCGAGCAGTTCTCTTCGGCAGTTCATATGAAGCAGTGAGCTGCTGGCTGCCCACCGGAGGCTGGGGGTGGGGCTGCCGTATGGGCCTCGCGGTCACGTACACTAGCTGCCTCCCTCTATGAAAATGTAACTATTAGCAAATGAAATTAAATATTTCAGTTGCCTAGTAACTAATCCAATCTGAGAAAGCAGCAGAAATAGAACACATAAATTTAGAACTTTTAGGCCACGTGCCAAGTGAAATATTCTTGCTTGTATCCTTTTGATCATCTGTCATTTGAATGAAAGAAAGAGCATTTTAGTGTCAAATAGGCAACATTTCTGTTGACTTTACACACTGAGAGAAGATACCCCTTTGAATAAATGTGAGTGCTGGGTAGGCTGCCCAAGGACTTCTAACTAGAAGACACTAGCCCCTCCAAATTACCAAATAGGGGCAGGAGCAGGAAGAAGCTCTGTTTACTAGAAATTCATTTTTCTCACTTAATTAAAAAGCCAAAGGGCATTTTGCAACTTAAGCCACATGCTGCTGTTGGAGGAACTGTACAAACCATCTGCTTTACCCATTTTCATATAAAACAAAAACATTACTTTCCCTCCCAAAGCAGCCTTTCAGCAAGAAAAAGAAAATTAAACAGTTTTAAGATTATATAGTACATGAAGTAATTACTGGGATCATATACTATTAGAGCTTAAAGAAATATTGTGATAAATTGACATTAAATGTGATGTCAGTTACTTCAAGTATTACTTTTTTCTGCCTTCTCATAAAAGAAACCACCCAACTGCATATATTTACAGATGACATGTTTAAAAATAGAAAGGAAAAGAGAAAATGAAAAATTACTTCCCCCCAAATAATTTGAAATTTAGAGTTGTAAGAATAGTACAACGAAATAGTACAATGAAAAGAATTAATGACCCACATTAATTGCATTATCACTTTGCTCCCTCTCATACATACACACATATACACAGGTATATGCATATACATACAAACATCTTCTCAGACCGCTTGAGAGCTAGCTTATCTTTAAACATTTCAGCTTATTTCCTGAAAACATAAGTATAATTATTCAAATGAGGAGATTTGACAATATAATAATATCATCGTGTTAATACAATTGTATGGTATTGTGCTGCTTGCATCGGTGCAGTATCCCAATCCATATTCAGATCTAGCCACTTGTCTCAATAATGTCCTTTAAAGCCATTTCTTTTTCCCTCGGCCCAGGATCCAGTCCAGCGGTGCTCTCTGCACTTAGACGTTCCTCCTCTTTGATCTGCCATATCCTGAAACAGTTCCTCAGCTTTGTCTTTCATCACATTGACATTTTTTCAGGCAACAAAGACTCTCCCTCACTTGGGGTTTTCTCTTTCCTCAGGATTAGATGAAGACATATCTTTCAATCAGTCATTGCAATATTCTCTTAGAAAATCTAAACCCTTCAAGGGTCATCCAGTTGAAGACTACAGACCACAGACCTGTCACCCCAAAGCCCGACTGGGTTAAACATGGCTCTTGGTGGGAGTGGCAGGCACCATGTGCCAAGGGAGCCCTGGCTCCCTGCTATGTCACCACTGGCCATGCAGTAGGTGTTTTCTTTCACAGTATCCAGGGACTTGTTCTGAAACTGGAAAATACTCATCTGTGCCTAAAACCCATTTCTCCTGCCCTTATGAGTGTAAGGGGGAAAAAGAGGGGATGATGTAAATCTCATTGTAAAAAGGCCAGACACCTTCGTAAAAACATTGCGGCCAACTAGATCATTCTTCTGTTACAACTAACCAGCAAAGGAAGCTTTCAAACTGATACCAGCTCTAGCTGCTTAACCAAAGAAAGGTTAGCCAAAAAATGGAAGGGCTGAGAATGCTGAGTAAACATCACTGACAATGTGAAGAGAAATTAGTAAGCAAGACTTCAAAGGGGAAGTTCACATGCAAGCTGGTAAATTAAATATACAGCCTGATCATCTTCAAGTCAACGTTTACCTCACACCCAGGTTTTCACAGATGAGTTAAAGGTTAGAAAAAGGTTTTGTGGCAAGTGCAAATTTATATTTGCACTTGGTTGTAATAGGACAAAGGAATATTCAGAGAACTGTCTGTGGACGGAAAAGGTCTGTGTCTTCCAGGACCTCAGGTTTTGCGCCACCGGCACATGCATGCTATAGAGACTCTGGACATGGGACACAGTCCTGCTTAGCCTCTCCCGAGCTCTTTGTGCCCAGCCCTGTTACTATCTACACATCATTTCTTCTCCCCTTGTTGGTCTTTCCACAGTTAGTTCCAGGCTTTAGAATCAGACAGGAAACCTCACAGCAGTTATCTCTGGACTGTGATGCCAGGGGCCTCAGGCTTTTAACCATGATACTTAGTGCCTGGGTTCTCACCTGCTCTCATGGGGCTTCCATGAGAATTTCCTAAACTGCTTCTACATGCCCTGGCTCTGGGCAAAGATGGGGGTACTGCCAAGATCCAGGGTGGGCAGCTCTATAGAACAAAGATGTTATTCATTCATTCAACAAGCATGTCTTGAACCTTTGTTGGGATGATCCTGGGCGCTGCTCTTGGAGCTGGCGATACAAAAGTGAGCAGGTCAGACCACCCTCTGGGACCTGCCTCCAGGGGAGGGTCATGTGACAGGCTAGGAAATAAAGACAGAAGGAGAGTTCCAGACAGCAACAAGCAGGCTAAGGTGAAAGGAAGCTGGGGAAGGGGGCAGGGATGGCTCATGTACTTGCCGGCTGTCCATTTCTCCTCTGTGCTGCCTGCTCTGGCTGTGGGTTTTGCTCTGGTGTTTCTCTGCCCAGGCTGGCTGCCTGCCTGCCCTCTCTTTTCCCTCAGACCCAGGATGAGTATGTGGGGACGTGGATGCCAACAGGGCCTTTGTGATGATCTAGGAGATACTTAAGTCCTTTGGGGTTTCTTGGAGACAAAATGGGCTGTGTACATCTTACACAATCCTGTGTCAGGGAACTGAAGAATCCATTTGATAATCTGAGAAGTTTCTTCCTGGAAAAACAAAAAGGTCTTGTTTAAGGGAAAACCAATAGAGCATTATTATTTACTTAACCTAATTTTTATATGAAAAACAATCAGAACTATATTCCACAATTTTAGAATATTGTTTTGCTTATACGTTCTAGACATGAGGTGACTGTACCATATAGTCAGTTCAAGTGATTTTCTGTAACTCTTAGGGACAGAAGTGAATGAATGGTAATCAGTTGCTAACCTCTGGTCAGATGCAAGTACCTCTTACATTATTTATCTTTCAAAAGTTAGAGGTTAAAATTATGACTTAAAACTGGGTGTTATTTTCTTACATCATTTCAAAAGGTCACGTCTTTTGAGCTGCTAAGGTGTGAATGTTTAGCGTGCATTCGGCGTGTCTGGCTGGGGCCTGGGAGGAAAGATACAGGGCCAATACAGGGCCCTGTATTGGCCAATACAGATACCAATACAGGGCCTGCCTGTATTGGTCCAGGGCCTGATGTTCATAAGCCAAGTCACAAAGGATTCTCCCCCTCTGGAGTCAGCTTGAGATAGTTGCTCTGTGGCGTGAGCAGTGCTGTATCTGTGTGTTCCAGAGGCGCGCGCTCTCTTATGCTTCCAGTAGAACTGGACTCACTGGGGGGTGGCCAGGCAGGGACAGAACCGCTGCAGCCATCAACCCACAGCTTTGGCTCAGCTGGGACTGGGTGTCAGCATTGCACTGACGCTGAGTCCCTGGTGAACCTCACTCCCCCTGTGACCCTCAACCTGTTGTGAGAACTGGGGGCTTCACGGGCAGCCCTGGCCAGAACATCCCAAGGCTTAACAGTTTGAAGGGAAACTGGCCAGAGGACTTGATGCTGGCACAAAAATCTTGCAAACAGCAAAGGTCCAGTGAAGAGCTGAAGCAAACACAACTTTGTGTTTCCAGCCAAGGTGGGGGACACCAGAGGCCTCTCTGGAGAGACTGTGCCCACATAACTCTCACCAAGATCAACAATACAAGACAGGAAAGGGGGTGAGTGACAGTTGGGAGCAGGCTTCAAAGCTTGAAAATAGAAAGTCCATCAAGAGCAGGCCTCCCAAATGGCCAGGGCACTGATTTCACCCCAGGAACACCCAAGACAGGGTTTCTCTACCCCGCCTGCACACCAGGTCCCTAAGCAAAGCAAGCATAAAACTGGCCAAGTCCCAGTGTCGTCGTGATTTCTGCCAATCTGTAACAACCCCCGCCCTACCTCACGGTCCCTCCTCCTGTGTCCCAGGCCTCCGGATGGCCAGCCACGGCCTAGAAAGTACAGGCCAGAGCAGCCTCCTCCTCCAGAGACAAACCGAAAAACAGAAAAAAATCAGTCCATCTTCCATTTGCGGGAACCTTTAATTACTTTTACTTTGTGATACAATGTAAAGTGTCTGGAAAGATAAAAGCATAAACTTGGGGAGCTGAAGAGAATGAAGGGTAGTGGCATGCGGCGTCCACTGTGCACTCAGCGACTGTCAGGCTCCAGCAGGGAGCATCATTGTCCCTTGGTAATTATGCGCATCCATTAGCGTGGCAGCCACTCTTTGTCAGAAGCTGTTGGTGACAGTCTCCTCCAGCACACAGCTCCGTGGCCTGCAGTTCCAGGGCCCCAGCATAGCTCCCGAGGGAGATGCCGCCGATAACAGCATATTAAAGACAGAGCTTGTTGGGGTTTTGTTGACTTTTTTTTTTTAAATCTCAGATGCAGTTGCAGAGGCAGAAAATGTTTATTATGATTGTATAGACATTGCTGACAAAAGCTTCGCTCTGGAAGGAAAATTAAATGTTGCTTTCATGGATGAAAACGGTGGGGGTGGGGGCTGGCAAGGGGCAGAGGGTTGGGAAGGGCAGGGGAAGTGTCATTTCCTTTCCTGTAGGAAAGAAAAATAAGGGGCAAGCCATAAACATAGCTTCATTCCCAAGCCAGCAATTCTTACTCTTAATATGTTTTGTCAGGCAAGTCTTCAATACAGATTAAAATGAAATGCCAAGTAATTTCCACCTCTTGGCCGCTCACGTCTGCACACAATGGAGAGTGTTTTGATGAATGTCAGTTAATGGCACTTGCACGCTTGTCGATTCTGTCCCAGCAGCAAGGACTAAGGAATGGGGAAGGGGTGGGGGCTGTGTGTGTGTAAAGAAAAGGACAGGGCAGATCAGGCAGTCATCTCTTTCCCACTGATCCCATTCGTGATAACCCGCATTGAAAGTGAACCAAAAAACAAAAGCTGGATGCCGAGATCAGATGACCCTTTGTTGTTAATTAAGCTCAACGCAATTACATGATTTCAAAGAGCTGAGTCCACTCGCAGGAGGATTTCTTTGCCTTTAGGATGGCTTGTCAGACAGATTCTTGTCCAGGAAGGAGAGGGGCAGCTGCATTGCTCGGATGGAAGCCTGGCCTAGCCAGGGTGTTTGCGGCAAGTCTCCCAACAGCTGCAAAGTCTCCCACTCAGCTCTGTCCTGACAACCCAGACTGCAGAGCCACAGGCCCAGCCACGTTACCTCATTGCCCCGCACATCACTGCCTTTGCTGCTCGCATTCTAACCCCCCAGTGTGGGGTTAGTTCCAAGAGTAGAATAAAAACCGTCACCCAAGGTGACACCTTCCTCGTGACTGGCATGTGCAATCTACTTCTTTCTTTCATCCTCTTCTTCAGTTTGAGCAGGAGGATTATTGGGACTAGGAGCTTTAGCTGGCAGTGACTCTGGGTACAGTTGTGTAGCTCGAACCAGCCTCGCGATTCGACATCAGTGCTTACATGGCTTCAGTTTGTAGTGTCCAAACCCAGGTTCCTTGGATGATGAGTCAAAAGAAACTCTCACAGGAATGCTCGGGACCTGTGTGGAAGTTCTCTCCCCATGACCAGAATGGGTGTCCAGGGCAAGGACGATTGGCTGAGGTGGGACGGGCTCACCTGCTGTGGCGAGCAGTTAATGGCACTTGCGTCCCATGCTCTTCTGGTTTGATCCCTGTAGCAACCTCTGAGGTCACCATTGCCACTTACCATGAGCTGACTGAGCTTGCATCTTTCCCACACCCCTCTCCCCACCCTTAAGGTGAGGTATCAAGGTTGTGGGTCTGTCTGGCCCAAAGTCCCAGCTCTCTCATCAAAACCTTATAGTTGGGAAATTTAACTTAGAATTTGAGCTTGCTTTAAAGGAAAACAAAAGTTAGGGAAAGTAGTTCTCAATATGCTGCACACTGGGATTGAATTGTCTTACGTTTCTTAACTTCACATGCTTCTGGTCAATAATTTGTCTCAAAGCAGCAAATGTGATTTCTGAGAGCAGAATCCACTCCATAGAGGGCTGCTTTGCATGAAGGACTCACACACTTTCTCACTGACATTTCAGAAGCAGTGTGAGTTTAATTTCTGGATAATCTAAAAGGTTAATTTTGCTGCCAATGCAGGCTTTTCAAAACAAAAGTTTAAGGCAGTACTTCTAAATCAGGAATAAAATAGAATGTCGTGAGTTGGTCTCCCTTCTGTACCAGGGTCACCTCCCCCCTCCAAGAAGCTAGGTCATCACCTCCTATGCTTCCTTGAGCCACCCAGGGGCCTGTTAGCTGGTGAGAGAAGCTGAAACGGCCCCAGAGGTGATGCCTAGAAATGCCTGTGGCCATGGCTGCAAGGAACCCCACTGCCCCGGGGTACAGGCTGCTCACCTGGACTTCCTGCCCACTCAGGGCTATGGATGGGCTGCCTCATTCTTTGCTACCTCTTCACCTTGCTGATCTGAACCTATTCAAGGAGTATAGGAATTAAAAGCATTTACTGGGGAGCAAAATTTGCTTCAAATGAAAGTTAGACATTTACAGAATACAGATGGCCCCTAGCAACCTGTGCTTTTCACAAAGCTTAGTTTGCTCTAAGTCCTGCCGCAAACTGGTCTATTCCCCACCTGCTCACATCCCATTTTAGTGCCTCTCAAGGACAAGCGGAATGGAGGACGTCAGGTGTACCTTCACCTGAGGCTTGTCTCATGTCACCTTTCTCTCTAGCTTTCCTTGAAAGTTTTCTCTTCTTCTGAACCCTCAGGTTTGCAAGTAAGGGGACAAAGGAATAGCGGGGTAGATTGTGGGCGTGATGCTTTGGTTAAAATGCAATGAATGCATCATTGTCCGTTTGTTTTCCTTGTTTATTTTGTTTTTTTTTTTTTTTTTCTGTCTAAGGATGTGAAGGGGAGGAGAGAAGGGACAATTGAGAGCACCTCCGCCCTAAAACAAACTTCATCCTCTCGACACCTGTGCTTAAAAGGCCAGGGAAAGCTTGTCACTAGAAGCATTGCATCAGACGAGCTCTAAGAGGCACTTAGAGTGCTGTGATAATGTGAGCTGTGCGCTGTCACTTTGTCTTAAGGAATATGCAAATGCAGGCCAGACCAGCAGCATGTGCCCAGCCAGGTGGAATCTCCCACCTGGCAAGCCCACCCGCCCCACCTGCAGTTTTTCAGCCCAGGGTTAAGGCAGCAGCAGGTCAGCAGTAAGGTAGACCTTCTTTGGGCCAGAATGGCCTCCTGGGAATTCAGCTGACACCCAAGTGTGCCTTTGCCTAGCTTGAAGTTAGAATGACTATAACAGTGGCCATTTTCTGGTAATTTCTTACAGAAAGAAGGAGACTGGATGGCCCATTTTGTGTCCAGAGCAAGGATGAAGAGGCCAGTGATATCGCTACAGGTCAGTGGGCTTTTCTGTGCCATCTGACAGGGTACTGAGTTGACCAAAGCCTGGGTCGAAGGGAGGACACGTGATGTCTGATTCTGAGGATGTTACTCCCATTTTAGCAATAGAGAAGCTGAGGCAGAGAGTCCCCTGGGAGCATGTGGCCAGCACTACAAGGCTTAGGAGGCAGCAGGGGAGCCTCTGGGCTGAGGCTCAGACGGCTGCATCCTTATGCCTATGCCCGTCTCCACCCTCCCGGGCATCCCCATGGAGGAGGGGCTCTTGATTGTTTTTCTATGTTATAGACCCCTTATCATGACATTGTCTTTAAATGCTTACATTCCGATACCTAGGGTTCAAAAATGTTTTACTTTGAGCAGTCTCAGGGATATTTGTCTTAACATTTCCTGTTCAATTTCATCAGTGAATAATGGTCGACTTTTTTATAATAGTGTTGCCAAGGAAGCTGCATGGACTGCCCCTGCATTCTTCCCCCTGACTTGGTCCACCCTGCTATCCTGGTCCTCTAAATAATATCCCACCCCAAGCACTGAACACTCCATTTACAGGAAAACCGCCCCCTACCCCCTGGACTCAGAGGCACCTTGGTGATGTGGTCCCTGTGGCCACAGTACCCAAGGAATTCACCAGCTACCCTGGGTCTTCTTCAGAGGCCTGTGTCCTTGAGCTGCCAGCGGTGTGCCCAGCACTAAAGCCTGGGGAGCAGACCCCCGTGGGCACTGCTGCCAGCCTCCAGAAGCCAGTTTAAAACCACAGGAAGACTCCCACTGGTGATTTGTCCCTCGAATTTGCCAGTGACCTCTGTAGATAATGGCTGGGTGATCTCCTAACAGCCGTGAACAGGGCCTGCAGGGGTGTGAGCACAGGTGTGAGCCGGCAAGTCCCCCAAGCCAAGGCTGTGAGAAGAGGGCACGGACTCACCCTTCCTCCCAGTCTGTCCCTTATCCTGTCCTGAGCCTCCCGTGCCAGCAAGGCCACGCATTCTTTTCAAAGCAGACCACCCCCCCTTACTCTTAGGCCATCTTTCATTCAAAGGTTTTCTTCCTCCAAGACTACCTTAGTTGCTGCTTTTTTTTTTTTTTAAGATTGATTTATTTATGTATACAAGCACTGGGTACAGTCAGAAGCGCGGGAGGGTGAGAGAATTCACCAGAGCCAGAGAGGGGAACAGAACAGGCAGAAGGACCGAAGTACACTGCTGAGGGGAGCAGCGGGCGCGGCAGGAGAGGTCTGTTGCGCCATGTGGGACCCTCGCCTGGTGGCGGGGGATCGAACCGGCACTGCAGAGGCTGCGGGCAGCTTCGCAACCCAGCGCTCAACTGCTGCGCCACAGGGGAGGCCCTTAGTTGCTGCCTTTTTAAAACACTAGTTTCTTAGGGGAAATATTGGAAAGAGGAGAATACAAACCTGTGTGCCAGGGTCCTGAGAACTTGCAGGCAGTTTCGCGGGGCTCTGGGGTCAGGAATTGGAGAGAACAGGACTTTCAGAAAGGAAAAGTGGACCTGCACTGGGGTGACAACTGCCCAGCCAGGCCTCTGAGGTCTCCTTGCTCATCGAGGTTTACAAACAACTTCTTTGCTTCTCTGAGAAGAATTGCTTGGTTAAGCTTCCCCTGGGTACTTCCTGTCTGCTGGCCATGGGAATGCCTAGAGCCAAAACGAGAGGTATGCCAGAAGGGAGGGCAGCTCCACAGCCACATCAATCCGGGCCCGAGAGTCTCAGCTTAGGACTTTCCCTGCATCCTCCTGGGCCGGCCACAGGACAGGCAAGGTCAGTAGCCCATGGGTACCTCAGGTCCAGTCGGTGGGTGATGGCCTTTGTGTTTAAGAGGAGATGGAGACAGCATTGTCTTGGGCAAGTATTAGCAGGCGTTTGTCACACACCAGGGTAGGAAATAATCCTCCCATTGTCAATATGTCTTAATCCCCCTGTTGTCAATATGTCTTCTGGGGCTTGCAGGGGAGGCAGATGCTTTTTCCTAAGAAATCCCTTTTCAGAGACAAATGCATTGTGCCTCTCTCTCTACAATGGGCGCATCCCTAAAACAAGTCGTGTGTCTTGCACAGGATGTCCAACACATCAAGGAAAATAGCTTTTAACGGTCTTACATCTCTTGCAGAAGTCACTCGTCAGGTGGCTTTTGTGTAAGTTGAGGCTTCTGTGTACTTTTAAGTAAGGTTTTACTGTTTTGCGTGGTTCCTAAAAGAGTACCAAACAGCATTATTCAGGAAAGGCTAGGAGCTGACAGCCCTTTTGGAAGCTCTTAGCACCTCAAGCCTCAGCCACTTCTGAGGAATGCATGTGGGATTTTCACTTTCCTGTTATCACCCCCTCCCACACACCCTCAAAAAGACTCCTCACTGAGATGACCGCAATAAAGGGGGAAAAAAAAAAGGGAAAATTCAACAACCTTCAAGCACTTTTAAATTCAGTGAAGAATTAGAAAAGCAGAGCGAAGTCAAAACCAGGTTGCCCTGGATTGCATGACGTCTTTGCTGCTAAGTCCTTGCGAGGAGAGAAAACTTGCTCTCGCTCTGACAGGCGTGAGTACCCAGCCCATCCCTGCAACCACTACAGAGATAGGACTTAGCCAACTTTGACTGGGCAAAAAAAGAACAGAAAAAAACAAAACCCCATAGCTAATGAAGGCACTAAATTCACACCATCAAGAAGGGGAAATCATACATTCCCTCCATGATGCTAAGTAGTATTCATGGCAAAAGTGAATTTTTTGACAGTGAATCAACCACTAAAAAAAGCTGCCTGCAGCACATGGCACAGAGCAGGCGTCTCAAATGTGGAGTGCCTGTTCTTCTGCTCCAGCCTTTCTTTCCCCCCAAGAGGCTGCACCCAGGTACAGCCACCCGCCACTGCAAAAAGCAGGAGCAGGGGCCACTCGTCTGGCCAGGATGTGTCTGATCCCACTGGAGGAAATGCAACAGGAAGCTGGGGCTGTCTTGTATCCAGTAAGCACAGTTCAGAGATGCTTGCATTCTGCGAGGGTAAGCATGGCTGTCTCCAGGCCCATGCGGGACAGACAGCCCTCTCAGCAAGAATTCTCGCCAAGGCAACACGCAGGTGTGCCTTGGTGGACTTGTGTGCCACGGAGGCCAGGGGGTCAGATATGCTCATTCTGCAAGTAGCTTTATTCCTATTCAAGAGATTGGCAAATGAAAACTGGATTAAGATGTACATGGTGGACTTGGGATACATAAGTGTTGTCATCTTGCTGGAACATGCTAGAGGCTGGAATTTCCTAATCTTTGCAAAAGGGAGGTCTCAGGTTTTGGGTTTTTTGGTTTGTTTTGCCATATTGCTCTCCCCCCTCCAAAAAAAAAAAAAAACCCACAACCCTGATTCATTTTTTAGAAAAAAAAATGTTTTTGGCATAGCTGTCACTTGGAGCAAATAAATTATTTGTAATTTAAGAGGAACACCCTTGACCCAGGAACCTGACAGAAGAAATGACATCACACCAAAGACCTCTAACGTGGCCTTGTGGCCTGGAGAGCACAGCTCCAAGTTCAAGCCACCGCTCTGCAGCCACTTTCTAGCTGCAACTTGGGGTAAGTGAATTGTCCTTTCCAATTCTTCATTTTCTTTTTTCAGAACTTTAGTTTAGTAGGAAAGGTTTAGTAGGTATACTGTTTAGTCTACCTCAATTAGAATTCAAGAAGGTAACAAATGTGAAGTGTAACATGGTAAAGAGGACATAGTAAGTTCTCAACTAATGATAGTACTCCCTTTATCAGAAGATGGAGCAGGACCAGAAGTTTCTGGTGTTCAGTGGCTGAGCTGCCACGGGAAGCACGCAGCTCTTCCCATCTGACACTGAACAGGTTTACTCCCTCGAGGTTACTGTGTGCACATGTGAGTGTACATAATGCACATTCAGCTCTGTCCAAAACAGCTTAAGGCCAGTTTCAAATCTTTACATGCACATTTGTCATTTAAAATCCACGCCACTCGTAAGTCTTAGCAGGGCTCAGACTACAGGCTAATGCTCAGACCAGTGTGCCAGGGCCTGGGGGAGCCGAAGACATCCCGGGCAGGAAAAGAGTCAGGTGTGTGTGCTGTGGTTCAGCAGCAGTGCATGAGCGTGGCTGCGTCTCCCGAGCCCGGGTTGGAAGCCAGGCTCTGCGCTGGCAGCTTTCCCTACATGATCCCACGTAGCTCGCACAACCTCTCCACAAAGGCTATGGAAGATTAGGAGGCAGATGGATGGCGTATTGGAGAGGGAAGCCCTGGTGCCTTACAGGAGACTCCATAGCCATAATAGTCATTATTTATGGGGCAATTATGTGATCTCAGTAGTGTGCCAAGCACCTGGCCTATGCTTTTTCACTTTATCCTCGAAATAACCCTGCCCTATAGAACCAAGTACCTCCATTTCTAATGTGTGAGGATTGTAAGAGTCATAAAGGTTGAGCCCCTTACCCAGAAGTCACACAGTAGCAGGCCCAGGACCAATCCCTAGCACTCTAATCACTTATCCAGCAGGAAGGACCTCCACATGCTCGAGCCTTCTGAGGCTGCAGGGGAGCACAGATCAGGGAGGGTAGACAGGGCTTCTCATCGTCAGATTTCTGAGGTCAGTGGGCAAGAGAGCATAGATGACACCTGAAGACCCTAAAGGACAAGGACATGGCCATGTGGAATCTTACAGAGCTCTTTGTATATGAGCTTTAGTAAGCTACAAATGACCATGGATCTAATTTTGACAAATTTCACAATCAATGCTAATATTAACTTCATTTACCCAGTGTCACTATGTGACAAACATGTGCTAACTCGCTGAATCCTCACAGCAGCCCTGTGCAGCAGTTGCTGTGGTTGTGTCCATTTAACAGATAGGGAAACTGAGGCCAGAAAGGTAAAGCTACTTGCCTGAGGTCACAGAGGTAGAAAGCAATGAAGCCAAGATTCAAGCTGGAGCAGATCTGGCTGCTGGTCCTTGCTCTTGACCAGGACTGGGCCCAGGACAAGAGGAGCAGTACATCATCCTCCCTCTAGTGGGCCCCGATAGTGCCTCTCCCTGTGCAGATGGGGACCTGACAGAGATGATGGCAGGGACAGATGCACTAATAACTCATGTTAACGATTCCCCTGAACTCTAAAGAGGATGGCACCAACCAACAATAATGGCTGATCCATAGACCCTCCATTCAGTCATCTTCAAGCCCTTAACATGTGGAGCCCCTAAGAAAAGAGAGATGTTTAATGGGATTTCCTGTTTTAACCCTTCCCATTTAGCATATTCAGCTGATGGCTCTGGTGAGGCTGCTGGAAAGAGTTGGGAGGCCTGCTGAGAGCCTTGACATTCTTATCTGAAAGACATTGGTATTGGCAGCTGTCCAAACACTGTGGTTAACTTTCAAACCATTTAATTGAAACCATATTTTTTAAAAAAAGGGAAGGGGTGGGTGCCAGAATAGGAGAAAGACCTTGGCAAATACCTTATATGCACTTTTTCCACCACTGGATTGACCAGACAGCGCTACAAGCTGATGCAACAGGATTAGCAAAATTGCATTGTTGGACATAGGCACAGCGTGACATGTGCTCTAGCAGAGGCATTTGGCAGGATTAACCTGCCAAGGATAAAGATGTAGCAGACAAGAGGCTGAATTAATGGACTGGCATGACCGAAGCAGGGAAATCTATTTGCATGCGATATTAACTGTGCTAATAAACTCCAGGCTGGGCCCAGCAGGCCAGGCAGTCCTCTTTGAACCAGGAGTTTTTATGTCAAAGCCCACCTAGAAGGCATCAGCCAAGATGGGCCAAAGAAGCAGGCTTCCCAGGTTGCCTCTGGGTCTATTTTTGCCATCATCCTAGAGCAGACGTGCTATTATAAGTTCTTATTACAGCTCCTGTGACCACTGACTGCAGAATGATTCTAAGACCTCTGGGCTTCAGGGCCACAAGGCCTTCCATTTAAAGGCTTGTCATCTATGAAAAAACATAGGTACGACATGCTAGCAAATAACTACCTGCGATGGGTTGTTTTGTCTGATTTATGTATTCTTATTCCCTGAAAGTCTGGCTGGGACCCAGGTGAGCAAGCAAGACGCCCAGGACTCCAACTTTCAGAAGGCATTCACCACCTGGCTCACAGGAAAGTGGAGTCCAGACCCGTGAGTTAGTTCCCGGCCCCCCTTGGCCCCTCCCTGCTGAAAGTGACCATGAAAACCAGGTAAGATATACCCAGTGACAATATGACGCCCTCAAAGATGCAGACACTAGTGCACAGCCAGGTGTGGGGAGGTAGAGCCAACAAACCTGGGGAGGCGAGGGGGCAAGGAGCCAGTGAAGGTTGTACTGTCCACCAGGTAACTGCTGGGATAAGTGGGGGTTTCTGCCAACTGATTTGGGGTGTGAGATCCAGGTGTTTGTCCACCAACTCCCCTGGAGTGCTGCTCGGGAATATTAACTCCCTGGCATCCAGCCCTCGCCCAGGGCGAAGCTCCTGTTCCCTTTTCTGACCCAAGGAAGCCTCGAGATGAGAGTGATAGGGGATAACAGGCTCTCTGGGGCTGGGCACCAGCAGTGCCTGCCGTGTGGAAGAGGTTTCATTTTCCTCGGAAGATGCTGGAGCCCTATCAGAGTCCCACTGTACTGAGGTGCATTAGCTGCAACAGAGCCCTAGATTTATAGCAGCAGCCCCCAAATATGGTTGATCAGAATCCCTGGGGTAGCTTCACTCCCTAACTATCTGAAGGACCTCAGAGTGGCACCCCAAATCCAGCCCCAGCCTGCTTCCGGGTAGATGTGACAGCTGAATGGAATCTGTTGACCCCGGGCCAACCTAGGAGGTGGTTGATAAAGTACACGTCCTGCTTTTCTTTTGCCCTCATCTTTTTTCTAGAAGTAACAGGCAGGGGAGAAATGGTTTGTTGATTCAAGACATCTGCTGTTATAAAATTTAAATAAATATCATGCCCTTGGTATTGCCTACACCAAATAATCATTATGTGCCATAAAAAGAAGAATCAGATGGCTTGAACTTATTGAGCGGGAGTGAAGGGGGACTAACATACACAGGCCAAAGTGGAAAATAAAGAGATAAAAGACATTGGTTAAAATCCTGGAATCCTAGAAGAAATCTTATATTTTCTTAAAAGACCCCTGGGGTAGCTGAAGTCCCTAGGGAGGCAACAGCAGGTAAAATGGCACCAAAGTGGGAAAGAACAGGGCATATTCCAGGAGGGCACCCGGTGTGGCTGAAGGACAAAAGGCACCCCTGCTGGCCAGCCCAAGATCAACCACCAGGCCACACGCTGGTCCTAGGACTGTGTCTGTCCAGGGAAAGGGGCACCTTCCTGAGGCGCCATCTATAGGAAAGGTCCAAGTTCTTACATCGCAGAGGGCGCCTTATGGCCTGGTCCTGTGTTTCAAAATCTGAAAGCCAGACAAGCAGCTAGGTCATGAGGAGGGCTTGGTTTGGTGGGTAAGTCAGTGGTGCTGGACCACCCACCACCCAGATCTGTGGGCTTTTGCAGGGGACCTGGACTTCCTTCTGGACGTGATAGGCTTGAATGAGGGTTTAAAGCAGGCAAGTGACATGCTTTGATTCATGTTTTAAAAAGATCATAAGGCTTCAATGTGAAGACTGAATCACAGTGAGAAACAGTGATGCATGTCACCCCATCCGGGTGAGAGGTGCTGGGGTTTGGGTTCAGGATACAAGGTAACTATGGAGATGAAGAAGTGTACTTTGATGGAAAAATAGGACTTTCCAGACATGCTGGTGATAAATAGGGGACAACGAGGACAATTTTTTACTGTTGTATAACTTTGTCCCCAACTTTGTAGGACCTTCCTCACTGACAGTACATCCCAGCTAAAAGCCCTTGTTCCGCGTGCTGCCAGGTGACTCCACAGTAGCCTCTGTCCTCAGGGTGACAGACTGAAGAGGGAAACAATAATGGCAGGACACAAAAGGTACGAGAGCCATAGAGGCTGGACCAAGAGCTCAGGATGAGTGAGGGGCCAGGAGCCAGGCTACAGGAAGGAAGAAGGAACAGTGGGTGCAAAGGGGCAGGGCACGCTAATGGGGGTTCAAATCCACAGGCACATGCACATGTGGTGTAATGGGGGTTTTCCTGCTCCATAGGGGGAGTGAGGGGCTAATGGATCTGGGGCTCAGTTGGGAGCCTTAGAGAGGGTAAGGCAGATCAGACTGACCTTCTGGAAGAATCGTTATCCCCTGTGCATCTGAGTGGGGTTTGCCTAGAGGCAGGGAGCTGAATTAGGAGGTTGAGCCATCAGTCTATTGCAGTAAATTATTCATTCCAAAATAACCCTATGTATGACCGTAAAATACTTGGTGCCATTTTGACTTTTCTGAGGTGTTTATCCAAAGACTTAAAAAAGAGAAAAATAGTAAACAGCTAAGCTACCAGAGCCTTAGTTTAAATCATTCACTCACCAACCAATATTGATCAAGCTTGGCCCCATGTAGTCAATACTGAGGATCCAGTGGTCAAGTGATAGTCAAATAGAGGAGACTCTGCTCACACTGTGTGATTGTGGAAGGAAAAGTACAGGCTGCCTAGACAGCCAGTTATGGCGGAGTCAGGTCTGGTCTGGGGATGTGAGTCCAGGAAGTAATTTTGAAGTCTGAAGGAATTAGTATTAAACTATGTGAAATGGGGAGCAAGGCATTCCAGGTGCAGGAAGGAGTTTATGCAAAGGCACTGTGGTGGGAAGGAGCATGGCACAGATGCAAGGAGAACGGCGAAGAATAAGGAGAAAGGGATGGGCAGGCCTGGCTCTTGCAGGATGCCAGGTCCTCACACTTTTAAGTTAAATTATGAAGACCTGTGTTACTTTTGAGACAATCAATTCTTGTTCCCTCCTTGACACCCTAGATACTGGTAGGTTCTAGACAGAGCCAAATTCTAGAGTTGGCTGCAGATAGGTGTATTTATGGGACCAGTCTTATCTATTTCCAAGTCACCATCTGCCCCTCAGCTGCAGAGATGGGAGAGGGCCAGTACCTGGGCTTAGTAGAGTTTTTTTACTTCCTCATAGCCTGTGTTGGCCTCCCCTGCCACTGATACAGACTTCCCCACAGCCACAGTCCTGGCCATAAAAGCACTATCTGTGCTAAAGGCTCCAAACACACAATTACAGTCCCCCTGCTTTATTTTACAAGGAAATTTTCTGAAACTTGCTCTTTCTCAGCATGAGCAATTGTTGGCCCTCAAGGCTAAAGTTTCAGCCCCACAGGAAAGAAAATATTTGAGGTGTATCTCTACCCCATGCTCAGAAAGCCAGCCATGTAACTCATCACAGTGCTCACATACACATATATATTGCTATATGCAAGGGTTTTCAATCTTATTGTTACTGTTTTGCAGATACTGAAACCAAGACCCAGAGGTTTCACTAACTTGACCTAGGAACACAGGTAAGAAGGGACAGAATCAAAATGCACACAGAATGCTGTTTGCAACACCCTAGTAGTCCATACTGCATTCCTGAGAGCAGCCCCCAGACCTTAGAACTGGGGGACCCCAGGGACTGTCTGCTTGAGCAGGTGAGGAAGCACCTCAGCATCCCATTCCTAGCCCAGCGGGCATAGTGATAGCTCATAATGCTCCTGGGGTAATGAGGATTCAAGGAGCTAGAGTATGGAAATGTCTAGAACAGTGCCTGGCCCAGCATATGCACACTTCTGTCCCAGCACATGGTATGGCACAGCCATCCATGTGTGTTAGGAATTCCCAGCATGGCCATGCTGTGGCCCACAGAGATCCCAGTGTGGAGATGATGGCCTCTGTCCCAGCAGGGATTCTTTGACTATCGACATGAAAACCCACACATTTCTAAACTCCAAAGCCACTGTGGTTTACACAGCACAGCACTGAGCTATGATTGATGAATTACTCAGTTTCTGCCTCCCCCAGCTCCAGCAAGAACTTTGGCAGGACTTCGGTGCCACATCCAGTACTAGAAACTTGCCAGCTTTGCATCCTTAAAATAAAGCAGGTTCCAAGATAGATGGCAGAAAGTGGAAAATGTGATTTTTCATGATTGGGTAACTGAACCACGCAGCAGGCAGGAGCCACTTTGGGCCAAAGAGCTGTTCATTTGAAAGTGTTTAATCGACACCTGGAAATAGGGATTAAACTTCAAATGCTATTTTCATGTCAGTTGGTGTTACGTAATTTCATAATGCTGATAAAATCCAGGCAGATACCAAAAGTAGAGTTTCAAAGTTATCTTACTGCTGAGTCTTTCTGAAGCTGGGAGAGAAGTAGCCCCGCAGGTCACCCGCCAATAAAGTCGGGGCACAGGGACGCTGTGTGCACGTGGCCACCTGACTTCTCTCTGGCCAGTCTCAGCTTTTGTTGGCTTGCGTGACTGTCCCCAATCCTAGCGATGGTCCTTCCTTTGGGTTTGGAATGTGCTCCTACCTGGGGAGGACGGTGTCAGGGAGATGCCCTCCATCCTTAAAGGATCCCCTGACTCCGTGCTCCCTCACACTCCTGAGAGGGGCGGGCCTTCAACACGCGTGGCTCCCCAGGCAGAGCCGTGCAGGCTGAGGAGAGTTGTGTTTTCCTTTGAGGATTTGTTAAAGGCGGTACCCAGAGAAGAACCCCTACACAGAGAAGTTTGGGTCCAGGCCTCCTTGGAGTCACTGATGCCCACCCATGACCCCAAGGGCTAGGAAGGCAGGCAAAGAGCACTAAAACAAAGAAAGCTGATCACAGGGGGTGAAGTGTGGGGGCTGCCTGCACTGAAGAGTCCACTAACCCATGACTTCTTGCCGTCCCCTCTCCACACTCCAGAGCAGCACCATGGTGGAGACCCAGGACCTCCAATGGACGCAGAGACCTCCCCGGCATGCCACGGTGCGGTGGGGCAGCTGGTGTTGTGAATCAGGCCGTTGCAATCCGAGAACGGCTACTTCACAACACCAGGGTCGCACCCCACCACAGACAGCGCTCCTGGCAGCTCATCCTGGGACAGCCTGGTCCTCCCAGCACCTCCAGAACCTGCTCCTTTGGGTGTGCTAGCTCCATAGGCACCCTGAGACTGCTGATTCCCCAACACCAGCAGCCCCACATGGTGTCCCGGCCCACGGGAGGGTCAAATGTGCTGAATGGACATCCCCTGGGGTGGGGCTTTTGCTTAGATATGTGGTGGCAGCTTTGAGGAGGGCGGGAGGCCGTGGGCACAGCTTGGTGGCTTGGGGATACTCCTGGAGAAGGGCCTTTTGTAGCTGTTTGGCTCTCTATCCCAGATGGTCCCAGCCACCCCAGAGAGCAAGCACCTCTCCAGCCCCTGTCCCAAGCTGGATGAGTACCGAGCACAGGCTGGCTTTTCCTCGGACATGCAACCTCCACGCTCCCATCGTGAGTACACGACCTGGCACCTGTGCAGCGGGCAAGCGTCCAGCATCTTTATGCTACTTAAAACTGACAGGCAACACCATAGTTCAGAGCTGAGGGAGGAGCGTAAAGATGAGGCGTCTGGGATGACTCGCCTCCTCTCTGAAACAGTAAGAATGAAGGGTGTCCATCATGCTGGCTTTCCACAAGACAGACACACCCAGAACCTGTCTGTGTCCCTACATGCCATGCTGCTGTCCCACAGGAAGCACAGTGTAAACACTGCACAGTGTCAAGGTCACATAGACAGAGCCTGGGTTCGTCACACAGCCCTGGGCCTCAGAATTCTAGGGGGTAAGTTGACCATTTCTGTGAAGTTCTGCCCCTTGCTAGGTCCCCAGGTCTCTAAGTTTGTACTAAGTTATGCTTGAGAACAAGTAACCTCAGCGTAGAAATCTCCCAGTTTTTCAGAAAGGATTCCTGCCTTCTTAAAATGCATAGACTTCAATTATCGGCTCCCCTACCACCACAGAGCCCAGAAATTGTTAACCTGTCCTCCTGCCTTATCGGTCACCCCACATCCTCCCCACCTTTACTCCAACCCCATCTCTTCTGCACATTACAGCCAGACTCATCTTTACAAAACATACACCTGCATCATGTGAACCCCTCCACCCCCTGCCTTCAAACTGTGTAGAGTTGGTCTCACCCTGACCCTAATGGGACCCCTCGAGTGGCACGCTGGCACAGCCACCCACACTCACCAAGCTCCCCCAGGCCCCTTGGGCAGCTCAGCCCTGTCTACAGTGCTTCTTCCCAGCACCCTTACTAGGCCTCCATGATTGATGCCTTGCTGCCCTCCAGGTTTCAGATGGCACACAGCTTCCTGCAAGCCAGCCCCCAGGCCCGCAAGGCCAGCTCAGGTCACTGGTGCTCGGAGCACTTAGTAAGACACCTTCGGAGCACTCATTTCATTTTGCCTTTCTCATTAGTGTCTTAACTGAACATGTCTTCCCCACTGACTGAACCCCCCCTCCCCCACCAGGAGCATATTCATTGCTGCACCCCAAGCCTTGCTCAGTGTCTGCCATTGGGTAGCAGCTCAGTAATCTATTTGTTCAACGAATGGATGAGCACAGCCTGACCCATGTGTATCCTTCAAGGTCAAGCACACTCTTTCCCCTGGGGCCCTAAGTCTTGGTTTCCTTTCAGGGGCAACCTACTAAGTGCAGGAGGCACCAACAGAGAGGAGCAGCATGCCAGGCACTTTTCTGCATTTAGCACTTTACTCCATACCTCAGTTTCTTCACAGATCATGTGACCAGCTTATCAGGTAAGTACCAAGACCATTCCATCCATTCTGGTGGTAAGGGATGGCACTGCCATTCAGACCCAGGCAGCCCGGCCCCAGAACCCCTGCCCTGAGCCACTGCTTCACCTACCAACGTGCCAGAACTGAGCATGGAGGTCCCGGGACTTGCTGGCAGGGACAGTGAAAGCTGTTCCATGCTTGGAGACTCCTTTTCTGGTTCTTTAAACCAGGTTGGCCAGGCAGTGTTCTCTTTCTGTGCCTTTCTAAAAGGTTAGACTTTAACCTGTTTAAAGTACTTCATCATGGAACCTGATTAAAAACCTAATAAAATTAAAAATAGGGTCAGGTCCAGAGAGAGAACTGTTTAAGAACCAGAGGAAGCTCTACTTAATTTTGTTAAGCTGATGAATTCATTTGAGGTTGGCATGGCTGCCTGCAGAGGTCAGAGGCTACCAAGACAAAGGCGTGCCCCTGAGAACTGAGCACTCCCCAGAGCCAGCTGGGGAGCCCAGCGCTGGGCCTGCCTTCCCAGTTCTCAGCCCCAGAAAGCCCAAACCTGGTCCATGTGCCTGCCCAGCATGGCTGCATTTCCAAAATATGTCCTACCGCACTGAAAATAGGCACTTATCCTCCAGAACATTCCAGACCCTCCATGTAGGTAGCCTTGATGCCACCTGACCAGACAAAAACTCAAGCTCCTGTCCCCACTTTATCTGATTTAGTGATTCATGCCATCTGAAGCGCCAAGTTCAGAATCTTTATAAAATGTTTATAATTTTTTCTTGGGGTCCCTCCTTCACAGCTAGCCACATTCCAAATGATGGAAAAGCTGCGGTGCTGCAGGGAGCCTGTCAGAGCAAACACTTTGTCACCCACCCCTGCCGTATCCTCAGATCAGCACTTCTGGGGAAAGTCAAGTTTGAAAAGGAAGTTTCCTGAGTGCATACAGGTATCCCTCACTTTTCATAAGTTCAGGTGGCCCTAGTTTGCTTTTACAGAAGACCCATGTTATTACTTGCTGTCGCTAATCAAGAGAGAATAAAAGGGGGTTTTCTTTTACAACAAAAAGAGAAAGCAGCTCCCTATCTTTATTTTGCATCCGCCTTTCTAGGGATGCCAGTGCCCTGAGCAGTGGCCCCTCCAAGCTCCTGCCGCAGAACCTGCTCTCCCAGCTGTGTCAGGTCACTGAGGTTTTAGGTGGGTTGTCTGGAAACACTCAAATATTTTTCAAAAGAAATTAACTGCTACTTTCTACCATTTAATCTTAGGAAGCTCTCATAGAAACACAACAGAGAGCACAGAAACGTGATAATACAAGTAGAAAAACAGATCTCAAAGTCTAGTCCCTGGGCCAGCCACATCACCTGGGGATTCATTGAACTTGTGAATCCCCCATCCCTGCTGAATCAAGAAATTTGGGATAAGAGCTGTCAGTCTGTTAAGGAAAAAAAAAAAAAAAACCCTCTAGGAGGGTCAGAAGTGCCTCCAGTTTAAGAATTACTAAAACAGAGTTAAAGACGAGGGAAAGAAGCCACCTTCCTTAAGGATGCAAGAGCCCTGCCTGCCCTTGAGAGCAGTGTGGGAAGTTTGGGCACTTGCTCTATGTTGAGTGACCATTCTTCTTAAACTCACTGTTTTGGATTTTAGAAGTAAATCCCTTAGTGTTCTGGGTTGACAGCCTGACCCTGCCCTTCTCCACCTGAACAAGCAAGCCCAGAAGGAAGGTCTTGAGCCTCACCACAGCACACTGGAGGGTAAGTGATCTGCCACCTATTTAATGCCTCCATTTTATTCACTGCTGATTGAATTCTTAAAACAGAACATAGTTCCTTTTCTTAAAATGCAGTGAGAGGCAGGCTAAGTAACCTCGTCAGCAGGATGGAGGGGCAGCCATGTGCTAGAGCAGACAGGAGACCAGGCGTGCCAGCCCAGGCACCCTGTGTCTGTCTGACCAAGTAGAAGCCACTTGTGATTGGTAGCTAACCTGAGGACACCATACCTCTAAAACAAAACACTGAAATGTTTTGTTATTCTTCTATCTTGAGGTACGTTTAAGTTTTTGATAGCAGGGAGAGAGGTAGGTGGTGGTGGTTGATTTTGCTTCTCATTATCATTGCACATTTCCAGTAGGCCCCTGGATGGTCTTTTATACATTCCTTGGACATCACAGTCAAGGGCATTGTCAGGCCCACACACCTGTCTCACAGGAGGTACTGGCCGCTGTTAAGAGAGTATAATGATTTGAGGTTTCTATTCAAAAGCCCCCACTTACTACATCTCACCTACTGCAGTGAGACTTGGGAAACTGCTCTCACTTTGCCAAAATTCCAGGAAGAGATCATGGGCCTCCCAGACAGAGCTAAAAGCAAAGCTTTCTTTCACCATGTTGTTGATTTTTTGATGGAATTTGAAAGAGGCAACAAAAATCTGGTCCACCATTCCCTCTGTCCCCTAAAAAAAAAAAACCCAAAGCATTTCACACAGGCCAAAGAGAGAGTTTGGAATGACTATTTTAAAAGGCATTGCAGAAGAATTTATTTTTTTTTTTTTTTTTTGTGGGAACCTTGCCGGCGGTCGGGGAACAAACCAGCGCTGGAGAGGCTGCGGGCAGCCTCGCAGCCCAGCACTCAACTGCTGCGCCACCAGGGGAGGCCCCATTGCAGAAGAGTTTTGATGGAAAAATGGATAAAAATAAATAAGCAGTAAAACCTAGTGCTGACATATCCTCCAGTTGCCTGGAATACTGGCTCAGTTTGGGGCTTTGGTCCCTGGGGCTTATTTCCAGGTGGCAGGATAGCAGCAGGGAGACCCAAAACTGAGGGGCCTGGGATACAAGGAAGCCCAGAGGAGAAGGGCCTTTTGTAGCTGTTTGGCTACAAGGGTAAGCACCTGCCAGCGATCCAGGGTCCCCTGCAACCTGCTGGGGAAGGCACCCATACCTTGTCGCATCACAGATGTCCTGTTACACTGGATATGCGGGGACTCTGGAAAGGCAAGCTAGCCTGTCCTCTGTGGCCAGAACCATGGTCTTCCTGCTCCAGAACAGACAGGGACACCACAACCTTGTGGCAGACAGTTGGTCTATGCCATCTCATTTAGGCAAAGAGCAGCCCTGGGAAGGGAAGCCGTGTCATCACTCCCATTTTTCAGGTGAGGGATGGGTTCAGAAAGGTCAGGAAATGCTCAAGGTCTCGTCGCTGGTGAGTGCACTGCCAGGCCCTCACCCTGCTCAGCGCCTTCCTCCTCCTCCCAGGGAGCCTCACCTGCCAACCAGTTACAGCCCAGCACGGCCTGCTTTCAAACCTTCCACATAGCTTCAGCTCGAAACACTGGAGCTTGGGAGAGAAAGCGATGCAAGTGCAAAAAAAGCAGCCCTGCCCTCCTGGAGTTAATAGGCAAGGCTGTTCCCTGGGGTCTGACTCAAAGGCAGAGTCATAGCTGGTTTGTATAATTGACTCCATGTCTGAAACTCAGTTAACTCTCTCTTTGGCTATGCTGTTTCTTTTTGTACCTTGCCTAGAGGAAATGGCCAGCAACCTTTAGAGACAGGAAACAAATAGCAACAAGCAAAACCACTGTTCAAGGACCCAGCCTTTCGAAAATCCAAAGGATGCAGACATGCAAAAGGCGAAGGTCTCTTATAATCCTGTCCCCAGAGGTAACCACTGTCTTTTTATAAAATGATTTGGCTATTTTCTATGATTACAAAGCCATACACATTTAAAGAGACATTTTAAGGTATCAAAAGTATAGAAATGCTTCACTGCCCAGATTTCCTTGGCAGGCACAGGGTCTGAGACAGACCCAGCACTGCAGCTCCCCACATGGGCTACCAGGTCTGCCCACCACTGATCCCCTTGATCTTTGAGAATAAATGGAATAGGTGTGCAATCTCCTTGAAACAGAAGTCGGCTGACAGGACTGACCTGCACTACCCACAACCTCATATGACCCACCAGCCTACCGGTCTCTTTTCCTCCCACAGGACTCTCCCTAAGGCCTTAACGACTGTCTCTGACCAAAACACCCCATGGAGGGCATTCTTGTCTTTGGTGAGTGCCCTCACCTGAGGGCTTTATCATCCACATAGTGACATGACAGGTCTGGACTTTTCCCTGCAGACGCTTCCCAAGGTGTGAGCGCATCTCCCTCCCCCCAGGTGAGAACTACTCTGTCTCCCCCTTTGAAGGTACCCCTGTCCCCAGCAGGATCCTCCCATCTCCCTGCCCTGCTTTGTGTCCAAAGCCCAGTCACCTCCACAACCTACATCATTTATTTGTGATCGGGTCTCCTGCCACTAGGCTGTAACCCCCCCTAAGGGGAGGCATTATTGTCTGCTCTTTTTTGTTGCTGTTGTTCACTTTTTATAAACATATAACAATGTTTGCTCCCCCCTCAGGTGTAGTCCGCATAGAATTTCCTTCACCAATGCACCTGTGCACCATCACCTCAGTCCCCTGTGCTCCTCCCTCCCTCCCTCTGATCCCTCTCCCTCCTCCTCCCTTGCAGGATGTCTGGTTTTGTTTTGTAGAGTTTTATATTATTTTTTTTCCTCTGATGTCTTATTTGGTTCCCCTATATTCCTCCTATAAGTGAAACCACACAGTATTTTTCTTTTTCCTTCTGACTTATTTCACTGAGCATCATTCCTTCTAGCTCTATCCACTTTGCTGCGAATGGCATGAGTTTATCTTTCTGGATTTAAAAATGGAGTTACCATATGACCCAGCAATTCTACTCCTCGGGATCTACCCAAAGGACACACATACAAAAAAAAAAAATACCTGTACCCCTATGTTTATTGCAGCACTATTTATAATAGGTAAAACCTGGAAACAACCCAAATGCCCAAAAAAGGAAAACTGGATGAAAAAGATGTGGTATACATACACAGTGGAATAGTATTCAGCATCCAAAAAAGATAAACTCATGCTCTGTCTCTTGGCACATAAACAGCTCCTCTCCTAGCAGCCCCCAGCTTCACCACCTCAGCCTGTGTCTGCATTAGAGGTGGCTTCCTCTCAGCTGCTGTCAGGTGTCATTTAAACTCCGGGAAGCTGGACGTTCAAGTCCAGACCTGTCATGTCACTATGTGGATGATAAAGCCCTCAAGTGAGGGCACTCACCAAAGACAAGAATGCCCTCCATGGGGTGCTTTGGTCAGAGACAGTCGTTAAGCCCAGGGATTTGCGGTGCTTCTTATTGAGTTTAAAGACAATAGAAGAGAGCTTCTAGGCTGCCATCTCTGAGCTCCAGACCAGGTCAGGCCCCCCAG
Source organism: Talpa occidentalis (assembly GCF_014898055.3). Classification (NCBI taxonomy): domain Eukaryota; kingdom Metazoa; phylum Chordata; class Mammalia; order Eulipotyphla; family Talpidae; genus Talpa; species Talpa occidentalis. The sequence goes on from NW_023600993.1 coordinate 31,325,691, forward strand.
TACACACTCGTATGACATCCTTGCTTCCAAACACTGCACATTATCACTAAACCAGGCTTTAACCACAACTTTGCAATATCCTGTATCTTCACCAGACAGTAAGCTTCAGAAGCACAGGATCAAGGTCTGTTTTGCTGTTTGCCTCCCTAGCACCTCACACAGTGCCAGCACATAGTAGGGGTTTTGAGTTAACTCACTGTGTCCTTCTCTTTTCTGGCACACAGCAATGTCTTTCCCTGCCTACAAAAGACCCCCAGAGCCACTACACAAATGCCAAATAGATGGCAAGACTGCTGTATCAGGATTTCCACCTGTAACAAGATGCCTGCAGGTGGGGGTGATACTACAATTCAAGGATGCCATCAAAACCAATGTGTTACCTTCTGCTCCACCTTTTTCAGCTCATGGTCACAGGAGGGCTGCTGCTATTCAAGACATCACCTCCACATTCCAAGAAGGGGAGCAGAGGGACCAATACCCTTTTATCAGGAGACACAGCTTCCCCAGAAACTTCCACCTCCGCTTCCACTTACAACTCACTGGCTAGAACTCTATCACTCGGTACCCTGGCAGTCAAGGAAACAATAAAAGGTGAGGATTCAACTATTGCAAATGGAAAAGCAACAAGAGAGGAAAGGGTCAGTAATAGCTGTAGAGTTAGTCATCCATCAGCATCTCCCAGAACAATGTTAATTATGGATACAGCTGTGTTTATGGGTATTTTTATTACCAAAGCAGGAGCTATACAGTGTTACTTGAGGAGAGAGATTTAAAAATCTCTACAATCTCATCATATAGAAGTAGTCACAGTTTATTATCCTTCTAGATCTTTGTATTTTTTTTAACATGGATACAGCCATACTATAGGTTGCTCTGTAATTTACCTTTTTACTTAATAGGGTGAAAAACTTTCCAAATCATTAAATGTTCTTTACAGAATCACATCTTACATCTGTGTTTCATTGAATACTGTGATGTGTTTCTTTTGTCCTTGCTGTTGGGTCTTTTTGATGTTTGTAAGAGTAAAGAAACCAACAGTAGTGATTCTCCTTGTAGCCTGGCAGTTCCAAAATGCAATCCCTGCAGCAGATATGAGTGACATACCCCCAACATTTTCACCAACACTGAAAAAAGGTAGACTGAGGGGGTGAGGTTACCTTTCTTGTCACCTCCTCTCAATCCAGTTTCTCATTTCCAAGGGGCTGGGAAATGCATAAGGGAGCTCAGCCTTGCCTTGGACCTGCAGGCAAGGCCCCTGACCACTGCCTTGTGCCACCTCCTGGCTAAGCAGTAGGTTGGAAAGAGGCACCAGGAGGCAGGGACAAGAGCCAGGGCTTCTCAGGAGACTTTAGGGGCAAGATGCTCACTGGGCTTTTGTTGTTTTTTTTTTTTTTTTTTTAAAGATTTATTTATTTATTTATTTATTTATACAAGCACTGGGTACAGTCAGAAGCATGGGAGGGTGAGAGAATTCACCAGAGCGGGGAGCAGAGCAGGCAGAAGGACCGAAGTACACTGCTGAGGGGAGCAGCGGGTGGCAGGAAGAGGTCTGCGCGCCATGTGGGACCCTCCTCTGGTGGCCGGGGAGCAGCCGGGGATCGAACCAGCGCTGCAGAGGCTGCGGGCAGCTTCGCAACCCAGCGCTCAACCACTGCGCCACCGGGGAGGCCCCTCACTGGGCTTTTGGAAGGAAGTCCCTGATCGGGAAATCAACCTGGGCAGATGAATCTGCTTTTGACTAGACACCGCATTGCCACCCAAACTCTGAGAGCTGACGTGTCTCACTTCCCTCGACCCGGGATACAAGGAAATGGACTCAGATCCAGACCCTCCTGGCGCACCTGTTCTGAACGGTGTCCCTTGGAATTCACATGTTGAAGCCTGAACTCTGGTACTTTAGGATGTGACAGTTTTTAGAGATAAGGCCTTTAGGGAGATAGTTAAATAAGGCCAGAAGGATGGGGCCCTACTCTGTTAGGAACAGTAACTTATTAGAAGAGGCAGAGACCAGGAAGGCGCACACAGGGAAGGACCGTGTGAGGACACAGTGAGACGGCAGCTGCCAGCACGCCCAGGAGAGGCTCCTTGGAAGACACCTTGATCCTATATGTCCACCCCCCACAACTGTGAGGAAATAAAGTCTGTGTGTTGAAGCCACTCAGCTTGTGTCATTTAGCTACGGCAACCCAGCAGACTAACATGACGCCCCAACAGGTGGGGACAGCAGCGGCTCCCCTGCATCTGAAGCAGATACCCTGAAGCTGGAGGCAGGCACTTCCAGCCTCAAATAGCTGGTGTGGCAGTTGCTGTGGACACACCTGTGATCCGGCCCCTTAGGTTCCCTGTGGCTGTGGTGGACAGTTCCCTGCATGCTGTCAGCTGGGGCTCTTTCTGGTGCTCCCTGCCCAGGGCCTGTTTGGCCTAAGCTCAGCCATACCTGAGAGGAATGTGGGGAGCCAGTGCCCCTGGGGCTGCCTCCATCAATGAGAAACACAAGTCACACTGTCCCGACCTCCTGCCTGGCTCCCCAAGTTCCTGGTAGATTTGAGCCCCCCTTTGGCCACATGACTGGTTGACCTCCCCTTTATTTGTCCCCTCTCCAAACCCCACCCTCAGGCCTGCTTCCTGGGATCTTGCAAACTGCCTGTCTCAGCACCCGAGGGGACCCAGATGAAGTCATGTGGGTTTTGGACCCAAGACGGCCCAGGCACATGTACACCACCCAGATGGAATATGAGTTTTAGGGGTGATGAGCAGCCCCCAAGGCTGCAGGTTCTCATCACAGGGGTGTGGCAGCTGAAATAGTGGCCACCACCACAGGACATGGAGACAGAAGCCTCAAGTCACACACACCTGAGTGCAAAACCAGCTCTGGCGTGCACCAGCAAGGCAGCCTCGAGCAGTGGATACCTTGCTAGGCGTCCATTTCACCAACGCCAAGCTCACAAGACCACCAAAAGGCCTGCAGCAGATGAAACAGCGACAGACAGTGCCTGGTACTCAGTCTGGGCCCAGAAGTCTCTGCCCTTCCTGAGGCTCTCGGCTCAGGCTGCCTTTCAGGAAAGAACAAGCTGTTGAGTTGCGGCACCTTTATGTGGGCCCAGCTTTGGAGCACAGAGCAGCTGAGACCCCATCGGACCTACATGGCCGTCTGCTTTCTCCATCCTTCTCAGGCTTCTATCTCGCCACTCCCACCCCTCAAACAAACCTCTTTCACCCCTTCTTTCCTCTCAGTGGGGTGCTCTGGAAAGATGGGGCTAAGACATTCTCCTGTTATTTCTGAATAAACCTACTTCACACAATAGCAACAGCAAGAGGTTCTCAAAGGGGTCTCCAGGCTTTTAGTCCCAGTGGGATCCCTCCTAAGGAATCAGGAGCAGCCAGGGCTCTCCCATCACAAGCAACCGAAATAGACTCTGGTTACCTGAATAGGAAAAGGAATGAGAATATTGGGTTGCTATGGGGTACTCAGAAAATTTAAGGAAAAGCTAAAGATCCAGGGTCAAAAAATTAGGGACCTAAAGCATTTTACACTCTCCTACTACCAGTGAGTTTTTTGGTTGTTTTTTTTAGGACAGCGCTGTTGACATTGACTAGCTCCAGTCAAATCAAGTCCTTGGAACATCCCACTCAAGGATCAAATTCCAGGGGGCATGTCTAATTGACCCAGGAGGTGGTGAGGTGCTTGGCGAAGCAACTGTGTTCAGCGATGGAGCTGGTCGCCTCCAAAGCAAGGTGAAGGCACCATCATCTGAAGGTGAATGGAGCAGCCAGAGTGTTAAGTTCTACAGAAATGAACAGAAGAAGAAATGCCCATGCCACCTTAATGTGTGCCAAGAATTCAAAGCATGTATCTCCACCATATTCTCACCTGTTCATTCCTGCCTAAACTGTCAGGAAAGAAAGGGGGCCCTTTCACACACTCCCCCAGGGGATTCAGCCACAGTCCTATGTCCCAAAATTCAGCTAGTGCCAACACCTTGTCTCAAAGACTGGGTAAGATCTGGCTGGTCCAGGAGGCCTGAGAAGAATCCACTAGTGCGACAGCCCTGGTCTGTTGTAGAGTTACCCTCTGTCCAGTCTGTAACTCCATCCAACCACACAATAAATTTGGTGTTTGCAACTTTGTTGTCAAAGACCTCTACCTCCATCAGGGTAGTTTGCCCACAGGACTCAAAAGAGGAAGATGGGAGCAAGGTATGCATAATTAAACGGGACCCCTCAAAAGAGGTGAGATGGGAGCAAGGTATGCATAATTAAACGGGACCCCTCCCCATCCAGAAAAAAGAAGCCTTAAAACCCAGTTGCCCCTGAGCCTCAGGCCAGATCTCTGCCTCCTGAGGCTGGAGGCTGCCAGCTGCCGATGCTCCAGCTAGTAACCTGTTGCCTACTTCATTTTGGTGCTTGTGAAATTTTTCCTGGAAAGATATCACGGACCCTCAATTCTTGCTTGTCCCCAAACAAAACCACCACCCATTCTGCCTCTCAGTGCTTCACTTGAGTTTTTCTCGTCCATTGTCTCTGGGCCTACTCTTAATAAGAGAAGGACTTAGCTTAACTGTTTCAGTTTTGTTCCCTAAATGTATCAGATACTGAGTTATAAAGGACACACAATTTGCTTGGGGTCATCAGCTGCTCCCTTTCTTCCAAGACACCCGGCCCTCTGGCACCCAGCCCGGCCTCCTCTCTCCACAGTGGAGGACAGAAGCTTGACAGTACCAACTTCATCATCGGGCTTCAGGATTTAGGCAGCCTTTCACGGGTCTCAAGATTTATTGACATCTTTATAAGGCTGTTTCTAATTTTAACTTTTCACATTAAGCTCCTTATCCCAACCCTAATCTCTTCTGATAGTTGGGGAAATTCATTGACATGCAGAAGTCTGCTGGCCTGGCCACAGCAGGGGTGCCGGCCTAAATGAGGATTCACCTTCAGAAAACCGGATCCTGCCTGAGGATATTTGTGCCGTTTTGTGCTCCCAGGTCAAGCTGCAAGTGCAGAGTTAAAACCCCTAGGAGGAGCCCACACCCAAAAGGAGGGGGATTTGCTAGATAAATCCACCCGCTGTCTTGCCCTTGAAGGGATAACAAGGTCTCCCCACCTTCCTCATGGCCTGAGCTCCGCCTGCCCTCAGCACCACTTCTGAAAAGGCCCCCCCTACAGCTGCTTGCTTCCCTGCCTCATTCCTCACTCTGCTGGCACATGCTTGGATCATCTCCCAAGTATATTACTTGCACATAAATCCTTGTCTCCCTGTGTTCCCCAGAAGCAGACCTGCAGAAAAAGCCCATCTTGAATCAGTTAAAGTTTCTTTGCCAGAAAGACTTAGAAAACTGCAGCAGTGCCCCTCCACTGCTGGAAGATGCCTGGGAAGGAAAGCCAGGCAGTGCCCCTGGCCAGCTGGGGACACCTGCCTGTGCAAGAGACCTGCCTGCCCCCTCACTGGCCGGAGATGCCCGCCCCCGTGTGCAGAGCTGCAGGTTCTGCCCTCTAGGCCTGGGGGTGCCAGGAGGCTGCTGCTGGGAACTGAAGGGATGCAGATGCCAACAGCCTTTCACTGCCTATAGGCACATTTCACACTGACAGGCTACCGGGGGTGTAGGACTATTTTTATTTAAAATACTGGTTGCCATAGTAACATCCACATGACCCAATACTTATTCTAAGTCACGCAGAAAATACCCTTGGGAAGGGAGAGAGAGCAGCCCCTGAGATAGTGCAGAGCAGCCCTGGGAGTCTAGCAGCAAGTCCAGCTCCTGGGGAAGAGAGCCATGCCACACCATGCCCAGCCCTGAGCACAGCCTGCAACACCTGCCCAAGGCTTCCAGGGTTTCAATGAAAAGGTTTAAGGTGTGGGGGAAGAACTGCCATCTGCCCAAGTGACCTTGTGAGCTAGAGCTCTCCTGGGAGACCAGAAGTTTCCTCTCTGGAGGCGTGACCTATGTCCCAGGCAAGCTGGGTGCTAAGAACTTGGTCCCTGCACAGGGCTGTAAGGCTGGCAGGAGGCCACATTCCAGCCCCTCTTCCCTCTTAGCTTTCGACAGGATGCAGGACATTTATTGGGCCCCATTCCCTGCAGCAGAGAAAGAGCACCAAGTGGACCAAGCCACCTGAAGAGCACCCCCAAAGAAAGAAGGAAAACAATGGAAAGGAGCTGACTTCTAAGAACCAGAAGAATGGCAGCCCCCACAGTGCCTGCTCACCTGACCCTGGGTCTCAGCTTCTGCACACCCTAAATGGTTTCCACACTGCAGCATCAAGTCCAAGGTTGATAAATGCTAACATCTCAGAGACTAGCAGACCCACCAGTGTCCCACCAAGACCTGCAGGGAGGTGGACAAGAGCTCATGTGGCTGTGATGATTCAGCATAACCAGCAATTTGCATAATAGTAAATGATCACTGTTATCATTGGGGGAGGGGAGGTGAACATGAACCACCCCGCCTGGATATATCATACCGCCTCAGCCCTCCCCTGATAATTCAATAATTCTTACTACCACAAAAACAGCTCCCATTGACTGAGCACTTAATGCATGGGGGTGTCTGACCTACATGACCCTTCAGTGACCAGAAGGGACTGTCACCCTGCACAGCCTACCACAACAGACTCCGGTCTCCCTACCACTGGGGTTAGGGGACCTGCCCAAGTTGCTGGCATGCAGTGGAGCTGGAACCTGAACCCAGATCCGGCTGACTCCAAATCTGTGCTTTTAAACATCATGCTATGAAAATAACCACATGGAACCACCTTGCCCGGGAAGAGCGTGGCAACAGAGCGGCTGGAAGTGCTCATGGAAGCAGGGCAAGACCAGCTTTGGTTTCGCAAGAGAAGATAGGGCTGGAGGGAGTTAGGGCTTGTCTATTGGCCTCAGATCTTGGCCTGCTCTCCTCACTGACTCTGGTTCGACAGCCGTAATGACCCCTGCAGACTACATGTCTCTGTCCTGTGAGACCAGAGGAAGACACAGCCGACAAGGTGCTGCTGTATTTTGAAGAAGCCAAGACATTTGCCCTGCGTCAGAAATGTGGGTTCCCCTGGAGTCAGTACACTTCCAGGCAGCAGGCTCTGTGGGGCAGAGAGGCACTCTTGCGGACAACTCCTGTCTGTGGGTGCTTGTAAGGTCCATGCAGGAGGCCAGAATGTAAAAACCCACCAGGAAGCCCACCTGGGAACAGGAATGTGGAAGCCTGCCTAGAGAATTCAGACAATGAACCTCCTCCTGCCCTACAAATCTTTTCTCAGACAAAGAAACTCCACTCCCACCCGCCTCCCCCCCCCATAGGAGGGGGGAGTCTCCCACCTGACCTCTCCTCACCCTATAAAAGCCTGCCTCCCCCTAACAATGTGCGCGGCTGCACTGACCCCCACCTTGGGTCCATGAGGTCCGCCCGGGGCGCAATAAATTTTCTCTTACTTTGAAAAATTTAGCCTGGCTCTCTTTTTCTTTACCATGCCGAACCTTTCAGTGCTACCCCCCAGAAGTGAGAGAGGTGCCAGGGCCATTTCAGAGCTATAGTTAGCTCTTCCTAACGCGACAGCCATTGGCATCACCTTGAAGATGGAGGTGCAGGTTCAAGGGGCCCTTGGTCCCACAAAAGGACATGAAACATGCCCTGGTCTAGCAGATCTGACTCTTTGGAAATTCCTTAATATCTGCTTTCCCATCTTTCAAGTGGCAGGTGCTGCACACCATAGCAGAAGTTAGAGGGGTCTTGCTCGTAATCACGTGGCTTCCTCAGGAGGTCACCTAGGGACAGTTCCAGAAAGTGCACAGCTTCCCACCTGACAGTGTCCTCCCACCACAGCTGCAAGTTCAACTGCAGGTGCCAGGCAGAACCCATGTACCTGAGTTAACAGTCCAACAGAAGCCTCAACCAATGAGGGTGGTGGAGAGAGACCCCAGTTTCCTCACCCCTAATGAGATGACTAAGGTAGCTCCACTGTTGGCAGCCTGCTGCCCTGAAGGGAGCCGGAGTTCTCAGAGTACCTGTTTACTCTGCACACAGAGTTCCAGGAGGTTAGAAGTTCTGCCAACAGAACTTCTTCCCAGAATTGACTTCTATTCTGAGGACATGCTGGCTTGTGGGCATGATCCCTACTAACTAGAAAAAGTTGTTCCAGCAGTAACTTATTAATCTGTACATGCATAAACACAACTGTGCACTATTTTCTTGTCCCTTTGTTCATATCTTTAATAAAAGCTTGGGCTGGGAGAGTGAACAGCAGAGCTGCGCTCAATGGCTCTCCCCAGCCTCCCCCTGCTGCAAATTCATTTAGACTCCCAGTCTTTGCTCATAGCCAAGAACTTCTCATCAGCTGTCTGCAGCTCTCCACCGTTCTTTCAAAGCATCCCCATTGGGGTGTAGCCTGGGTGCTCACCATGCAACCTGCACAATCACATGCCTTCAACAGTCCTTCACTTTTCTGTCTCACCACAGCATCACCATGCCTGCTCAGATCACGTCCCAATCAACCAACCTGAGACTTTGTCTCAGGTTCTGCTTCAGAGAAAATCCAACCTAAGACACCTCCTATATGTTTTAGGGAAAATTGCATGAGGATGCATGGCAGGCTCTTGGCACAGTGAACAGTTTAATAACATTTAATATCTGGGCCTTCCTGGGGGTGCAAGGGGTTAAAACGCAGCCTATGAAGCTATCCATAGCCTCTGCAGCAAGAGTTCAATCCCCAGCCAGGGAGCTACCCACATGGCGCAGCAGACCTCTCCTGTCTCGCCTGCTGCTCTCCTCAGCAGTGTATTTCAGTCAATCCACCTGTTCGGTTCCCCACTCTGTCTCTGGTGAATCCTCTCACTCCCCACATCTCTGGCCCATACCCCAGCTCTTGTATGCATAAATAAATAAATCTTTAAAAAAAATAACATTTAATATCTCTTGTGAGATAGAATTCACCCTTGGGGATGAAGTTTCAGTTGTGAATTTACTTTGTACTTTTTAAGGCTCTACATTCCCCGTGTTAGAAGACCCAATTTAACCTGGGATAAAACTTGGCTATGGATGATCACTAAATGTATGATCTTCATAAGCAGCAGTGAGAAAGATTATGTTCTGAGCTCAATTTTTCTATCAAAATACCCCGATGGCCCATAGTAGAGGTTACATGAAGCAGGGCAGGTCTTTGACAACATTATGCCATTGGCACTCTCTTCCCTTGATCCTTCAGGCTCCTGACACCTTTCTGTGCCCAAAGAGAGACCATCCCCATAGAGAAGAGCCCCTGCACTCCCTAAATCTTAACAAATTTATACTAAGTTGTGACTGTCCTACTATATTAGGGACCTCAAATTGAGGAGCAGAGTGAGGATATACCTTGATGGTCTAGGAATAGGTAGAAGCAGGTCGTTCCATCCCACACAAACACTTCACCAGGCTTCACACTTCTTTTGAATATCCTCTTTCAGCTGAAACTTTCATATGCTTTTTAAATTCTACCCCATAATATATCTATATCTAGGGCCACATACCTGCCAACATGCTGAATATGAGTCACATTTTCTGACCTCCAATATGAAATCCCTTGATTGTGTTTAATCTGTTGACTTTTGTGTCTAATTCCACAGGCTGCTTTGTGTGTTTCTCAGAAAAGAAATCAGAACATAAGTGACAGAATATTTGAAACAGTAAGTTAAAGAGGTTTGCCTCCTCCACCCACAGTACCCTCTCCTATTTAGAGCAGAGCCTCAAACTTTAGTATAGGTGAGCATCAGGGGGAAGGAAAATGCTTTTTTAAATTCAGTTCCTTAGTCCCACTCCAGGAGGCAGATTTTAGATTTTGAGATGCTTTTTTGAGCTGGGATGCTGGTCACTCCAATAAAGGTCATCTTTAGATTCTCACTTTGTTCCTTTAAATCACTGTTTCTCAAAGAGAGGTGTCCCTAGAACACCCCTCTGCCCACCTCTGACCTAAGCTCCCAGAGATGTTTGAGCAGATCAGAGGAAGCTGCTGCTTTGCCTGTCAAAGGCAAACAAGCAGCCTGAAAAATCTGATGTTTCACAAAGACCCATATACCTTAAGGACTGAAAGCCCACAAATGAACCAGTTAGTTCATTTCTATTCTACTCTATTACATGAATGATTTTTTTACATCCACGATTATTTATAGATGTTCCATAACTATGAGCCATAGCGCACATCCCCTGAAAAGAACACTGATTACATAAATAGCGACAGAAGAAACACACGGACTGCCCCTTTGAGGTGTTTGGCATGGACATGGCAGGTGTATGCTGCACAGACAGAAATCCTTAGGAGCTTCCTGACATCACAAGGGAATGTCTCCGCCACCTTCTGAGACTTGGTTAATTCTGCTTAGAAGCAGTCTGTCTGCACCCAGCTTGGGCTTCTTGTTTGATACACCATCATTTCCATTTGGGTTCAAGATTAAGGAAAATAAACATAAGTATCAAAATAGCCAAGATAAAAGACATTCCAAAAGACTCACTAAACATGTGCCTAGATGTAGGGACTACCTTTTAGCATGACCCAGCCCAGCACTCCCACCAAAAGGGGGCTCCATCAGCTCCCAACAACTGACTAAGCCAAAGCTTGCTTCTTTCACAATGGATCAAGAGGGAGACTTTAGGGGACAGGAGCCCCCTGTTCTGGAAGCTTGTTTTAGACAAAGTTGCAAACTTAACCAATAGGAAGGAGAGGGCTTGAAGTCAGAAAGCTCTGAAATTCCAGAAGAAGAAAGATATCCAATATCTCCCTGTCCTCATCAACCAATTCTGTCACAAATATGAGGGGAACCAGAGACACAGGCATGGAGGATAACCTCTCATTAAGTCTGGTTGGTCCCATGGGAGGTACTGGTTCAGGAAGGGGTCATCCTTACCATTTGAAAATGTGGGCCCATCACTATTTTTCCACTTTGTCTCTCTTCTGTCCTGTCAGAAGACTATCCAGGAGCAACAAGCCAACATGTTTCCACCAGCACCCTTCCTCTCTCTCTTGATGTCCCCAATCCCATCATTTCTTCTCAGGTCCTGGCTCTACCTGGAGAGGCTTTGCTGAAGGAAGTTCTGATTCTGTATATTCAAAAACCTTTCCCTTTGGGTTACTCAACTCCCTTTACAGCAGAGCTCAGATGAGGTACATCTTACTTTAGGTTCTGTCAGAAGCAGATCTCAAGAATTTGAGTGCAGAAGATTTTACTTGGGAAGTGACCCAGGAAACATTGTTACAGGAATGGAAAGGTGGGACAGCAGAAGGTTCATTATCAAGTTTGTTAGCCCCGGGGCCACTGGGGTTCAATGGCACCCACAGGGTGCTCTGGGACTAGTGGAGAACCAACAATTGGAAGAACACCAGTACTTGTTATTTGAAGCCTATTATCAAGGTCTGTTAATCCCCTGTGGCTTTGGACCTGGCCATGGTTAGGAAAAATGTCTTCTATTGCCAGAATGAGTCCTCAGGTGACAAAAAGCAGGTGCAGGCACCTACCAGTTTGGTGGTGATAAGGACAGGGTGGCCAGGGCAAGGATGGTAGTAAGGTAAAGGGAATGTGGGAATGAGCAAAGATTCAGTTCTTAAGCTAATTGAATTCTCTGTCTCTTTACTGCCTTATCAAAGACTACCTCCTACCAGTAGTGAGACTAAGGGAAGAAAGGAAGGAAGTGAAGGGGAGAAATCCCACACCGGTCAATGCATTTCTAAGACAGCATTTCTCAAGATGGAGAAGGAAAGAATACTCTCCAGGGGAAGATATCTTGTATGAAAACACTGTAATATGGTTTTACCAGGTGAGGAGTGTACTGCTTTTTTAAGAATACAAGCATAGAAAAATTTTCAAGGAAAACTTGCAGTTTGCCATACACAGAAAAATAGAACAGTGATCCCCAACCTAGTGAATCTTTTGTAATAGACTCTTGGGACAGGTGGCAGATCCATAGAAGTTTGGTGGTTACCAAGGAGCCAGCACGGGTTTTAAAAGGTTAGGCAGCACTGTCAGCATGAGTGAAGCCAAGAGATTAGACACTATGTGATCGGGGACCTGGAGAAGTGGATGAGAGCCACCTTGTGATTTAAAAGATGAGGCACTTAAAATAGAGTGTGTAGGGCAACCCAGCCTCCCTTAAGTAAACAGGTCTGGCACCTTCCAAATTCCACCCTGGAGGGAACCTCAACCCTATACCCTGGAGTGTCACCCCCCTCTTAGAGTGCTTTTACTCTGAGCATTGCCACTGATCCCAGGAGTGCTCAGTTCCTTGGATGTATTACTTTGAGCCCCCCCCCAAAGGCAGATTCTGAGATAAGTGCTTGTGTGAGATAGTGCTTCTATGAAAGTGCTGCTTGTAGAGTGATCTCATGCAGCAGGAACAAGGCAGTAAGAAATGGAGGAAATGACAAACAGCACTGTGAATGACTTGTCTCAATCCTGATGGGGGACCCATATATGTTCTGCCCCAGATGAGAATTTGATCTGTCCCTCAGAGGCATGATCTCCCCCTACATTTCTGGGGTGAGTATACATGAAAGTCCAACGTGGTCTTCCAAGATAGAAAAGCAGAGAGAAGCTGTGGGACTCACTTACAGCAGGCATGGTGGTTTGCCATACACAGATCTCCTTTAGCAGAACCTGCTGCAGACCTTCTCCTGCTGCTGGTTTTGTTACAGCATGCACCCCAAGGTCACCATTCTCCTGGTTGCCCCAGGCAACCCAAGCACCACAGGCGCACTGGAACCAGGCCATTCCTGCCCAGTGCAGGAATCCTCTAAAGAGCAATCTCTGCTCGGGCACTCCCCATTGGCCTGGCCAAGGCTGTCTCAGAAGAACACTGTGATATGAGGCACTCCCTGCCTACATTTGCTCTCCCACCCCTTTATCCTTTACAGGAGCTTCCCCTAATAAACCTCTTGCTCATCTACTGCTGCTTTAGTAACAGCCTCTAGGAGTATCTGAAGTGATGCAATGCTTTCCTGACACCATTGGTTGGTGGAACTGTCCACCTCCATGGTGCTGAAATCAGAAGGCAGCCAAGGAGATGGGATATAAGGACAAACTATATCTCCTTGATTGGGAAAGCATTAAATGGTGCAGCATATTTCGTTGGTTATCCTTAGCCAAGGGAAGGAGTTGATACCTTCAAAGGACATCTTTGAATGCCTTGGGAGGAAATAAGAAGATTGCCATGAGACCACACAAAGAGTAGTTTCCATAGGCACTAGAAACACAAATGCTGCTAAAATCTGCAAAGTCACCCTTAGTTATTCACAGCTCCAGAAGGAGCAGTGTGGCTTCTGCCCCTCCTGCTTTCTAGCCTCCTCCAAATGCCTTATGTCAGCAAAACCTGACAGGAACACATTAGGCAAGATTAACTAGCAATGCAGCTCCACATTTTCAGTCTTCATAGGATCAACTGCAAAGGTGCATATTGGAGAAAATATGAACTAGACTGAGGACCCACAAATATTCCTGGGATGGGGAGCAACATAGCCTTTAGAATCATTAGATGAGACCATCTCATGTGGGGGTCAGATGTCTTTGCTCTACAGAGGTGGTGAGATTGAGAGGAAGAGCACTAATCCTGGATTCTATCAATAAGAATTAAGTCCCAACCCCTGCAAGAGACCAGCTGTGTGATGATGGCAAGTAACATAACTTCTCTGAGCTTCAGCAATCTCATCTGTAAAGCAGAGGTAGGATTATACCAGATATTTTCAAGCAATACTCCAAGGAACCCCAGGTACCAGAGACCTTCAGGGGCTGCAGAGTAGTTTGGTAGGAGGTGAGTCCATCTGAGCAATCCTACCTTTATCAGATTCCTATCTTAAGGCTTTCTGGAATTTTCTATGAAGCTTAAGTGTTTTAAGTTTTTTGAAGTAAAGAAAATGGTTGATTTTAATCTTTATTTATGGGGCACTGCAAGATATGAAGTTCCACCTAAAAATAAGAAGTCCTTTGAGAGGAACAGCTTCATAAAATATTATATTTTGGAACTGTTCAAGCATGGTTTCATTGTTTTAAAAGCACTACCTAATAACAAATCACATTTTAAAAAACTTTTTAGTAGAAAAACAGTAAGACAAACTTATACCAAACACAGTACAAAACAAACAACTTTATGTCTCAGCTGAACAATTTAAAAGTTAAAGATCCCAGGGGTGCCATCCTGAACTTGGAATGTGTAGACTTCAGCAATAGTTTCTGGCACAAAATTTGTTCTTCCTTCTCTACAGAGAAATACTTCTCAATGAAGCTTAGCCAAGTTTCATACACATTCATTTCCATGGTTTATAGAGCTGCATTTTGTCTAAACTTCCACATTCTTCAATCATTATACTATTTCTCAGAATCCTGGGAGACATTTGAAATGCCACCCAGAATAACCATAGTTTTCTTCTGAATATAGTTTCGGAGTTAGTGAGGGTGGAAGAGATAATGAATGCTTTTGCATCTACTGCAACCTGAGTATGTGCACCTGTCCCAGTGATATTTCCTATGGCTCTTAGTGCGAGAGTCACAATTGGAAATTCATTAGCTCCTAGGAGCTTACTGAGTTGGGGCACAACTCCTATTTTCATAGCCATTCATTTGGACAATCAGTAAAGTAGAAAATGGCCCAGCAGGATTATTGTGATAAAGAAGATGAACAAAGTAGGAAGAATTAGCTCTATAGTATCTAAAAGAGGTGCAGGATTTTTGTCATGACAAAAGTAAGAGGGTGGCCAGGTAAGATTATGCAAGAAACCACATCCTAAAGATGACATATCAGGAAATGCAAGATGAGCCAACAGCAGATCAACTGCACCGTGCTTGATAATCAAGGCTTAGAAAACCAAACCATCACCTGCAATGTACCCTAAAGCCCATAAGGCCTGTTCACTTATGTGAACTTGTTCACTTATGGAGAGATGCCAAAAGAGAAATGAATCCTGGTACAGTACATCCATTTACCATAGCCTTAGTCTGTTCTGATATCCCGAAAGCGGTATTAGTGAGCATCCATGCAGATTCAAACTAAATGGGATTTCTACCCAAGGAGGACACAAATTTTGGGATTAAACCAACCTAGATTATATTGTCTATGAAGGGAGATGGGCTCTTTTCCCCTATAAAGTTGTTTCCTGGCAGTTTGAGCACCCACAAGAAATGAGAGCTTCGAGCTGGCTTTCCAAATTGTTACAATTTATGTCTTTGACAATGTCACCAACAGCGAATTTTCAGCATCCTGGTTCTTTGGGTTTTCCTGCAGTAGAGAAGTAGCATCACAGGAAACAATCTTCCATTTCTCCTTTCCAGTATCTGGTCATCCTATGTTTTCCTCAGCTCCACATTAACTGCTATTCAGTGGCGCTTCCTTTCTGTACTGACCTCCCCTTTGTTCTTGAGTGTGTTAAGGTGGTAAGCAGCTGGTGAGTTAGCATACGGGTTGGTGTGCATGGCTATGAGACTAGGGGATAAGCTGCAAAGCCAGGTCAGCCTTCCAAGGGGAGCAGCAAGGACCGAGCACCCTGAAAAGATGCTCCACAGTTCAGCCCACATGTGGTGTCAAAAGTTTGACAATTTTATACCCAAATTATTTTTTTTAAGATTTTTATTTATTTATTTATACAAGAACCAGGGTATAGGCCAGATGCCTGGGAGGGTGAGAGGATTCACCAGAGACAGAGCAGGGAACAGAATAGGCAGAGTGACTAAGTACACTGCTGAGGGGAGTAGCGGGTGAGACAGCAGAAGTCTGTCATGCATGTTGGACCCTTGCCTGCCGGCTGGGATTGAACCAGCGCTGCAGAGGCTGCGGACAGTTTCACAGTGCTGCGCTCAACGGCCTGCGCCACCAGGGGAGGCCCTATACCCAAATTATTTTTAAGATCCTTTCTATTCTTGTCTTTCATAAGTCTATGGAATTGAAGCAAAATTTGGGTCCTGCCACATATAAATGTGAGGCATTGGGAAGCACCCTAACATCTCTCATTCTTCTCATTTGTAAAATGAGGCCATCATTAAATAAACACTTGTAATATGTGAGGTAGTTTGCACAAATCCCTATTCCACACCATCCCTCCAAGAGAGATGCCATCATTATCCCCATTTTATAATGAGGAAGCTGAGGTTCAGAGAAGCTGAGCAGCACACTCTATTACTCAGCCAGCAAATGGCTCAAACTCCATCAGACTCTAATATCTATGTTTTTTTCAACTCTTCTATTTTAGAGAAGTATGAAATGATGAATACAAAAAAATGCTTTACAAACATACAAATCATGATGGAAGTGAGCAGAAGGAATTATATTGTTTTAGTCAGATTTGCAGAGCAAACCTCACTCCCTACCATGGTATAATAGGTTTAAAATTTCTCTTGATAGAATTTACAATCTTTGCCCATCATATGTTCTAGATTGGGTTCATGCACAACTTCTGCTATGCCTTCTCCTACACTGCAGCCTTGGCCACTTTCCTTGTGCAAGAGTGATCAAGGATGTTTGGCTCTGGAGCTACAGGGCCTGGTTTTCAATTGGCTCCTTCATGTATGAGCCTTGTGGTCTGGAGTAAGTTACTTATCTTCTTTGCCTCAGTTTGCTTATGTGGCAAGCAGTGATGCAATGAGTTTAGTTAGCTATATGGTTTGAGGGAGCAATCCTCCAGTACAAGACTTTCCTCACTTCTGAAATCAACTGCAAGTTGGGGAAATCCCAAAACCACCCTCAGGTAAAATGATTTACTGGAAGGACCCACAGGATTCACTAAAAACTTTTCATACTCTTAGTTTATTAAAGGAAAAAATACAGCCAAAGGAAGAGACTCATGGGGCAGGGCTTGGGAGAGACCCAAATACAGAGCTTCTGGCTATCCTCTGCCCTGAGACCCAGAAGGCATTACCTCCTCCCAGCCACAGTGTGACAATAAGAACAGAGGATTGCCAGTCAGAGATGGTCACCAAGACTTTTGTGCCCAGAGTATTTACTAGGACTTGATCACACACTGCCCAGGTGGCTGGCCTTTGGTCCCCAGCTCTCCAGGTCAACTGATACCTTTGTTCTCTAGCTACTCTGCAAATCAGAACTGATAGTGTGACCCCAAATCCCCATCATAAATCACAGCATTAAACTTGCTGTGGTCAAAAATCCCCAGGCAAACAAAGACGCTCCTATAGGCGTGACATGCCAGGGGCCTAGAGATCCGCTTCCAGGAGCAAGGACAAAGGCCAGACCACTCTCTGGGTAAAATTAACTCTTGGCTATCCAGGGGACAATGACAGCTTCTATTTCATGGGACACTGTAAGAATTAAATGAGATGACACAAGTAGGGAAGGAGGTAATAACAGTGCAGTAAACATCTAATGCAAACGGACTTTCTAAAACCCAAATATTATCCAGCCCCTAGTGACTTGGCTAAGATATGTGGACTGTAAATGTAGGTACTAACAACAGTCCCTGCATATAGTACCTGCTCATTGCTTTCTACTAAAAGAGAAATAAAATGTAGTGAAACATGAAAACATCCCTAAAGGTGATCAAGGCCTCTGATGTATCCCTTTGGCAACATTTTACCCTAACTTAAATTTTCACAAGAAAATGACTGGAGCATACATGATAAAACTGATTTTTGTAGAAAATGTATTCTGTTAGGTTTTTATCATAAGTATTATGTATTTTGACATAAGTGAAACTTTTTTTTTAAAGATTTGTTTATTTATTGATACAAGCACTGGGTACAGTCAGAAGAGTGGGAGGGTGAGAGAATTCACCAGAGCGGGGAACAGAACAGGCAGACTGACAAAGCACACTGCTGAGGGGAGCAGCGGGCAGCAGGAGAGTTCTGTTGCACCATGTGGGACCTTCCCCCGGTGGCCGGGATGCAGCCGGGATCGAACCGGCACTGCAGAGGCTGCGGGCAGCTTCGCAACCCAGCGCTCAACTGCTGCACCACTAGGGAGGCCTGACATGAGTGAAAATTAAACATTGCCATGACACACTTGAGCAGAGGCTGCTGTGGATGCAGGGAGAGAGGGAACTAGAGCAGTTTCAAGGGTTTGCCACAGGCTCTCGGCCTTTTGTGTATATTGACAAGTCCTTGCTGGACATTTAATTCTGAATTTCCTGAAATTTACTACCTGGAGAATTTTACAGAACTTCTACCAATTTTTACACAATTTGATTTATTGCTTAATGAGCCTACCAACTAAGTGTTTACATTACTGTTTTTCCCTCTCTAGCACCTCCACCCTTAAAACACATCCTCTTCTGCTTGTGTCAAAAGAGAAGAGTTATAGCTGAAACCAGACCCCCTGGAGAAGCACATCAGGATTAAAAATGCCAAGAAAGAGAAGCTCACAAGAGCCCACCCACATCACAAGCAGAGAGAGGAAAAAAAGCCATTCCAGAGCCAGTCTTTCCACATGCACCCTGCCCTACCATTAGTCCTTCTGGAACCCGGTGGGAAGAGGATGGGTGGACACAGAGGGCATCTCCTCACGGGACCATAGCCTCTGCTTCCCAACCCCCAAATCCAAAGGGCTCTGATAAACACAAAGACGTATTTGTAACTCGCTTAGTTACAAACCTTGCCCTGGACTGATGAGAGGCTATTTTTAGTCTGTGCTACTCAGTGTGAATATTCAAAGCTTTGGCTGCAGTAATATTCATGTGTATGATTACAGTGTGCCTCCCCAGGCTTCACTGGGGGTGTCAAATTGTAAGATATATATGCTGGGTTACCTTCCTAAAAATCCCCAAACTTCTGAATTCAGAAATAAATCAAGGTTTTTGGATAAGGGATTACAGACTTCTATTGCATGAAATCCAAAGAGGCAGGTAGGTGTTTCCTTCACTTTAAGGATAATAGAACAGATTTACAGATGTTAAGTAACTTGCCTGAGGTCACACAATATAACCAGCAAAATATTAGACACTTCAATAGAATGACTATGCTCTCTTCCAACAGACAAGACTCTGGATGACATAGTCAGGGGGGATGATAGCTAAAGGTAGCCTGAAAATTATGAAGAGATGTTTTGCCGCTGGCAAAGTTATGCTAAGATTTCCAACCAGTTCTCAGAGAGACCTTCCATCTCCAATTTCAAGGAAACTGTGCCCTCTGACTCCAAAGAGATACATTTCTTCTCATTCCTTAAAAGCAAAGGAAATTGATAAAGAAGTTGCCTGGCAAAGAAAAACCCCACTAGACTGAAATCAAAACAAATCATTTTTTGCATATTAATCAGGCTCCTGATTGAAACTGTGCTAGCTGCTTCGAGAGAGGAATATTAAAAGTAAAGTGCTGCTAATTTAAGCACAACTAATTTTAAAAGATTTACCTAGAAACAGCCACATGGGAGAATCACTTAAGCTCCATCAACCACCCGCTTCATTTGAAGGGATATGCCTGGGTTGGGAGGCCCGATGTCATGACATTTGCTTTGTCCCTGTAGGGAAAGAAGAAGTCAGCCATCCCCTATTATCTGAAAGGGCCCTGGTTTTCATGAATCCTGCCCAAGTAAGACGGGGCCAGGGAAGACCCTAACATGGGGCCAAAATGACATCTAGAAGCTGCCACAAAGCTTGAGCCCCATCCCCATATTTCTGGAAGAATACCCCTTCCAAGAAAGCAGTCGCACAGAAGCAGTAGCTGGACTCAATAGTCAACCTCACCTGAAGCAGGGATTGTTGGAGCTCTCTCCAAATCCCCTCCGGTCCCTTTACTGGTTCTAGGTGCTCTTTCTGAGTTTCTCAATGTCATGTACCCATAATTCTCTTGGAAGGTTGTGTTGGGACTACTGGTACAGCTTTCTGAGGCACTGGAAGTATTTCCTTTGAGCTAAACCAATGCAAGAGACTGGAAGCTTGGCTCCCTCGTCTCCGGCACAAGCATATTTGAGGTTCCAGAGCTCATCTGTGGCATCAGGTCAAGGCTGTGACCTTGCCTGAAACTTCTACTTTCTGAGCTGCATTTCCTTCTTTGTCAACTGTTTCCCCTACTTCTCCACTGACTTCTCTTGAAAGCCCATCTTTAAAATAATTTCCTCTTCTGCGTTCTCTCTCCTGAAACCACTGTAGCCAAAGTTTTGATCTCTCCACATAGAAGATACATGTTAGACTTTGGGGTGTATAATGAACCTCAAGCAAATCTGTAACAGAGGCTAAATGGAAGTTTGATCTCAAATCCTAAAAGTCCAAAAGAGTAGGGGAAAGTATCTAAAGTTTTCTCTGAGACTTGCTTTTGTAGACACAACAGAGCCTGGAGACTTGCTGATTAACCTTGAGTTGAGTTCCAAGGCCAGCTGGAGTTAGGAGACCCAAATCCAGAGGAGAGGAGCTGCACAGAGGAATCCAAAGCCCAAGAGAAATGCAAAGCCTCAGTTATCTGAAGAAAAGCCTCTTCATGCTCCTTCAAGTATGAACTGCCCTGGGGCCTCCCTGGTGGTACAGGGATTAAAGACAACACTATCAAGCTATCACCAGCCACTGCAGCATGAGTTTGATCCCTGGCCAGGAGCTAACCCACACAGCACAGCAGACCTCTCCTGCCTCGCCCGCTGCTCCCCTCTCTGCCTGTTCTGCTCCTGATTCTGTCTCTGGTGAATCTTCTCACACCCCCACCTCTGGCCTCTAGCCCAGGTCTTGCATGCATAAATAAATAAATCTTTAAAAAAAATTTAAATCTTAAAAAAAGGATGAACTGCCCTGTAACTAACTAATGAACTTCAACCAAGTCCACATTTCCTTCCCCTACCCCACAATTTAGCCAATAAAATTTAACTGCTTTGTTCTCAAACCTAGTCTCTAAAACCTATAATAAATCCAATCTTTTTTTAATCTAGAAGGGCAAATTTGAGTTCACCTTCAGTCTCCTTACCAATCAATTCACAGTAAAGCAAATTCTCTTCTCAAAAGCCCTGAATCTGATCTATGCCCATTAGATTAGAGTCCATTTGCTCAGAACCAAACTCTCTAACCTTGTCGAAAGAATCTACTCACTTGAAGATCCACCATTCCACAAGTGAGCTTGTCCTTTGCCACCAGGGCCTGCGCGGGGATGGAAAAAAAGAATGTGCTATAACCAGAGCAGATAACATGACCTAGTTGGGTGCCTGTCAGTCTTTCTCTGCAGCGCAACTGATAACACACAAGTGTCCCCAGGGCAGAAGACAGCAGCTGACCGGCGGAGCAGCAATTATAAACTGGACACATGTCTCCCCAGCCAGCCTCCATTCCAGTTAGGTGTGACTGTGTAATTAAGTGCCAGTCAATGGGGTATGAACACAAGTGATTTGCATGGTGCCCCTTCGTCCGTGCAGATGTGGTAGGAAGCCAGCAGAGGCCGTGTAGATAAAGGCCACGCCTGAGGCCTGTGAGTGTCCTCACATGGTGGGGTTGCTTGAGTGACACACGAACAGACAGAAATAAATGCCTATCCATGTGAGGCAAGTTATTTAGGGTTCCCATTAGAAGAATCAAACCAACATCCTAATAATTCAATTCCTTACAGTACAGTAGGACTATAAATCCCAAACTGGGTCATGCATAAAGAGAACTGAGGCTGTCTAAGGTTGAATTTCCTTTAAAAGAACCTAAAATGAGGATCCAAGTCACAGTGATTTATGACTTATTAAAAAACATTCCCGAGAAAAACTGTTAAAGGAATGGGGATTAAAAAGTGAAGATGGCAAGCCAGGTTGTGATACCAGATAAAGCCCCGAGAAGGAATTGTGGCTCCGTCCTTCAGGGTGTTCTGGGGATGGTACAGGTCAAGGCGGCAGGTGAGGGAACAGGATAATGTGCACCCTTGTAATCAAGGATGCCTCCAGAACAGTAGAAATTCCCTGACACGTCCAGCACATCACAAGCAGAGCAGATCCAGCAGCCTGTGGGCAGCCTGCCAACCAAGGGGTAAAGGTGCTGGCAGGAGGGAGTGGAAGCCGACTGGGAGGGCACCATACAAAATCAGTACAGGAATCCAAAGGAACCTAGGTGGAGTGTTGACAAGGTCTGCTCACACAGACGCAGAAAAATTTCGCCTGGCAGTTCCAAATGATCACTCATGGTACTTGGCACTTATTGAGGGGTTCCTCTGCATAGTAAATAACTGCCTCTCACCTTCACCTGGGTATTTCTATTAATTATATCTTATCTCCAAGGCTCTAGCATGGCAGTCTTGTAGCAGCCACATCATAGACTGACTTGTGTTTCAGAGGTCCCCGCAAGTCCTAAGAGAAGAATGACAATTGTACAGGAGTTCCTGATAGGGCTGTTTATCCCTACTCACAGCTCAAGAAACTGAAGCAGCAGAAATCATGGCCCTTATTCCTGAACATGGAATGACACTGCCCAGATTTGTTCCAAACCTACTAAGGAACAAGCACTTTGTAACATAGAAGGACACTTGACAGGATGACTTCAGATGGAACATGCAGCTCACAACAAACTAGAGCTGAAGATTCAGCTTCTCTCTCCCACTCCCCCACATTCACACTCACATACACTCACACACAGAGAGACACACACATACTTTTCTAAAGCTTGCCAAACATCTACACCTATGAAAATGGAAATGATAACGAGTAACCCCGGCGACAGTGAGTGAGGTGCGGGAGCACAGGCGCTCTTACATGCTGCTGAGTCTGAAAGGGACTAGGTTTGAAAAGATTCAAATACATAAAATACTTTGACTCTCTTTATAAAAATCAATGTTCAGGAAGTTTGGGGGGCATGCAGTTGAATGAATTTTAATACATCTAAAGATACATACAACCACCAACACAATAAGGACGCAGGAAAACTCTCGGGTCAGGGAGATGGACACTTCCGATCAGCCTCTCCAAGGAGGTTCAGTGCTGGATCTCTTAGCTTGCCTTGGGCTGTGTTTTCCAGATGCCATGCAGGAGCCATGCAGGCAAGAGGTTTGTGTTGTATGGAGGCGGAGAAACCAGCACTGGCCAGGGCAGGGTGGCCTGTGGAGAGTGGGGCCCTGCCACAAGACCTCTCTGATTCCCAGGACTCTGCTCTTCTCATCCAAAGGGACCCAGAAAGTGGGCATTAGGCATTACACCAGCCTTTCCATTTCTAAGTCTGACTTCACTCCTGGAGCATAGGGAACCACATGTGCCAGGTAAGAAGAGACATGGCCCAATACCAGGCCTCACCATTCAGGAAGAAGAGGCAAACAGAATAACACCTAGGTGCTGGGACAAGAGAACATTGAAAGCTACAGCAGATACTTGAATAACATGTCTCCGTAACATTGATGAGAGAAGACGAATCCCCACCAATGCTGAAGTGAACACAAATATTGAAAAACATGGTTTCATTTTACCTCCTTTCACTTAAAGCTCAGTCTCCAAGAACCGATTGACAACACTTAGTTGTCACTAATGTATGGTTCATGCTAAAGTGAATATTTCTAGCCAGCAGATTGGGTCTTGATGATGTAAAGAAAAAAATAATGAATTTGAATCATCATATTTGGTAGTAATAAAAAAATATGATAGCACTAAAGGTAAAGTCTAAAACTACAAAACTTTCAGGAGAAAATATCTGTCACATTAGGTTAGGCAATGATTTCTTGGATGTGACACCAAAAGCAAAATCCATAAAAGAAAAAAAATGATAAACATGACCGTCAAAAGACAGAGTTCAACATTAACTGTTCTGCAATTTGGATAGCGAGGAAGAAGTGTGTTGTCACAGATCAACAGTGGCTGAAACAGAGAGCAGAGACCACAGTAGGTTACTGCAATGACTTCATTCTAACCTTGTCAATTCTTTATCCTAGAAGCTAGTCAATGTGGAAGTAAAGAAAGGGTATTGCTTTCCTCTCTGTTCAGAAATTTTCAGAGTATATATAAGGTTGGAAGAACAAAAGAAAGCAAAAGAAAAAAATTGTACGGATGATGTCATTCACGATATCAGTGAGAAAGTTCACCAGCATGTATTTCAAGATCTGTTAACATTAGTTCCTACAAAACAAAAAACAAATTCCTTTCAGGACTTCAAGGAATTCTTTCAAGGCTCATGCTTAAAGTTGTCAGAGGTGCTTAAATGTAAGTGTCCTTTGGATTTAGCAGAAGACAGTTAAAACTGCTTACTGAGAGATGGCTTAAAAGTCTTGTTGGGTTCTCTTCCAAGGACAGTCTTTATAAACACTTGAATAAATTGTATAAAAATTCAGAAATGTGGCTTTCTACTCATATTTTTAAATTTCCTTTTAAAACAAGGTTGGGTAAAAGGAGACATCTTATTTCATAATTTCATTTTTAAAAGGAAACATTTAAATACCACATTATGTTCTTATTTTTAAGAACTCTAATTCTACATATGTCACCTATTCTACATATGTGTCTTCTCATCGTACATGACATAGCTATATATGTCATACTCATACATAAACATTCTAATTCTACATGGGTCATCATACCATTCTTTGATGTGAGGATCAAATGATTTTTAAATATTTTCCACTTTTGTAGTTAAAAGCTGCCCAAGGGTCTCCCCTGGTGGCACAGCAGTTGAGCGCTGGGTTGCGAAGCTGCCCGCAGCCTCTGCAGCGCCAGTTCAATCCCCGGCCGTGGTGAGGGTCCCACATGACACGCAGACCTCTCCTGCCGCCCGCTGCTCCCCTCAGCAGTGTACTTCATCAGTCTGCCTGCTCTGCTCTCTGCTCTGACTCTGGTGAATTCTCTCACCCTCCCGCGCTTCTGACTGTACCCAGTGTGCTTATATAAATAAATAAATCAATCTTTAAAAAAAAAAATTATTAAAAAAAAAAAAGCTGCCCAAACACTAGAAGAACAATTAACCTTGGTTAGGTTGAGTGTTCTAAATTCCTAAAAGATAATCTTGTACTTGAAAAAATATATTAATGATTACTGGCATAAAGATATTTACATTCTAAAGAATAAAAAAAGTATTTGCCAATTCTCATAATTTTTTTAAACTTAAGTTCACAATTAACATGTAGAAAAGTACTCAAGTACACAAAATAATCTCTTGTATTTTGGGAGGGGAAGACCTCTGTAAATCTTGGTTTCTGTTTGTATAGAGATTATGCAAGACTCAGACTCAGAAAAGACACTGATCAGATAGTCATCTTTTCTTCGCATTAAAGATCTAATGATAATAGATTTTCAAGGAGCTTATTGATGTCCATATAAAATCTATTCTTTGCAAATCTTTATTCTGGTTACCTTGCTGTTACTTTTTTAGGATATGAAATTCATCTAAAATTTGAAATTTATTGGCATCAAAAATGTGGAGTTCAACCTTATTTTTAATGTCTTCTGCATGTGTCATATTCTCTGCATTTTTAATAATACTGTCATGCTTTTATGAAGTTTTTTGTTTATATTATCCTCTTAAAAGGTTGATAAAACCTACTTTGCTGTTTAAATTTTTTTTTAAGATTTTATTTATGCATACAAGAGCTGGGGTACAGGCCAGAGATGTGGGGGTAAGAGGATTTACCAGAGACAAAGCAGGGACCAGAACAGGCAGATCAACCGAAGTATACTGTTAAGGGGAGCAGCAGGCAAGTCAGGAGAGGTCTGCTGCACCATGTGGGTTGCTTCCTGGCCGGCCATGGGGATCGAATTCGTGCTGCAGAGGCTGCGGATTGCTTCATAGTGTGGTGCTTACCCCTTGCGCCACCAGGGAGGCCCTGCTGTTTGAATTTTAATGCATTTCTCCCTGAATTCTCTCTGTTGCTCAGTTATCTTTATTTTCTAGCTTGTCAAAAGATCTCCATATCACTTACTAATTTGTGTTTCTGTAAATGAATTTAAGGCTATAATTTTTTAAATAGATATGGCCCCACCCTACAGGTTCTGTTTTATACTCTTATTCATCTCATAGTGTTCTTTTTTCACAAAAAGAGAAAATCTTGGTTAGTAGGTCACAAATATTATTTTGCGAATATCTAACTTACTTTATCTGAGTTATAATATGTAAGATTTGTTACAAATTTCTCCATACCTCCTTGCCTTCATTGATAGTTAAATGTTTAAGTAGTATATGTTAAATGTTTAAGTTTTTAATGTCTGAGGTTTCATACACTATATATTTTCTGAAACACAATCATTTATAAGCTCTGTGGAAAAAATTCTTGTGCTCTTTTCTTTACTGTCACTTCCTCCCTAGCAATCACCGATCTGTTCTTTAGTTCCTATAGCTTTTCTTTCCAAGAATGGCATATATAGGGATTACACAGTAAGTTATCTTTCACTCATTTCATTGTGTCTATAATTCATCTAGGTTGCATTTATTTAAGTTGCATTACCTATGTTGCACCTATCAAAAAATTGGGGGTGTTGGGGCCTCCCTGGTGGCACAAGGGGTTAAGACACAACCTATGAAGCTATCCCCACCCAGGGAGCTACCCACATGGTGCAGCAGGCCTCTCCTGTCTCACCTGCTGCTTCCCTCAGCAGTGTATTTCAGTCAGTCTGCCTGTTCTCCCTACTCTGTCTCTGGTGAATCCTCTCACCACCTCCCTCCCCGTACCTCTGGCCTACACCCCAGTTCTTATATGCATAAATAAATCTTTAGGAAAAAATTGGGGGTGTTTTTACTGGTAAGTAGTATTCCATTCACTAATTGAATGACATTTGAGTTGTTTACAGCTTTTGGCAATTAGGAACAGAGCGACAACAAACATTCCTGTACAGGTTTTGTGGGCAAGTCTTCATTTCTCTAGGGTAGATACCCAGGAGTGAGACTGCTGGATCATACAGCATAAACATGTTTAACTCTATAAGAAATGTCATTTTGACAAACAGCAAACCATTTTCAAGATTTACATTCCCACCAGCAATGCAGAGTTCCAGCTGCTCCACATCCTTGTCATCACTCAGTTGAGAATTGTATTATTCACTATTGCCTGCTGATAGATATGTAGTGATAAATCATGATGGTTTTAATTTGCAGTTCTTCAGTGGTTAATGATGTTGAACATCTTTTCATGTGATGATTTGTCATCTGTATGTCATCATCAATGAAATGTCTGTCAATGTCTTTGGCTCATCTTTTTAATTGGGTTTTGTTTATTGTTGAATAAGAGTTCTTTCAATGTTTTAGACATAATTCCTTTGTCAGATAGGAGATTTGTAAATATTTTCAACCAGTCTGTAGCTTGTGTTTTCATTCTTCCAACTGTGTCATTTGCAGGCCAAGAGTTTTATGTTTTAGTAAAGTCCAATTTATTCATATTTTCTTGTATGGATTATGTACATTGAGTCATGTTTAAGAACTTCAAGTCATGAAGATATTCTCATGTATTTTATTCTAAAATAATATTATATGTTATAAAATAAATATAAATATATTCTATTATATATTATAATATATTTAAAATATATATTATAAAATAATATATAATGAAATTTATAATATATAATAAAATATATTATAAAATAATATATATGTTATAATATATATAGTTTGATGTTTTGTTACTTGGATCTATTATTTCCAGTTAACTCTTGCTTAAAGTAAGAGACTTAGGTTGAGGTTTACTGTTTTGCTAATGGGTGTCCACCTGTTCCAACACCATTCGTTGAGAAAACTACCCTTTCCCCCATTAAATGACTTTAAGGCCTTGTCAAAATCAGTTGGGCATATTTGTGTGTATCTATTTCCATACTCACTAAGCAATGTTTCCTTGATCTATCTCTTCACAATACCATACTCTCATCATTACTGTAAATCTCAAAACAACTAGTACAATTCTTCTGCCTATAGTCTTTGTTTTCAAAATTGCTTTTGCTATTTCAATTTATTTTTCATAAAATTTAGAATGGGCTGGTGTTCATCTATTAAAAACCCTGCTGGGATTTTGATTAATACTGCATTGTGTCTATAGATCAACTTAAGGAAAACTGACATCTTTCCTTTGAGTATAGAATTCATGAATACAGTATCCCTCACCATTTGTCACTCCTAATTTCTTCTATCAGCTTTTTAGAGTTGTCAGCACATACATCCTATACATATTTTGTCAGATATATGTATATAAGTATATAGAGATATGTACATAAATATTTCATTTTTGAGAGGAGCTATTAAAATGGCATTTTAATGCAAATCAAAACTCCACTGAGATACCATTTTACACCAATGAGAATGGCACATATTTAAAAAACTAACAACAACAAATGTTGATGAGGATGTGAAGAAAAAGGAACTCTCCTGCACTGCTGGTGGGAGTACAAACTGGTCCAATCACTATGGAAAGCTGTGTGGAGATTCCTCAACCTGCTAAAGATGGAGCTTCCATATGATCCAGCAATTCCGCTCCTAGGTATTACCCAAAGGACACAGAAACATTAATTCCAAAGGGCACCTGCACCTCTATGTTTATAGCAGCACTAGTTACAATAGCTAAGCTATGGAAACAACCCAAATGCCCAAAAACAGATGACTGGATCAAGAAGATTTGATACATATACACAATGGAATATTACTCAGCAATCAAAAAAGATAAACTCATGCAATTTGTAGCAACATGGATGGAACTGGAAGGGATCATGCTCAGCGAAATAAGCCAGAAAGAAAAAGAAAAATACCGGATGGTCTCACTCATAGCAGGAATTTAGAAAACCTGAATAAAGGGATCAGGAAAAAGACTAATTATAATAAAGTAAAAATCAAAATCAAAAGCAACTATAAACCAGAGACACACTACGGGGGAGGGGAAGGGAAGGGAGTAGGATCAAAAAAAGGGGGGTGGGAATTATATGGGGACCAAGATGAAAATGCATACATTGTACAAAAATGAAAAATGATGTAAAAAATGTATAAAATTTAAAAAAGACATTGAAAACAATGGCATTTAAAAACTGCTTTTCAATTGACCATTGTTGATGTATAGAAATATGACTGATGTGTGTATGTTGACCTTGTGTCCTACAAACTTGCTTACCTCCCTTAGTCTAGATTTTTTGGTGATTCCTTGCAATTTTCTACAAAGAAAATTTGTAGATAGGAAACTACTGTATTTATTTCTTCCTTTGCAGTCTATTTGGTTTTTGTGCTTTTTTTGGGGGGGGGGGGCAAGTTTTATCTTTTTTTATTTTTTCCTGACTGCACTAGCTAAGACTTCCAGTGTTATGTTGAATATCAGTAGTGAGAGTAGTCATCCTTGCCTTATTTCTATTATAGAGCGAAATCATGGTTTTTTACTTTAAGTAAGATGTCAGCCATAGGATTTTGTTTGTAGGTACCCTACATCAAGTTGAAAGATTCCCTTCTACAATTCTACACCCAATTCCCATGTGTGTATTTTTTAACCACCAAACAATTCTCTGACACCAAGGGGATTTCCTACAGTTCAACTTAATTCTGACACTAATGACCTGGAGGTAGATTCCAAAAGTGACGCTTAGTTCTGTGAGAATAGACTTAGTGTGTGACTCCCTCCCTACTGCACACTTCACACACCAATAGCAAGCCCAGTTTGTCACTTGTGCTTCTGAACAACCCTGTCCTTGCACTTGTTTAATTTGCTAGAGTGGCTCGCAGAATCTAGACAAATATTTTACTTGCTAGATTACAAGTTTTTAATAAAAAGATGCAACTCAGACACAGCCAGATGGAAAAGATGCAGAAAGCAAGGTCTATGGGAAGAGGGATGCCTCTCTCTGGGAACCTGCACGTGTTCACTGACCCAGAAGCTCCCTGAAACCTGTCCTGTTAGCTTTTTATAGAGGCTTCATTACATAGGCAAATTATTTAAATCATTGGTCATTGTCAGTGGAACTCAATCCCCAAGCCCTTTCCCCTCCTCTGAGGTCTACAGTAGGACTAAACACTCCAATTCTTTAATCCTTTGGTTGGTGCTCCTGGCAACCAGCCTTCCAACTGTTGTCTCATTAACATAACAAAGACATCTTTATTGCTCTCCTCACAGGAAATTCTAAGGGTTTTAGGAGCTCTGTGCCAGCAACAGGACCAAGACCAAATATATATTATTATAAATCACAATATCACAATTTCTATTCTTTTTGAGAATTTTTAACAGAGATGGCTTTTGGAATTTGCAAATGTACTATCCTTTTTTGCATATTGTAGTTTATAATTTGCTAACATTTTCTTGAGCATTTTGACATCTACACTCACCAACAATACTGGCATGTGCTCTGCCTTTCTGTATTCTTTGTCTGGTTTTGGTGTTGAAGTAATGCTAGACTCATCCAATTTTCTAACAGTGCAATCTCCATAGAAAGGGGAGGTTCTAAGTTCCCTGCCTCACCTAAGGCAGGGTGGAGCTGAGCAGCAAGGAGAATCTAAAAAGGACTTGGGAGAGAAGGCTGAAGGGAGAAGACCTAGAAAAGGCACATGGGGCAGAGAGACATGTAAAGAAGGCTTGGACTTGCGTCAGGGACTTGGGGGACATGGAAGGAGACCTCACTGTGGTGAGGCTGACGATGACAGCCTTTATTCTGACTTGTATTTTGATTTTGCTCTTTTCCTTCTGGACTTTCCTGGTCCCTTCTGCCCCTTTTCTATAGGTCCCCACCAGAAGGTGCCTTAGACTTGTGGCAAGCTTAGGGCCAATCCTGTTTGTCAGGGCAGTTACCTGCAAGGGGATGGGTAACTTTGGGTATTTTATGGGGAAACTATTTTTACTATATTCTTTTTCTTCTCTCTATTGCACACTAATTATATGCAAGTTCTTTTTTTTAATTGAAGGTTTTCTGCACTAGGGGTATGCAGCAGATGGCAGAACCTGTTTAGAATGTGCATGTTTGGGGGGTCCTGTGGTGCCCCTCATTCTACCCGCTAACACAATTGAGTTGAGGAATACATCCTTTTATTTTTCTGGAAGAGATTGTTCACAATTGGCATTTGGTAGAACTTGCCCATGAAACCACCTGGGCCTGAAGAGTTACCCTTTTTCAAGAGTTTTATCTACAGATAGAATTTCTTTCATAGTTTTAGTCAATACAGGTTCTATATTTTATCTCAGGTGAGGTTTTGGATAGTTTGTGGATTTTGAGGAATTGGTCCATTTCATCTAAGTTCTCCAATTTTTGTGTAGTTTTGTAGTATTTCTTTTTCCAAGCCTATGAAATGTTCAGTGATATCCCCCTTTTTGCTCAATCCATTAAAACAAGAAAATGACAAGCCTAAAATGGAGGCACTTGTGCTAAAGTTTACAAAGAGGTAATGCCAACTCCCTGAGGCTTCCAGTTTCCAGAAATGTAGTGTCTGGTCAGCCCCGTGACTGGTGAGGTGACCTGCATGGTAACATCTCCTGCCTTCCTCCAGGGATAGGTGACTTTGCCTGAAATAATCTTTCTTTTCTTTCCTTGATAATAATCCTGTCCCACCCTCTCTCCAGCTATAAAAACTGTGTACAATTTTTGGCAGCATCTTTCTACTTCCTGAAGGGGGAGAGTTGCCCGTTGAGTATTGTTTAATAAACAACTAGATCTTAAAAATAAAATCATTAATAACTCAGTTGGATTTTTGTTCTTAACAATCCCTAATATTAGTAATTTGTGTCTTCTCTTTTTGCCTTCTCAATCCTCCTACAGATTTGTGATTTTCTTCAAAATAGCAGCCACTGTTTTTCTGTTCCTGTTTCATTTATTTCTGATCTGTCTTTGAACCTTTTGTTATTATCTCACAAGTTCTTTATGTTACAGGGCAGAGAGAGGGGCAGCCCAAACCCTGCAAAATTGCCTATTCTAAATGGGTTCTGCCATCCGCCGCATCAACACAAAACATGAGACTTTAATGGGAAGGAACTTTAATACAATTAGGAAACAATACAGGAAAGGCAACGAATCTAGTTTCTAAATTAGGCACCCAAAGTTACCCATCCCCTCATGGGTAAAACTCCATCCAAATGGGATTGGCCCAGACCAAGACCCCAAAGCCTGCCACAAGTCCAAAGCATCTTCCAGTGGGGACCCACAGAAAAGGGTCAGAAACAACCAGACAAGCCCAGAAGCAAAAGAGCAAAATCAAAATTGAGACAAAACCCGCCATTGTCACCTCCCCACGGGTCTCACCCACATCTGTGTCACCCCGTCCACGACCAAAAGGCAAGCGCAGCTTCTTCACGTGTCTCTAGGCTCCATGCGCCTCCTCCAGGTCTCCTGGCTCCATCCTGCTTCCTTCCTCAGTCTCCTCTGCAGCTTCTTCTCTCCCTGCTCAGCTCCACCCTCCCTTGGGTGGGGCAGGGAACCTGGAACCTCCCCCTTTCCCGGGGACCACCCTGTTACACTTCGACTCTGTTAGAGGAATAGCGATGTCCTAAAGGGACTCCATGTCTGGGTAGAAGGAGACTTGGTACTGATCCAATTGCTGAGAATCACACCCCCAGCATGCCAGGACCCAGACTTCTTGCAAGGGAGGCCACTGGGACCAGGGGTGGGGCTAAGCAGTCACATTGGGCTTAAAACTGAGCACGTGCCTGCTCTTGGCTCTCTTGCTCTCCTGGCTTCAGCCTTAGCCCTGGTGTATCAGTTGACATGGTGCTGCTGGTGGGACACCCAGTCTTCTCTCTCTGTTCTCCCACTTCTCACTCCCTTATAAATAAACTGGTTTTTCATTTTTTGAATTTCTCTGTGTCTGCTCTTGGGTTTTGTCTCGAGTTTTTAGTGCATAGATGAGGATTCAATCCCAGTAACCTCCATTTCCTCCAGGGTGCCCTGTAACAGCTCTGCCCAACTTCTTTTCAATTAAAACCATCCTGTGAATTTTCCATTTTGATTATTTTAATTTTCAGTTCTAAAAATGTGTATTTACTTCTTTATGTTCTCGATGTGTTTACTGAGACTTTCTATTTTTTAGCCTGTTTCAAAAGTTTTCACAATTGCCTCTTTGAGCATTTTTATAATGGTTGACTCAAATCATTTGAATCAGTTAATTCTGTCATCTGTGTTAGCTTTATGTTGGCATCTGTTGATTGTCTTACCCATGCAAATTAAATGATAAAGTATTGATTATTCATTTGTTGAATGACTTTGGATTGTATCATGCTATTTTAAGTGTTATGTGATCCGTATCTTGCTTGAATTTTATGGAGAATATTAATATTTTTGTTTTGGTAGGCACTGGATCTGGTTGAATTCAGGCTGAAAGTTACAATCTGGAGACTATATTTCCAATGTCAGTTCAGTATAAGCCTTTGTATGGTGGGCCTGGTGGGATAACATACATTTGTAGAGGAGTAAATCTGTGTCCCTGAAACATACACAGTGTCATAAATCAACATTACCTCAATAAGCACAATTTTTTAAGGGCTTTGCAATGTTTTTCGTGTCTATCATAGATGTAGATCCCTCAGTTTGGAGCTTACAGTGGTGGCAGTAATTTTTCCATTACTTTAGCTTTCAAAACATGGTCTGATAATTATAACATGCACACTGCCCGTATCACAAATGAGCCCTGAAGTTCATAAATTGTCATCATGTCTCTGTTCATGAACAGTCACTTTCCTGAGCTCCTCCTGGCAATCTCCCTGCTCTACTTTCTGATTTCTTAGCTCTCCCCTTTTAGTCTTCTGGTCAGAAACTTGGACTGCAGTTACCCCACCATGCCATGCACTTCCATGATGAGACTTGATTTCAGGTCAAGTGGTGGGAAGACAGATATGGAAAAAAAAAAAAAATCAACAGGGGTTGGCCCTACCTTCTTAGTATCAAAGATCAACCACCGGCCCCACCTGGACAATTGCCTGAGAGCTGGGTATGAGAGAACAGCAAAGAGATGATTACATCCTGGAGGGTTTATGTATGTATGTATGTATGTGTGTGTGTGTGTGTGTGTGTGTGTGTGTGTGAAGAGTTCCCTTTCCAACTCCTCAACCAGAAGGACCTAAAGATTTTCCTGGAGTTCTTTTGAGTTTCTGGCTGTTTTGAATTCAACTGGGAGATAAATACAGGGGAAAAAAATGAACTCCCTGCAAGGTTGGTGGTACTATGGTTTCTGGGACTCTTTCCCAATCTGCCTGCTGCTATTTACTTTTCCAACTCCTCAACTAGGTATTCTGTTCAGGTCACAGGCAGTGGAAGTGATGGACAGTACACTGACTCCAGCTTACTCAGAACCTGAAAACCTAAGGAAATAATGAAAAAAGTGCTAAGAATGTATATTTAAGGATTTTCATCACAGCAATGTTTACAGTAGTTTTGTAGCCTGTGTTATTCTTTGCAAGCAACAAAATATGGTTGTTCTCATTTAAATATGGCCGATTTAAGCAGTAACTACATTTTTAAGGGATACTGGGTAGCTTAAACAAAGTCCAGGAGGATGAAAAATTCATCTAAGATGTTATATAGCCTGAAATAATGCTCAGATTCAAGCTACTAGTAAGGAGCTCACAGCACCATAGTCCAGCATTGCACACTGTGTTGCCTGGGCCCTGATCACCACCAGTCACACGGTTACTCCTGCTGCCCCCAGAAAACTGATCTTTATGCCTCTTCTACTGTCACCAAGGACTGCTCTATACAGCTCACACTCGTTTGACTCCCTCTGACCATTCGGAGTGTTTCCTGTCTGTAACACTCCCCAAGGACACTGAAGTCTTTATGTTTTTAAATTTCTTTTTACCAACATAAGGTATTTAATTTAAGCACTAAATTCAAGCAGAGGGACCCCACTGAGATCATGAATTGGAGGAGAGAGATGCTTTGTAGAATAGGGGCACTGATAGGGCTTAACCCGTGACCTCAGAAAGGGCCGCACCAGTCAGCTGCTGCCATACAACTGTGGCCTAACAGGCTGTCCTCAAACAGTGTCTCTCACTCGTAGACATGGAGCCAGGAAGGCAGCTCTGCTTTAATTTTAATTTTGCTCTCTCCACAGTTTCTGTAAGTTCCTGTTGTTTACTGCCTCATATTTTTCACAGCATTCAACTGTGCAGTATAAGTTGTCCCAAGTTCTCACTGAATCAACCTAGCTTCACTGGTTTCCCCAAGAACCTACTTGTGTGAAGTATTTTTGTGATTTGTGGCCCTCCACCGGGGTTTAAAGGACCATGTGAAAGAGTCACATCTTGGAACACGCTCCCTTCAGTTAGGAACAAGTTCCTAACCTTACTGGCTAGTTCCTCTTTCTCTCTCTCCCATTCATCATCACTTTCCTCTCCTCTCGGATTCAAATCAACCCACAAATCCCCTCTTTTCTTACACAGACCATTTTATTCTCACCCAGGCCTCTGGGGTTCTCACCTGCTTCCCAACAGCTTGACAAAGTACTTCTTTTAAACACAACCAGTCTTCTCCCCAAGGGAATATTTTGTAAAGAATAGTCTCAAGGCAACCACAGTCAGGTATTTTTCTTCTCATCCTTCTATTCAATTATTCTTACTCAAGAATACTAGTCATGCAATAATTCAAGTTACTTTTATTGAAAAAATAGCTAGCTACGCAATAAGTTTATGATCTGAGAAAGGTTTAATCTACTTAAAAGGGGGAGAAATTAGATAGGGCTACCTGTGTACTATCCCTTGAAGAAGCTTATAAAAGTAGAGCCCCAGTAGCCAGGATGCTCTAAGGAGAACCCTATTGGGGAGAACAATGGCTAAAAATAGTACCTGACCTTGGGTATCCAAAGGAAAATGATGAAAAATGTTGACCAAAGAGTTTAAAGTGTCTTTGAAGAAAAAAGAAAAAGAAAAGCATGCCAACTTTTTAAAAACTGCATGGAACTCACCTCCTGCACTTTTGGGAAAGGAAAAACTATTCAGCCCAGGTATACACTTTTAGGTATGCCCTTCAAAACAGGCAAGGGGCAGCATGCCATATACCCAGTGAGTGGAAGAGGCACCGGGGCAGCGGAGGAGGATGATTGACACCCAACAACCTTGGCGAGATCACAAAGGAAATGGCCAGGCGAGAGGCAGAACCTTCGCCATGGGATCAAAATTGGAAAGAACTACATTCACCACTGGGAACGGGATGGGTGACAGATGGTTCCAGGGTGGATGGCATTCTGGGAACCACACTTCCCACAAGGAAATGAGGGAGGAAGAATCCAGCCCTAACTTCTTACTACAAGTATGTTCATGAAGCCAGCCCTCTGGCCATCCTGCAATGGAGACATCAGTGAGAGGAAATGAAAGACCCTGAGAGGTCTGGCAGCCTTCCTTCCCACATCTCCCTTGTATTTCTCTTCTTTTCTTGACTTGCTCAGGGCCCCTCGAGCCCTAGCAACTGTGAAGAGCTCAGAAGTGAATGAGATGTCACTGGTCATGCAGCCCAGAGCCTAATGAAGGAAGGAGGCTAACGACACATATGCCAGAGAACCCTTTGAATGAGGAGGAAGACTGGTTCACACTTAGGGGAACCTTGAAGCAAACTCTTGAAGATCTTACTGACTGTGTTGGGAGGGACTGAGCTGAAATGGGGGTCTTTAGTGGGTAAGGCAGGAGTGGCAACTTGAAGCTAGAAACCAATGCTGCCCACATGTCACTTCAGTTTGTTTCAATTTCTTGAGTGATACCAGCCAGACCCAAGGGATTCCACTGCAGGCAGTGAGGCTCCAGTCTAGACGTGTGACAGGTAGAACAATGCCCTCAGGGCATGTCCATACCCTAATCCACAGAACATGTGGACACGCTTTGTGGCAAAGGGGAATGAAGGTAGCAGATGAAATTAAGGCTGATCACAATGCAAAAATACTAATGCGTAGGGTATATGCCCCCTGTGTTCACTGTAGCACTATTTGCAGTAGCCACATTATGGAAACAACTTGAGTGCCCAGTGAAAGATGAGTGAGTTAAGATGATGTGGCATATAGACAGCGATGAAAAATAAAAAAAAAAGTGAGGTTTTGCCATTTGTGACAAGATGGATAAAACCACGGGAGATTGTGCAAAGCGAGATAAATCAAGAGAAAGAAAACTGCAGGAGGATATCACTCCACTCATATGTGGAATATAGAAAAACAAAACAAAGAAACAGACAAAACTAAACCAAAACAAACCCTAGAAATCTAGCTGTAGAATTAAGGCTGCCAGAGGGGGGTGATGGGTTAGGGACTATGGACACTGGTGAAGGGCTACTGGGGCCCTAGTGGTGGGTGTGGTGAGGTAACACACATCTGAAAAGGTGTGAACTTGCACCTTTGAATCGTATGCAATGTTGTAAACCAATGTTATCTCCATAAAAAAAAATAAGACTGGGCCTCCCTGGTGGCGCAAGGGGTTAAGCACTGCACTATGAAGTAATCCACAGCCTCTGCAGCACAAGTTTGATCCCCGGCCAGCCAGAGAGAAACCCACACGGCGCAGCAGACCTCTCCTGCCTCGCCTGCTGCTCCCCTCAACAGTGTATTTCAGTCAGTCTGCCTATTCTGTTCCCCACTCTGTCTCTGGTGAATCCTCTCACCCCCCACATCTCTGGCCTGTACCCCAACTCTTCTACACATAAATAAATAAATCTAAAAAAAAATCTAAGACTGACTGTAAAATAGGGATACTATCCTGGACCAACGTAATCATGGAGCCCCTAAGTCTGGAAGAGTGGGTGTCAGTGTGATGCGGTGTGAGAAAGACATGACCAGCCGCTGCCAACTTTGGATGTGGAAGGCCACAAGCAAGGATCACAGATAGAAGGCAGAAGGTGATAAGTAGAATGTAGCCTGGAGCCTGGAAAAAGGACACAGCCCTGGAAACACCCAAGTTTAGCCTGCTGACATCCATTTCACGTATCCAACCTCAACTGCAAGCTAATAAATTTGTGTTGTTTTAAATCACTAAGTTTTTGGGAACTTAATTTTCTGCCAATGTTTGTACCTGGTGAGGAGCAGGGCAAAGGGGACAGTAGAAGACATGCTGCATTAAAAGATAGCAAACCAGCGTGTTCATTCTAAATTTTCCATGATTTCGTGGATTTACTCATTCATGCAGCAGGAACTGTGTGCTGAGGGAAGTGCCAGATGCTCGAGCACCACAGAGAACAAGACAAGGAAGTTTTCAGCTCTTAAAGAACTTGCAATCCAGTTTGAGAGCAGACAGAGTCAATGAAAAGATAAATAACCCAGATAGTAATAAGCACAAATAATATCATGAGGTCATAAGAAATAGGATGGTAAGGGAAGGCCTCTCTGCAATGAATTTAAGTTGAAATATATAAAAAAAGAAATAAAACCATGTGAAGGGGGCATAGGAATATGGAAAACATGCAATGGGGCAGAAAGTAGGTGAAAATATGCAAACAGGACAGAAAAAAACAAGGTCCTGTGTCTGGAAAGAGCTGTGTACATGGCCTAGGAGTTGATAGTAGCTTCAGTATTAAAACAAGGGTCAGCAATAGAAGAGAGATAGGCAGGGGCCAGGTCATACTGCTTGCCACAGTGAAAAGTCAGTCTGGAGAGGGAAAACACTGATGGAGTTCTAAACAGGAGAGTGCTATAATCATATTTATATCTCATATTACTAAGTTTTTTTTGTTTGTTTTTTTTTTTTTAAAGATTTATTTATACAAGCACTGGGTACAGTCAGAAGCGCGGGAGGGTGAGAGAATTCACCAGAGCCAGAGTGGGGAGCAGAGCAGGCAGAAGGACCGAAGTACACTGCTGAGGGGAGCAGCGGGCGGCAGGAGAGGTCTGCGCGCCATGTGGGACCCTCCTCTGGTGGCCGGGGAGCAGCCGGGGATCGAACCAGCGCGGCAGAGGCTGCGGTCAGCTTCGCAACCCAGAGCTCAACTGCTGAACCAACAGGGAGGCCCAAGTTTTGGTTTTGAAATATAGATTCCCCGTACATTGCAAAAAAAGAAAAAAAATAGAAGTTCCTTCTACACAGTGTCCCCCAATGGGAACATAATTGCAGCACAATATCAAAACTAAGATATTGGTATTGGTGTACTCTGTAAAATTTACTCAGATTTTACTACACACACACACACAGAGGAATATTATTCAGCCATAAGATAAATAAAATCCCGCCATTTGCAACAAATGGGTCTTAAGGATATTATGTTAAGTGAAATAAGCCAGACAGAGAAAGACAAATACCATATGATATCACTTATATGTGCAACGTTAAAACAAAAACACTCAAATACAGAGAATACATTAGTGGTTGCCAGAGACAGGGAAGGCGAGCAAAGTAGATGAGGTAGTCAGGAGTACTAACTTCCAGATAAAAGCCATGGGATATTAACATACAGTATGTCTATAGTCAATCAGACTGTGTTGTATATTTAACAGCTGCTAGGATAGCAAATCTTAAAATTTCTCATCACAAGAAAAAAAATTATAAATACGTATGATGATGGACGTTAACTAGACTTCTTGTGGTGATCATTTCACAATATATACAAATACTGAATCACTATTTACTAAACCAAAACAAACTAAAACTTAACATCATGTTATGTGCCAATTACATTTTGATTTAAAAAAAAAAAAAAAAAACCAAGAACCAAAGCTGGGGAGTGGCATGTCAGTGGTGTTTATTATTAATACAGAGTTAAAGCACTTGAATTTTCTGTTTATGAAGAGTCCTGAATAATGCAGTTTGAATTATACAAGACTGTCATGAAATCTCCCTTCATGTAAAATATATGCAGTTTATATCTTATTACAAATACATGCAACAAATTAATGTGCAATCATTAAAAACAAGTTTTAAAAATATGTTTAATGATAGATGGAAAATAACCTCACACTAGGGTTTTGAGTTCACGTAATGGGATATAAAACTACATATATAAAATGATGAGCTCATTTTTGAAAAGGAAAAACGAATCAGAAATACAAGCCAAAACACAATCAACGAATCAAAAACACAAGCCCAGCATTTACACCAAGGATTATAAGTAACTTTTTTTCTAAGGCAACGCTTGTTTACAGCACAGTTTAAGATTCAGAAGCATAGGACCACGCCCTTGAGGTGTATGTTACCACACCACACCCACCACACAGGCACCCATGGTCCCCCACTGTAGTCTACTATGCCCCGCCTCACTCTGCTCCCTTCCTTACCCCCCCCCGTGTTAATTTTTTATATTCCTTTTGTTTTTCGTTTCTGTTATTAACATGTAAAACTTGTGCAATTATGAAAAACACACTAATTCAAAAGGAAACTTGCACCCCTATGTTCATTGCAGCACTATTTACAATAGCCAAGATATGGAAAACAACAGAAATGCCCCAAAAGAGATGAATGGATCAAATAAATGTGGGGTATATACACAATGGAATGCTACTCAGCAATCAAAAAAGACAAACTCATTCCATTTGAGACAACATGGATGGAGCTGAAAGGGATTATGCCAGCCAAAAAGAGTGACAAGGAAAAGATAAATATTGGATGGTTTCAGTGATATGCAGAATATAGAGAAACAACTAAAAATCAAGAAAAAGACAAAACTTGCAAGTTGACTATAGATCTGAGGCAAACAGCAAGGGAGGGGGAAGGTGAGGGTCAAGACAGGGAGGGAAGAGCACAAGGGACTATCTATGGTGATGGCTCACAGAGGCTATGGTGGTGGGAGAGCTACATTCTCCACCTGAGGGGAGAAACCAGTACTGTATGAAAAGGAACAATGGTATAGGGAAATAAATTTTAAAAATTAAAAAAAAAAAAACAACTTGGCAATCAGAACATAACAAATGGAGATTGCTTGGAAGATAATGTTCTCTGAGAACTGAGGTTGTGTCTAGAACCATTAAAGACAGAACTGCCAGACTGATCTAAGTGGGTCCAAGGCCTCCTGAAAATCAGCCGTGAAAAGGAGAAACCAGCAGCCACGACACTGCACGAATTTTGTACGGGATTATTTCTGATGGACCGGACCACTGCATTTTAAAACTCTGAAGTTGACCCAAGGCCCTTCCAAAATGCCAGGAGCTCACCCTAACCCACCCTCCCAGGTAGATCACCTAAAGCTGTAAGTGACAGAAAACCAATTCAATTGATTTCAACTACAAGGAAATGATTTCACATGAAAGAATCCAAAATGCACAGAGCATCTCCTGGATAGACTCCAAGGTAACAGGGTCACAATCTACCTTTTCACTCTCTCTAGCTCATCCAACCCAACTCAGTTCTCATCCTGCGTGATCATGGTAGACATCACATGCAGGTACATGGCAAGAGGCAGAGTCATTCCAACTCTCTGTTGTAATTAAAATGTTGGCTACCTTTCAAAAAGGCTCCTCACGTTCATCCTGTCACCTATCCCTGTCTGTTCCAACTACCTGCAAGGGAACAGGAGTGCTCTGATCACACCAATCAAATCCACACCTGGAGATGGGGTGGGTCAGCCTCCTCTGAAACCCAGGATGCATGAACATTTGGAGGTATTTGGGAACACAGGAAAAGATGTGGGAGGTGATGGGGGTGGCTGTCAGGCTGGCGGCCAACAGCATCTGCTGTAGCTACTGGATTTTTCCTACCAGTCAACAGGCTTTCTTATTCCCAACTGGAGGAAGCGACATACAGGTTCTCTTTGGGCCAGCCTTGCCTTAAGGCTGAGGCCTTCCAAGAGATCTATAATGATTCCTTCAGAGCACAGTTGGAAACGTGATCTAATAGGGGGAGACATTCACCTCTGTTCCATAATGTCTAGATAATCCACATTTCCTGCTTCAGACAATACCTTAGTTAACAGAGCTAAGCTATGGGTTGTCAAATTTGTGACTTTCTTCCTAGAATAATAAATGCTGTTTTCCCTTTGTTTCAAAGGACAGCTTCAAAACACCTCGCAGTCCTACCATTCAACTATTGAAAAAGTAGTGCCATATTCCAGTCATTTATTATGTGGTGAGAGCAGAGGTTTTTACACTCTCCAACAGGTACCCCTGAGTATCCCTTCCAGAGCCCAAGGAAGGGGACTGACTACACAGAGGCAGGCACACAAGCTTTCAGATTTCCAGCTCATGTAACACTGGTACAAATGCTATTCACACATCACTACCCCCAATTTATTTTCATTTCCCAGTCTGCTTCTTGTCATTG
This sequence comes from Talpa occidentalis, assembly GCF_014898055.3. NCBI lineage: Eukaryota > Metazoa > Chordata > Mammalia > Eulipotyphla > Talpidae > Talpa > Talpa occidentalis. The sequence continues at coordinate 31,367,569 of NW_023600993.1, forward strand.
ATCACTTAGCCGCCTAGTTCAACAAAGAACACATTTATGTCCCTAGGTCACAGGACCCACAAGGCTGAAGGCAGTTGGGAGGACTGAACTTAATAGGAACCTCTTGCACTGACAGAAGAGCTCCCCAAATTTAAGAGAAGGACTTCTCAGGGGTCACAGTAGTGCTATGACCAGCCTTGCCACTAGTCTGTGTCTCTGTGCCCACAGGGAAGAATGAGGAGGAATGGAGAGCAGTGAGTACCCAGTGCTCCAGCATCCTCTTTAGAAACCACACTCTGAAAGAAGAGTTTAGAAACTCCAGTAGTTATCGTGGATGGTGAGTGCTCCATCTACTAAATGCTGTGCCTAAATTTTGCATGTGTTGTACCATTGCATCCTCCAACAGTTCCCTGAGCTGGTGTTTCAGAGGTGGCAAAGTGTGGGGAAGAGGCTCGATGTTCAAGAGTCAGACATAGAATTAATGTCTTGACTTTGATGAGGCCAGGGAGGATCGCTGCATTACAAGTTCTCCACTCAAGACTAGGGCAGAAGTTGTCATTGCCCCACCAAGACACTGTAGGCATCTCCCCAAGCACAAGAGCCAGATTTTTCATTCCAAGCCTCTGAAAATCTTTACATAAGGGCTTTCTTTGGCCACCAGAGGCCCTGCCCATGCAGGCAATGGACTGGAAGTGTTGGGACATTAATGCCCAGTGACTGACCAGGCTCACTCTGAGATGTGTGTGATAATGCTCACCGGAGAAACAGACATAGGGAGAAAGGCACAGATTTTAAGGACTTGGTTCACATGATTGTAGAAACTGTTAAGTCCAAAATCTACAGGGTAGGGCTAGCAGGCTTATCTGCAGGCGACTCACTATTCTCCATTAGAGAAAAGTTGATATTACAGCTTGAGTCAAAAGGCAGGCTGCTTGCTTGGGGACAAACTATTCAGACCTTCAACATTATGGAGGGGAATCTACTACTCAAAGTCCGCTGATTTAAATGTGAATCTTATCTTTAAAAAAAATACCTTGGGGGGCCTCCCCGGTGGCACAGCGGTTGAGCGCTGGGTTGCGAAGCTGCCCGCAGCCTCTGCGGTGCTGGTTCGATCCCCGGCTGCTCCCCGGCCACTGGAGGAGGGTCCCACATGGCGCGCAGACCTCTCCTGCCGCCCGCTGCTCCCCTCAGCAGTATACTTCGGTCCCTCTGCCTGCTCTGCTCCCCGCTCTGGCTCTGGTGAATTCTCTCGCCCTCCCATGCTTCTGACTGTACCCAGTGCATGTACAAACAAAACAAACAAACAAACAAATAAATAAATAAAACATGCCTCTATTTAAAAAAAAAAAAATACCTTGGGCCTCCCTGGTGGCACAGGGATTAAGTCTCAGCACAATCAAGCTATCACCAGCCACTGCAGCACCAGTTTGATCCCCAGGCCAGGGAGCTGACCCATATGGCACAACAGACCTCTCCTATCTCACCCACTGCTCCCCTCAGCAGTATATTTCCATAGATCTGCCTGTTCTGCTCCCACTCTGTCTCTGGTAAGTCCTCTCACCCTCCATACCTCTGGCTATATCCCAGTTCTTGTATGCATAAATAAAAATAAATTTTAAAAAAATACCTTGACAGAAATATCCAAAATAATGTTTGTCCAAGTATCTGGGAAAAACACATTTAATGGCCTAGCCAAACTGACACACAAGATCAGCCATCATAGTTTTCTATAATGTTCTCCATATACCCTGGGAGGTTAAGCTCCAGGTACCCACAGGAACCACTGGCTTGATGAAAACTCTGCACTGACACACCCTCCTCTCACTCCAGCAGCTCTCCACTGCCTGCTCCCTGGCCCATCTCCCAGATGAATTGCTTAAACTCAATTCCTTAGTGCCTAACTACACGCAGTAATGCAGCACAGAGCTGCCCTGCAGGCCAGCCTTGCAGGACTGACTGTTACATGCTCAGCATGATGATTGTGTTGCTGTGTGACCAAATTCATCTGTATCAACCCTCTAGTATTGGTTTATTAGCAATAGAAGTGGTTTTGATATTGCATTAGAGGTGTTTCAAATGTGTTGGATTTGAAAGAATCCAGGAGGAACTTCCACCCTCGCATTGAAATGGCATTAAAAATCAGACATCACACGAGCCTGTGCCATCAGCACCATCTTGGTGTCTAAAGGCCTTTCCTCTGGGGGTTGTTATATGAAGTGACTGCCACCTCCTAACATGAGGACACCCCATCTGCCTGGGAGGTTTTCTTTCATGCAAGTGCTGGTAGATCTGCTGATGAGAGGGAGGGAGGGACAAAAGGGGAAAGAGAGACAAAGAGAGAGACAGAGACAAAGAAAGCAGAGCTTCTTCCCACCCCTGACAGGCTGGGAGGCACTCCCTAGCAGTCATTACACTTGGTTAAATTTCATCTGAGACTTAGGAGGCAGTGAGGCTGCCAAGTGTGACACTGTCTCACACATACCCCTGACCTTCACCAACCAGCCAGACAGGTCTCAGGTGGGTGATTGACACTGACTTGCTCCCCTTTAACTCCTCTTCTACGTACCCCATCCCAGTTGTCTTGCCAGGGCCTTGTCATGACCCTGTTCCGTGTGACAGCAGCACCATCTCACCCCTTCCCTCCTCTGCTGTTCGCCTCTGTCTGTCAGCTAATTCCACATTCCCCAGAAGGGAATCTGATGGGCTCTGCTGATGCTTTCAAGTCAGGTCACTTGTGTTATTAACTAGTGTCTAGTTGAACTTTCCCTTGGGTCAGATACTTGATTCAATGTCCAGAAAGCCATGGCCAGAGAGGTGGAGAGGGAACCCATGTAGCAAATTGCCCCTCAGCAGGATATGGTAAGAGTCTTCTCACCAACGGGAAGAAGGGTAGAAAGACCCAGAACCCAACCTGGACATAAATCTCATCTTAAGTACTTGGCAGATTTCCGAAAGAGTAGACTAGGGTTATAAACTCTGGGCTGAAAGTAATGAAAAATAATCTATTAGCTTGTTTTTATCTAAAGTGCTTTTGCACATTTTTGCTCCTTGAAGGGATGCCAACTTGATATAAAAAGATACTTGAAGCTGATATGCCTGTCAGCACCCTGGAATAATTAAGTCACCTTTGCAAAGTCACAGATATTAAATAAGAGACAGAACAGAGCCTGTAGACACCTGAATTCACCTTTCAAAAGCAGAAATTAAAATATACCGGGCCTCCCTGGTGGCGCAGGTGGTTCAGTGCCACACTGTAAAGCTGTCCACAGCCCCTGCAGCGCGGGGTTCAATTCCCGGCCAGCTAGGGAGCAATTCAGATAGCATGGCAGACCTCTCCTGTCTCACCAGCTGCTCCCCTCAGCAGTGTATTCCAGTAGATCTGCCTGTTCTGTTCCCCACTCTGTCTCTGGTGATCCTCTCACCCTCCCGCGCATCTGGCCTGTACCCCGCTTCTTGCATAAATATTTTTAAAAAAATTAAAATATACCAACCCTGTAATCATTTCACAATAGATGTGCAAGTCAAATCATTGAGCTGTACACCTTAAACTTAACATATGTTACATGTTCACTAACATCTATCAAGCTGGAAAATATTTAAAAAAAACAATGCAGACAGATACAAACACACCCCAAATCTTGGCCAAGTACACTGTAATCAAACTTGGAAGATCTTCATGAGCTTTGTTTCTCCACTGTGTTGCAGTTCCTGTTTTTAAACATTTTGCAACTAACTATAGAGATGCCTATATCTGCATGAATGTGAAACAAAAGATAGGAAGTACAGTGCAACATTTCCAAAGATAAAAAAGAGAATTCATTCCATTTTTCCAGCACCGAATGCATAATTAACATGGAAGCCAGGTTTTCTCTCTGCTCAAGGTCATTCCTCACACCGTGAGGATGGGAGGTCTGTTCCGATTTAACACGCATTCACGAGGGAGCTCTTCCCTCGTGGCCAGGCCATCCTGGGCTCTGGGAGGCCAGACCTGGGTCCACCACATTCACTGTTGCCGCACCAGAGCCCACAACTTCTTGATGTTCTATCAACATGTGACAAATGAATTAGCAAAAAAAGGCCTAATACTGGGCCTGGTTCTCTGAAAGATGTGAGGAACCCACCACACCTGTCAATAAAAACAGCTCATTCAGAGGCCTCCCTGGTGGCACAGGAGTTAGTTTTAGTGCTATCAAGCTATTGCCAGCCACTGTAGCATGACTTTGATCCCCTGCCAGGGAGCTACCCACATGGCACAGCAGACCTCTCCTGTCTCACCCACTGCTCCCCTCAGAGTGTATTTCGTACATCTGCCTGTTGTTCCCCATTCTCTCTGGTGAATCCTCCCACCCCGCCTCCCTCACCTCCGTACCTCTGGCCTATACCATAGTTTTTGTATGCATAAATAAATAAATCTTAAAAAAAAAAAAAGCAGCTCATTCAGTTATGGATCCATCAGTTTCTCTCTAATCCTACCCTCTAGCTATCACCCCCATATCATCCTGCCTGCTCTCCCACCCATGAAACTTTTAATCTACTTCCCACAGCTACACATTGTCTATTCTGAACATTTCATGTAAGTCAATTGTATAATATGTGGTCTTTTATAACTGCCTTTTTTCACTTACCACATTTCCAAGATTCACCCAATGCTACATATATAAATACTTTATTTCTTTCTATGGTTGAATATTACTATTTCAGGGTGTGGATACACCATATTTTGTCTATCCATTCATCTGTCAATGGACACTTGTGTTATTTCCGTCTTTGGGCTTGATGAATAAGGTTGCTCTAAACATTTATGTACAATTTTGTGTGAACATATGTTTTCTGTGCTCTCGGGTAGATATCTAGAAGTGAAACTTCTGGGTCAAATGTTTATTAATATTAATGGTCTACATTGAACATATTCCTGCCATCTAATTTTTTTTTCTTTTCTAGATTCTCTTTCTTATACCAGTACTACTGTTATAGAGCAACCCCGATATTAAACGGGTTCCTGGCTGTGGGTCCTCACCCGCGCGCTTTAAAGGGACTTATGAATACTCTACTACAGACACATGCAAAAGGGTTAATGAAAGGTTTATTTACAAGAGAAAAAGAAATAAGGAAAATATACAACTCAGGGAGAAAATAGGGAAATAAAGTCTTTAATGCGTCCTACCCGATCCGATGACCTGGAAACCCAAAGTCACTCTCAGAGCTGGCCGGACGCTGCGAGCTGGCGGAGAGCCAAAATGGAGAGCCCCGCCAAAGCCCACGTGTCTGCCTGTATCCACCTGGCTGCTTAACCCCAACCTCAGGTCCCAGCCACCTTTCCTTTGGTGGTGATGGGATTTGGAGTTCCCAGTGTCTTTGGCTTTGACCTGGGGTGGGGGTGGAGTCCACAAAGCCTATATGGAATTTGCTTTGGGACATCCTTTTCCCCCTAACACTACCACGGACTTTTTTCTTGCCTTTTGTTGAATTAAGTCTCCTAAATGCCAGTTCCTTCTTCTAGGTAGAAAATTATATAGTCGATATTTATTCCTTTAGTGATTTTCCCCTAAACTTTTATCCTCTAATTTTATATTTTAAGTGTTTCATTTGCATACATTTTTCTAATAAGATCCTTCTCTGTATCTTCCCCTCAAGACAGGACAAGAAGCAAAATGTGCTTTTATAGCTTCTACTCTCCCCAATACCTGCTATCCCACCTCCATTTTTTAAATCATCTGGATTCTAATTCCAGATCATTCGGTTAAAACATTTCCTCCATTAGTACTTATTTAGACAACTCCAGATTTTACTCACCCTTGCATCCTTCCACTTACTCCTGAACTAATTTCTCTTCTTGCTGAATTACAGCTTCTAGTAGTTTTTTCAGAGACAGTCGTCTGTGGGTGGTGTACTTTAAATCCAAGTGTTTGGGGAAAGTCTACATTTAAACCACATATTCAAATGGCCTGCCTCTGACTAAAGGCATGCACGGGCTCCTGACTGTACTCAAAGTAGAAGTCACACTCCTTAAATGCCAGTGTGGCCTTGAAAGGGAACCACTAATCAAATGAAATCTTTCCTGTTTCCTGCTAAAAGATTCACAGGTCTGGCTCGCAGTAAATAATGCAAAGTAAATGTAAACAACAAGTTTTGCCTCTCTAAAGCCTATCTAGATAAGATTACCTAAAGGAGGTTACATTTTAACAAGGCCAGAGAGCCGCTGCCAGGCTGATGGATCTCCCAGGGCATCCTTGAATATCTGTCTTTTGTCACAAACTTTTGTGCTTACTGACTGATGTTATCGATGTAAGATGGTTATGTATAAAAGAAACCCTTTGTCCCTAGACTGGTGCTCAGACCTTAAGGGGCTACCCAGGTCTGGGACCTCATGCATGAGTAATAAAGCTTCTCCTGACCTCACCATTCCTGAAGTACCACTTGTTCTTCCCCTGCCTGAGTAAAAGGCTAGATTTTATTTCTGCAACAGCCTGGTACCTGTTCCTCTCAGACTGTAACAGGGTGGTCCCCAGAAAAGGGGAAGGTTCCAGGTTCCCTGCCCCACCCAAATGGAGGGTGGAGCTGAGCAGGGAGAGAAGAAGCTGCAGAGGAGACTGAGGAAGGAAGCAGGATGGAGAGCCAGAAGGAGACCAGGAGGGGGCACTTGGAGCAGAGAGACATGTGAAGAAACTACGCTTGCCTTTTGGTCGTGGACTGGGTGACACAGATGTGGGTGAGAGACCCGTGGGGAGGTGACAATGACGGTTTTTGTCTTGATGTTGATTTTGCTCTTTTCCCTCCAGACTTGTCTGCTTGTTTCTGATCCTTTTCTGTGGGTCCCCACTGGAAGATGCGCTAGACTTGGGGCAGGCTTTGGGGCCTTGGTCTGGGCCAATCCCGCTTGGGTGGACTTTTACCCACGAGGGGACGGGTAACTTTGGGTGCTTGATTTAGAAACTAGATTCTTTGCCTTTTCTGTATTGTTTCCTAATTGTATTAAAGTTCCTTCCCATGAAAGTCCCATATGTTTTGTGTTCATGCGGCGGATGGCAGAACCCATTTAGAGCAGGCAGGTTTTGCGGGGTCTGGGCTGCCCCTCTCCCTGCCCTGTAGCTGTTATAGAGCAACCCCGATATTAAACTGGCTGTGGGTCCTCACCCGCGACTTTAGAGGGACTTATGAATACTCTACTACACACACACGCCAAAGGGTTAATAAAAGGTTTATTTACAAGAGAAAAGGAAATAAGGAAAATGTACAACTCAGGGAGAAAATAGGGAAATAAAGTCTTTAATGCGTCCTACCCGATCCGATGACCTGGAAACCCAAAGTCACTCTCAGAGCTGGCCGGACGCTGCGAGGTGGTGGAGAGCCCAAAATGGGGTCCCCCAAAGCCCACGTGTCTGCCTTTTTTATCCACCTGGCTGCTTAACCCTCAGGTCCCAGCCACCTTCCCTTTGGTGGTGATGGGATCTGGAGTTCCCAGTGTCTTTGGCTTTGGCCTGGGGTCGGGGTGGAGTCCACAAAGCCTGTATGGAAATAGCTTTGGGACATCCTTTTCCCCCTAACATAACAAGACCATGTTCTTGCCATTCACTGAGCTGCAGCCACCTCCTGGCCACTCTCCCAGTAGGCAGAGTCCTCACACCTAGTGTCATTGTTCCTCTGGAGTACTGTATCCTTCCCCTAGACAATCATTTAGCCAACATCCTCACCTCATTCTGTTTAAATGCCATCTTCTCAGGAGTAGGTGGTCTCCCCAGCCTTACCACCACCTTCACTAGAACCCCCAGTTCCCTTTGTTTTGCTCTATAACTTTTTTTTCCATGAAAACATTTTAAAACATATCACCTCCTAAACAGACTATATTGTTCAGTGCTGCTTTGCTGTCATCACCCCCCACCATCCTTCTGCCCTGCTCCATGTTCCAGGAGCTACATCTCCAGGAGCTACACCTCCAGGCACACGGGTGCTCCAGCTTCTGGGAGTTTCAGCCGGTGGGAGATGTTGCAGAAGATTGGAGGGTGGGGGGAAGGGAAAGACTGGGCCTCTCCTCCTTCCTGCTTCCTGTGACATCTCCAACACCGTCTATGCTTCCTCCATGGCTCCAATTCCCTCCACAAATCCCCTTCCTCTGTGGTCCAGAGTCTTCCAGGCTCAGCCCCATCAGAGGCTCAGCTCTAATAAAACTGCCTCCTCCTGTCATGCCTTTTCCATACTAGTGGTGGCAATAGAGGAGAATATAAACCCTGGAAAGGAGGCACCACAAGACCAGAACCTGACTCACACAAGGAGGTGGGGTAGAAGAGATTAACCTAGCCATTAACCCAGCTATAGGAACTAAGTTCCTGAGGCACCAATGCATAGATCACAAAGCACAGGACCCAAGCAGGTATCAGAATGCTGCAAGGGGTGTCAGGAGCACAGAACTGAAGGTGATGATATGGAGATTGAGGGCCATTGTAGAATCTCTGTTCCCTTTTAAATTTCTACAAAGTTATTCAAATCAACAACAAACAAACCACTCCACAAAGGGGTGAGCCCCTCCCAGAGAAGACTATCTGGACAGTCTCTGCACTGGCTAGGGCAGCAGTCCCTCTGCCCACCTGCAGGTGCTTCTTTCCCCCAACTCTCCCTCTGCAGGGCAGCAGCTTCCTGCATGCCTGTGGCCTGTACCCTGCCAGGGCTTCTCTGCACTGACCTCCCTCAGCAGAGGCAGCTCTCCTCAAGGCCGCCCGCCTGCAACTATGCAGGCCTTTCTCTTAGTAAACCTGTCCCTTTCGGAGCAGCCCTTTCTGCCCACGTGCGTCTATGCAAGTGTCCTTTATTCTTCTTTTAATAATAAACCTGCCCTTTTGGATGTAACTATTGTCTCTGTGTCATAGAGAAACTCACCTTGGAAAGTGGCAGCTCTGGTGAAACCTTTCCCAGAATGAACCCAAGGACCCCACTCTCCGGACCCAACATCTCCAAAAAATATCGAGGAGAAGGGTAGCCCAGACCCGGCAAACCTGCCTAAGGGGGATTGTAACAGGGTGGTCCCCACGAAAGGGGGAGGTTCCAGGTTTCCTGCCCCACCCAAGGGAGGGTGGAGCTGAGCTGGGAGAGAAGAAGCTGCAGAGGAGACTGGGAAGGAAGGAAGCAGGATGGAGACCCAAAAGGAGACCTGCAGGAGGCACATGGAGCCAAGAGACATGTGAAGAAACTGCGCTTGCCTTTTGGTTATGGACTGGATAAAATAGATGTGGGTGAGAGACCCGTGGGGAGGTGACAGTGGCAGTTTTTGTCTTGATTTTGTTCTTTTCCTTTCAGACTTGTCTGGTTGTTTCTGATCCTTTTCTGTGGGTCCCCACTGGAAGATGCTTTAGACTTGGGGCAGGCTTTGGGGCCTTGGTCTGGGCCAATCCTGCTTGGGTGGACTTTTACCCACGAGGGGTCGGGTAACTTTGGGTACTTGATTTAAAAACTATATTCTTTGCCCTTCCTGTATTGTTTCCTAATTGTATTAAAGTTTCTTCCCATTCAAGTCTCATATGTTTTGTGTTGATGTGGCAGATGGCAGAACCCATTTAGAGCAGGCAGTTTGCGGGGTCTGGGCTGCCCCTCTCCCTATTCTGTAACAGTACCAGCTCCCTGCTGTGGCTAACCACAGGTACTTAGCATCCTGTTTAGCACCCCGCTGTTTAACACTTAAATTAATTCTGGATATAAAACTCTTTCCATGAGAAAATTCTAGAATGGTTTTGATTTTCTTGCCTGATTGATACCCAACTCTATAACTTACATATTACACTAATAATTTATGGGCCCATGAGCTCCATATTGGATTCTATTATTTACTGATATGCCACAAATGCCTAGGATGGCCCATGAATAAATGTCAGTTTCTGTGCTGGGTGCTGGGATGTGACCCCCAGATTCTGTCCTCGGAACTGAAGAACTCCCAGCCACTAGCAGTACTGTTACCAGATTATATCTTAGCTTTCAGCCTTTCCCAGAAATAGTGTGGAAAAAGATACTTCACCCAAGGTCATCATCCCCTTCCGGGCAGTATCTGGGCCCTCACAGGTCTGAATGGGAGCAGGGAGCCAAGGATGTCCCTCACTGCTATGCTGGTTAAGGGAAGGCCCTCCTGTCTCAGGGCTCTAGAGGAGGTGAAGCCTTGGGCAGAGCTTCATTGCAGCCAACTTTTCTCTTTATCTGACCCCACTTCCCCCTTCAATTAGGATGTTGATCCCTAATAAAACCCCCATAAGCTAGTCTTCATCTCAGCATCTGCTTCCTCGTGAGCCCAACCTGGAACAGTATTACTGGATGAAAAGTTCCAAGTCAAAGTTCTTTTCCTTCACCACTTTGAAACAATCGTCAATTATATTGTTTCTAGAATTTTACTGAAATCTGATTCTAACTATTATAGATGCGGCCACTATCCAGTTGCCTCCCCCTTTTCCTTGTTGATAGAGCCAGAGTATTATTAGGTTTCCGATGGACGGGTTCCTTGGTCTTCTACCCAGCTGCAGGGGGTAAAGGTGAGTTACACTTAGCTATTGCTTCCCATCCCCTTTCAGATCATGGCCCACGCGGGACATGCTCCTCATATGGATGCCTGAAGTGCTTCCATTTATCCTGGAAGGCCACTAACTTGGGAAGTTCTACATACCCCAGGTCCTGCCCCACTGCCATAAGGATCAAAGTCTCAGAACTGTCGCCCATTTTCAGCACTGGCCCACTGGCTAGAATTCTCAGGTCCACGTCAATCATTCAGCCATAGTCGCCATCCCCCTCGACTGTCTGCCCTAGTATGGAAGTTGCCTTTTCTAGTAAGCAGCTCCTTGCATTTGAGTGATGCTTGCAGCTCTGTCATCTTGCAACCATATGGTAATAGCCCAGGAAGAACAAATACTCCACAGGAGGTAGAGCCAAAAAAGGGGGAATTTTCTGGCTATTTGATGACATTGAATCACTGAATTAAACACTAGAATCTTCCTACATCAGGACTTGTGTTGAAAGAATTTCCTTCACTTTTATAATCTTCTTTTAATTGGGATTTCTACTGTTTGGAGCAAAAAGCATCCTGACAGAGTAGGTAATATTGTTTGTTTCTAGTAGGTTTTTCATTAGAAGTAAATAGAAGTCATTGTCTAGGCCTTCGGGAAAAATCGTTTGCCCTTTTCCTGCCACCTCCTTCCTGAGGTAGAGAACAGGCATGTGTTGTCTGAAGCTCCAGCGGGTATCTGTAACTATAAAGACACCTCAGCCCTGAATCAGTGCCAGCAAACTGCTCCCTCTGGAACTATTACAAAAGCAAACAAATCCTTGAGTCTTTAAGTCACCACAGGTGGGTCTCTGTCACCAGCAGTCAAACATAACTCCATTCTGATTCAATAGGCTTTCAATATTTGTCTAGCAGGTTGTCTACTTGTCAAATTTTATAAGTTCTTTATATATTAGAGAGATTTGCCCTTATCTGCACTACAAATATTTTTTCAAGCTATCTCTTGTTTATTAACTTTTACAGTATTTTTCCAGGCAAATGTTTTCCATCTTCACATAATCCTAGTTCCTTTCCTTTCTATAGCTTCTGATATATTCCTCTTGGTTACTGTAGTGATATTATGTGCCCACCAGTTCTTCAATACCCCTCCCATCAAGAGGTGGAGCTTAATTCCCCTCCCAGTGAGTGTAGCTGAAATTAGTGATTTGTTTCTAATAAAGAGAGTATGAGAAAGTGATGAGATGTCTCTTCTAAGATGAGGTTTCCATCTTGGGTACATAATCTAGCTCTGTCTCTTAGGATCTCTCACTCTTGGGGGGAGGAAAGCAACCACATGAGTGGTCCCAGGGAGAAAGCATGGTAAGAAAGGAAAACCTCCTGCCATTAGCCAGTGAGGAATTGAAACCTGCAAAGAACCACATGAGTTAGTTTGGAAGCACCTTCTCCAGCCCCTACTGAGCCTTCAGGTCCCATCAGACTTGGTCAACAACTTGATTGCAACCTCACAATAGACCCTGAACCACAACCACCCAACTGAGTCACTTTGTGATTCCTGATGCTTAAAAAGTCTGTGAGATAATACATGTTTAGTGTTTCAAGCATTTGGAGTAAATTGCCACATAGCAATAGATAACAGTTACAAATCTTTCTTATTATCCCAAATTATACCTGTACTCTCCTATATTTTCTTGCAAGAATAACTTTTTCAAAAAAATATATATTTTAAGTCTTGAATCCACAGATTTTTTTTAATATGGAGCAAAATAAGTCCACAAACTTTTTTCCCCCAATAGGAACAACACTTATCATATAACCTATTTTAAATCTATTAACTCTTCAAAGTGTTAAACTTTTGTAAGAAATCAGACTCTCTTCCAAATTGTCTCCTGAAGCTAGAGAATTTATATATTTGTCAATCCCTAAACTAAAGAAATTATTTGATCCCAGTGGCCACTGGATGGGGCTAGAGGCTCAGTGGGGCAGCCTGGAGGAGACTGAACTATAAAAGGAGGCAATATACTGCATGGAGGGAAGAAAGAAATGCAGGAGAGACAGAAAGATGTTGCTGGAGGTGCCACAGGAAGCAGAGAAAGGAGGACATGGCCTTTCCCTACCACCCATTCTCTAACCCATTGACAATGCTTCCTGTGTGGCTGCACATCCTTGAAGGAAAGGCAAGATGGAAGGGAGGAGGGGAAGAAGAGAGGGAGGAAAGGAGGGTTGGGTGGAAGAATCTTAGACTGCAATGAATTTCAAAGAGTTTCAACCCAGCTGATGGGGATTCCTCAAGCAAATGTTGCCAAAGGATTCCCACATCCTACTAGGATGCCCATCGTGCTGGGAGTGGCCCAGGGGACATTTCAGTGCAAACGTAGTGGTCAATCAACTATTTCTCTTGGTAGTTGGTCTGAGCATCACATTTCCAATCACCGCCTTAGTTTTACAATTCAGTACATATCTAGATCACTGGAAAAGAATAGCCAGTGGTCTCTAACAGTAAAGCACAGTATATGCTCTGACTATATAAATAGTTGGCATTATACATTTGTCAAGATGCCATGTTATAGGAGAAATGTATATCATGCTCCATTTTTGCCAATCATCACAAACTGCTTTTGAAGCAAAATCAAAATATCTCTGACACGTTCAAACTGAATGGCTATCATATTCCAGACAATGTTCTCAGGTTCTGAGGGGACACAATGATAAAGCCAGGCAGATAGACTCTGCCCTCACGGAGCTTAGAACCTAGACTCCTCTAGGTAGGTGGCAAAAAATGGTAGGTGGCAAAAAATGGTAGGTGGCAAAAAAACAGAGGGTAAAAAGATGAAGACCCTTATTTTTAGGATGGAGGGTACCCTAAAGGAAGGAGAAAGAAAAAGGCTATAAAGTTCAGACATACCCCAGTCGTTGCACTGGGACTTGAATGAATTCACTTGTGCTGTCTCAAGAGGTTTCATGACTTATGTTCAATCCTTCAAGTGTTTTGGGATAGTCTTGATGGGTGATGAATAGAAGTCAATATATTCAATGTTTGGTATCTTGTATTTTGAAATTAAGTCAAGTGATTTTATAATCTTCATTTTTTCTAAAATGACAAATTTAGAGAAAGTTTTAGGCTGCCATTTGCAAACTTCCTTTACAAATAACACATTACAGATGTGGATAGTATTTATTCCCAATAAACAGAAAGCGAAAATGGAGTAATTTCACCATATTTTTTCTTTAGCACTGCTTAAGTAAGAGATGTGTTGAACTGCTATATAAAGATCTCGATCACATAAATGCAACTTATAGATCTGGGAAGAACATCTTGAGGCAAATTTGAGGAATTATCATTTATCTTCTTAAACATATATTTCAACACCAGTGTTCCTTGTGTTTCCTTCCTTCCATCAAGTGTTCATTATGACTATGAATTAAACTATGGTTAAGAATAAAGAAATTTAAAATATATAATGGGTAAGAGGGTAACTGCTCTACTAACCACAGAGAACCTGGGTTGAGATAGACAAACTTACAAGACACAATAGACCCCACCCAGCAGCACCAAGTTTACTTAGCTTTACCAAAGCATAGAGGGTGTGCGATCTCAGGGCCTGCCCAGCAGTGGCACAGCAGAGGTCCCGCAGCTCCCAAGCACAGTCATTCTGAACATGGGACATTGTTGTCACAAGAGACAAGACAGAGAGCAAATGTCCTCAACTCAGGAAAGCCACCAGCCCTGAGTCCCCTTCAGCACATACCAGTTGGCCAGGTAACCCTCAGAAGTGTGAATACCGCCTCCTTTGGGGCAGCTGCATCTCATTAATGTCAGTTACTTATTACTCAAAAACCAATTTTAACAACATACACACATAGACTAAGCACCTGTGCATCATCTTTAACCGGATTCTGCGTAGTCAGTAGCATATCATCTCAATAATTCTTTGAGTCAAAGTTGCAAAGAGAAAAGACCAAGAGTCAAATCCTCAGATACCCAAAGCTAGAGGAAAAACCACAGAACCAGGGCTGACTCCTCCCTTCCAGTTCACCTCCTGATCTCCATTAAAGTAAAAATCAAAATCTACAAGCAACTAACTATAAACCAGAGACACACGGGGCGGTGGGGGGGGGCGGCGGAGAGTAGGATCAAAACAAAGGAGGGGTGGGAATTGTATGGGGACTATAACCAAGATGAAAATGTATACATTGTGCAAAAATGAAAAATGATGTAAAAAAGATATAAAATTCAAAAATAAAAATAAATTAATTTTTTAAAAATCCTTGATACATATTTAAAGCATTTTCAAATTCTTAGTACAGCAACTTCTACAATATTTGTTATACAAAACAATGAATATAGGAAAACATAGGCAACCACCAAGACCTGTAACTTCCAAAAAGGGACTAAAGTTCTCTCAAGACAATTTAACGAAACTCTGCTGTATTCACGTTTTCTGATGCATATTCCCGACCAATAACTGGAGGTCTCCCTCCTTCATTCTTCTTCCTCCTTCCTTTGTTTGTGCCTTTTTACAGATGTTGATAGAATCACTCAACTCCATAGTGTTCTCTGATAAGTTTCCATGAGAATTACATTGCCTGGGTGCCTTGAGTCAACTCACCCAAACAATTTTTCATCCTGGAGATCATTTTCTATATTGGTTTGATTTTCATATGGCTCCATGTAATGAAGCCAAAAAAATTTTATTATATTCTATGGCAGAGATTAAAGCAATGCTTCACGCATCACACATTAGTTAATATGATGTCATTTTTCCAACTTTCTAAGCAAAAACATCGTTTTCTCATTTACTGCTTATTTCCTTAAACTGAGGCAGTCACTAAAGGCCACTACTCCATTAACTCTGGCTTCTATCTATCTGGAGCTTCTCTTACAGGGCAGGGAGAGGGGCACCCCAGAAGCCCCAAACCTGCCTCTCTAAATGGGTTCTGCCATCCACCACATCAACATAAAACATATGAGACTTTGATGAAAAGAAACTTTAATTAGTAAACAATACAGGAAAGGCAAAGAATATTGTTTCTAAATCAAGCACCCAAAGTTACCCATCCCCTTGTGGGTAAAAGTCCACCCAAACAAGACTGGCCCAGAGCAAGGCCCCAAAGCCTGCCACAAATCTAAAGCATCTTTCAGTGGGGACCCACAGCAAAGGATCAGAAACAACCAGACAAGTCTTGAAAGGAAAAGAGCAAAATCAAGATAAAAATTGCCATTGTCACCACCTCATATGTCGCTCACCCACATCTGTGTCACCCAGTCCACGACCAAAAGGCAAGCGTAGTTTCTTCACGTGTCTCTTGGCTCCATGTGCCTCCTCCAGGTCTCCTTCTGGCTCTCCATGCTGCTTCCTTCCTTCCCCAGGCTCCTCTCCAGCTTCTCCTCTCTGCTCAGCTCTACCCTCCCTTGGGTGGGGCAGGAAACCTGAAACCTCCCCCTTTCCTGGGGACCACCATGCTACAAAATGAACAGCTACCAAGAAACAAGTTTTCACTAACCCAGGTTACCAGGGATCACTGTGCAAAACCACCCAATTGCCTTTCCAAAGTTCAGGGAAATAATTGGTGCATGGCCCCCAAATCACAGATATTCACCCTCTTGGACACCATTCTGATTCTCTGAATGCTTGTTTGTATAGAGTTCATCTACATTCACATCTGCAATCAAAAAGCAAAGTAGATTCTGAGACACAGTGTAAGCAGCAAGATGTAGCACCCTGTAGTCCTAGCTCACAATAGAACATGTCAGGTACTAGGCACAAAGAGATAATATCCATCCCAGCTCAAGGATAAACCAAAACATAACCAAAACAAAACAAAAAAAGCACCCAAATCCAGCCTGCTGTTATTCCACTTGGTCATTTTTTTTTTTTTAAAGATTTATTTATTTATGCATACAAGAGCCAGGGTACAGGCCAGAGGTGTGGGGGTGTGAGAAGATTCACCAGAGACAGGGCGGGGAACAGAATAGGCAGATTGACTGAAGTACACTGCTGAGGGGAGCAGAGGGCAAGTCAGGAGAGGTCTGCTGTGCCATGTGGATTGCTCCCTGGTTGGCCGGGAATCGAACTCATGCTAGAGTGGCTGCGGATTGCTTCATTGGTTGCATCTCAACCCCTGTGCCACCAGGGAGGCCCTATTCTGGTTGGTCATTAAGGGTACTGAGTGATGTCATTTCTCTAAACCAACCGAGTAAACTCTAAAGTAGATCTTGTATTCTAGCGTTAGTCTAAATCTCCTCAATGGAAAGCAAATCCTCAGATTTCTCCCAGCATTCACCAAGATTTGACACAAATATCTGAGTCTTATTCCCTTGTTCTAAGATGTAACCTTGGGAATACATGAACTATCCTTTCCCAGGATCATTACCCATTTGCATGCTCCATTTCAGTATGCCAAAAAAATTTCTTCCTTTGTCTATGTATTATCTGTCTCAACTAGATAATAAGCCTGAATTACTGGATTCAGCCATATTGTCTGCTCTTAGGGCAGACAGCAGGATCAGCATTAACACAGCCTCCCTTTTGTGCTCGCTTCGGCAGCACATATACTAAAATTGGAACACAGCCTCCCTTTTGCCCATCCTCAGGGAGGACGAGGAGTAGGATTAGAAAAGCAAAGGATGAGAGGACACTATATCAGCATCCAGCTGGGCAGCATTTAGAATCAGTCTCAGTGTAAACACACCAGCTTTACTCATGGACCAAATAGGACTGTTTTGACAATAGAAAGATCATCATTCCTGCTTCTTCCATTTATTAAAGCTGAAATTACTTACCGCCTTCCCATGATGCAATGTTGTTGAAAATTCAGTTTAAAATGTGGGTGGTGAGTAGAGGGAGGGGAAAACTATAGTAAGTGGGAAGTGAATTGCCAGGCCTGCCTATAGTGCAGTCAATAAGCAGCCAAGCATTTGATCTCCCCTCAGGTAGGTTTTCTTGAAAGCACATTGATGATTGTCAAGAACTGTGAAGATTTTACCTCACTTGCAAGCTAAAAAAATCAGCCTGCTACAGTTATATGGTAAAGATACAAAATTCCTGAATCAGAGCTTCCCTGGTGGCCTAGGGGTTAGACTCAATGTTATCACCGCTACAGCCAGAGTTCAATCCCCAGCCAGGAAGCTACCCATATGGCACAGCAGACCTCTCCTGTCTTTGCCCCCTGCTCCTCCTCTCAGCAGTGTATTTCAGTAAATTCATCTGTCCCTAGTGAAGTTTCTTAGCCTCCTGCCCCACCCCCACACCCTAGTTCTGACCTATGCCCCAGTTCTTCTATACACACACATTACTCATGGGATAAGAAGTACAGTTGCATGTTTGTATGGGTTCCCCTGCATCAGGTGGATGCTGCACTGATGTCAGAGTCCCTAGGTGAGAAAAGCATTAGCATATTTAAAAACAGAAAGGATACAAGCATGCCTGGAGCCAGGGGGGTGAGGGTGGATTGGGGAGATTAGCAAGGGAAGCAGGGGCCATATCAATCATGGTAGAAAGTCCTGACTTTCACTCTTGAAGACTGGGAGCCATCAATGCTTCAAAGTAAGATTTCTGATTTCTACTGGAAGAGATCATTCTATCTGTAATGTGGAGGTAAAAATAGAAGAGTGTGAAGAGTAAAAAGTTTAGTCCAGATGAGAAGTGAGGCTGGCTTCATGAGGTGGTGACAGGAAGATGGAATGACATAAACTGAAGACAATATGGAACTTTAGCCAAGTCTTACTTACGGATTAATGGACTCTGTGCTAGGGGAAAGACTTGATGGTGATATCTGGGTTCTAGCTTGAAAATATGCATACAGGAGGTGGAAAGATAGGAAACAAGGTTTGGGTGATCAGAGGAGCATTATAAGAGCTCTTTTTTTTTTTTTATGCTTATACCAGTGAACTTTTATTATTGACCCCCAAATTTCAGACAATGGATACTATCAGTCTTTCATCTAATTTTCTTTTTTTTTTTAAATAATAAATTTTATTTTTGTATTCCCCATACAATTGCAGCCCCCCCATTCTGACCCCAATCCCTCCCCTCCCGCCACCCACCCCCCCAAAAGTGTCTCTGGTTCATAGTTTGTTTTTTTTTTTTAAATCAGATTCTCTGACCTAAATCTTTCTTTATTTTTTTTATTTATTTTTTTTTTTATAGAGGCATGTTTTATTTATTTATTTTATTTGTTTGTTTGTTTTGTTTTTACATGCACTGGGTACAGTCAGAAGCATGGGAGGGTGAGAGAATTCACCAGAGCCAGAGTGGGGAGCAGAGCAGGCAGAAGGACTGAAGTACACTGCTGAGGGGAGCAGCGGGCGGCAGGGGAGGTCTGTGCACCATGTGGGACCCTCCTCCAGTGGCCGGGGAGCAGCCGGGGATCGAACCGGCGCCGCAGAGGCCGCGGGCAGCTTCGCAACCCAGCGCTCAACCGCTGCGCCACCGGGGAGGCCCTGGTTCATAGTTTTTTGTTGATTTTGATTTTCACTTTCTTATAGTTATTCATTTTCCTGGTCCCTTATTTAAGTTTTCTAGATTCCTGCTATGAGTGAGACCATCCGGTATTTTTCTTTTTCTTTTTGGCTTATTTCGCTGAGCATGATCCCTTCCAGCGCCATCCATGTTGCTGCAAATTGCATGTGTTTATCTTTTTTGAATGCTGAGTAATATTCCATGGTATATATGTACCACATCTTCTTGATCCAGTCATCTATTTTGGGGCATTGGGGTTGTTTCCAAAGTTTAGCTATTGTAAACAGTGCTGCTATAAACATAGGGGTGCAGGTGTTCTTTGGAATTGATGTTTTTGTGTCCTTTGGGTAAATACCTAGGAGTGGAATTGCTGGATCCTGTGGAAGCTCTATGTTTAGTAGGTCCAGAAATCTCCACACAGCTCTCCATAGTGGTTGGACCAGTTTGCACTCCCACCAACAGTGCAGGAGAGTTCCTTTTTCTCCACACCCTCGCCAACATTTGTTGTTGCTAGTTTTTTTAATATGTGCCATTCTCACTGGTGTGAGATGGTATCTCATGGTAGTTTTGAATTGCATTTCCCTGATTACAAGTGATGTTGAACATTTTTTCATATGCCTGTTGGCCATTTGCATTTCCTCTTCAGAGAAGTTTCTTTTTAGCCCTTCTGCCCATTTTTTGACAGGATTATTTTCTTTGTTGTTGTTGAGTCTCATCAGAAGAGCTCCTTTTAAATAATAACGAAATCCATATAAATTTTGGAGTATTAGTATTTGGATATAATTAAAGGCAGGTAACTAGACAGGATAATTCAGTGAATGAGGATAAATACCAGACCAACACCACAAATATGGGCAAACAGCTATGAAAAAATAATCACTCCTCACAGTTCATCTTTAGGACTAAATCCTGCCTTGTGTGTGTCATCAGCTAACCTCAAAGGATCAGATTATATCTGCCTTATTTCTTAGTATCGTTTGTGTAGCCAGGGGTACCAAACCTCGGCTGCACCTTAGAATCAGCTGGGGAATTTACATTTCTATCCTTGGGTCCTATCTGTAGAGATTCTGACCCAACTGGCCCTGAATCTATTTTGGGGCCCCAGGTGATTCTGACAGGCAGAAAGGG
The DNA here is from genome assembly GCF_014898055.3 of Talpa occidentalis. Lineage (NCBI taxonomy): Eukaryota > Metazoa > Chordata > Mammalia > Eulipotyphla > Talpidae > Talpa > Talpa occidentalis. Next base: position 31,387,606 of record NW_023600993.1, read on the forward strand.
CTGTGGACCACCAGCCTACAAAAGACAGGCTGTGAAAATTGAGAGAGGCGAATGGACCGGAAAAGAAGATAGAGAAGGAGAACTGTGGAAGAAAAAAGACTTGGAAATAAAGAATGAAAGAGAAATTAATAGGGAAACAAAATGCAAAAGGAAAGGTTGAGAGCTCCTCCCACCTCAAAATAGCTTTTATTTCACACCAGCACTAGGTAGCTGCAAAAATCTGATCCCTGCACAGAAGTTGATAATAAGAGGCCTTTCCCAAAGCTGCTGGAGCAGGTGTTTCCTCCCGAAAGGGGGCGGGCCAGGACTGTAAATCTCATTTTGGAAGTCGCGAGCCCTGGGGATACTATTCTGTGTCGCTTCCACTCTCGCTGCCATCTGTACTGAATCTCGGCATCTCCCATTTCTGGGGCAGCTCTCCATCCACCTGGCAGCCCCACGGTTTGCATTCTTGCACAGTGTGTGAAGGCAGGGGGAGAGCTCTTGGCAAAGCAGCCCTGGGGTCTCCTTCCCTCAAAAGATTCGCCAGTGATCCTTGCCCTGCTGGCTTCCTCTTTAATTGGCCCACACTGTGGGGAGCAATTGAGATTAAATGGCCACTTGCTGGGTGGCTGTGAGGAAAGGCCTGCCATGTTAGGCGTGCATGGCCCTATATGGAGCATTTGTTGTATCCCAGGATTGAATGAAGCAACTGCTGTCGCTGAGGCTCATGGGGTGTTCCTTGAAGCCATGTCAAAGCAGGCTCTTAATTTTGCAAAACAGCCCCCAAAGTCAAACCGCTGTGTACTGGAGCCATTCTAGACAGAGAGCTGTCTCAAGCAGAAGCCAGAAGGCACAGAAGGAACCAGGCAGAAGGAAATTGAGGGCTATGAATCAAGAAAACGGGTTATTATACAATTGCCAGCGTGTTCTGAATAGCCAGTGAGGCACAGGGCTGGAACCCCTCCACTCCCAGAGGATCCACTGTTTCATTAATGATGCGGGCAGCCTCTGGGGCAAAGGTCATCACAAGGGAGTCCAGAGTGCTGCATTCTGGATGCTGCCATGATCTTGAGCAAGTTGCTGAGTTTCCTGAAGCCTGAGATCAGAGGCTCTGCAGAAACTGAAGGTGCATTAACGTCTTCTGCTGAGAGTGTTCTCAAAGGTAAGGTCTGAGCCCTGTCAGCCCCAGTGTGCAAAATGGATTGGGTTCTCATTTAGATTGAGCCAATGCAAATGCTAATCCCTAGACAAACCCGGTATCTGACCACAGTATCTGACCCAGTATCTGATCCCAGCCTCCTTGGAGCTCTCTGGCCTCATCTACTCTGTACCCCCTCTTTTACTTTGCACCATACCCACATTCTTGCCTTAGGGCCTTCGCACTTGCTCCCTATGACCAGATCCATATTAGAGTATAACTTCTTTGTTAGCTGTTTGTAACTTTTACTTTGAACTTCTAAAAGAAAGAACATAAATTTCCATCTAATAAGGATCTCTTTAACCCCACTGCAAGCAAGCTACAAGACTATACATGAAGACCGAGTAGCATAACACTGCTGTAGGTGCATTTGAAAGTTGCTAAGGAAGTAAATCCTGAAAGTTCTCATCACAAGGGCAAAAATTTTTTTTTGTAGCTATATTGGATGATGGATATAACTAAACTCAAGCAAAGTATCTGTAAGTCATTTTGCTGTACACCTTAAACATGCAGTGCCTTGTGTCGATTTTATCTCAGTAAAAAATTAAAAATTAAATGAGAATGTATCATTCTCAAAGAAAAAAACAGAACTATCAAGGGAAATTGCTAGGTGGGGAGTATAAGCTATAACCCAATTATAAATTGGGAGTTGTCTACCATTCAGAAGACTAATATGCAGTCCTTGGATTCTGGGTGAAATGAGCTGAGAAGGCTAAAATTTTTAATAAGGTCCTCCTAATTTTTATTTTTTGACATTGCAAAGTTAATTTTTACGGTAATAAAATACTTCTTTTTTCAGTTTTATCAAGATGCAATTGATACACTACATACACTGAAGGTGTTTTGTGCAATCATTTGACTTACAGACATGTGAGATGATTACCACAGTAGCCTAGTTTTGAATACATGGATGACATGGTTTTCACTTTCTTCCACCAGCGTCGTTTTCAGCCCAATGTGCTGGGCAATCATTAAATTGAAAAGAGCATCAAAGTCCATCAGCCTAGGAGAGGTGAGGCAGCCTTGCAAGAAACTAAAGCAGGAGCCACACACAGAGGCAGAGCAGGCGACAAGGAAGTAAAGGGGAAGGTGGAGGCCAGGCTGGGGAGCAGGACCCATGGACAGGGGTAGGAAGCTGCTCTGCTACTGTCAGATGTGACTTTCAGTGCAAACCAGAAATGAAACTTTATGTGAAATTCTTCTGCTTTTAAATATTGGCAACTCAAATTTCTTTTTAAAAAGTGGTGTGTGTCAAAGAAACTATAGTTTAAAGACAGATTCAGCCAGCAACTGCCATTTGTGATCTCTGAATTGACATTGAGTCTGCAGCAATTAAGGAATGAGACCAAGAAAACTAGAAAATGCAGAATAAAGAGTGATCACCTGCAAGCTTGAGGTTAGGAAAGTCTTCAGAAAGGAGATAAGTCTTACAACAACGACTGAAGAACAGCAGGGACACACAGGAGGAAAGTGTAGGGATGAGCCAGGGAACATGGTGGCGTGGAAAGGTAACTTGCTCTTATTTCCCAGGGAGAACCAACTAGGAAGCAGCCAGATCCCGGCAAGGAAAGGGATGTACTACATCTAGGCAGATGAATTCTGCATGATGGCCCAGATCAATTCCCAGCTATAGTCAGAAGCAGCAGAGTGCCCCCAAGGAAATGCATATCACAGTAGAAAAGGCACTGATGATAATCAGGGAGATCCCACCCAATACCTTGGTTCCCCCAAGAAAAAGTAAAGTTCTCCAAGATCCAGTAAAACAGAGGTTCAAATTAAAAGTTGTTTTGTGTTTTCATGCATCTGGTTTTGTGGACTAAGATTCTAACTGTCTTCCATGCAGAGAGCTAAAGATGTAGATGGATAGATCAAAAGTGGTGCTGAACTTGAGTACAAGTTCTTCTGTCAGTGGTCACTGGTCAGTCTCCAAATGCCCCCCAAATTTCCCCAACCCTTACTATTCACACCCTGTGTAATCCCCCTTCCACCAAGATTGGTTTGTATAACCAGCATCTATGGCAAAAGGGCTAACCTGCCACTTCTGGGACTAGTTTATGTAAGGATCTCTCTCTTTCTCTCCCTCTTTCCCCTCCTCCCAAGAAGCAACGTATGTCATGTGTGAACAACAAGGAGAAGCCCAAGTGGTAAGGAAAGAAAGCCTCTGGACAGCAGCCTACAAGTAACTGGGGCATGCCAACGACCACATCGAGTGAGCCTGGAAGCTGAGTCTCCATTCTTATTCAGGCCGTGACTACAGGGCCACCTGACAGACCGACAGCAACCTCCTGAGAGATACTGAAGCACAACCCCTAGCTAAGCCACTCGCAGATTCCTGACCCTTAAAACATCTGAGGTAATCAATGTTTGGTGGTTTAAGTCATTGGTTTTGGTAATTGGTCACAGAGCAGTAGATAACTAATGTTCTCCCACTTCAACCGATTAAGTGGCTATGGACCTCGAGGAATTAGATGATTGAACAGCAGCAAAGTACAGAGTGCTATCCTTTTCCCACCAAGATGGCACCACCAACCCCAGCCGGAGAAGCAGATTCAGGAGAGAAAAGTGGATGAGGTGGACAGTCATGGATGGACATGACCTTGAGCTGATTTGAGAGCGCGGCTAGAAGGATGTGAGGTGTAGATCTGAGCCATTATCTATACTGGGCACTTCTGGATGTGACAGAACGAATCTTGTGCAGAAACACCATGGCAGCAGATAGAAGTTTGCCACCCAGCTTACATCACTTGAGAACCACGAGTTCCCAGGCATCCTGGCAGCTTCAAGACAAAGCCCCTTAGGCTGGGCAATACAGGAATTCGCCTTGGGTGATTTAAGGTAAAGACTGATTCTCAAGAGCAGCAAATCTTTGCAAGTCACTTCTCTTTCCTCCCACTCATTTTTTTACACAGAAGGGGAACATTTGCTGTTTTTCTAGTGCCTAGAGCCTTAGCATCTGCCCCCTCGTCGTTTGGGAATTGACTATCGTGGTGCTTGCTGATTTTCAAAGTAGCCATTAATCACTTAGCTCACTCTTAGTCCAATGACAAACTGGAATTGGTTCTAAACCGGAGCATTAAAGGGTTAGCCCAACATGTCACCTGCTGACATGCCTGACATTTGTTCTCCAAGCTAGTGGGCACCAACCGGAAATTCTAGAAACCAGAAGAGGTGGGAAAACCCAGAATCCAGCCCTCCCAGGAGAAACTTTCTGTGTTCTCTCTTTCGGTCCCTAAGACTTTGCCCACAGGTACCCTTCTGTGGGGGAGACATCCCACAGGAGGCCACTTCTAGAACGCTGCCAGTCATTTCCCTAAAGCATGGGTTGTAATCAGTTCCACCCTGCTGTTTTTCACTAGAAAAATTTATAATCAAACAAATTCCCTTTGAATTCTGAGATTCAGAAGGACTAGTCTACATTAGCACAGTGTTTTCTCCCAAGAAAAGAGTGTTCACATCACCTTCACTTACGGATGTTTCATTTCAACCTTGTGGCAAGTCATCCACTCACAAAGGACTGAGTTTGGTTTTAAATTTTCTTTTCTGGAAGCTGGAAAGCAGGGAAGTGGAGTGGTTGTGGTATCAGGGGAAGGGTAACATGTGATGACCAGTCTCTGTTAAGTGTTAAGGAAAGGCTGAGGTGAATGACCAGTGGTCTCCAAACACTGAGTGCTTAGCTGCACTGCTCTGTGCCAGTAGTCATAGCAAAGGCTCTCTTCTAGTGTCAATTTCTTTATATCAACTGACAGGTAAAGGGCTTTTGCCTCCTAATTGCAGGGAGAGGAAGAGGTCTGGTGGGCAAATGAGGTATCTAGAGAAAGCTGACCAAGGCAGGGGTGCAGATGGTGTGGAAAGAGGTCCTCTCTTGGTCCCTTACATGGATTTAACACCTGTGGGAGGGATGCAAGGGCCAATGACAGTGACTTGTGAGCGCTTGATGGCATTCTGGACACAAGCAGAGCTGCTTCAGGGCCAGGAGGGGGTAGACACAGCTGTTGTAGAAGGTCATTCTCAGCAGAGTGGAACATGGTGCTGGTCCCTCAAGAAAAGGGAATTCCTGACACCATTTGCATTTCTAATTCCATCTGTTCCCATAGAATCCAATCTGTGACTTGTACACACTGGCCTTGTCAGAACCTAGTTCTACTCAGAACCAGCATTATTGCAAAATATCTGAAAATAAAGGTCTTGTATTTGAAGAAAGGTTTCATGTCACTAGAGTAAACTGAGGGTTACGAGGGTTATAACAATTTTCTACAACAATCAGCATTTCCTTCAGCCCCCTGGAGTGGTCTCTGCAACTGTTTCTTTAGAGTTTCACATTCAAGAGTGGGAGATTGGACTTGGTCAGCCAAGGCTTAGCCATTCTCTCAGCAGAGGCATGGACTGTCTCAATTCTTACTCTAAGTAATAACCTATCAGGGCCTTTCCTGAGAGGCTTCTTCCCTTCACAGTCAGATCACCCACCTGGAAAGATGTTTTAAGAGCCATCTATAAATATCCATTCCCGGACCTCCTGACACTTGAAGGTGCTTATTTTCACAGAGCAATGGCTTCCAAGCTTATCTAGAGATGGTGAAAAGAACCCTGATGTACGGAACATGTGTGCTGTTGGGGACTTTGGGTTAGAAGAGGGGTCGTGTCATCCGGAGTTCACTAAACCTACTTGGAAGCCATGCAGGAACGTTAAATGGCATCTTTGAGTGGAGTCAAGTGGGTCCCCTCTGTTTTGTTGCCCACTGACATCTCTCTCATCTTTGCAGAATGATAGTGAATTATAAGGGTCTCCACAGTTAGTGACTCTGTAGCTATGCTGGGCAAGCGTGCCTCTGGGTGCTGCAGAAGACCTGGAGAAATGCCAGCGGGCCCAGTGGCATCTGTCCTGGTGCTGTTGAAGGTCGCTTGGCAGCCATTTGAGTGGATGCAAACCTCAGGGTCTCTGCAGTGCATGGGGTGTACAAATTGCCACTTGTGCATCCTTCGGGGGAACAATTCTGTGATATTATTTGGGGTTATTTTCCAGCCTCCAAATCTGGCTTTTCATCTTTCCTGAAAATTACTTTCTTTTTCGCTTAGCCGTAGTACTTACTACAAAAAAAACTGACTTTCACCAGTCTCCAAAAAAAAGGACAAAGGAAGAAAATTTACTTCAGTAGAAAAAGATTCAAATATCTCCCAAGGTAGAGTGACGCACCACTTCTGTGTACCCTTTCTCCCTACTGGGCACCCTCCATTCCCACCGACCTGAAGTCCACGCTGGTGGTGTTTTACAGTTTGAGCTGTAAGAAGTGTCTGGAGAACAGAGGCAGTGCTCCAGCACAGACAGAGGGCCGTATCCTGAGGGCCTAGCCAGAAGGTAGAGGGCGAGCCTCTTCTGCTTCTAATTGATAAAACTTAAAGAATAGTGCAAAGCAGCCAACTTCTCCACACAAACAGCTTTTGGTATTAAATGCCTCTACTGGCCCCCTGCCTCAGTGCTGCTCCCTAAAAGCAGAACTCAGACAAAACTTGCTTGCAGCTCTTTGAGTTGACAAGGCCTCCCAGGGAGTGGCAGTGAAGGTCAGGGGTCATGAGATAGGGAGTGGGGAATGCCATCACAGGATGCCTCATTGTCATGGAGTTGGTCATGGGTCAGCCTCTGAGAAAGTGTATGGGGCACCCCAGAACTATCCATCTAAGGTACAATGAGCTTCTATTTCCCATTAGTCAAATGTTATCCTATGGGCCTTAACCCACCCCACACACCCAAATTGTGCTGCAGCTGGGTAAGGTGGGTTCCCACAGCCCCAGGGCAGGTGTGTTGGACCAGAGAATGTAGACACCTGAAACAGTATACTCTTGTTGTGCCTGGAATCAGAGGCTAGGCTGAGGGGTGTGAGGGGCTCTGCCAGGCCTCAGACTCACACACGCAGCCCCTTCCAGTGCTTTCTCACAGCACAACACATCATGATTTTCAGAAGGTTAGTTCCATGCTGCACGTCTGTTAAAAATGACTGTCACCTAGCTCTGGTCATTTTCAATGTCATTTCTAGAACAAGCCCCACCATCACTCAAGGAGAGGCCGAGGCCTGGCAAAAGCAGGCACACACTCTTCAGCCTCTGCATCTCCACTTTGGACTCATCCCCATGAGGCTTCTCAAAGCGAACAGGGTCCCAAGATGCGGGTTTGGGAATAGGAGAAGAGATTGTATATTTAGGCCTCAGGCATGAACCTCAAACACAACCAGCTTCTTCAGTTTATACTTGAGAGTCAGGGGCTTATGTCACAGACTCTGTTGAAGTGGCGGGCTGCTCTCCCGTGTCCTATTCCTGGGTGAGGCACACCCTCAAGGACCTCTCAGGAAAGGTGTGACTAAACCAAGGCATGACGCAGAGTCCTCACCACTTTGATGGCAGCAAAGCCCCTGCCTTCGCCATGACATTAACATGGGCAAAGGCGTGAATGATGACGCACTTATTCCACAAAAACTTGAAGCTCTTCTTTATGCTTTAGCTTTTTGCAATGACTACAACTGTTTTCCCTGAGTTACTTCCAAATAGATTTGCAAACAAACTTCTCATCCTCTCCTAGGGAATATACTTTATCAAGAGTGTTGTCCAGCAAAGCAGGGGGTGGAGGGAAGGTTGACGACCATACTTATATAATACTATCTCTGAATATATTGTCATTGACAAAGTGCAGAAATAAATCATGAATGAAATTAGGAATCTGGAGTTAAGTTCATTAGAAAAGCAAATGAGGCTATACTCATTTCATTCTTCTTTCCTAGTGATACTGTAAACTGACTCTTACAGTCACTAAACACTCTGTCAGCAAAGAATTTCTCGGAAAATCTAAAACAGACCTTACTCACTTCACCAATTTCTTTCTCAAGTCCATTAAGTGAAGGTGAGCTGTTACAGTGCCTTTTTCCTACAAGGACAAGAACAGTGACTTAAGCAGCATTAATGTGTCTGAAGACATTAAAGAGAGCAGCTATTAAAGTGTAATACCCATGTCATATCATCATTACACATGCAAAAGTTATAAGGTGGTCTCGATATAGGCTGAACTGTCATTGACAAATAGTAGTGCTAATTCAAGGAAGCAGCCTAATTCAGCACAAGATTTAGACACTGCCCATCATGGTGACCCCGAACTTGAGCCCAAGCACTCTCTTCTAATTATTCTTTTGCCTGGAGAGCACGTCCACCAACCACATTACTACACACAGCATCTTGCTTCCAACTGCAGCTTTGACGTAGTTTTAGCAAACCATGTTCACATCCCTATCAGGATTTGTTGATATTTTCAATACTTATAACCTTGTTTTCTCAGATTAAAACTCAGTTAGGGGGAGTGAAGATGTCAGACTTCAAAGGACACAGGCATTCTCTCTGTAATGGCCTAAACATTGGATGTAAACGAGTGCAAAGGGAAGCATAGGTGGGTGCGTAGGCATGGCAGTTGCTGGGGAAGGAACAATGAATATTGATCATTTGATCATTTGTCACATTAGTCAGTGCTCTCTTTTTTTTTTTTTTTTTTTTGGAGAACTGCTCCCCCACCCTCTTCACACAGTTCTGGTCACCCTGCCACTCACAAGCTGAGTTGATCAGTAATTTGTCTCCTAGCCTTGCCTCGATCAAATTCAGCCTAATCTGAATCCCTCCCTGAAGTTCTTAGTTGTCCAAAAAAAAAAAAAAAACCAGATCTTTTTCCTTCCTGGACATACAGCTGTAGGAAATGTAAGTCTGAAGCTACATGAGCCTGAGAGAACAAACCCAACATGCTAAGACATGTAGGTACGAACAATATAGAACAAATGGCCGGGGAGTAGCAATGACACCAAAGTCCCTTGATGCTTACCCCTGAGATGAGCTCTACCTACATCTGTCCTTGGACAAAGGCTAGAACTTGAAACAGACAGCTCTGATGCAGAACACTTCCAAAATGGAGATGCCAGCCGGGTCTTAGGGCAGGTCTTAGATGCACATTAAGGAGAATGAGCATGGGGTGAGGAGATAAAGGGAGGTACAATGAGCAGACAGATGGAACAAATGTGCTGTCCTTAATTGGGGGGATGATAGATCAGAAACAGGGACAGGATTGTACACTTTCTGGTTTGATATTAGAATAAATACATTCTAAGTTAATTCAAATTCTAAAGACTGTCGAAAAATTTCCCTCCCATACCTGTTTCATAACATCTCAGTTCCTATCCCATCCCGTTGACTGAGGAAATCTATGTTATCAGTCTCTTACATGTACAAGCAATAAACATAGCTATTTTAGAAAGCTTTGAGCACCAAGATAAGGCATTTGGCTCATATTTAGTAGGCAATAAGGAACCACTTACAGGTTTTTTTCTTAAGGTATGATTTAAATATAATAAATACTATAGATTCTTAAAAGACAGATAGTCAAATCATCCTAAAACACCACTCTCCTTATCAGAAAAGTTCAGAATTTCATTGGGTGGCCTTAATAGTAGATTTGAGATGCCTGGGGTAGGGGGGAGGGGAGGAAAGTGACCTGTGGGACAATATCGAGGCCCTACATAGCTGTAATTTATTGGAGTCCCAGAAAGAAGACAGAAACGGGGTACAAAATTTGACAAAATCGTCCATGTTTTCCAAATTTGGTGAAAAATACAAATGTTTAGACTGAAGACATTTAGTGAGTCTTGAGGTTAAATACAAATAATTCATAGTCAACTACTAAAAAAAAGAGAAAATGTTGAAAGAAGCCAAACAAAAATGACACTTGACATATAGAGGGTCAAAGTTAAGAATTACGGTTGGTTTCTTATCAGAGACAAGGAGGCAAAAAGTCAGTATAATAACATCTTTAAAAGTGCCAAAGGAAAACTCTCAGCCCAGAATTCTTAGTCTAGCCAAAATGTCCTTCAAGAATGAAGGTAATATAAAGACATGTTCAGAAAAACAAAACCTAATTAGTTTTATAACCCAAAGATCTGTTCCATAAAAAATGTTTAAGAATGTTTTTCACACTGAAGGCAAATACCAAATAGAAACTTGGATCTTCAAGGAATGAAGAGCATCAGCAATAGAAAATATATTGACAAACATGAAATACTGTATTTTTCTAAATTCTTTAAAAATACAAATGACAATATGTATAAAGCAATACTTACCAGTCTCTGAATCATGGAGCTTATATGTGGATAGTATATAGATAGTTACATATAGCAGCTATGAATGTATATATAACATATATGTATACACATAGCAGTCCCTTATCCAGTTTCACTTTCCATGTTTTCACTTAATCACCACCAACCATAGTCTAAAAACATTACATAAAATATTTTGAAAGAGAAAAAAAAAAACACTTTTACATGTCTCACAAACAGGAAACAATAAAACTATAGTGGCCACATTAAGATTGGATAAGGTACTTTAAGAATAGTGATCAGTAAAGAGAAAGATACAAATTACGTAAGGGACAATTCCTCCGAATACAAATTATAAATAGTATAAACCAAGGCCTCCCTGATGGCCTAGGGGTTAAGTCTCAGCACTATCACCACTATGGCCTGAGTTAGATCCCCGGCCAGGGAGCTGACCCACATACAGCACAGCAGACCTCTCCTGTCTTACCCACTGCTGCCCTTAGCAGTGTATTTCAGTAAATCCACCTGTCTCTGGTGAACACACACACACACATACCCTTTTCACAAAAATCTTCAGGGTCAGATGATTTCATTAACATAATCTATCAAACATTAAAGAAAAAAATAACACTAATTTTAAACTCTTTCAGAATACATTAGGAAATACTTCCCAACTTATTTTATGCAGCCAGGATTTCCATAATACCAACACTAGACAGTTGATACAAGAACACTGCACAAACTCATAAACACACATGAAACATTCTTACCAACATAATAAAATCACTGTATTAAAGACAAATAGGTTTATGCCCAGAATGCAACCTTGGTTTAAGATTTGAAAACAAATCAATTCTCCAAATTAACAGAACAACAACAAAAACCACGATTGTTTCAATAGGTGCAGAAAAAGCATTTATCAAAATTCAACACTTATTTATGATAATAACACTTCGCATACTAGAAAATGTCCTCAGTTATGATAAAAGGCATCAATAAAACATCATACTCAAAGATGAAATGCTGAAGGCTTTCCCCCTACAGTCAAACAAAGCAAGGCTATCCACTCTTACCATTTCTATTCAACATCATAGTGGAAACTGTAGCCACTTAACAAAGATAAAGAAAAGCCTTAACAATTGGAAAGGGAGAAGTCAAACTATTATCTATTCACAGATAACATGGTTGTTTATGTAGCTCTATAAATCAATAAATTAACAAGAAAATTTAGTAAAGTCACAAGTTACAAAATCAATATTGAACAATCACCTACATAGCAACTGAAAAACTGAAGATTTAAAAGTATACCATTTATGGTTATCAGAGGGGAGTGGGGGGGAGGGGGCGGGGGGGGGCCGCCGGGGAAGAAAAGGTGGGAGAGGGAGGCAGATGGGGTATGGGCATGAGGGGTTTGGTGGAGGGTGAATAGAACAGGTGCACATATGGAAGAGCAAAAACTATAACCCCCAAAATTAAAAAATAATAAAAATATATACCATTGACAATGTTTTCAAAAGCAATACATTTCCATTTAATTTCCTACCTCCCTGGCATTACGTGTGGCCTATGCCCAAGCTCAGTCAATAGACCATGATAGACAGGATCTGCACCCATCTAGGCCCTGAGCACATATCACATGTATACTTGGCCTTTACTTCTCTCCTAGAAACAAGCCAAAACTATAGGACATTTTCATCAGGTAGATATGAGAAGAGAGAGCTGATCACTCAATAATCCTACTGTTTTAAATTCCAACAGGAAAGAGGCACAGTTCCAGTTTAGCCACTTACTACGTGAATTATATATGATTTGAGATGAGGCTCTTTAGACTAGAGACTCATCTCAGTATCTAACTGCTGGAAAGGGTGCAATAAAAATACAGTTAAGGCCCCATGAAACAGCAACAGCCATTAAAGTTGTACTACTAGTTAAAGAAAAACTCATAATTAAATGAGATTGCTTTGCTCTCACAAGAATACTCCCATATAACTTGGAAAGGCCCAGCTCCTAGTGACACATTTTGATCGTTGGTCCACCTTGGGGAAGTGTTTGAAAAAGGACTGATAACACCAGGAAATACCTGAGCAGGATTTCATCAATGCAGACAAAACATATGAGAGAGGAAAATGCAAAGGCTCATCACATTACTGTCACATTACTGATCTCGGCAATAAAGTGTTTCAACAGGCTCCGACTCTGCGCTGCGCAGATCTCAGAACGTCCAAGCATTCACGTCTGTGCACCATACTAAGAATTGTATAGAAGACACAAATATGACTTACCATCAGGCGTAACTGTTTCGACTTGCTCAGGACATGGTCGCCACGCTGGAGCGGATGCTCTGCAGGAGAGAAGCCAGAATCACACCAGGACCCACAGACAGGCAGGGTGCATTCTATACAGGATGCATTTTTAGCCAAAATATGAAACATTAGATTTGTTCTGTAGCAAAGTAGGGTGTGTATGGGGAAGGAGGATAGGGGCCAGAGTCACGCTTTAGAACAATTCTTTCAAAGTAGTAGGCAAATTTTTACACCCCAGGGCAAAATTTTTATGCATGTCTTAGCAGTTAGCGTCCTGGTAAGAAATACCAATACCATAGCACCATCTAGTGGCAGCCTAGAAAGACTCACTCTTCTTTCTTGGGACAAGTGGAGCAGAGGAAGGGGCAGTGTGTGGAGTCTGGGAGTCTTTAACTTTGCGTTCTAGGTCATCTCTGAAAAGGGTCCCCCCACTGGGCCCTACTGATGACATTGAAGACTGCCCTTGTCTGAATGAACCCAGTCACCCTTCATCATTGCCAAGGACTATAGTATCACTAAGTCTGTTGTGAAAATGAAAACGATTTACTTGTGTAGTGCTCACTCCCTGCACCTCATCTAGGTGCTTCAGGGTTCCTTTCCACAAACCCCCACAAACATGGGGACCCAGAAAAGGTGGCCAAGGGAGCAGCACTTCCAGCAAGCAAGAGCAAAATGTAGCTGCGGGGAAAGCTTCCACCTTTGCCCTGCTGGTAGGACCATTACCTGTTCCATGACCTCCAAAGGGAAGTATGGTTTTAACCACTTGTGGTTTCACGGACCCCTCTGGGAATCTGGGAAAATGTGGGTTCACCAGAGAAACACACACAAAACCTTGCATTTGATTTTGGGTGTTTGGCTGACCAACAAAGCATACTGCATTGAACACCAGGGTTAACACTGCTGCTTTTAGAGACTGCAGGGTCACCTGGAAACAGGTAAAGGGGGACTTCCCCTCCAGTCCTTTTTTAAGCCCTGTGCTTCTGGCCCTGGGGGAGACCTATTGGTGAGCACGGGGCCCGCTGAAATATTTGTTTTCATCTCTGCCTCAACTTATTGAGGAAAAGCTGACAGACACTTCTTAAAGCTGAGATAGCCATTTAGCTGTCTCCTCAAGCTGTGCTGCCTCCTTCCTCCAAGCCAGGGTAAGGTGCTTGGGGGCTATCCTGGGCAGTATGAAGGCCACAAGCAGAGGTCAAAAGGCCTGGGAAATCCACTGCTATTAAGACCCCAGCCACCTGGCAGGTAACTGAGGATTTTAAATAATAAAAAGAACAGCTTGCAAGCAGGTGGCGACCCATATCTTCATGAATGTCACACCTTCTCCCAAAGAAGTGCCTATATGGGGGTGACCTAAGCTGTTATTGGGAACCCCAGAGCTTTCCCCATCCCACCACCAGTTACTTCTGGACCATGGCAGTGGTCTGTTGGATCACAGTGCACCTCCAAATTCAAAAGTTGTTCAAGGTCCAATGTTATTGTAGGGATGTCATTTGCTATAGTTTTATTCAGCTCAATAATTTTAGAGACACATTATCTGGTCTGTATGAAGGGTATGAACAAACATTGTGTCCTTCCAAAATCAAATATATCCACCTACCCAACTGGACTGTAGGATGAAGCAGGAAGAAGAAAGTTGCTTTTAGCAGGGTTTTTTGTTTTTAATTTCCTTCCTATAATTATGACCTCCACTTTTCTAAATTACACATACGAGCTAAAAAAAAGCCTCTGCGGACAATCATGCTTCACTAAGTCTAACCACCTCTGATTAGCCATAGTCCCCACCTTTTCCTTTTGTCTCCCAGACATCAAGACCATCTTTCATATCTTACATTCTCTTTTATGTTTTCTTTATTCTTTTCTATTCCTTTTGTCTGGTCTTTTAAAATTCATTCCTCAGTTATCTCTACTGTTATTTATCCTATATAATTGCTCATTATGTATACTTTTCTAATATTTCTGCTTGGTTCTTTGATATCTTGCTCTTATTTCACCATTCTCTCTCTCAACTTCATTCATCATCCCTAGTTTAAGTCCTTGATCCAAGATTCCTATGGTTCTGTTTCAGAGGACTTGTGTTATTCAATTTAAGTTCTTTTCTGTAATAGCCATTACATAAATGTCTAATAATTGAGGCTATGGACTATTTCCTGAGGGCATCAATTACGTTGCCTGGCAATAGGTCCTGGGCAGAGCTAAGAGTCCAGTTCTCCTATTTTGGTCCTGGTGAGCTTAAGAGACAAGGAGAAGAACCCCAGTCACCACACCACATCCTTTGAGCTCTCTACTAGATGATTCCCACCTTTAAACTCAGACACATTTAAACAGCCTTGGGGGGTACTATAGAGGTGGAAGAATACACACAGGCGTGCCCATAAGTGCCTGGTCAGCTCTCTCACTTCCTTAACTCCTCACACAGTGGGGATCTTATTTGTTCGCTGCCCTGATGTTTTCTGGCCCTCTCTGCATCTGGATTGCTCCTTCCTAACCCAGCAAGGAGAGAGCAGGCAGTAACTATCCCAAGGCAGCATCGGGGGAAGCATGAACAGAACCTAAAGCTTTCTCATAACCAGCAACAACCACCTCACCCCTAGGGGTTTTGCAATTATTTTGCAAGTTCCTAGATTTAACTCTCTCTTCTTACTTTGCTAGGGTTTTTTCCTTTTTCTTTTTTTTAAATATTTTATACATCCTTGTTTATTTTTCACAATATAGAACTTCTCCCCTTAGATGTGGTCACCATAGTTTTCCCACCACCAAAGGACCCATAGACTTCCCCTGTAGCCCATTGTGCTTTCTTGATGGGCCAAGAACCCACACTGTTTATCTGGCCTTGCCAGGACTCACCCCCTTATTAAGGCCATCTTTCCACATATACTACCAGCTTAAATCCTAGTCACCTTACCTCCTCTAATGAAAGATCTCAGCAAGAATTTAGAAAACTAAGTAACACTATTTTCCTAAAGGTAGTGAAAACATTTTTAATCTAGAAAAATGAGATCTTCGCCATATCACCGTAAGCCCGGGGTTGTTCTCGTGGGATTGTAGAATAAAGAAGAGAAAAAGGAGATCAGATACAAGGATGCTTATTCTAAGGCCTCCTCACACTGGGGAAGGCAAGGGCCTACGTGTTCAGCAGTGAGCAGGAAATACCCTACTCTTGTTACTCTCTGAAGAGGTGATAAATTTCAAAAATCCCAAACACATAGGAATGAGCTGATGTTATTGAAACAAACTTTCAGTTATCGATAGATTTCCAAATAACTTTGGAATCCCCCAAAATTTAGTCTCATTTTCTAAAAAAAAAAAAAGGAAAAGAAAAATCTGTTAAGATTTAAGGAAATCAGACAAACAGCTGAGAAAATAGCTGATTACTGGCTACCTAGGACTCTCAGCAGCCTGCCCACTGGACCGGAGGGAGAAACATGACTTTCTACCCTCTGGGCCCAGCTGCCAGTCTCACTGAGGGCTTCCTCTGGGATGCAGAAACTGCCAGAGGCAACTGGTGCACAGCACATCTCTTTACCCTGGAGGTTTACCTGGTGCCTAAAAAAAGGGTGTGAGTGCTACCAGCAGAAGAGAGGGAAAAGAGAGGAAGGGAGAAATAACAAAGGAAGAAAGGAGAAATAACAAGGTGTGCTTGGTTGCAAATCCATTTCCCAGCAGAGTCATAGAGGTTAAGATAGTTTTAACTTCATAGCTCCAGGTTTGCCACAAAATAGTACATACATGCTCAGTAAATGCTTGAATAAAGGCATTGACTGTGCATAACATGTTGGATCATTAACTCAATTGTTTGCTAGTAGCTCCCACTCCTACATGGAGGCTTCTAGTTTAAACACATTGACAAGCAAGCATCAAAGTTCACTCAACTTATAATCTTGACCTTCATCGAGCATGGGACCCCTAAAACTTCATTGCAGGATCAGCATAGCCACAGTCAAGGAGTGTTAAGTCCACCTCTTGGCAGACAGATCCAATAAACTCAACTTTAAAACCAGCAATCCAAATGTTGTACCTCTTGTGTAAAGAGAAAGGAGATAAATAGAAATTTTGTTTCTACTTTAATTGTAATAATGCAACATAGTCCTATAATCAATTTTAGAAATGCAATAACTGCATGTAGACAAAAATGTTATCTCTCGTATTACTCAGAAAAACATTGTTCCCAGAGGAATATAATGAAGAGACTGTGACTCTGAATGATTCAAACCTTTGTGAACCTTAATTAAGAAGACACTTCAGACAAGGTTGTAAGGATTAGAAAAATATGTCTGGTCTAGCACAGTCCTGGCAAAGAGTCAGTAATAAAGTGTTTCTGTTACTCAGAATGGCCTTCAGAAATCTAGGGGAAAAATAGCAAGGAATCAGTCCAATACTAATAGAAAGAGTGGGGGTCATGTCATTAGCAGTTTCATGTTACAGAAAATTAGATGGAGAAAAACTGTACATCTCTCACCTAGCGAGGACATAATTCACATGGTTATAATGGAAAGGTGATGGAGGTGCCACTCAAAGCTCTAACTTTAAGTGTGCCAAATGGCTCCTGGGGACCAGTGCCAAGAATATGGTTGAAAGTGTCCTGCCAAAAGCAGTGTTAATGTAATCAACATGGAAAGGCAAACCAGGCTGAGTCGTCCCACCAACACAGTCATTGGGATCACAAAGGTGTCTTTTAGGTTTTCTGCACCCGTGCCAGGTAAGATGCAAGATAGAGCCACAGTCTAAGAGTAGCTCTGAAAGAAGAAAGGCTAACGATGTGGAGAAATAGACAGGCCAGTCGGGGTCCCACCAACTCTATCTGTACATGGAGAGTCTGATGGTTAAAGCACATAAGAACTCACACCCCAAAACTGGAAATAAAATCTAAAAAAGACTGTTTTCACAGTCCCAGCTAGCACCCTTCTGAAAGAGAAGCTGAACAACCGCATGGACTCACCACAGCTGCCTCTGCTATGGGCTGCAATGAGCAATGTGATCAGTTGCAGGCTAGTGCCCCAATACCATCCTGCCATTAACTAGTTACCAAAAATGATGTCTCTGGGTTTTGATCATGGAGTCTCGAAGGGGAAAGAATCCTTTTCATCCCATGAAAGAATAAGAGTAAGAGTAGCAGGGTAGACTAGAGTGTCCCTGAATCCCTCTCAGCTCAATTTCTCCAATGTGTCGACCTCCTGACACTTGAGGCACGTTTCGGTTTCTCTTTAATTGGTGTCATATACAGTATTCATCATAGACTGGGGGCCTTTCATCAGCATACCTGGAATCTCCTAAAACTTTCCATGCCAGAAAACCTGCATTTCATTTCTAACCAAAACTTCCAACAGCTGCTTCACATTAGGCACGGACTTAAAGGAGGAGGCTTGAAGAAAGGGCTAACCTATCAAGGCAGGTCTCTAAGAAGGCATTACTTTTTGTTTGGGGATGCTCAACCTTTGCTTTGCCCCAGATAAGTTAGTTATGAAACAGACTCAAGACCCAACACCTGAACGGAATTGAAGACAACTACCTAGGAGCTCATCAGTTCAAATAGCATTCACCTGGCCTCTTCACAGTGAGACCCAAGATTAAAATGACTGGGTGGTGTTGCCTTAGACACCCAGCTATCACCATTGCAAACTGGTCTGTCCCTTGCATAGGGCAACAGGTCCATGTGAGTCCCACAGGGTCCTGAGCGTGACTTCTTTATTCGGTCATTACAATTCAATTTTAAACTTCTAACCAAAGCCTCAAGAACCCCTAAAATAGCCCAACCTCTTTACAGGTGCTATTATCCAGGGTAGGCTGCATGGGTTTAATACCCTAAGCCCTCGACCCTTCAGGAGAGGACCCGAGTTTTAGAGGTAGGGTGTCTCCTACTTAACACTTCAACACACAGCTAAAATTCAACCACTTTCTAATTCTAGAAAAGCTAAAATAGAGAAGAAAAGCTTGGAACCAAAAATTACTCCTCTAAAGCAGTTGTAAATTACTGGTCCCTAAAGTGGGGCTCTCTCTAGGCACCCCACAAAAACAGTTCCAGTAAACTTAGAACCGTGTTCTCCCCCTCACAACCTGGGAGAAAATTATGGTTCTTTAGACCACAGTTAGGCTGGAAAGGGCAAAAGCTTGGAAGCTAAGCTCTCTGGAGAGCAGGAAACATGCCTGGGGCATTCAAGGCTGTGGAGAGAGCTGGCCTCAGCTCTACCCCATTCCTAGGAATTTGCTTTTTTGACAAACCCATTTGCTCAACTGTGCTTACCTTCTAGAGGTCAGAGAGCTCTTATCTCGGCCACCCAAACAGCAAGTTCCAAAAAGTACTGGCAGCAGCCAGCTCCCCCCACCGCCTGTGAAGGCAGCAGGACTGACTCTGGGAACTTTTATAACCTGTGGCTGGATATCTGCTCAGGGAACCTGCGGGGGAGGGGGCATTTATCATTCCACTCAGCTGCCTCACACACAGGGAAGCTTTTTTACACAACAGTGCAGTTTCTAACCAGCAGTTGACATGTATGACAACAAAACACATGCTAGGTGGGTTAAGAAAAGTTGTGGTTAACTGTGTTTTTGGAAAGCACACGTCAAAAGATTTGAACAAGTACAATACAAACAAGGATATTCAACTAGTCAATAAATAAATTAAAAGTGCCTAAACACTTCAGTAACTAAAGAAATAGAAAATAAAACCTCAATAAGATATCATTGAGGACCCACCAGATTGGCAAAAAGTGGAAAGTCTTGCAATTCTAAATATGAGAATATGTTGTGATGGGACATAGTTCTCCAGGTGCGGATGAAAGTGGAACTGCTTTGAGGGTGACTATTGAAAGTCCAGTTTATCTAATAATGTAGAAGATACTATATCCTAGGATCCAGGAACTCCCCTCTTTAATCCTGAAGAAATGTGTAGACATATACACAGCATGCAAGTAAAAGAAAGTTCATGGCAACATTTTTTGTAATGGTTGCAATCTTAGGATGACTATTCTCAAAAAGTTAAGGAATGATAGTGTTGGTAAAGAAGTGGAGATATGGCCACAAATTAAAAATAAAACTGTCATGATCCAGTAATCCCATTTCCTTGCATTGAATTTGTCCAGGGAATATGAAAAATACTAATTCCAAAAGATATATGCACCCCTGTGTTCATTGCAACATTATTGAAAATAGGCGAGATCTGGAAACCAGCTCAGTATCTGACAGAGGATGGTTAGATAAAGAAAATATGGTACATGTACACAATGGAATATTATGCAGCCATAAAAATTGAATTCTTGCCATTTTCAACAACCTGGAGAGTCTTTGAGAGGATTATACTACACGCAATAAGTCAGAAAGAGAAAGTCAGATGCTATGTGATTTCACTTATATGTGTATCATCAAGAAAAAAGTAAACTAACCAAACAAAATCTTAGACTCTGACGGTGGGAAGTAAGTAGAGACTGGCTGTTTGGTGGTGGGTGTGGTATGATCTATACAGCTGCTGAGTTGAGAAAACATACATCTGTAAGTTGTAAACTTCCAGTAGAAAAAAAAAGAAAATAAATAAATAATGGTCAAAACGTAGATGCAAACAAACTGCTCATCAAATATATAAATTGGGGCACATTGCTACAAGGAAATATTATGCAGCAATAAAAATGACCTACCAGGAGCAAAAGAACAGATGAATATTGACAATACAAAATGAGTGAAAGACAAAAAACAATACCAGTATAAAACTTTACTAGATCATTTAAGAATAGATGCATAGGAAGTAAAGCTACAAAGGAAACAAGAAATGGTTATCACAGAGGCAGGAAAGGACTGGAGTAGGGAAGCTCCTCACACTTGAGTAGCAGAATCTGTGTGGTTTTCCCCCTCCCCAAACCTCCCAACACCAACCCGCCCCCCCCTTGCTGGCCACACAGGTGTTTGCTTCTCCGTGATAGATTAAACATCCCTTTTACATATGAATGCTGTATTTTACAATTAAAAGCATAATTTTAACATTTTTAATACAGATTTAACTTTTCTTTGTATTCTAAACTATTTGATATTTCCTTTTAGTTGTTTATATGAAATAGTGCAGAACAAATGAAAATCAGTCCTATTTTTACGAGGATTCCAAGGAAACTAAGAAACACTTTTCAGTTTTATGAGTATCAACATTGAGGGAGAGAAGGAGGAGAAAGATGAGCTTAGAATTCGGGCTGCACTAAATTAACAACAGGCACTGTCCTGCCACAGGCAGCTGAATGGACTCAGCTAACAAGCAGGAAGGGGGTATAAGAGGGAGGTTGAGGCAGCGCGGGCTGCGGGGGGAGGGGGTTGCTGTGTGTAGGGGGTGGGGCAGCCGAGAAGATAGAATTTGGGCAGTTTCATGCAGTGAGGTCAGCTTGGGGAGCGGGAGCTGAAGCCTAAGTCCAGAAATGGGGAGACTTTTTGCTCCTGCACCAGAAAGGGGCTGCTGCCTTACAAGAGGCTGTAGAGCTGATGTATGAGGTGAAATCCAGCAGTTGTAGAGAATTCCTAGCTGGAAGAGGAGGCTTTATGGGGCCTGGGGAAGGAGTTACTTCAGGGGTACTTTAGGTTTTTATAAGCTTGCTGAGTCTTCCTCCCAAAAATTTGACGAGGCTCTAAAAAATCTCTATAACTCCCTCTGTTGTCTTTGACAGTGGCCTCTGCCGAGGTGAGGCTGTTCCAGATGCTCCCCACAGGTATGAGTGGGGCTGTTTTGTTACCCATCCACACTCATCACTTTCAGGTGTCTCTTTGAGGGGTCTCTTTGTCTTTTGAAGATCCTTAAGTCGAGAGGAAGAATCAGTATGTAGAGCAAGAGTGCATCACCCGCGGGAGAAGGGGAGGGCAGGAGAGAGGAGGGGGAACAGCAGAGGCTTTTCTCCCTTAATTCTTAGTCGCTTTAGTCCAAGGTCAGAAGGAAAGTGGCTGGGGCTCTGTGGTAGTCTAATGAGCGTTACTCCTTGTGAGACACTGAGGGGTCTCTTACTCCTCAAAGTCTGGCCAGTGACCAAGAGGGTGTTTATCAATAAGGCTAGAAAATAGACCCAAATGTGACCAAAACTGAGTCCAATTTTGGTCCAGGTATTGGCAGGTATACTGTGGTTGACAACACAAGATGGAGGAAAGAAAAAAAAAAATTAAGAGTATGACCTACTTGAAGCTTGAAAAGAACAAAAAATGCACTTGCTACCTCTGCCAAGGAATCCTGAATATGGAGCCAACACTACTGCAAGAACTTGCCTTTCAAATATCGATCTTTCTATGCACCAAGATAAAATCCTCTCTCCTGCCCTCCCCTTATCTCGTGAGTGGTGCATTCTTGCTCTACATACTGATTCTTTCTTTCGACTTAAAGATCTTCAGCTTCTCAAAGAGACACCTGAAAGTGATGAGTATAGATGGGTAACAAAACAACCCCACTCATACCTGTGGGGAGCATCTGGAACAGCCTCACCTTGGCAGAGGCCACTTTCAAAGACAACAGAAGAGGGAGTTACCAAGATTTTTAGAGCCTCGTCAGATTTTTGGAAGGAAGATTTGCCAGGTTTATAAAAACCTAAAGTACCTCTGACAAAATCTTGCTCAAAGGAGCCTTTTTCAGAGAGATGTCTTGGTTTGGAGATTTCCATGGAGAAAGCAGCAGAAAGCCGCAATGCATAGCCCTGAGCTATCCTGAACCACACTCAACTAAATCTAGCAGCATGGAGCAGGAGAAGCTGGTTGAAGGTGGAGACAGTGAACCAAGACCAGCTCCTCCTCCAGGAGCCAGCTGTTTGCAGTGATACCTAGTCCCCAGCCTCACAGTCCAGGGGGCAAAATCTGGCCATAAGGCAGGGTACTTCTCAGACTCCCTAAGAAGATAAAGGAGAAACACATACAAGCGAGTACCTCAAACTATTCCACTTTTAACCCCAATCATACCTCTGGAGGTGCTAATGAACAAGATGAGCAGGAGGAGGCAGCTCACCAGGGAAGGAGAGAGGGAGAGGCCAGAAGGCTGGATGTAGAAGGTGCCAATTACAGGAGCATCCACTTAAAGCCTAATGTGATCATAACAACCTCCCTCTGTCTCTCCCCCTCCTAAAACGCCTCTCTTTGGTTAGGGAGCAGCAAAAGTAACTCCAGGATACTCACTCATGCTCAGTTGGGTGTTGCAGGAAATAGGAAGACATATTTCATGACACCCTTTGAAATCCTTTGAAGTTGCTTCCTATTCCAATGGCCTCTGGCAGTAATTAAGTGGGTTCAGTGTCCCCTCAGACTTAGAGGGTTCCTTGGCTCAATACTTGAAAGCAGAGCCTTGGAAGTGCTTAGTTGGGCTTGGAATACAACTGCAGCAGGTGGCAGAGACAAAGAGGGGTGTGCCTGAGACTGCTGTGGGGATACCAGGCCACGCTGCTTAGAAGGGTCTCCCACCTCTGTGGCTAAACAATGCAAAAGGCACCACCTGCTACATAAGGGCCTGACTTGTTCTTTCCTGAAGTTGTAGCTCCTGCTGGTATGAAGGGAATCAGGAACCAGTAGGCAATAGTGACCAAGACCCAAGCCAATCTTGAGAAAATAGCACACACCACAAAGTGTGAATGAAGCTTATCCCAGTGCAGTAGATCTAAAAACAAATTCTCTCTGGATTCTCCTCAGAGGTGAACAGCTTTTCAAGAGTTTATTCATGCCAAGCATCACACAGACTCTTACCTTATTTGTCTCACAAGGATTTTAGACGCTCATTCTCAAACTTGAGTCTGCATCAAATCCCGTGCATGGTTTGTGAATGGTAAAATGGAAGCTGTGAGGTATTTTCCAGCCTCCCACCATTAGCATCAATGATAGACACCTGTGGTCTTATGCGGGCACCTGATGGCAGCACCTGAAGTGTGTGGGCGTGCGTAAGAGAGCACACCTGAGCCTGGAGCTGAGGCTATATGGGTGGTGACACAGCAGAAGAGAGAGCGCGGCAGCAGAGGCCTGCGAGCAGAGGGCCATGCATCAGAGTGTAGCAGAGACCAGAGAAGAGATTGGAAGAGAAGGCCCAGAAAAAGTAAAGATTCGCCGGGGGCTAGGAAGCCTGTCAGCCTCCTGGCTCCCAGGCCTCCCTGCCTGCCCTGCGCCTGGTTACCTCACTACAAATGGTGTAGAAAGATCATTAAAAGCCTGAAAAATCCACGGAGGGGCTCCAGGACTCCTCCTTTTCCTGTCTGCCCGGATCATCGAAAACCTGCTCCGTGCTTTGCTGGCACTACAGTTTGTTAAATCACAGGGCCCCACCCCAGAGTTTCTGACTCAGGAGAATTTGCATTGCTAACAAGTTCCCAGGTGATGCCGCTATTAGGGATGTTTCTAGATGTTGGACAGGGATGTTTCTAGATGTTTCTCTTTGGCAGAAATCCTGTGCTTAAGAAAGTCCAAGTAGCAGTTCTTCCAAAGGGCTGCAAGCAAATAGAGGTTTCTTCCCAAATTGTAGTGTCTACAAAAGCCAACACATTGCCTGAAGCCACTGAGATCTGAAGAGGCAGAGGACTTAAGTTTTAACAAAGACCTAGCTCTCTGGGGTAAACTGTGCATCCCCTGTTGTGAATATAGCAGATGTAGGTTGTAATTGTGTCTGCCTAAAGTCAGAAGTTTTCTATTAACCTACAACTGGAATTGCTGCCCATTTAGGTAAATGTTTGAAAAGTGCAAGCAGGAAACAAAGACTCCAGAGAAGTTTATAAATGAGAACAGCTGCTCTAAGGTTGCTTTGTGTAGCTGACGATATTAGCAATAATGTGAGTGAAGTACACGTTAGTACCTCATAGCCCAGGATATCTACAGCAAATGAGGGGTTTTTGGATAAGCAATTGACCTCATTTCCTGAACCTCATTACCTGTTTGTCTGATACTTACATGAGCGTAACCAAGTACATTGTTGGAAAATTGCTGTTTTGCTTTCCTATAGAGTTTGATGACCACAGTGTACAGCTTACAACAAGCCAGTAAAATCCTGACAACTTCCACTGAGAGAAAGTACTACTATGTTTATCAAGACATCTGAGTTCCATTTTCATGATCCCAAGTATAGCTCGTTTGTTTATCTGAAGTTACTTTGAGGATGTTGAAAGTTTTGATGGAATTTATGCTAAAAAGTAACATAATCAGCTGAAGTTTTAATTAACAAATATGGCATTCCAGTTAACCGTCCTTCTCAATAGTGAGTCAATCGATTATTTTAAAATATATTTCTATATTAGCAATGTTTAACAACAGGGATGTACTGGACCTCCCCTGGTGGCGCGGCGGTTGAGCGCTGGGCTGCAAAGCTGTCCGCAGCCTCTGCAGCACCAGCTCGTTCCCTGGACGCTGGCGAGGGTCCCACATGGCATGCAGACCTCTCCTGCCGCGCCCGCTGCTTCCCTCAGCAGTGTATTTCGTTGGTCTGTCTGTTCTGTTCCCCACTCTAGCTCTGGTGAATTCTCTCACCCTCCCGTGCTTCTGACTATACCTAGTGCTTGTATGGATAAATAGATAAATCTTTAAAAAACAAAAACAAAATAACAGGGATGTACTGTCCCTAAAAAAGACACTGATACTTTTTTTTTTTTAAAGATTTATTTATTTATGCATACAAGAGCTGGGTACAGGCCAGAGATGCAGGGGGTCAGAGGATTCACTAGAGACAGAGTAGGGTACAGAACAGGCAGACTGACTGAAATACACTGCTAAAGGGAGCAGCAGGCGAGACAGGAGAGGTCTGCTTCGCGTGTGTGTTGCTCCCTGGCTGGCCGGGGATCGAACTCATGTTGCAGTGGCTGCGGATTTCTTCGTAGTGTGGTGCTTAACCCCTTGCGCCACCAGGGAGGCCCTGATACTAACTTTGAGCTAAATTGTATACTTTCTCCAAGAATTGCTCTTCCTTTTGTAAACTTCCAGACTCTAGAAATTTTCTGTCTGTTGGCTTTATGCTTCAGAACCTTGAAATAGCCATGACTGTTATCTTACCTTAACTATTATCTTACCTCTTGCTAACAGAGAGATTGTTAGAGGTAACTGAGTGACCCAAGATGTCAATTAAAGGGAGGAAAGTGTGTACATGTTTACAAAGATGAAAATATGTGGTCAAGTATATTTCCCTTTGAAATCTGTTTATTTCATCTGAAATCTGCTCTTTAAAATATGTAAAGAGGAACTGCAATGTTCCTGCACACAGCAGTGCTAAAGGTCAGTTTTAGCCTAAGCATCCCTGGATAAGCTCCTGTTTATGGGGTACCAAGTTTACAAGGGAGAGAATATAAGATGCAATAGCAATTATTTGCTTGATGATAGAGATGCAGCCAGCCTGGGGAGATCACATGGAAAAGTTAATTGTCCCCAGTCATCATCTGGTGGTAGTGACAACTTTGGTTTTGTAGCTCAGAATATAATGTGGGTGTTGAGAGAGCAAATGTGTAATTATTGGGTACTATATGATTTTCTGTATATAGGAGATTTTCCTGTCACACGTCAAATCAAACCCTTTAGGCAACCATCTTCTCTATCTACTGACAAGCTTGATGTTGACATAGTGGCCATTGGCATGACCCCCTTCTCTCTGAGGATCTTCCATTTTGGGTAGTAAAATGGAGATTCCCTCCTCTGTAAACAAAAACAAAATAGGTGGGGACCCGGGGCCATGCGGGGTCGTGCCGTGTGGAGCGCGCAGCTGCCTGGAGCCCCCCACCCGCCTCCCCGGCCTTCTGCAGGTCCCAGTGTCGCGGCGGCGCGCTCTTGGCGAGAATCAGGAGGAGGAGACAGCAAGGATAGGCCCAGGAGCAATGGCGTCCAAAGAGGAACAAGAGCAAAAAAATCGCAACATGGAAAGCGCGCAACAGGAAAAGGAAGAAAGGGAGCAGCCCCTTGTGCAGAATGGAGAGGAAGCACAACAAGTGGGAGGAGGTGAAGGCCAGAAGCCTGGAAGAAAACGGGGGCTGATTAGTGATTGGTCCCTAATTTTCGCTGGGGCATACCTAACAAGCATACTGATCACAATGAAGTGGGAGATGATGTAGAAAAGTTTGTAGGGCAAATGGTGGAAGTCAAGAAAAAGACTAAGGAGCAGCAAATGAGGCATTACATGCGCTTCCAAACTCCTGAACCTGATAATCATTACGACTTTTGCCTTATACCTTGAATCCTAAGGGCTTTCCTGGGATTAATAATGTGGCCTCTGCTCTATAAGCTTGTAGTTTTGTGATTTACATTTTCTGTAAACCTTTGGTGTTTCCACTTAACAATTTCTATTTGATTATTGTTTTTGTCTTAATGTTAAACTTTTTGGCAGCAGGGCTTTTTCACCAAGTTTAGGAAAAATATTCTCTTCATAATTGAACTTAATAAAGCAGTTTAAAAAGCGGTAAAAAAAAAAAAAAAAAAAAAAAAGAGACTGCAGTGATAGCCCTAATTTGACCAGATAAATACAAGATCCCTTATAGCAAATTCCTAAATACAGGCACATGCATCCTAGGTATCTTTAGACAGGTTTGGGCCACATGAAAAGGCAGCAGAATATATCTGCCTTTGCTTCAATCTCTCTCTCAGGCCAGAGGTTCCTGTCTCCTGAAGAATAGTCACTTGGAAGTACAACAACTAAGCAGCAACCAATAGGAAACACTTAAGAAATGATTGATTCATAGCACTTTTAAATGACTTAGCCTCTTGTGCCTCTCAGTGGTAAAACAAAGAGGTTAGACCACATGATTTCTAAGGTCCTGTTCTGCTCATAAATTCCTACTGTGTTCATTTTGTACTTATTACATTGAGTAATTGAGTTCTTTGACTCAAGGACACAATCAAAGGCTCTTAAGATTAAAGAGCGTGGAGTTCCTGAGGCCTAAGGAAAAAGTGATGCTTCATCCTTGCTGCTCAGGCTCGGGGGCCCTCTAGTGGGTTGAGTTAATTGAGATTCCAAAGTCTGAACTTAAATAGATAAAGTGAAATATTTGGGACCAGTAGCCAATTTACCTTTGTTCTTGAGGTAAAATAGGATGACTGATTTTACTTTTTAATACTTAAGGAGTACCAGTATAAGTTGTTCTTTGCTGAACATCAGATAATGCAGAGGAGTAGTCTACATAGTTTTCCACTGAAGCACAACTTCCCCTCCTTCAGAGACAGTGACAGAGACAAAACTTAAATATTCAGGGACCACATTAGAAATTGTGGCAACTACCACATTAAAGAGTTTGGACTTCTTGTTGTTAGTTTCAGTCTTTGAGCAAAGAAAGGTCTTGAAGGGTCAGCTGAGACAATGGCCAGGATCCCTTTGATTGGCAGGGCAGGACTGGGCAACAGATAGAAGTGTGACTGAAACAACACAAGGGTTGGAAGCATGAGTAAAATTTAGGGGGCTGATAGTTGATGTCTAGGCCCTGGTTTCAGAAACCCCTTAAAGGGCTGTTTAGCCATCATTGTGTTGCCTTTCTTATCCATAATTTGCAGCAGATTCAACCACTACTGCCTTGAAGAGGTTGACTTTGGGATAAAATTTTGGTTCCCAGTTAGAGAAATGTTCTAATGAAGTAACCCTTGGGCATGACTCCAAGTCAGAATTGCTCAATGACATCTGTGTCATCTAAGCACTGAGGTGAACATTTTAGTACAGTTCAGTCTAGACTGGTTCCCTGAACCTGTCTGGAAAGACTTTTTTTGGTAAACAGTATTGTATGTATGCTGTTTTGCACATTAGTATTTATTTTGATATCCTGTTGGTTTTAAAGTATTATATGGCATACATAGTATTTATTTGTGTATGTCAGTGTGAATTTAATGTAACAAATTATATGCTGTCATAAACTATTTTACTGAAAAAAAAAAAAAAAAAAAGAATACTTTGCTGATGTAGTAGTTGGTCAAAGTCTGAGCGTCAGGGCCAAAGTAGTGGCAATGGAATGAATGACTGACAAACTCAAAAGTAGGATCAAGCAGATCTGATGAATGTGGATGGTTTCTGGGTCTCAGTGTTCAACAGTTGAGTAGATGGTGGTACAGCCAACATAAAAGAAGAACGCCCTTGAGGAAATATAAGCTGAGTTTTGCACATTCAAAGTTTGAGGCGCCTACAGGCTATCAGGTGAACACAGAGAATGCAATTTCTTGAGAAGTGGCCACAGGAGAACTGGGACGGACTTAAAACTGGCTACAGTTTTCTTTGTGGACAGCCAGACGTGAGGGGTGGGAGATGGGAGAAGAGGCCGGGAATAGGTCCAGCCTACAGGAAGGAAGAGGCAGCCCCGTGGGGGACCCGCCAAGCAGTCTCCCGGCGACGCCTCCGCGCGGCCCACAGCCCTTCCGCCCGTTGGGCCCCACCGCGCCTGCCCCGTCCAGGCCGCGCAGGCCCCACTTCCGCTTCCGGGCCGGGCCTGAGTGTTGGGCGGCGGGGAGGGCCCGGGGCTGTGCGTGCTCGGCGGCGGGAGCGGGCTTCGTGTGGTCGGTGGTTTCGGGGAGCCAGCACGGTGGCCCCCGCCGGCAGGGCGGACGGCCCAGGGCCGATGCGGCAGCCACCTCCGGGACCTGCGACCATCCTGGGGCATGAGGGTGACATGCGAGGCCTGAAGAAGCGAGGCCGGCGGCCAGGCTCGGGCCCGGGACCAAGCGAGGCAGGAGGCTGCGGCTCTGAGGTCGGGGGGCGCGAGGAGAGCAGGCAAAAGAGGAGGACGGTGGCCCGGGCGTCGGGGAGAGAAGAGGTGGAAAATGACAAGTCGGGTGAGGTGCCCGGGGCTGGGAAGGCTGGGAAGGCCGAGGCGAGGCGGCGAGAGGAGGGCCCCGAGAGCCAGGTGGGCCCTTCGGACCTTTCCGACGTGCCGGGCTTAGAGGCTGTGAAGGAGGCGGAGCTCCCCTTGCAATCGGGAAAACACAGTAAGAAAACGCTCAGGGATCATCCCCTTTCTAGCCTTTGCACCTCTGCCTGCTCCATCCTTGCTTTAATTTGTTTTTATATATATATTAATTTTTTAAATATTTTTTACAGTATTTGCTCCCCCCACCCCTCAGGTGTAGTCCCCATAGAGTTTCCTTCCTCAATGCACCGTGCACCCTCACCTCAGTGGCTTGTGCTCCTCCCTCCCTCTGATCCCTCTCCCTCTTCCTCCCCTGCAGGATGTCTCTGATTTATAATTGCCCGTTTTTTGCTTTGTTGTGTTTTGTGCTGTTGTTATTATTTTACTCTGATGTCTTATTTGGTTCCCCTATATTCCTGTTATAAGTGAAACCATCCGGTGTTTTTCTTTTTCCTTCTGGCTTATTTCACTGAGGATAATTCCTTCTAGTTCCATCCACGTTGCTGCGAATGGCATGAGTTCATCTTTTTTGATTGCTGAATAATATTCCATAGTGGATATGTACCACATCTTCTTGATCCAGTCATCTATTTTTGGGCATTTGGGTTGTTTCTAACTTGAATCTGTGTGGGGTTCACTGATGCACATGGTTGATCAGGAGGCGTAGAAAAACAGGAATTCTCTTAAAAGGTGTTTAAGCAGTTAGGAGCCCTTGGTCAAAATTACTATAAGAAATTTCTGCTAATGATCCATTTTAGTTAGTGTGAAATGATGATGCTATAGAGTTTGATAGTCAGCTACCTTAGAGTCAATACAGGTTTGTATGCAGTTCCTTAACAGAAACTTTTCTCATTTAAAAGCAAATATGCATTTCCATACTGCTATTCAGGGAAATAAAAATGGATGTCTTCAGTTTATTTTACAGTTCATTTTGCTTTTTCCTCCTCCATATAAAATCTTTTCTGGTATGTTTTGTTGTTTTGATCAGCCAAGGAAAAAAGAAAAGTTACTGAAGCCTCAAGTCATGATCCACAGCCAGGGATTGACCTGGTAAGAAAGGAATCATTAATCAGTTCTGAATGTTTCCAAACAGTGGAGTGCAGTGAATTTCAGAGTATGGCTTTCTTGCAATCTTTGGGTAAGGAAGGTTTCGTAGAAGGTATTAAAAGAAGATTTCAAGTTAAAAAATTTAAAAACATAGAAAGCCCACCTCTCAAAATAACTGAAAATAAGACTACACAAAATATTAAGGTTGAATTCCAAGATGAACTGTACAAGAATATGCCGAAATATTCTTGTAACAGCTTATCACCTGGAATAGAAAATAATTCCATTTTAAAATTACATAATTTCAATTGTTTCCCCCATTCCAAGGGTTGGAATGATGAAAACAACCTTGCATATAAACATGATGGTGGCTGTATGCTTGTGCCAGAAAATACCTCGAAGAAAGAAAACCTTAGGAGTCTTGCAGAGAAGAGTGACACAAATACTATTCCTCACCTTTTACAAGTTGAAGAAAACTTAATGGGAGTAAATAAGCTATTGCTTGAAGAAACTGATTTATACCAAAGTAAAAATGATGGCTTGCTCTCCAGCCTTCAAAGTGAAAATATGAAATGTTCACTGGAGGACAGCAGTATTGGGAGAAAACCCAGGAAAAGGATAAAGTTGTCTGAAAAAGAAGAAATGGTTACTGAGGTGAGCATTTCTAATGTGTATAACAAATCTGAGCTGGTATTACATGAAAACAAAACAGTTGCCAAAGGTAAAGAAACAGAGACTTTAGAGGCTAGAAAAAGTCCTTTAAAAGTTTTGAGAAAAGCAAACCATAATATACTCTCTCCAACCGATCATTTATTAAGTCTTCCAGAAACAGCGGGGGAGAAGCCAAGTCCTGAACATCATGTGAATACTATGTTGCAGAAAACCCATGAGCCACTTTTGAAAGAAGGAACAAAGAATGCTTCAGAACCCTTAGGCTGCAAAAACATGGAGCCCGAAGAGTATTTTAAGTCAGTGAAAAGCCCAATAATAAAATCACCTAGTGGTTGCCATCCTATTGAAAAGAAATCTTCAGGGGAAGACTTGAGAAATGAATCTGAAGAATCAAAGTTAAGCTGTCACAGAACAATACCAATGACTGGTAAAAGAATTTGGCCTTGTTATTCATGTGCTAGAATATCTGCCCAGTGTTGGAAAAAGGCTTCCTTGCCAGAATCAAACTTCTTTCTTCCTGGATCTCGGGAAAGTTTGAAGCAAGATGATTTTCTTAAACAGGAAACAAATCAGACTCATTTAACTGATTCCAAATTATCATTACAAAGTTCCTTAACAGAAACAAATAGTGAATCTTCAAGTAAGGAAAAGTTGGATTCTAATTTAAATGGTTTCTCTTCAGTCTCTACAGTAGAACCTATTTCAACAGGTACAAAGCAGCCTATAATCAATGGTGATAAAAAGATGAAGCCAGAAGAACTGCGCAAAAGTGTGTCAGAGGTAGTTTCTATTAGCACCGAAGATACTCAGTTAAATAATGTGACTCAAAGATTAACAGGAAGTAAAAAAAAAGATAGAGGGAATTTAACAAAACTTCATTTGACATTGGCTTCCCAGGATAGCCAGGAAGCAAACAACCCTACAGGCAAAACTGTGCATCGAAAAGCATGCATTGCTAAGCAAACACTTGTGGTTCCAGACTTAGTTAAAATATTGAACACAGGACGGCTGACTAATTTTAAAATTCCTTTACTTAAGAATAAAGCAGAGAAAAGAAAAGATATAAATGCCAAGTCATCAGAGAGAGATGCCTATAGTCCCTTAGAGCTTCTTGATAATTTACCTGGAGCAGAGGTAAGACAGAATAGAAATAAAGAAAACATCTCCACAGTAACTTCAGCATCTCAATCTTTGAACATACAAAATCGTGTAACTCCTGTGCAAACTAGTTCTGCCTCATGCTGCAGTAAGAATTCCTATGGTATTTCTCCAAGCTTTTTAAAGCAAGATAATGATAATAAGCCATCTAACCACATCTCTGAACCAGGCCGTATTATTTCCAATAAGGAAGCTATTTCTCTTAGAGTTGAAAATAATCCTTTTTCTTTTGATCCTGGGTATACAGAGAAAAGTTCTGCCTTCTGCTCTAATGAACAAGAAACATTTGTACCAGTTTCCTCTGAAGTGAGTGGTAGAAAAATGACTAAGAATTTTTCAGAAATTAAAGTGGGATTTCCAGATATTCTTAAAGCATATGAAGATGATGTCCTCTTAATTGATGTAATTCAAGATGACCCAGACCTCTTTGGAGTCTCTAATGAAGGCGAGCTCTCACTTACTTCAGAGGTCCCCATCATGATAAGCCAGGAACCCAGTGTTGCTGAAGAGCACCAATCAAGAGACTCCAAGCACGTGGAACTTCCAGAAAAAAAAGAACCAAGCAATGATTTGAGGTATGCATGTTCAAGTACACCTTTTGGGCAAATCATTGTTGGAGCTTAAAAAGTCAAAAGCACTTTCTGCTCTTAGCTGTCACTAACTTATACAGTGAATAAATGAAGCTCAGTGAAGCTCCATTTACTTCTTTAAACCCAGTTATTTATTAAAAATGTAATGTTACTTCTGAGACAAGGATATGTCATTATGCTAAAACTTAGTCAAAATAAACATGGAGATATATGCTTGAGAGTTAAAACTATCTTGTATTGGAATAATACTTTAAAACTTTCTGCATCTATATGTTATCAAACTAAGTTTGAATGGCAGCACTCCCTAATTATTTAGGCATGTGTGATTAAAGAACTAAAAAGAAATCTATATGGATGTGCTGGGTTCTGAGTCCTATTGTAGTACTCTGTTTTGTAAGGTTTGAGCAGATATTCACCAGCCTCCAAAGCTAGTAAAACAAAATAAATATCTAGTTCTGAGTAGAATATGTCGTATCATTTATGCTCTGTTTGCTTTAACAGAGAACTTCCTGTATTGGATCCTGAATTGATGAAATCAGAGATCTGTGCTTCCTTGTCAGCAGGTGAAATTCTACATTTTCAGAGTATGTAGTATTCAAGTATCTTTTTAGATATCCATTTAGGCCTAGTCTAAATCCATTCAGTAATGAGAAGCTTTTCATTTTAGAATCTGTTAATCTGTTAGCAATTTTTTTCAGTTTTAATTAGTTGTCAGATGAGATTTTAAAACATTTTCTATTTGATTATTTAACTTCTTTATTAGGTTTTATCTATGAAAGACAATTGACCTTAGCAATTTTTATAGTCGTACTTTTGAAATTGAACTATACAGTCAAGCTTTACCACATTTTAATTCTGAGTCCATTTTTAAAACATGATTATAATCAATAGCAAATATAAGTTTAAATACTTCAGTTGTATTTATAAGAAGTATTATAGTATAACGTGTACTATAAGTATTATTATAAATAATTTAAATCATAACTTTAAACTTTAAATAGGTTTAAGTCACCACAGGAAATTTGAGTTAATTTTACTTTGATTTTCAAGTTTTAACAATATATTGATAATGGCTGGATATGATCAAAAGGATGCTTTATTATCTTGAAATGTCTGTCAACTTTTAAAACAGTCTTTGAATGACTTGATTACTTTGTCATTTATAGTTTCTACAGTTGAATGTTGTTTTTTTTTCAGCAAGTGAAATAAGACATGGTTCCAAAGGTGCAAATGTTTCTTTGGGAGAAATTGCTGATGAGACTTCTGAAAATGAAAAACTGGGAGATTTAAATGACCAAGTAAAAAGTACAGACTTGGATGAGAAGGTACTAGGGAATCCTTTGCTTTTTAATTTTTATTTAGTCACATGTATTGGTTTATTTGTTGATACTTAATATTTTCATTTTTTCTTATGAATAAACTATTTCTTTGATATTTGAGTTATGAGTCATATTAGAGAAACCCTTCCCTATTTCAAGATAAAATTTTCTCCTATATTTTCTTCGAGGTGTTTTTTGTTCGTTTTGTTTTTCGGTGTTACTATGTTTAAATTTTTTATCAATTTAAATCTAAAATTTACGATGGGAGAAAGAATGTAGAAATAGTATGACCTTTATTTTGCAGATGACTTTTGTATACTTTCTATTTTCTAAGCGTATGAAAATATTTTAAATGTTTGTATTCAGACATGTTAATTTCATATGGCATGGTTTCTGCCTTTGATATCATGCTTAGGTTTTCTCTGCTCAAATTATGTTTTTGCTACTTTATTTTTGCTACTTTCTATATTAAAATCTTTAATAAAACTAAATGGTGTTTCTGAAAGGTATTTTAGGATATAGAGAGTTGGTACCAGGCTTACTTTCTATCCATTTAACTAGCCTGTAGTACAACAGTGGTTTCTCAGTGTACAACATTTACACTGGTTGTTGTACTACAGTTTATTGAGTCATTTCCTCACAAATTTCAAATGCCATCTTTAATATATTTAAAATTTTATGTATGAAGGGCCTCCCCTGGTGGCGCAGCAGTTGAGTGCTGGGTTGCAAGGCTGCCCGCAGCCTTTGCAGCGCCAGTTCGATCCCTGGCCACCGGCGAGGGTCCCACCAAAAAAAAAATTATGTATGAAACTGTTTCTTAATTTTTGTTTCATTGACTGCTTAAGTCCTGTACCAATACCATATTGTCATTTATTTGAAAAATAAAAATAGTAACAAAGCCTTGCTTTAAAAGATGCTGAGATGTATTGTAAATCAAAAATAGTGTTAGGCTGTTCTTATATTCTTCTAAGATTGATTTAAACTTGTAAAGTGTTTTCTAAATGCTAAATTAATTTGGTGGGAATTAATATCTTTACCCTTGATATTCTCATCTAAGAGCCTAGTATATCTTTTTCTGTTTGTTAAATTTAATGTTTCTCAGTTGATTTTTTTTCAGTTCTATTTATAAATTTCTATAGTATATACATTGTATGCCACTATTGTAAAATATGATAATATAAATTTAAAAAGACTAGAATGCTGTAAAGTAAGATTAAATAGTATCTCTGATTGGTTAAGTGATGAGTGATTTGAGGATTTGTTTTTGGTGCCCATATTTTTTTCCCAAAAGTTTAATTTTTAAGCATACATAACTCTTATAATTAAAAAATCATAATTCCAAAATGGCATACATTAAGTATGTCATTGTTTTAAATACATATAAATACTTCTTCAAATGAATGATAATTTATGTTCATAAATACCACCTAAAAATGAAACTCACTCAAAGCTTTTTTTCTGAATTAAAAAATATTTAACTTTCGGGCCTCTCTGGTGGCACAGCAGGTTAAGCGCCAGGCTGTGAAGCTGTCCACAGCCTCTGCAGCGTGGGTTCGATTCCCGGCCAGCCAGGGAGATACCCACATGGCACGGCAGACCTCTCCTGCCTCACCCACTGCTCCCCTCAGCAGTGTCTTCAGTCCATCTGCCTGCTCTGCTTCCCACTCTGTCTCTGGTGAATTCTCTCACCCTCCCACACCTCTGGCCTGTACCCCAGTTCTTGTATAAATAAAATAAATCTTTAAAAAAAATACTTTCATTGTC
The DNA here is from genome assembly GCF_014898055.3 of Talpa occidentalis. Lineage (NCBI taxonomy): Eukaryota > Metazoa > Chordata > Mammalia > Eulipotyphla > Talpidae > Talpa > Talpa occidentalis. Next base: position 31,423,518 of record NW_023600993.1, read on the forward strand.
CATGATAATTTGAAATGATGGTCTTTATAATTAAAGGTGACATCAAAAATTACGAAAATGTAATGATTCACATTTTCTCTTAAACAACAATGGAAATTTTTCAGTTGATATTCAGTATTTTTAGAATTGTTTTCTAGGTTGGCCATAAGTTAGTTGTTTAATACATTCTAATAGATCTGATATGCTTCATTGTTTCACATGGAATAGATACTCACTTGTATTTCTTAACCATAATCTCTTCACAGTGTGGATTTTCAGAAAAGGTGATTATTAAAGAAGAAAAAGAAAATGTTTATGAAGTTTGCAAAAGGTCTGTAACATAGTTTTTAATTACATAATTTCAAAATAGTCATTCATGTAATTTGAATATGGTTTTTATTATCTGCTGTATATACTTGGTCTACCCCATACCATAGACGTACATGGCTATTATTTAATGTTCAGGTGTATCCAGATATAAGGGATATTGTAAGTTACTTTATAGTTATCAATGTTTTTTTTAGCTATTAAAATTTTTGAGAAGGGCCTCCTTGGTGGCGCAGGGGTTAAATCTCAGTGCTGGCAAGCTATCTCCATTCACTGCGGCATGAGTTCAATCCCCTGCCAGGGAGATATCCCATATGGCACAGTGGACCTCTCCTATCTCACCCACTGCTCCTCTCAGTAGTGTATTTCAGTAGATCTGCCTGTTATGCTCCCCACTCTGTCTCTGGTGAGTTGTCTCACTCACAGCTTTGACCTACACACCCATGCTTGTATGCATAAATAAATAAAATAAGGGTTTTTTTTTTTTTTTGAGGAATAAGGAACAGTGATAAAAGAAAAATAATATGTGGGGGATTTTTATGAGGATAAGAGTGATAAAGCAGATGAACATTGCAGTTTATGAATGCAATGATTAGTACTGAGACTTACAATACACTCCCTAGACCATATGTGAATATCAGATTTGGAGGACATCTTGGGGATTTTCTGATCCAACCTCCACCCTCATTTTGCTATTGAGGCAAGGCATACTAGGTTCAGGTAACAAATACTTCAATCAGGTAACATGAATACTTTAATGTTAAGGTGGTGGTTTCAAAGTGATCCTTGGAACAGCAAAATTGTGTGGGAACTTAGCAGAAATGCAAATTACCAGGTGCTACCCACACCACAACCTACTGGAGATAGGGCCCATTAGTCTTTCAACAGGAATACCAGTTAATCCTGGTACATGCTCAAATTTGAAAACCACTGCATTGGGGAAATATGAGGCAAGATTGGTACAGAAACCCCATAAGATTCATGACTATTTGGAGACCTAAAAGAGAAAGGGTTAACTTTTCTTTTCTAATGAAAGTACTTTGTTTATAAACCAGTGTCATTGCAGCCTGCAGAGTTTTATTATCATCACCTCAGCTTTACCATAGTAACCAGAAGTGTAACATTATCCTGGGCTTCTGTCATCCAACCAAGACGTTACTTAATAATGTCTTACATATATAAAATTCTATAATTCCTGTTTCTTTTATGTTACTTTTTATGTTATGTTTCATTTTATTATATTTAGAGGTGGTTGTGTTGATTGCACAGGTCAGTGATATTCCAAGTTGGGGAGAATTGTGAATATATTTTGTGTGTGAATTTTTTTTTTTTAAGATTTATTTATTTATTTATATAAGCACTGGGTACAGTCAGACGCGTGGGAGGGTGAGAGAATTCACCAGAGTCAGAGCGGGGAGCAGAGCAGGCAGACTGATGAAGTACACTGCTGAGGGGAGCAGCGGGCGGCAAGAGAGGTCTGCGTGCCATGTGGGACCCTCACCCGGTGGCAAGGGATCAAACCGGCACTGCAAAAGCTGTGGGCAGCTTTACAATCCAGCACTCAACTCCTGCGCCACCAGGGAGGCCCTATTTTGTGTGTGATTTTTAAACTCCATCACTGCCACTAAGTTTCATCTGTTTAAGTGTGGGCTCCTCGTCTTAATTATTTTACTGTCCTCTGGCCTAGAAAACCCCAACTGATGAAGCTTGTTAGAATTGTTTTTAGGTAAAATAGTATCTGAGTGAGGGTGTAAGTCTTTCTCCTAAAACTAAATTTATTTATATCTGAAACACTTCCCACTCTCTCCCTTATTTATTTTTTCTAGGTAAGTAACCATATCAAGTTTTACTAAAATGAATTATATAGGATCTTACATACTAGAATATAATCAAAGCTATTTAAAGTCAGCAACCTACAACAATACATTTGTTACACATGTCTTTCCAAAGGAAGCTGGCAAGTACATGTATAAATTTCTTACATATACTTGTCATAAAGAATAGGGTTCATTTATTTCATTGTACTCTCCATAGAATAATTATATTACTTTTTCTGGATTAGGATCCCTTTTGTTTGCCATAATAAAAATATTTTGCTCTAGTTTTAACCCTACCATCCCCTCTTACCTTTTCCCCAGCCATTTAACATGTATTGGTTTTCCACTTACAAAGACAGGTACAGGCTACTGAAAATCCTGTAGAATTTTAGTATGATAATAGTACAAAATATAGTATATAGCATATGTAACACTCAGTTGTCTTTTTACTTGCTTGATTCTCATTGCTTGAATCTTTTAAAATAAATTTAAGTTATAATTTTGGTTTTTCTGCTCACACAGCAAAGATGCAAATAATGCAGAGATGATGGTTGGTGATTGTCAGTTAGCAGCCCTGGGGCCCAAACCTCTGTGTTTATCAGTGCCACCACTGAATCTAAGTGCTCATCAAGAAGACACACTACTGAAGACTTGGATGAATGGTACTATTAATAACTTCTGTGCCTTTTGATAGTATAAAAATATAGGAGTATTTCACACCAGAAACAAAAATGGTAAAGAAAATAGAGACAAGCGTAGAATGTTCACATTAGAAAGTTTATGTACCTTTACTTAGTACTTAGGCAAATTTAGGGTATACCTAAAATATTCATATTTTAATTGAGTATTTTAGGATTCTAGAATTAATTTTTTTGATCATAATGCTTTAAGCAAAATAAACTAGATTGAAGAGTGAATTTAGAAACTATACAGTGAAAGCTTCAGCGTGTTCTAAATTATATCTGGATACTGCCAAAGTAAAAAATGAAATCGTTAAAAAAAATTTTGTTTCCAACATTTTTTTTTAAACTTTTAATGTCCTAATTATTTTAGAAGATTGCCATTATTAGTCTGGTGGGAGGCATCCAAGAGGAGAAGGGAAAGGCTGAAAAGCGAGGGGAAGACAACAGTGGACTCTGACTAGAGCTTCCAGAGGGGAGTGTGATGGGGTGGGAGCACAGAAGAGAGGGCCATCCAGTGGAGGATTACTGGGGCTTTGGTGGTGCGTGTGGCAAAATAGCATACATTGGTAGGGGTGTAAACCTATACCTCTAAAACACAAACTGTGTTGTCAATCAACATTATGTCAGTATATATAACTTTTAAAAAAACAAGTAAAAATGGACATAAAAGGATATGATGTCTGAATATTACTCAGCTCTGGTATATTATTCAGCTCATCCTGCTTTAACAAAATACCACAGACTTGTGACTTAACAGAAATTTATTTCACACAGAAGGAGAACCATCCTCTGGTTCCCTTTCTAACTTACAGGTGCTGCCTTCTCACTAAGTCCTTACATGGCCTTCCCTTGGTTCATGTGTGTGGAGAGGAAGAGACTAAGCTCTCTGATACCTCTTCTTACAACAACACTAATTCTTTAGATCATATCAGGGCTTCACCCTTATGACTCCATTTAACCGTAATTTTATAAAAGACCCTGTTTCCAAATACAGTCACATAGTGGGTTTAGGCTCTAAGATATGACCTTGAGGGGGAAGGGAACAGTTCATTTCATGGCCCCTGGATTTGTCAGTGGTTTTCTTCCTTTAGAAGGTTTATTGGTTTTGTAATATTTATCTGTTTAATTTAGAAATAGTCATTTGAATGCAGTGTTGAGTGATGCTATGTCAGTGTTTAGGGAAAGTATCTTCAGCTTATAATAAATTTGATATTTTAAATTGAGGTCTAGAAATACTTAAGGAGCATATAAGATATAAATCTTTCCATTTCACAGGAACATACCATGACAGCACAGTCTATGAATAGAGCATGAATACTCCAAAGTGAAACTTTAAAGCAGATGGTAGTGGTCATCTGTTTCATTGTTAATAAAGGCAATGAGTTATAACTTACTGGTGTATAATGCCATTCTTAATCTTATAGATTTCAGATTTCCAGGAAAACATTCTGTTCTCAAGCTGCAAAATCCTGAAACTTGTGAAATATTTAAGAGGGAAAAAACTGTAGGGGTGAGTTTCCCATTTAAAACAAAAAAATCTTATAAAGCACATACTAGGGGTCTTCCCCTGACTATCATAATTTTTTAAGCAATTCTTGACATTACACAGATTTTGAATGGAGGTTGATGGTAAGAGGCAGCAAATGAGTAGTGATTCAGGGGATATTCACATAAAGATTGATAGCAGAAAGGGGAGGAGGGCAGAAAAAAGTAGAAAATACAGGATTAATTGCTCCATGTCATGAAAGAGAAAGTTAATAATATAAAGCAGCCTATAGAAAATTTTTTTGTAAAACTCTTTGACTCTGTCACTTATATATTTCTGTTTACCAGAAAAGCTAAGGAAAATTTGGTTCTAATAAATGTATCTGCAATGCATATTATAATAGAATTAACTTTGAAAAAGTAAAGGGAGCTATATGAGAAGGAAGGAAGGAGGAATAAGCTTTTAAAAACTTGTAAAGTAAAATATAGTAGCTTTGGATATTTTACAATAATAAATTATAAATTCAGACAAATTACTCATTTTTTTCCATGCATTGTTTAGATTTTTTTTTTAAACCAAGCAGGCAATTTATCTTGATAGTATTTTGGGTATATACTATTTATGGTTGCCTCAAATGTTTACTTGATTGTAGTAAGTTTCCTTGATTTTAGTAAGTATTTTTTACAGTTAACACAGAAAGGAAATTTATTTAATTTTCTAGGTGTTCCAGAAGCCACTGGGGTTGATGATACCCCATAGATACTGCAAATTTCATTTTAATACATTACGTGGCTGTGAGCGATCACTGTGCAAGTTTGCTCATGTGCCTGAACAAGGGGATGAAAAGGTAAAATATGAATTTGAAGGGGAGATTGTTTTAATAACATATCAGTCATACATTGTAAGTTAGATTCTCATTGACTTCTAATAAAAGATGAGCTTTGCCTGGTTTTGAACTTTATACACATATAGTCACACAATCTGTGCTTTCATTTCTGACTTGTTTTGCTCATTATTTTTGAGATCCATCTGTAGTTTTTACTTTATTGTAGACTTTACTTGCTCATTGCCATTTAATATTGAGTATTCCATTGTGTAGCTATCTCAAATAATTTATTTTGTTGATAAAATTTTATGGGCATGTGGGCGGTTTCTCAGTTCGGCAGTATTCTTTTATATCTCTTTTGGTTAATACATACACATTCTGGTGGATATACTTAAAACTGGAATTAATGGGTCATAGGATCTACATGTTTAACTTTAGCAGATATTGCCAGATTTCTAAAGTGGTTTACCACATCACACTTTTCACCAGAAATATCAGAATTCTGGTTGCTTCTTTTCCTCCCCAGCTCTTAGTACTATTATCAGCCTTTTAATTTGTGGATGGGGAGTGATGCCTTCCTTGATGATTGATGAGTTCAGCTTCTTTAAAAATATTTTTGGACATTTGGATATCCTCTTATTGAAAATATCTAAATATTTTACCTATATTATATGGGATTATCTTTTTTGTCCATATATTATGCATAAAAGTTCCTTTTTAGATATATATAAAATAAGTATATGTATATATTGCAAGTACCTTATACTATTTTAAAAGTTGCTTTTTCTGCCTTTTGTATTTAGTAAATAATTTTTATCTGGTCCAATTTTATCCAGTTTTTTCTTGCATGATGTTAATTTTTTGTACCTGTTAAGGAAATCTTTGTCAAAACCATGGCATTTTGTTTTTCCTTTAAAAGTTTTACCTTTGGCTGGCATGGGGGGGAGGCAGGAAAAAAAATTTACCTTTGGGCTTTAGAACTGTAACTCATCCTGAACTGATTTTTGTTTATGATGTAAGAAAGTCAAGGTACATATTTTTTCTTAACACTGTTCACTAAAAAAAAAATCCTTATTATACTACATTGTCACCGTGTCATCAGTTAGCTTGTTGTATGTGAATGAGTCTATTTCTAGACTGTTTTAATCCATTGGTCACTGTATTTATCCTTATACCAGGACATGGTTATTTTTAAATGATCTAAATAAGGTCTATTTATTATATAATTATTATTATATAATAAAAATATTATTTATTATCATAATATCCAACAATTTCCTCCCTTCCCAGATGTTAATCTTGACTGTTTTCTTGACTATTTCTTTGACAGAGTTTGTCTAAATAAGGTTTTATAATGAATTCAGTATGCTTTTTACATACTAACCTAGTATCAACTTTATTCCATTGCTTTATAAGTTTACTTGAAAAAATAGAATAAGCAAAAATATGGGATTGAAATTTGTGTGGTTTGAATTAAACATAAAAAGGTAATTTTATATTTTCATGATCTTTGCAGGTTTGCATGGATGTGCTTAAGAAATATATAGGTATGAATGAACTGTGTTTGCTACAGCGTGCAGGTATGAGTCAATGGAGTGATTATTATAAATTAATGTTTCAAACAATGAGTTATTGGGTCTTATAGTTTGACAGTAAATTCAGTATTTTTAATATCATGGCTCTGTTGGTTTAGAAAGGATTAAATATACATGTGGCATTTTGGTTAATAAAAAAATTTAATCCATCTAACACTATAATTTCCTTACATACTAATAGTTCCATGACTCAGAAATTTTATTGTAGTTGTTAGGAAATGATATTAATTGGCTTAAAATCTTTCTGAAGGAGTCATTCAGAAACTTCCTTATTTTATCCTTTTTTTTTACATTTATCCCTTCTGCTTGATGTACCATCCATACTGTTATCTAAAAATCCCTGGCAACAGCTTATAAGAATTAAAAAAAAGTCATAAACAAACAAAAAATAACAAAAACAGCAAATCCTAGGGAAGAATGAGACTCTGAGCTCCAGAGTTACCACATTATTAGATTCAAATGCCAGTTTTCAACGAAAAGTCACAAGGTATACATAGAAACAGGTAAAGTATGGCCCTTTGTAAAAGTCGGTCAACAGAAACTGCCCTGTAAAAGACCTGCTAGCAGATGTTTTAGACAGTGACTTTAAAACAATTTCCTTTTTTAAATTTTGTGTTGAGGTAGAGTTAGTTTTTGAGTTTGGCTTTGTTTGACAGTGGTTTCTTTATATTCCACATATAAGTGACAACATCTGGTATTTATCTTTCTCCTTCTGACTTATTTTACTTGGTATAATCCCTTCCAGCTTCATCTGTGACGGCACAAATGGCATGAATTTATGATTGCTGAGTAGTATTCCATTGTGTATATATATACCACATCTTCTTGATTCACTTACCTAGTTTTAGGCAATAGGCTATAAAACAACTATCTTAAAGATGCTTAAAGAATGAGGTAAGGGCCTCCCCGGTGGCGCAGCGGTTGAGCGCTGGGTTGCGAAGCTGCCCGCGGCCTCTGCAGCACCGGTTCGATCCCTGGCTGCTCCCCGGCCACTGGAAGAGGGTCTCACAGGGCGCGCAGACCTCTCCTGCTGCCCGCTGCTCCCCTCAGCAGTGTACTTTGGTCCTTCTGCCTGCTCTGCTCCCCGCTCTGGCTCTGGTGAATTCTCTCACCCTCCCGTGCTTCTGACTGTACCCAGTGCATGTATAAACAAAACAAACAAACAAATAAATAAATAAATAAAACATGCCTCTATTAAAAAAAAAAAAATTAAAAAAAAAAAAAGAATGAGGTAAGATGTGGAGAAAGTCCAAAAAATGTCTGCACAAAATGGAAATATCAATAGAGAAAAACTAAAAAGAAACAAAAAAAATTGAGGTGCTCAAAGTACAATAACTGAAATGAACAGCTAATTAACAGTGTTCAAAGACAGATTTGAGTAGCCAAAAGAATTAGCGAACTTGAAGATAAGACAATGGAAATTTTCATGTCTGAAGGACAGAGAGAAGAGAATTTAAAGAAAATAGCCTAAAGATCTTTTGGGATACCAATAAGCACATCAGTGTACATACTAGGGAGACCCAGCATGAAAAGAGAAAGGGGAATAAGAGAATATTTGAACGGGCCTCCCCGGTGGCGCAGTGGTTGAGCGCTGGGCTATGTCTTCATTTTAAACATCTGTAGTTCCAGAGTTAGTAGTTTATCGTACCAGGTTAGTAGTTTATCGTACCAGGTACTCTGAATTTCCCATATTATCAGTTAATTTGCTTCTTATAGGGCCTCCCCGGTGGCGCAGCGGTTGAGCGCTGGGTTGCGAAGCTGCCCGCAGACTCTGCAGCACCAGTTCGATCCCCGGCTGCTCCCCAGCCACTGGAAGAGGGTCTCACAGGGCGCGCAGACCTCTCCTGCCGCCCACTGCTCCCCTCAGCAGCGTACTTCCGTCCTTCTGCCTGCTCTGCTCCCCGCTCTGACTCTGGTAATTCTCTAACCCTCCCGCGCTTCTGACTGTACCCAGTGCTTGTATAAATAAATAAATCTTTAAGTTGCTTCTTATATAGGCAACTATATAGGTACTGCAAAGTGAATTAACAGGAAGAATTTAAGTGTTCAGTAACTATAAATGTATTCTAAAAAGAAGCTTTAGATGAAGCTGAATATTGCACTATAGTATTAAAGTTGTTCGAGGTTATTTTAACTTCAACATTAATTTTTTTTCTATTAACTATTGAAGTTTATCAGTATCTGTTGATTTTCCCAAGGTACACCAAGTATTACATATGGTATTTGTGGTAGAAATATGCAACATAAAGCCCAAAGTAATTTTTTTTTAAGATTTATTTATTTATTTATACAAGTACTGGGTACAGTCAGAAGCGGGGAGGGTGAGAGAATTCACCAGAGCCAGAGTGGGGAACAGAGCAGGCAGAAGGACTGAAGTACACTGTTGAGGGGAGCAGCGGGCGGCAGGAGAGGTCTGTGCGCCATGTGGGACCCTCCTCTGGTGGCCGGGGAGCAACCGGGGATTGAACCGGCGCTGCAGAAGCAGCGGGCAGCTTCGCAACCCAGCGCTCAACCGCTGCACCACCAGGGAGGTCCCCAAAGTAATTTTTACTAAGTTAATTTCACCTAAAGTGTACAGATACTGACATGGGGAAAATAATGAAGTGATTCTAATAAAATAGTCTTTGTAAAGTTAATAGGGGGTGGGAATTGGAAATAGTTGTAGTGTTGAAGCGAATACAGATTAAGGATTTGAATCAACATTAAGAAACCACTTTTTCAAAAGAAATTAACCCTACAATTTTGGTAGAATGTTTATAATCATAAACTAGAATAAAAAATTTCCCCAGGGTATCATGGTGGTGGTGTTTAAACAAGAAGAGGTAGGTGTCAAGGTAGGTGTCAAACTAGTCTGCATCCATTCCCAAATTATACTATTTCTCACACTTGACCAAGCCCACTGTTTGAAGACTCCCTGGAGTTCATATTGACTCTCTAAGACCCCTGGATTTTTGTAGCATTTTAGACCTATTTTTTGTGGATATTACATGAACTGACTCCCTGTCAAGTGCCTTCGTGCCTGATTGACTTCAGCTGTTACTGCCATTAACTTTTGCTTTAATTTCTTTTCATTAAATATTTCTAATAGTGGAAACGTGCCTTGCAAGAAAATTAATTTTTACTGCTTAATCTTTTTTTTTATGAAGCTTATTACTGTTCTAGCTTTACAACACTACTACTATAATCTTATTCTATCAATACTCTATAGAAAAATTGTCTAACTTAAGAAAGGTGGTTATCTTAAAAACAACAAATGACTTTAATATATTTTTTTCATTTTCAGTAAATATGTTTATGGATTATTACAGAAAATTTCCTCCAGGTATGCACTTTGATATCCAAGTGCTCAATGACTTTCTAAGTTGTTTACTCAAACATTGTTTATTGAAAGAAGTATTTCAGGTAGTGAACCTCAGCATAATGGTTAAAACGCTGGTAAGTCACATGAAAAATCTTTTCTATTTACTTTTTTATTACATTTCTTGTTTGTATAATTTAACCATCAAATTTCCGTGTTCCTATAGAACTCTTGTGTTTTTAGCATAAAAGAATTTGAAAACTTCAGGTGTACTGAAAGAAGACATGAAAATGAGTGTAACTTTTTTGTTTTATTCAGCCTGCTATGAAAATATTAATAAAAATATTTGAGCATGTGACAACTATGAAATTAAGGAATGCTGTACCTGCTTTAATTGATATCTTTTGCAAGGTATGAATTTATCTTTTATTTCTTATGGTGAATAAGAAATAATGATTCTACTTATACTAAAAAAAACTTCCTTTTATTCATATTCTTGATGCCAAAGAAGTCTATTTTCAGAGATATTCTATTCTCCTGAAGTGGGATTTAAAACAGATTCCACTGACTGTCCGACCTTTCCTTATTAGTTCTAAGCACTCCATGTAACTGCTTTCTGACTTGTGAACTATCCTCACCTTTACCTCTTAAGGATGATTGAAGAATATTCTCTTTTTCAAAAATATTTTAGGTGATTTATAATAAAATAAAAATAAATATATAAATCAGTGTATAAATAGAAAATCATGATCAAAACAAGGTAGGTAGAACCATGGTCACTAAGAATTACTTTTATAGGGCCTTCCCTGGTGGTGCAGGCGGTTGAGCGCAGCGCTGTGAGGCTGTCCGTGGCCTCTGCAGCACTGGTTCGATCCCGGCAGGCCAGCAAGGGCCCCACATGGTGCGGCACACCTCTCCTGTCGTGCCCGCTGCTCCCCTCAGTAGCGTATTTCGTCTGTCTGTTCTGTTCCCTACTCTGACTCTGGTGAATCCTCTCATTCTCCCGCGCATCTGGCCTGTACTCCGGTTCTTGTATAAATAAATAAATAAATCTTTTTAAAAAAAGAATTACTTTTATATTCGCCACTAAGCAAAAAGAAAAACAAAAATTTTTATAACTATTAAATATATTAAAATTGTTACTTTTGTTGGCTCTTCTGGATATTTGGTTCTACTCAGCCATCATTTAAAATAGACCTAATTATGGGGAAAAAACAATTTCCTTGGAAGCAGTGGAACCATTGCAGCAAATTAACAGATACTTCGGTGAATACCTGTAGTTCCACATTATAAAACCTGACAGAATTACTTGCCTGGAATTTTTTGAATCAGAAATTACCATCTGTAGTAGTAGAAAACCTCAGTTTCTTTTTGGGAAGTTTACAGTCAGGCAGAAAGTATAGACACCAGTGTTGTACTGCATGATGAATGAGCACCAAGTAAGAGATGCAAGTTACTGAGTTAACTTTGAGAACAGGAAGAATATTCAAGTTTTGAATTCAAAATTACTGTTTTCATTTTTGCTTTAAATTCTTGAAGTAGGGTATCTTATTATGGTGCTCAAATACTTGAAGATTTATGCTTCAGATTTTGAAATGAATTTTAATTTTGTTTTTCTCCATGTTTCCCTTCTTTTTATCAGTCTTAATTGTTTCACATATATTGATTTTTCAACTTACTCATATTTTTGGGCCTTCCCTGGTGGTGCAGCAGATGAGCACTGGGCTGCGAGGCTGCCGGCAGCCTCTGCAGTGCCGGTTTGTTCCCCCGCCGCCGGCGAGGGTACCACAAAAAAAAAATAAAAAATTCAACTTCTTCATATTTTTATAAGAATGACCTTTTTTCCCCTCTTCTACAGATGGCTGAAGCTGGGATGGTGCTTGATCCAGAACACTTTAACTATATTGTTAAGCTATTACACCAAGTACAGGCTTCTAAACAAGAAATAACTGCAGTTCTGGAAATGAAATCCAGGTAAGAGTAATCATTATAATTAAGGTTAAAATGTATTTTTAACATTTTTGTGGGGTTTAATAGGATGAAGGCAAAGTACTTACCCTGTTCATATGTCCAAGCATCTTAGATAGTTGCTGACCATAAGCTCTTCTTCCATCTCTTGGCTGGTCCTGGTAACACTGTCACTTGTCAAGGTACCTCTGGCCGATCCTCCTGACCATCCTCATCAGCTCCTTCTCAGCACCTCATTTACATCTAGTGTCAAAGGCATCTCTCACCCTGTTTCACAACTTTCTTAATTCTTCCTTTGTCCTTTTATGTATATACAAATTACTTTAATTCTTATTCTTCTTTCACTCAATTCTTGTCATGTTAACTAAAATTTTTTCCCTTTGAGTTCTGCAAGATTTTTTTCCCTGTTTTTCTTTTATTGAAGTAACATTGCATTATAACATCATGTAAGTTTCTGGTCTGTATCACAGAGAAGCAACACGTATATATACTACATTTTTTCACTCAGTTTCTCTGTTCCCACCAAAGATCTTTCTTTTTAATGTATGACAGTTTTAAGAGTAATACCATCATTTACCTGTAGTGAGGGGAAAAAAAGCCATGGTGTTTAACAAAAATTTTTATTAAATTATTACATAAAGTGTAGACTCAGTCTTAGTGGTAGTGTCTTTTTATCAGTGTTAGATCCCTCTGGTAGTGTCCTTTTTCAGTTCTTCCCAGAGGATTTGTTTTCATTTGCTTGCTTTGTTTTCATTTGGTTAGTTTTTTCTTGCCAAAATCTTTGTGGAGCAGAGAGGGTGCAGTGGGAGCAGTAGAGAGCAAGGGCTGGGTATTAATGTTTTTCCTCTTTTCATTTACAATTATTTTGAAGTTTTAGCATTCTCTGTCTTCAAGTTAGGCTGAAAATGTGGTTTCATGTAGAATTTGCTGCTTCTTGTTGCCTATGGCTTGGGAGGAAATAGTGTAAGGTAGGTATCTATGCAGTTGCTATTTTTTTCAGCTCTAAAGAATTTGGGGTGGGGGGGGCTCTCTGGTGGCACAGGTGGTTAAGACACAGCCTATGAGGCTGTCCACAGCCACTGCAGCACAAGTTTGATCCCCGGCCTGGTAGCTACCCACATGGCCCAGCAGACCTCTCCTGACTCGCCCGCTGCTCCCCTCAGCAGTGTATTTCACTCAGTCTGCCTGTTCTTTTCTCCACTCTGTCTCTGGTGAATCCTGTTACCTCCACACCTCTGGCCTGTACCCCAGTTTTTGTATGCATAAATAAATAAATCTTAAAAAAAAGGAATTTTTTTTAGTGTATTATTGAACTCCTTTTCCTCCAAACTCTTAGAGAACAAATGTAGAATAAGCGAACTAGGAGTAATAGTCACTTTTGGAGGAGTGAACATAATTAATCCTTTTCTATTGTTCAAGGTTACGGATGAGGCAATTTAAAAAGAACTGGAAGTGTGATTTAGAATCAGCCTTGAATGAAATAGAGGTATGAGACTTTTTTAAAGTAGGTTACCGGGATTTCTGAAAAACAACAACAAAAAAACTTTAATGGTAACCTTCTTTTAGGAACAGTTTTAGAAATATGGTGGTTATACAAAGAGAATACTCAATGAGGAAATAAAATTTAATTTTTGTACAATATCTTGAAATGCAAAATAATGTCTAAAGTTGTAAACTAGTCTAAAAATAATCCTAGAAATAATTAAGTTTCAAAATTAACACATTAAGGTATAATGATCTAAAGCTTCATCTTTAATCCTTGTGCTAAACAGACTCACTCCATGACAAGAAAGGTTGCCTTTCTTGTCATGATCCATGGATGGCTGTGGTACATGAAATGAGTGGAGAAAGCCAAGATTGCTGTGGGCTCTCCAAGTATTTAGAGTATAAGAAATAGAGGATTTCCTGGATGATTTTCTTTTTTAATTTAAGATCATTTTTGTACTCATCTGGTAATTGTTGGTCTCTTCCTTAAATAGTATTTATATACTTGAAACAATTTTTTGTTGGTATGGAAAACTATCTCCTACCTTGCAAATAGAAAATAAGAAGATAAAAGTTTGCTGAGATTTACATTGTAGCCCCTTTTGTATAAGAAGTGTAAAGCCCAAAATGATATGCAGGCCTTAAATCATAAATAGCCAAATAATAGTAAAATGTAGTCTCTAAAAGCAGTAAAATAATGCATTGCTGTAGGGATTGTTGAAGTCATGCTGTTAATTGTGATGGTAGTCTGTTTCTACCATCTAGTTCAGGTTTGGGATAACATCATTAAGTATATTAGGAACATGATAGTTAAAACAAATGTACTTTGCCATCTGGAGCTTATAAAGGCATTGCCAAAATCAAAAAAGCAAATTATAAGATAGCATGTTATTAATATTATAATGCTTGTTGGTAAGTTTATAAAGATTGCAGAATTTATGTCATTTATGTTTGTATATCTAATACCTACATGTACCTATCCTATAATATTGCATTAATGAGTTTCCTTTCTTTGTTTCATTTTTAATAATTCTGATAGCATTGTAAAGAGAAAGGTGACTGGACCAAATTGGGAAATTTATACATTAACGTAAAAATGAGCTGTGAAAAATTTGCAGATTTCCAGAGATTTTGTACTTGTGTTGCTGAAACACTAACAAAAGACTATAAAGAAGAGAGACCGGGTGTTCCATTTTGCGAATTTGCTGAAATAGGTAAAATGTCACTGTTTTGATCTGAATATTGTCTGTTAGGGTAGTATGGTATTCTTAATAGGAAAAGTTCTTAATAGTTTCCATGTTGGGGATAAGTTAATTTTGGAGTTTTCAGATACTTCTCTATAATTTTTTCCATCTATTTATTGTAAAGTTAGGTTATAATGATGTAAGGTCAAGAATTAGTGCTATAATATTAAATTTTTCATGTTCTTATTTTTCTTCTCATTCTGATCGGTAAAACTATTACTAGCAAATTACACTGAAGTGCCTGAATTTTTGAATAGTTGTTACTATCTTCACTATTACAAGTCAACAAAATTCAAGTACATTTAGACTTTGGGGGGGGGGGTGATGAGCTATTCAGTGCTATATCCTCTATCAGGAATCAGCAAACTTATTCTTTAAAAAAACAGTAAGTATTTTAGGTTTTGCATATACTACATATGATTCATGTCACATAGTTTTCTTTGCAAACAGTACTTTAAAAATAGAAAAACTATTCTTAACTCACAGGCTACATAAAAACAAGCCACTGGTCAGATTTGAAGTGTGGGTTCTAGTTTGCCAGCACCTGGTCTTTGTCGTAGTATCAGTGATTCCATATTAATTTATCTTTTCCACCATTTTAAGTGACTATTTCACTTTTTTCCGATATGCCTATTTGTATTTCAGTTAGCAAAGATCCACAAAATCAAGAAGCAGATAAAACACTGCTGGGAAGAATTGGAATCAGTGCTATGTACTTCTACCACAAGCTGTTGCAGTGGTCCAAGGTATTTTATTACATTTTTATTTTGACCTGGTATAGAATACTAGTTTTCAATGACATAGTATAGGTTAACCCTGCTTATTAGCACTATAATAATCATTACATGTGACAAAATAAGCCCCAGACTAGTAAGTAAATTATCAGGTGATATAATAAGCAAATGTGGAAAAGGAGATAGCATGAGACTGACTTCTATGGTGAAGTTTGGTATAGGAAACACTTAGGAAGCTATGCTAAATGTTATATTTATTTGAAGAACTTGAAGATCATAATTCATTTTGTCAGCTCCTAAGTATCAATGGCATTGTAATTTTGAAAGAGTTCAAGACTCCTTTCTTCAGATGAACCCAGAATACTCACAGCTAACAGAACTCCTCAAAATCAAGCCCCTAGAATGTTCCTGAACATGACATATATGACATATATCTTGATATTTATCATGTAAAGGATGTTTACTGTTGAAATTTAGTTCACCATAGTAATAGTCTAGTGATTCTAGATTGTGTTGTACTATCATTCTTTAGGTTTTCCTGAGGTGGCAGGTGAGATTATAAATTCAGTAAAGTTACTTAGAGGAGAGGAAAATCCAAAATATGGGAGAAATGCTGAGGGATGGAGTAATCTAGAGACTGCAGCAGTTGAGACTATAATCGCTGCTGAATCAGCTATTAAAACAAATCTTCGTTACTTTCATGTTCACTAGCATTTAAGTACTAGAACACTCATATATATATAGTCAGTTCATGAATTCTTTTTTTTAAGAGAGGCATGTTTTTATTTATTTATTTGTTTGTTTGTTTTGTTTATACATCTACTGGGTACAGTCAGAAGCGCGGGAGGGTGAG
Source organism: Talpa occidentalis (assembly GCF_014898055.3). Lineage (NCBI taxonomy): Eukaryota > Metazoa > Chordata > Mammalia > Eulipotyphla > Talpidae > Talpa > Talpa occidentalis. Next base: position 31,439,813 of record NW_023600993.1, read on the forward strand.
AGAATTCACCAGAGCCAGAGCGGGGAGCAGAGCAGGCAGAAGGACCGAAGTACACTGTGAGGGGAGCAGCAGGCGGCAGGAGAGGTCTGCGCGCCATGTGGGACCCTCCTCTGGTGGTCCGGGAGCAGCCAGGGATCGAACCGGCGCTGCAGAGGCTGCGAGCAGCTTCACAACCCAGCACTCAACTGCTGCGCCACTGGGGAGGCCCAGTTCATGAATTCTTAAACATTAATTACATTTAATGTTTTTAATTTAAAAAATAATTATTGTACAGAAGGTCTCCAGTCTCCAAGATCTCCAAGAGCAAAAATTTTGCACTTACTGTATTGTAGGCCTGGGATAGGCAAAATGTACCTTGTCCATGCTCCCACACTTAGTTTAAGGTTGGTTATAGTATTAATTTCTTAGATATTTAATGCTTGAGATATTGAGGACTGTCAAACAAGAAGACCATTTTTGAAATCTCAAGACTGATTTTGCTGAAATATTAGAGTATATTTTCATTTTATTTCATTATTGTTATTTTTTAGGAACTAGTAAATGTGTGCCTGTATTTTAATTAAAGTTTTTCACTATTCTATATAATAATTTATTATATTAGTATAAATTTTTAATGAAAAATATCCCTTTTTAAACACAAAAGTAAAATCATTGATATTAAAGGTATCTCCTGAAAAATACTCTCATTTATATAGCATATTTGAAGATACCTTGATATCATAATATGCATCTGACTCAAAATAGTATAGAATATATATAAAAGTATAGTCTGCAAATTAAGTATCACATCTGGCACACAGCATGTTTTGTATAGTTCTTGACTAAAAATGTTTTTACATTTTTTAAAGAGTTAAGATATTTAAAAACAATAACGACCAAAAAAAAACAAAAACAAAACAGTGCACTGAATTTATGTTACCTGTAAAGTTTAAAGTATTTACTATCTCATAGTTTATACAGAAAGTTTCTTGACCCCTGGTAAAAATAATAGTAATAATAATAATAATAATAATAATATAGGTCCAATTTCTGAGATTTATGTTAGAGACAATCTTCATGTAGAATAGGTGAAATAATTAGTCTATTGCTTCAAAAAATAATCTTCAGTCAACAATTTTATCCTTTCTCCCCCAACTATCATTTTCATCATTTGATCACAAGTTATCTTCATTTTCACTGTCTTCCCACTGCTGGATTTCAGGGTGATCAACAGAAATAGAGTAAAGCCTTATAAACAGCAGTTTTCCACACTAAGATGTGAAATCCTTTTGCCAAATGAAATCTTTAGTGGGAGACAGTGTATAAACCAGATGAAAGGAGAAATGCTGGAAGGGAACCGAATGGTGGGGGTTAGTTAATATGAGGCAAATCCCTTCTTGCTCCCCTTCTGCTTCCCTTTGTGGCCAAAGGAGAGTCTTAGAGCAGTTTTAACTGATGACCTCTGTAATACCCTAAATAATTAATACTCAATTAGTGTTCTTTGTTTTCACTCTAGGGAAGGAAGGTCTTAGATAAACTATATGAATTGAAAATACATTTCACAAGTTTAAAAGGACTCACAGGGCCGGAGAAGGTAGCACCAAGATGTCAAATTGTGAATATCGCAGCAGAAATTTTTCTAAAAAGTGGGAGTCTAGATGGTGCCATTTGGGTACTAAGGGGTAAGTTCTGATATATGCAAGCATGAAATAATTTGTTACAAATTCTTGTCTATGTGATTATCTTAATTTTGGTGTTGAATTAGGGGTGATAATTTGTTCTAAACACTGGTGACCATGTGGGTTGAAAGGTAGTGGTTGTATAAAGTGAAAGGAGGAGGTTAACCTAGCTTTAAAGAAGAAATTGTACAACTTGTGTTGAAAAACTAGTTCTTAGTTTGACCTAGTGTGATACTAAATACTTTACCAGGGTTATCTCAATTAACCCTCATAGCAATCTTATGTTTGGAATTAATTACAATCCCCATTTTATAAATAAGAATATGTTGTCAGAAACATTAAGAAACTTGCCAAAATTATGTTAACAAGGAGTGGAGATCAGATTCCAACCCTGCTGGGCAACTTCAGAATCCAGGCACAGAAATCCTAACTGCAGTCTGCATAGAGTCTATCTTTGAATGTATAGGCAAATACAACTTCCAACCAAGATAAGTAGAGCTTACTTTCCCTAATAAGTCAATCCTTCTAATAGAAAGTACAATAACAATTTAACCAGCAGAAGCAACTGAGGTTAGTTTAGAGAACTAAATAAATAAAAATAAAAATTTAGAGAACACAGTAGTAGCACAGCATTTTATCTAATGACAGATCTGGCTACAAGGACCATGGAGCAGATTTTGCTTAATAAAATAGGATACAAATGAAGAAACTGGAAAAATACTACAGTTTAGGTAGAAGATGGAATATATGCACAAATAAAACAAGTATTACAGATTACCTTTATGCTAGCACACAGATACTTATATTATACATATACATGTCTGTGTGTGAATATATACATATTAAATGCCATGTATTTGTTCAGTACTGAGAGTTTATGGAACACAGAGTTTGTGAGTGGTCTTCAAGATTAAAAACTTGTAGGGAGGGCCTCCCTGGTGGCACAATGGGTTAAGATGCAACCTATGAAGCTGTCCGCAATCAGGGCAGTATGAGTTTGATCCCGCAGCTGGCCAGGGAACAATCCGCATGGCTCAGCAGACCTCTCCTGACTCGCCTACTGCTCCCCTCAGCAGTGTTTTTCACTTAGTCTGCCTGTTCTATTCCCCACTCTGTCTCTGGTGAATCCTCTCACCCCCGCACCTCTGGCCTGTACCCCAGTTTTTGTATGCATAAATAAATAAATCTTAAAAAAAAAAACTTGTAAGGAAAGGTTTTCTTTAATTTAACACATATAACCAGTAAGGGTCCCAAAAGGGAAAGGTAACCAAGATATAAAAAAGGGAATTAGCAAAATGTCATCCAGAGTTCACAAACTCTGTGAGAAAGAGATATAACAAGAAATGGAAAAAGTAATAAATTGGTAAAAATGAGTTTGGATGATCTTGTGATAGGAACTTCTGCCTAAAAGTTTCTGGCAAAATTATTTCTCAAACTGGAGACTGGGGGAAGAGTTTATGTGAGAGGCATGGAGTAGCTTATGGAGATTTAAAATTTTTACAATTTGCTATGTGAATTTAGACAAAAAATAAAAATTCAGTTTGTATACATACAGGATTCTCTTTTCCACTGACTGTTTCAATTGCAAATCATTTTCATAACAAAATTTTCTCTCTTCAAAAGGACACACAGAAGAGAAGTTTGCTAGATTCTGTGCCTACAGAATTTTTTTGTTCTTAAAAGATTTCTGTAGTTAACAGGCCACTCTCAAGAAAGGAAATATAAATAATTTAATCTAACTTGTATTAAGTGAGAGTAACTCATTGTAATAAGAGAAATGTCCATTAAAATTACAAAACAGCTATCTGACTAACAGTTGGGTGACTGACTTTCACAAGGATATAGAGAAAAGGGCATTCATATACAGTGTCCTCAAGGATGGTTTGGCAAAATATCTGTTAAAATATAGTAATGCTTATTTCCTTTAATCTATTAACTACATTTCTAGAAATTTACCCTACACAGACATTTATATTTGTATACAAGTGTTTGTACTATAAGTTATCTGGATTTTTTTTTTAATTCAACAGTGGTAACAAAGGATTCCAGTTAACTTAAAATGTCCATTAAGGGAGTATCAGTTAATTAAACTGTGCTATAGCCATATGATGGAGTAGATAATTCTACTCCAGATCTACAGATAGTCATTTGGAATGCTGTCCAGGGTCTGTTACCAGGTGCAAAAAGGAATGTGCAGAGCGGTGCATACACTATGCTACCATTTGTATAAAGTAAAATGAACCTGTACATATTTCCTTATAGATATAATATTTGTAGAAGGAAACTAGCAACAGTGGTTGCTACTGGAAAGAGGAATTGAGTAGAGGACAGTAATAAGAAGCAGATTAATTTTTCACATGTATTTTTTTCCATAATTTTTCCTAAAAGATGTGAATTTATTACCCAGTAAGCTTTAAAAAGAAGGAATTACATATATTACCTATGTTTGAGAAATGCAGAATATTTTATGCATTTTTGGTTCTGGTGAAAGGAATTTATTGATTTTTGACTTTCAACTTTAACATCTAAAACCCTTTCTCTTATATAGCAGTATTTCATTATGTGTCCCATTATGTTTATGTAATAAAGGGAGGTAATTAAGTAAATGATAAAATACTGATGTTTCTAACAGTTTAGCACCTCAGCATTCTTTACTATAATCTCAGACCTTCTGTTTTTCTCAATGAGAAAATCAGAGCAGAAATAAAGCAATTTCAATATATTAGGAAATACGCTCTTTTTTAAAGCTGTGTGAATAGGTACATGAAGTTAATTTTATTACTATGCTTTTGTAACTTACACGTGTTAGTCTTATGTACATATGAAATATTATATAATAAAATTGTTTTAAAAATTGAAGGGAAAAGCGATTCATTAAGAACACCACAGGTGTAAATAAATTATGTATTATAAATTGCTGAACTTATCTACACAGATTTTTTTAATTTAAATTTTATTTTTATATTCCCCTTACAATTACAACCCCCTTATTTTGACCCCAAGCCCTCCTTTCCCCACCCCTCACCCCCCACAGAGTGTCTCTGGTTCATAGTTGTTTGTTGATTTTGATATTTTCTTTCTTATAGTTATTCTTTTTCCTGGTCCCTTATTTAAGTTGTCTAGATTCCTGCTATGAGTGAGACCATCTGGTATTTTTCTTTTTCTTTCTGACTTATTTCACTGAGCAGATCCCTTCCAGCTCCATCCATGTTGCTGCAAATTGCACGTGTTTATCTTTTTTGAATGCTGAGTAATATTCCATGGTATATATGTACCACATCTTCTTGATCCAGTCATCTATTTTGGGGCATTTGGGTTGTTTCCAAAGCTTAGCTATTGTAAATAGTGCTGCTATAAACATAGGGGTGCAGGTGCTCTTTGGAATTGATGTTTCTGTCTCTTTGGAATTGTAATATTTTATATTACATCAATTATTATAATCTGAACATTTTTGTCATATAAAAATAAACATTAACCACAGAATCAGTAACTGATGAGCACACTGAGAGAAAAATGAGCAAGAAAAGTGTGGCAAATTGATCATTGCATCATCTTAGGATGATGATCACTATGTAAGTTGTTTCTAATAAATGTGAACCCTGAGTGCATATTTAAGTTTTGCCACTCTCTTTAAAAGAGAGTTTAAAAAATTGCTAGTTGTCAATTTGCTATCAAGTATAATTTTTACAGTATGAAGTCCTAGCACTTTTTTCTTTTTGGAAGAGTCAGAATGGATCATCAATACACCACTGTGGCCTTGTGATAGGCTGGATGTACTCAATCGACATAATCTGCTCTGCACGATTGCACATGAAATTTTAGCCAAGAGCCTTTATAGACAGACATTTGAAGTCTTGCAAAATCTACCAGGTTTTCAGAATTCTCAAGGTATGTTTTTTAAAAGTATAGCTTAATTATCTCTTGCCTCTTTGGTGTTTAACTGTTAATAAGAAACAGTTTTCCACCTTTTTAAATTAAATTTTATATTCTGGTATATCTTTTCAGTAACGTTATTTTCTGTAAAATGTGTTTTCTGGGAATTGAATATGCTGTCTTGATTGCATCCTGATATGGATCAGAGATGTTTCTCTTTGGGTTGTTTGTTAGCAGTTTTAACAGCATTTTCATCATTCCCCTTTCCCTGCCTCTGTCAAGTCACCAGCTGTCAAGTCACCAGCAAGCAATATGTTAAATGCCCCTCGCAGTGTTCATATCTTGAAAGAAGTTATTGCTTGGAATGATAAAGTACAGTTTTTCTTTTATCAATTAACAAATATAGAACTTAGTTTGCATTACCTTGGAATATAGGTAAACATGGATTAAATGGAGGAAATTAAGCAGGTAACAAGTTCAAAGAGAAATACTCAATGTGCAATGGTAGGTTGTGCTCTTGAATGCTGCTAAAGCTTAAGTCCTGTGAACAGGAAGAGGGTGTCCTTGTTGGGAAAACATGAACAAAAGCTTTGGGTCAGGAATGAGTTGAGTGATGGGTTAACATTTAATGAAAATATTAATCTTAGGGCTAAGGTCAAAAGTTTGGGATCTAGTCAAGTTTCTCTGCTGGTAATAATCTAGAAACAGTAAAGAAATGAATTTCCCGGTAAGCCCTGGACTACTAAAAGAGTCAAAAGTGATAATGAGCTAGAATCTACGTCATAGACAGAGCTGACAGCATATAGAGTGTAAAAGAATTGGAAGTGTCCAAGATGACTTCACTTTCTTTCAAGTGACAAATAGAGAAGATAAAAATACCCAATAAGGGCCTCCCCGGTGTTGCAGCGGTTGAGCACTGGGTTGCGAAGATGCCCGCAGCCTCTGCAGCACTGGTTGGATCCCCGGCTGCTCCCAGCCACCGGAGGAGGGTCCCACATGGCGCGCAGACCTCTGCTGCCGCCCGCTGCTCCCCTCAGCAGTGTACTTCGGTCCTTCTGCCTGCTCTGCTCCCCGCTCTGGCTCTGGTGAATTCTCTCACCCTCCCGCGCTTCTGACTGTCCCCAGTGCTTGTATAAATAAATAAATCTTTAAAAAAAATTTTTTTAAATAAAAAATAAATAAAAATACCCAATAAGGGAATTTTTTAATTGAGACTGAATATTTATGAGTGGATGACTTATTGTTAGTTGTGGAAATAGAAATCTGAGATCTGAGCTGTAGATTGAATGCAAATGGATCACTGAAGTTGTTCATTTGAAGCATGACAGATGCTGTCACTTAAGAAATCAAAGGAGTGTTAATGTAGCTTCTGAAATAGTCAAGCCTCCTTTCATATTTTTCATTACAAAGTAAATAAGTGATTTTGCTTTTGCGGAATACTTTTTATTTATTACTTAGAGTATATGTAAGATGATTGCATTTTAGTGACTGACTCCTGTAGTCAGTAAGAATGCCGGGTTGGGGAACAAAGGGAAAAGGAAAGTAGGATGAGAAATTTGCAAGACTAAGATAGATCAGTCTCATATCAATTATTTTTTTTCTTTTCAGAAACTGTGGAGGTCTCACAGTATAGCCTTCTTTTTAATAAACTTCTAGATGCCTGCATAGAGAGCAGCAGTCTTGGTATGTCATCCTCCGTAGCAGAGTTCATGATTTCAAAGAGCATCCCTATTGATTTTTCCTTTCTTAGAAGATTAATTACTTCTTTAGGAAGGAGTTGTTTATGGCTCAAAGCCAGAGCCCACTACAAAAGTAAGTTACATTTTCCTTTTTTTAATTCGATATATTGGTTTCAACTTTCCTTTTCTAACCCTGAATCCTTGTATAATATTTGGAACTAGGAACTTCAGTTAATTTTAAATGTTAAAAAAAATGTAGTTGTACATTTAAAGATGTAGTGATCTAAACAGATTTGCACTCTTTTGAAATCTGTTATTTATCTTCTTTTTAATTACTACATTTTTATTTCTTTTCACATTAACATATCCACTGGGTAGTGTGCAAAGGAAATAAATGATAGAACTTGAACCATTTTGTCATATCTTGTAAATATGTACGAGTAAAACAGTAGCATGAAGTTTAAGGAATATTTACACATATTTTACACCTGCTATATATCCCTGATTTTATAACTTGGAATATTTTTATAGATGGCCACAGAGGAAGAGTAAAGGCAGCCATTACAATTCAACATGACACATAACAGTTCTTTACCTGGTTCCCAGTAACAGAACATTGTTAATTTAGTTACAGCTGTGTCTACCAAGTAAATTTTCTCTAGTTCCAGCCACTTTGCAGTTCTTTTAACTAGACAATCATTCCATGTGGAATCTAGATCTAGAAAACAATTCTTCTCTGCCTTCATGCAGTCATTTATCTAAAATTTCCACTTCTACCACTGTCATATATATAACTAACATTTGAGTGCCTACCATGTGTCACCACTGTGCCACATATACATTTCCAGCCACCCCTGCCAGCACAAAAACCTTTTCTGAACTTAGAAGTGTTTTTCATACTACTGACTATGAGCAATTTACCAGGTGGTAACTTTTGTTTTCCAATGAAATGGAAAGGAAAGAGAAGTGTGCATTAGTATTATTTGATAAAATTTTCATTTCAGTTACATAATATGCATATGTATGCTGGACCATTATGTAAAATGCATTTCTATATTGGGTTACAAGCAAAGAAGTTTTGAAAGCAAAATTTTAAAAGGATGATGAGAAATATAAAGGAAAGGTAGACTTGTTTGTTCATAACACCTCATTTCAGTTTTATATATTTCTCTACAGAATGCTAGAAATCACACACAGGTACTACTCACTATAGCTTTTTGATTTTAGTATTTAGATTTGATGTTCACCGGGTTATTTAATTTTTAAATAATTGTGCAATTTGGGGAAAATGCCATCAGAGGTATTTATAAGTACAGAAACAAAGTATAAACTTAAAAATACTTAAATGAGATTTCTATGAATATTATTTTTAGTTGGAAATCAAATTTTGTATTATAACCACTAAACTTCATTATTTATTTTTTAAAATTAACAGCTTTATTGAGAGTTAAAATACTATATACTTCACCCACTTAACATGTACAGTTCAGTGACCTTAGTGTATGTAGAGTTGTGCAACCATCACAGTTTAAAACATTTCTATCATGCCAGAAAGAAACCCCATATCCATTAGCAGTCACTTACCATTCCTCCAGTTCTTCCATCCCCAATAACTTAGTTTTAAAGATTTTTTTTTAGCAGTGTGCTAAGCAATTAATGCCTAGTACTTTTCTTATTAGCACTTTCACTCTTAACCTAAACATACTTTAATGTCATATACAGTGAAACTTCTGGCGTTTATACAGATGAGGTTATTGGTTTAAGAATATGTTTGTGGTTTTTTTAAGTGTACCTAAATTATAGTCACTGATCAGTCTTCAAAATGTCACATTTCCTGGCATTGTTGACTTTTAAAATATCATTGGAACTCTCCTTTAGAGTTATCTTTATGCATAGCTTACATGTACTAGAAAAGTCTTTTAGTATATTACCATCATATTTAGTATTATAGACATGATTCTGGGCTTGTGGCTAATTTTTCATTAAGACTGTGATGTCAATAGCTTTGTTTTACCTCCCTCTCTCTCTCTTCCTTTCTCTCTCTCTCTCTCTCCATATATAATATATATATTCTTACAGCTTTATTAAAATACTCTCACATGTCAAGTTTACCCTTTTCAATTATACAGTGCATTAGTTTTTATATTCGCAGTTGCACAACCACACCACAATCCAATTTTAGAACCTCCAGAAAAAGAAACCCTAAACACATTAGCATTCATTCCCCAGATGTCTCCCACCCAACCCAATCCCATCTGTTGCTGTGGATTTGCCTATTTTGGGTATTTCACATAAATGGAATTATTCAGCATGTAGTTTTCTATGACTGACTTTTTACACTTGGTATAATGTTTTCAAGTTTCATCCATGTTGTAGCATGTATCAATACTGCATTCTTTTTTTACTACTGTGTAATATTCCATTATATGGAATTTGTTTATCCATCAGTTGGACTTCTAAGTTATTTCTGTTTTGGGGCTATTATGAATAATGTTAATGCAGATATTCATATACTAGTTTTTGTGTATACATATATTCTCATTTCTCTTGGTAGCAGAAATGCTGACTTACAGTAAATCTTTATTCAGCATTTTGAAGAACCATCAAACTGTTCCAAAGCAGCTGCTCCATTTTATATCCAGTCATGTTTGGGATTTCCAATTTCTTCACATCCTTACCAACACTTGTTACTGTGTTTTTTTTATTTTGCCTTCCTTGTGGATGTAAAGTGGTATCTCAGTGTTTCTCCTGGTTTTGATTTGCATGCTCCTTATGACTAATGTTAAACAGCTTTTTAAGCTTATTGGTGATTTATATATCTTCTGTGGAGAAACAGTTATTAAATCATTTATCCTTTTTTTTCTTTGCACATTTTTAAATTGGATTTTTTCCTGAGTTGTAAGAGTGTGTGTGTATATCTATAAAGGCAGACACATACATACATATATATACACTTACAGTCATGTGTTGCTTTAACACAATTTCAGCAATGAAGAATCACATATATGGTAGTGGTTCCAATAATAGGATACACCATCTTGGTTTGTGTAGTTATACTCTGTGACCTTCACACAGTGACAAAATAGCCTAATGATGCATTTCTCAAAACATAGTCCCATCTACATGACTGTATCTGTATTACACACAATGTACATACACATACATACACACACTGGGCAGATGTCACATGCTAGATACATGAATTTCATGGGTTTTTTTCCGCATTATTTGAATTGTTTTTCACTTTCCTATTGGCTTGACTTTGCTTTTGTTCCCCAATTTGTCAGAAGGAAGTGGTTGCCTTCCTAATGCTCCTGATTCGTTTTCACTAGTCCTAAAAATACTCCTTTTCTCACATAACTAAAAAGTCAGTAAGAGGAGGTGTTATTAGTCTGTCTTTCCATTTATTTCCCTCCTAAAATTCAATGGAAATATTCTTTTCATGTTTGATTTTAGAGGAAAAAACTAAAGTCAGTAAATTTTTACTCAACTTTTAGTTTTTTTGTTTTCCTCTTGTCATAAAAGTTAAAACAGGAGTGCATGTAAATTATAACTAGGAAAATTAATGAGTCAGTAATTTGCTAGTCCCAGCAATGACCCAGGAAGGTGGATTACTTACTAATTAGAAATCCAGATTTACTAATTAGAAATCAAATTTCTTTGACTCCAGATTTATTGGACTCCAGATTTATTGTCAGCCTTATTGGAAGGTGCTTACCCAAAGCCCCTAAACTGTAATATGGAGTCAATGTACCTAATATCAGAGGTCATAAATTGCCCTGTTAATATTAGATAAAACCTATGTGGTTAGCACAGGTACCTGGCTTATAGTGGATCTTCAAAGACTTATACATCACCGTCCACATCATCATCCACAATAGATTTCTTGAAGAAACTTAAAACATTTTAAACAAGATTTTTATATACAGATTTAAGTTGGTTTCCGTGAAATATAACATGGTTGCTTATATATAATTTGGGTGTCCTGACACTTAAGGTGACTTCCCTATGTATCACTTGTAATAATGACCTAAACAGTTTAAAAGTTAAATCTCTTTTCTTGGGAAGTAAAATTTGTAGAACAGAAATTTCTGAGTATGACTAAAACACTCTTAGCACCTATAGGGTGGATGTGTTTTTTATTCATTTTTATATCTAGTGTTTACATTAGTGCCAGATATATAGTAGGAAAGTAAATATACAAACTACATATAACAGCACAATAAATAACATTCAAAAATACTATAACTGAGAGAAAGTCAAATCTTTCAAATTTTAATTTCTACTTTCTTCCTACATTTTGGATTCATATTCAAAATAGGTAATAATTATAAATATATGTATTTGCTGTTAGATTGGGTGCCATTAAAACTGAAGTAACCAAGTTTTTATTCTGAAATTACGTTGTGTTGAAATAATGTTATGGCTTGAAATAAAGGAGCAGTTACCATGATGAGACTCAAAAGTCATTTGTTAGAGTTTTTCTTCCATATTTCACTTCATATTTAATGTCTCAAAAGCATTCACAAATGTACTGGGATAATCACACTGCCACATAATTTGTGTAATAAATCTGCCAGTGTGAACAATTATTCCATAATGTAAGTAATTAAAAACCTATGGGTATTTTGGAAGTCTAGATTTTCACCTATTCAGATTTTAGTAAAGTTTGATCTATTATTTAATTTTCAGGTGCTCTTTCATTGGGTTGCTACCCACCATTGGAGGGAAATTTATACCGAAAACTTCTTCTGGTTCCTTCTTATTTATCTGAGATTGAAATGCTTTTAGCTATTGAAATCTTCCTGGTATCTAATGCTAGTAGTATTCAGAGTCCTGGAAATTCTACACAGATGCTGCAGATAGTTTTGAAAAGGTTAGTTGATATAATTTCTAACTGCATCCTGAAAGCAGATCTTGGCTACCCACACCTGTCCTAGGATGTAAATGTTTTTATATATACATATGCACACACACATATACATATACCAGTATACAAGCCTATAAATTTGTATGCATATATATTTAGATACTTGTATATGTATATACATGTAAACTTCAGTGACACTCAAATTGAGAAAGGATTTGACCTGATTAAGAGTTAAAACTAAACAAGTTGGTAGCATTCAGTAAACACCTTAACAACTACAGAGATGTTAGATGTTCAGGGGCGGGTCCTCTTTAGGTCTCAATCTTTGTCTTGTACTAATAGTTTTTAGTTAGATACCTAAAAGTAACTTTTTGTTCAACACAAAAGATCTAAACGCCAGGTCTAAAAAGGAAAATAAAGCTATCAGCCTAGTTTCTGTATTTTAAAATGATGGTATAAGTGCATAAACATTATAACATGGCTACTGGACCAGAGATTGAAAGTTCCATAATTTAGGCTTATACCACTCCTATTTCTTGTCAGCCTTATCTGGGCAACGTGCTATCAGAATCTCAAGGAACTCCTATTTTAGAGCTTCCTGACAAGAATTTTTCTTCAGTTTACTGGTGTTACAAACCAAATCCTCAGACTGAATGTTCTGCCAGGTGTTTTTACTGTGCATAAATTATCTCAAAACTTAGTCGCTTAAAACAGCAAATATTTCCTCAGTTCAGTGAGTCAGGAGTTTTGGAGTAGCTTAGGATGGTTTTGGCTCACTGTCTCTCATGTAATTGGACTCAGGATGTGGTCAGGAGGTGCGGTCACCTGTGGCATGACTAGGGATGAAAGATCCATGTCCTAGGTGGGTCACTTACATGCCTATTGGTAGGAAGTCTAGGTTTTTCCCCAAATAGTACCTCCATAGGTTCTCTGTCTTTATGACTTGACAGCTCATTTCTGACAAGGTAACAATCCAGATGATAAAAAGAGGAAGCTACTATACCTTTTATACCTTATATCAAGAACTATGAAGGCTTTGATATTATACCCTATTTGCAGGCTACAAGTCAGCCTGCCACACAGTTTATAGATCCTAGCATGAAACTCAAGACTCCAAGTTAGAGCAGAAGAGTTTAATCCTGATGTTGGAGCAAGCAGCCTGATTATCTGCATATTTGTATCTTTCTCTCACTCCCAAGTGGCACAAGATGAGCTGGGATGGAAACCTTCATATGCAGTGGGTTCTAATGCAGGAGAAGCTTGACCTTAGGAAACCCAAATCTTTTATAATAGGTAATAAGCACACTGGCCCCTTGCTCTGCAAAGAAACACTAACTCCATCTAGTAAGACTGTAAGCAAACTGCCTTTTGCTCTAAAAGGAGAAACTATCTTTGTCTTTCAGAGATGTTCGCTATATAACATCATCAAATCTGAAATAAGGGATTAGTGTCTCTGCACTCAAAACTTCAGAAATGCAACAGACTCATGAAGAATTATCGAACAACCTAGTGTCCAAAGTTGTACACTGTCATTTCTGCTTCATTCTCTTTGTGATAAACAAGTCATTAATCTAGAACATAACTAAGAGGAGAAGAATTATGAAATAATTTCTTTTAGCTCCACCTTTTATTTTAAACCCACCTAAATTAATTTTCTTTTATATATAGCTCTATTCTGAGAACTTCCTTATTTACCACTGTATACTGCAGTGGCATGAGGCATTTGGGTTCACACTCATCCCAATGAGGGTTTAGTTTCTTCATAGCTTTTTCATTACCCACATACATGCAGCCTCTTGATTTGTTGAATTTGGGGAGTATTGGTGATCCTAATACATAGCTAGTGACATACATAGATCTTTGATTTCATCCAAGCCAGTATTAGTTTTCTCTATTGTTATGATACTGAGTTAGGTCTTGTTACATTAACCTCTATGAGAAAGAGAATTTTATTCCTCTTTAGACTTTCAAAAACTACACAAAAGTTGGCATATGCCCACTCTATCAGATTCCAGGCACCAATTCCTAAGCCAGAATGTACTGAAGACCTGGCCTACCTTTCCTCTGTGTGAGCAATGGTTCCATTCCCACCACTCTGTAGAGCACACTGTGTATTAATGCAGGTAGGCTCATTCTAGGACCTTGCTGCTGAGACCTACTAGTACCAAGAGCAGGACACAGTGAACACAAAGGAAAAATGATGCCTAATATAATAACCACATCTCTGTCTTAAATACTTTCCTGTCCCATAGGAAAATGGTCATACAGTATAAAGTCTATGAAATTTCAAGACTGATAGAAAAGTTACTAGAAAAGCAAATTCTAGCATTTAGTGAAGTAAATCAGGACTGAAGAATATAAGTGGAAATTTAATAAAGGCATATTGCTACAATTTCTGTTACCAGATATTGACTAGATATTAAGTATATGCTTATAATTTAAAAATATCTATTACCAAGGTAAAATGTGAATGTTAGTGACTTGTTTAAATTCATTATTCTGCCATGCATCATAATAATCATGTAGTTACTAACTTTGAAAAAATCAGCAGTCAAGGTTATTAGCTATGTTCTAGATCAGTGCTTTTCAAACTGCAGAGTAATCAATTAAGATAACTGCAACCACATTATTAAAAAAAGAAAGCTAACAAAGTAGAGCACATCATCATATAAGTAAGTCTTGTTTCATGAAACTTCAGTTTCTATATGAGGTATGTTCTGGATCTCAGCATACCATGTCTTACTGTGTGTCGTGATCAAAAAAGTTGGAAAGACTTTAAAGGAATATAATCAAAAGACTGATAGCTTAGTACCAATAATGTAAATAACTATATTTGAAGAAACTAAATAGCTTCTTTTGAGAGTTTCTGACTTTGTGAGGTGTTCACTTTATAGATGTGAAGAAAGCAAATCTCGGAGCAAGGATGATTACCAAGCTGCAGTGGAAAGATTAATTATGGCTGCTCGTATATCGGATCCAAAGCTTTTCATTAAGCACATGACTGTCAATGTTAATAAGGAACAGGTTTATAGTTTGGAACATTGTTCTGCCCTGAAATGGTTGAAAGAGAATATGAAGTGGGCTGGAAAGGTTTGGCTTTTCAGTAACCATTAGCCTAATAAAGACTTTTTTTTTTTTTAAGTTCAAGTAATCATTGTTGAAAATAAAAGGTAATAAAAACAGTTATTATATTCAGCTTTTGCTCCTTGTTGATTTACAGTAAGTTTTCAAACACTAAAAATGTCAATTGGTATATGCAATTTACAGTGGGTTTACCAACACTGAAAAGTGATTTTTCAAATTACTTTTTGGCTTCTCTTTAACTTAGGTTAACATAAGTATGGTTAAGTCCCTATTTATTCTGAAATCCAAACAATGAAAAGTCACAAACTGAATATTGTGCAGAATTTAGTAGGAGGGACACTTAAAAGGAAAAAAATGCAAGCAGGTAACTGGAGTTTTCAGAAAAACCTTTAGGGCTATGAAAAAGTGAATATTCAGTCCAGTCTCTAAGTCTATCTACATCTGCAATCTAGGCTAGTAAATTACTGTAAACTTTCCCAAACACTAAAATTCCAGAGGATCTTGTTACCAAAAAAAATTGTAATTACCCTCAGAATATTTTCCTTTAGTATATATTAGATTATATGTATTTTCAAAATTTTAATTTGTTACGTTAGGTATGACTAAAACAGTATTTTAAATAAATATAGTAGAACTTAGATATTCAAAGAAGTCATCTTCAGAATCTGTGGCAAAGTAATTCTCCAAGGTGTTCACCCTCAACCCTTAAATCGATGTTAGATTTGGTACTTTAAACCATAATTTAAAATCACTTAGAGAAAAGCCTGAATGAAGTAAGTAATAAAAGAATAGGTTATGAGTAGGGGTGGCTGACAGTAACTCTTAAAGGAGTTCCCAAATACATAATGGCAGTATAATGGAATAAATCTATAACCTCACAAGACAAAAAGTTAAATCCTAGCACTTAGCAAAACGCCTTACTATGATGAAAGGTGGAATGAACGAGAGGTACGGGAAGTGAGGCAGATGGAGTCTTAAAAAAATATACCCAGTTCTTCAGTATGAACAAATTGGGTGACTAACATGAACCACTTAAAAGCTACACTTGGAGATAAATTGGGTCTAGAGATTACTACCATCAGTTGGAGGTACCTTTGAGAACAAACGCGGAATGATAAATGAGCGATTATAGTCTTTTCTGTAAATCGTAACTGAAACCCAAAGGAATTAGAAATATGAAACCGTTTAGATGCTGGTAGACGGATGCATTTGAGATAACGAAGGTGCGAGAGAGAAGCTTTTGGGGAAAGTGGGACTACAGTAAGAGCCCATAATGCTGGAGGCTTCAGCCAGCAGTGTCAAAAGGTGGAAAAGGAAAGAGCCTTTTGATTTGCCTAATTTCATCTGGGTCAATTTCTGGGGGTAATCAAAGTCACGGGAATGAAATAAAGCTAAAGTATAAAACCCAAAAGAATGGTGTAGAAAGCTTTAGTTTTGAAAGCGTATATCGAAGTGGTCAAATTCAAAAGAAATGCAAACCAGAGAAGAAAAAAAAATTAAGGAAAGCCAAAGAGCAGCTACTTCGATAGGACCTTTAGAAACTGGAGAACCGTCCTAAAGTAAGGCCCGAGGGCTGATCGCCGGCCCAGCCTCGTCCCCTTCTCCGGGCTGCCCTTGGTGGAGGAACGGGGCGGGGGTGGAGGGGGTGGGGGTGGGGGGGGGGGCAGTAAGGTGGCGGTGAATGAGCCTGCGCGCATGCGCGTCCTTCACCCCACCCAGCTACAGACCCTGGCTCGCGCCCGGTCACCCCACGTTCCCTGCCCTTCTACCGACCCTCAGGCCTGGCCCGCCACCTGCCGCCCTACCACTCTCCGACTCCCCCGCCCAGGCCTCATCTCCGAGTGCTCATCTGCGCCCCCTGAAGCTTTCGGCGGGGCGCCCGGCGCCTCATCCGAGCGAGACGGTAAGGCGAGGGGGCGGGCGCTTCGCTGCGGCGGGGAGGGCGGGCGGGCGGGCGGGCGGGCCCCTGGGCACTGACGTCATGACAGGGCCGCGGGGCGCCAGGTTTCCACCGCGTCGGGCGCTGCGCGCAGGCGCTCGGGGAGGAAGGCCCGGCACGCCTCAGCCAATGAGAGCGGGGCCTGCGGCCTCGTGCTCGTGCCCGCACTCACCTCGAGCCGCCCGCCGGGGCAGGCGCCGGATGGACGGCCGGAGCGGCGCGCGCCCCGCGGGGATTTCAGGGGCGGGGGCCCGGAGAGCACCGCGGGTAGGCGCCTGGCAGGGCCTGCGGTCCGGAGGGCGAGGGCGGGCGCCGGCGCGTGCTCGGGGCCCGGCTGCACCCCCGCTGCGCATGCGCCCTCCCTCACCCCCCCCCCTTCACCCCCCCCACCCCCGGCTCAGCCCTGCGGGAGGAGCGACCATCCTCCCGGGCACCCGGTGGGCGGTGGAGCGGGTCGGAGGCAGCCCCCGCGGCCGACCCTGGCCGCACTGTAAGCTGGAGGGAGGGGCTCCCTGCGGGCTGCCCGGGCGGAGAGGCGGGCGGGCGGGCGACGCCAGGTCACGCCAGCTCGTCGTGCTCACTTTTGAGCTCAGGCAATGCCACGGGCCGGGCACTCACCTCGCATCGGTTTTAACTTGTTTTGAAAGGAGAAAGCAAAAGACGATTTAGGTTTTGTTGTTTCCGACTCTATTTCTATTTGGACTTACCCTATGAGAGTGTTAGGACTCAGATCCCATAGCAGAGGATTTAGGGCAAGGAAGCTACCTGCGCTGCGGTTGCTACAATTTATTAATTTATCTACTATTACTTCCTTCTTTTCTTTTTTTTAACCCGGTCTCTAAGATGCTTTCAACTGAAAAGCATTGAAAAATTGCCTGATTATCTCTCTCCTTGATGGAACAAACTGCTTTTTTAAACCTTCACGATAGTTACTAAGTTTACATCAGAGTCACCCGAGGGAGTGAACTGCTGTTAAGTTACTTTCAAATAGAAATTGTGCCAAATGGTCAAAGATCAACCCTAGGACCAATCTACTAGGCAATCACGATTAGTTTATTGTCTATCAAAAGTAATTCAAGTGCAACAAATGACCTTTCCATCGATTTAGATCTACCAAATTTGACTTGAAACTGCACAGAATTAAAATCAGAAAATTTTATGAATTAGAAGCTAATTATCGGGCCTCCCCGGTGGCGCAGCGGTTGAGCGCTGGGTTGCGAAGCTGCCCGCAGCCTCTGCAGCACCGGTTCGATCCCTGGCTGCTCCCCGGCCACCGGAGGAGGGTCCCACATGGCACACAGACCTCTCCTGCCGCCCGCTGCTCCCCTCAGCAGTGTACTTCGGTCCTTCTGCCTGCTCTGCTCCCCGCTCTGGCTCTGGTGAATTCTCTCACCCTCCCGCACTTCTGACTGTACCCAGTGCATGTATAAATAAAGTAAATAAATCTTAACAGAAAAAAAAAAAAGAAGCTAATTATCACTGTTAGTGGATTACAGCAACCATTTACAGTGGTTTGTCGGTGAATTGTGCCCTCCCCCCTTTGCCACCTTCTGTTCTGAGTGGTCACTATTTCCTGGGAAAAGACCTTCATTCTAGGTGTACCACCTGCGAATTTCCCATAGCACTCTGCAGGGCTGTCTCATTTCATTTGCTGCATTGTTTTATTAGTATCTACTTGCGTCTGTTTTCCCACTCTCCTCACCTCTAGATTGTATGTTTTGGAGAAGTGGAATGGTGTAGAGCCTGAAGCCTGACTTGCTAGGTGCTTGGAGAATGCCTGCTGAGTTGGGTAAACTAAGAACTCAGAGTGCCTCATAATATAGTGTAATCGTTTTAGTTGTTTTGTAGCATACCTCGTTCTTTTTTTTGAAGAGCGAATGAAAATTTGTGTTTTATTACTAAGCAAGTGCTAACTCTTGTTTTCGAATAATGAAAATAAACACCTATGCGTATTTGTTCAGATAAATTCCATTTTCCCCCCTGAAGTTAGTGAAATGAAGTAATTCATTTGTTAGTGAAATGAAGTAATTCATGAAGTTTTGACTTGTTTAGAACTAACAAAAGTTCTATTTTTAGAACTTTCAGACACAAATCCCTTATTTCAATCATTCTGAATTTTCCAATCTCAGATTTTGTCTTCACATAAAATGTGTTTACAGCATGTTCTAGCTATAGATGTGCTTATTAGGAGGGGGGAAGAATTCTACAGTTTTTATACAACCTGGATTATACGATAATTGTTGCCCCTTTTATAAACTTTCTATGTGCCAGGTATTGCTAACCCCCTTATGTATATTATTTTACTTACTGTGGAGACTGCCTTATCTGACCATGTCACGTTAACTTAAAGCACTTTTGCCTGGCATTGAGTAGGGTCAGCAGAGTCTGCTAGAAATAAAATGTGAGCCACAGGTGTAATTTTACTTTCTAATAGTAAATTGCAAAAGACAGTTAAAGCCAGGTTGTGTTTTACTTTTTAAAAAGCAAAAAGAAAGAAGTGAGCTTAATTTTAATGAATTGTCTCATTTCAGCATCTAATCAACGTAAAAAAAAATGAGATACTTTGCATTCTTTCTTTGTACAAAGCTTTAACATCCAATGAGTACTTTACTTTTGAAACACATCTCAATTCAGAATGACCATGTTCCAGGTGCCCACTAGCCTCCTTGTGGCCCCTTTAGACAACTGGGGCTCATTTCTTGCTCCACTGAGTGTGAACCTTTTTAGGAAATAGCCTTTTCACCAGAAAAGTTGACAGAAAACAGCTAACTCTTAACCTGGATTAACCTAATTTTTAAAAGTTCTCTTTCTTAGATCTAGAAAGCATGATTTAATAATCATGCTTATATTGGAAAATGAAGGGACTCAGAATAGGCCTCCCCAAGAGGTACCCCTTTTGATGGATGGTTTATTTAGAGCTGAACTCAATCAAGAGTTCATTATGCGGCAAATTACCCTGGCCAGCTGAAGAGAAAGTTTTCTCACTCCTTTAACTACCTAGGAAAATGTAGATTAAGGGTCTTACCCAGGATTAGGGTTATTACCAGAAATAACCTTTCTATTTGAATAACTTATCTTTGTCAGAACAAACATCTACTTAACCAGACATCTGCCTTCTTTTCATCATGTGAATTGCCATCCTTCCCTTCTTGAAGCCCAGACCCCTATCCCATGCCTTAGCCCAGGATGGCCTGTCTATGTAACTTTGCTGTCAGTCCTCAAACCACTCATGTCTATGTGGGCTCCCTATACATACAAAATTAATTAATTTTTTTCTCCTGTTAATCTGTGTGATGTTAATTTGTTTATTCAGTCAACCCAAGAGGAACCAAGAGGGGTAGGGGAAAATTGTCCCTCCTGCCCCACAAGAACATTTTATTTTCGGTGGGATAATCTGTTGTCATAGTTCCATATATTGATGTCCTTTACTAGTCATTCCTCAAAGTAGTTTAGTTCTATTGTGTCTTTGAGCAATGAAAGAGTAATTTTTCTGCATAACTAAAACCAGTATTTTAAGGACAGAAACATTTTACTTAGAATATTTTTGACAGATGTTTCTGAAACATGCTTCATAATTCTCTCTGCACAACGTTCTTTATGCTTTATGTTTGAAAACCACTAAAGAGCTTCATGGCTGCTGCCAGGTTTTGGCAATTATGAATAAAATTGTTATAAACATCTGTGTGCAGGTTTGTGTGTAGACATCTGTGTGGGTAAATACCAGGCAGTGTAATTGCTGCATAATGAACATTATAAGTTTTGTAAGAAACTGTCCAAACTATCTTTCAAAGTGGTTGTACCATTTTGTATTCCTACCAGCAATGAATGAGAGTTCCTGTTGCCGTACATCCTCACCAGCATTTGATGTTGTCACTGTTTTGGATTTTGGCTGTTCTCATTCTTTTAATATGCAATGTCCTAATAACATTATGTAAATCACCTTTTCTTGTGCTTATTTGTTATCTGTTTATCTTCTTTTATGAGGTGTCTATTAAGGTCTTTAAAACATTTTCTAATTGCATTGTTCATTTTCTATTGTTGACTTTTAAAGATTCTTTGTGTATTT
Source organism: Talpa occidentalis (assembly GCF_014898055.3). Classification (NCBI taxonomy): domain Eukaryota; kingdom Metazoa; phylum Chordata; class Mammalia; order Eulipotyphla; family Talpidae; genus Talpa; species Talpa occidentalis. The sequence goes on from NW_023600993.1 coordinate 31,460,982, forward strand.
TGGAGGACTGTCCTTAATTAAATATCTATATCTTTTGCAAGTAATTTCTCCAAGACTGTGACTCATCTCATTCTTTCACAGCACACAAGTTTGTATTTTTTTTAATATAATGAAGTTCAGCTTATTCAGTTTCTTTTTTTAAAAAGATTTATTGATTTATGCATACAAGAACTGGGGTATAGGCCAGAGGTGTGGGGGGGTACGAAGATTCACCAGAGACAGAGTGGGGAGTAGAACAGGCGGATTGACTGAAATACACTGCTGAGGGGAGCAGCAGGCGAGAAAGCCGTCTGCTGCGCCATGTGGGTTACCTCCCTGACTGGGCATCAAACTCATGCTGCAGTGGCTGCAGACAGCTTCAAAGTGCTGTGTCTTAACCCCTTGTACCACCAGGGAGGCCCCTTATTCAATTTCTTAATGGCTTGTACCTTTGGTGTTTTAGCTAACAAGTAAAATTGCCATACCCAAGCTATTTCAGAAAGATCATCTCGGTTTTCTCTAATGTTATCTTCTAGGAGTTTATATTTTACGTTTAGGTCTGAAGTCCATTTGAGTTAATTTTTATGAAGGATGTAAGGTCTGTGTCTAGATTAACTTTTTCCTTGCCCCAGCACCAGTTATGTCTTTGCTCCACTGTGTTGCCTTTGCTTCTTTGTCAGAGATCAGGTGACTGTATTTATGTAGGTCTATTTTTTGGCTCTCTGTTTTGTTCCATTTGTCTATTGTTTCACCCATACCACACTATTTTAATTACCATAAGCTTTATAATAAGTCTTGAAGTAGTTCTATCCTCTTCTTTGTTCAGTGTTGAGCTGTCTTTTCTGAGTTTTAGCCTCTCCATATAAACTTTATATGTGTCATGCCCACAAAATAATTTCCTAGGATTTAAATTAGAATTACCTTAAATTTACACATCAAATTGGAGAGAACCGGTATCTTGACAATATTGAATCTTCCTGTCCGTAAGCATGGAATATTTCTCTAATTTTCCTTCAATTTCTTTCATCAAAGTTTTGTAGTTTCTCTCATGTAGAGCTTACATATATTTTATTAGATTTATACCTACATATTTCATTTTGGGGAGTATTAATGTAAATGATAACGTGTTTTAATTTTGCATTCCACTTGTTCATTACTGGTATCTGCTTAATTTTTTTTTCTGCTTAATTTCTTAAGCAATTAAGGATGCCTAGAAGTTGATGTACATTTATATTAAGAAATGTTTTGCCACCTGAGACCTGTGAGGAGGTAAGCTTCATGGTCCATTCTGTAATTAATATGGGGGAAATATGTTATGCATTTGGTTAATTTCAAATTATTGGGTTTTTTTAAATTCTAAAGTTACAATGTAGGGAAGGAAGAAAAAAAGAAAATTTATTTGAGCATCTGAGTCCATTCAAAGCAGAAGGTGAAAAGAATACTGTCTTTCAAAATATTCCAGTGTGGAAATTTTAAGAGGAAAAAATGTAAAGTTTGTCCTCAGCACAATTCTTATCATGTTATCTTTAAGTCCATTGCTATCCTATGGAAAACCACTTTGTATTTAAATTAATAGCAAGATCATTTGACTACTACATTTCCCATCTGTGTATGTATAATCTAAAACCCGTCCACTTGAAAAAATGATTTAAGGAGTTCAATAACATAAATTTAACTGGCATACTGATAGTCATATAGAGGGTAAATGAAATAGAGATCAGAAGCCCTGGAGAGAGAGGGGACCATTGTGTGAACAACTAATTGAACAATTACTCAGACAATTAAATTTAATTCTGGCTTCTTATCAGCCGCATCAAAAAGGAAAATAAATTATTCACTTGGCTCAAAATACAATTTGACCTGTTATGTAAAAATATGTGAAGTATTAGGTTTCTAAAACAAATGTAGCAATAGTTAGTGCCTTTAAATAGCTATTCTGTATGTGACTATTTTCAGCAGTCACTGTTAAAAGGAAGTTCTCTAGGGGAAGCCAACTTTCCACCAGCTGAGTTTATGACAGGGATTATTAAAGGGAGACTTTCTCTGATTGAATTCATGACACAAATTGCTTTTTTTAAAAAGTGGGAAAGAAACGAGAGAAAGAGAGCAAGACAAAGAAACTGGGATACTGGAAAATCTCAGGCAGTGCTTCTGGTTGTGGAGACATCCCCACAGTGGTAGCCTTTCAGCGCCCCTGACGGGCAGTACAGGGGTCCCTGCATCCCGAGTCACCCCTGCTGTTCGACTTTATTGCTCCCAGCCTTCAGCAAACTATTTTAGTCATGGCCCATAAAAAGTTTCATTACCATCATGACCCTTGCCACACACAATATCCCATGGTATTTTCTGTTCTGTGTTTTTGTTTTTGTTTTTAACGTGGCTCATAGCCTAGTAAGTTGATTTCACAACTCAGTGATTTCTGGAAACACTGCTGTAGAGTAATGGTGTGCAAATTCTTTGCTGTTGATTAGAAATCAAGTGGCTGTAAGTACAAAATAGACACCAGTGGTGGCATTTGTGACTTACTACTACTTTTGGGGGGGAATTTTACTATTATTATCTAATATCTTCTCATATTGCATCAGAAGATTCATATCCATTGTGTTTAGAAACTTTGTAGCACTCACTGATAAGAGAATAAATTCCAGGAAACCACAAAGTTAGGCATTTTGCTTCCTCTCTTGTTTCTAGTGTTTTGTTCATACATAGTAATTTCAATGTGACTGTCACTTTAGGCAGTGGGGATTTGTGTGTATATCAGTGCCCCAGTGAGTAATAAAGCCACTTCTTTTTAAAAGGTTATGTCTGGAGAAGATATTTCCACACTGGTTTCCCTACTCAAGAGCTTTATCAGGAGCTGAAGCTGTCAATGCTTTGAGACCGTTTTATTTTGCAGTACATCCAGATTTCTTTGGACAGCATCCCAAGGAACGGGTAAATTTTTTTTACTTTAGTCTACTTTTCTGTTTAGTTTATCTTTGACACTATATAACAGAGAGTTCTATAAATTTGCTCTTTGGTGATGATACAATCAGTGCTTTGAACTAATGTGAAATATAGATACTGAAAGTAGAAAATATAACTACTGTTTTTGGTGACAGGTGGTAGTGCTTATGCACACAACAAAACTCATGTAAACTCTTTAGGGTGTCCATAATCATGTTTCCTGTCCCAGTTTTTAGAGTAAAATTGAGGATTGGAAAGAAAAGTTCGGGCCTCTAGTATCATCAGTTCTTGTTTGAAGGATGATCCAGGAAGAATTCTCCACACCCTAGTGGAGTTCCCTAGGCTGCGTGTTGCGGTCCACTCCTCTGTAGCTGCTTATGTGTTTATTGTGGCTAAGAACAACATCTTACAATAAATTAAATAGACAAAAATAAGCTGTGCCTGATTTCAGATAACACTGTGTGTTTCATCGCTTCACAGTGATAAGAAGTTGTTATATGTGCCATTCTATAGAGCTGTTCTTTCACTAAAGGACTTTTTTTTTTAACTTAACAATATATTCTGGTTGAAAGGATGTGCCATAATTCAACCAATCTCCTCTGGATGGGCATTTTAAGAGCCATTTATATAGAGAGAAATTTGCCCTTTTCTATGAAACAACTTGCAAAAAAATTCTCCCAGTTGGTTGTCTATAGACTGCTTGTGTGTGTGTGTGTGTGTGGTTTTTTTATGTGTTCTTTTAGTTTTTAGAATTTTTTTATGTAATTGGACTTATCAATCTTTTATTACTTTGGGATATTTAGTCATAATTAACCTTTTTCCATACCTAAGTTATAGAGGAATTTAGCCATCTTTTCTTCATTTCATCCATATGGAGTTTATCTGTTACATGTTGTAGGTCCAAAGAGCTATGCTGAATTATTGAATAACCTAATAATATACTTAAAAAGTGAAGATATAATTTCTGTTATTTCCTTGTTTTTAATATTTTTTTCCTAGGAAATCAATGAAAATTCTCTTAAGAGATTAAGTGCCTACTTAGAAAGCCTTCAGAAGCCAGGCTTCAAGTCTTTGAAACCAACTCAGCTTATGTTTTATGTGAGAGAAACAGACCAGAATTCCTCTGATGGCCAGGAACACTTAAGCTCTTCCGGTAGGTTTTAATATTTCTAGTACATCCCATGCAAACTTCATGTTAATGTATTCATGGATGTTCAAAGTAAGATATCAGAATGATACCATTCATATATTAAAAAGAGACCATTGGAACTGTGGCTGTGTGTAAACATATATATAATATATACGCATAAGCATGCACAAAAGGTCTAGAGCAGTGCTGTCCAAGAAAATTTTCTGTGATGACACAAATGTTACACATCTGCACTAATACCACAGGCACTAACCCCATGTGGCTGTTGAGCATTCAGATGTAGCTAGTATGACCAAGGAACCGAATTTTATTGACTTTCATTTAACTATCATATCAGACAGTGCAGGTCTAAAACCATACTGTGTGTTACATGGGAAATTATGTCTGGTAGAGATTTGAGATTGTGTGCTTCTTCACATAAGACCTTTATTTATATATGTATACACATATATAATCTTAGATAAGGGTGTATTTATATAATACTTGTATAAATTTCAAAACCAATTTAAAATATTTTTTAAAAAAGAAGAGTCGGTGAGTTATACTGGAGAAAATACCTGTCTTGTTGTCAGCTTGTATTTAAGCCCTCGCTCCATCCCTTTTTAACCTCCTTCAATCTGTATTTCTTCACATTTGGAAAGAGAGATCATAATGGTATAATTGATGGGAATATTGCTGAAAAGTTGTGTTAAACTCAGCTACAACCACACCTATAAAACCCAATAAAGGGAGGAAGATAAACACCAAACAATGGATGTCCTACTGACAACAAGGTAAATTATTAACTTCAGCCCAAAGTCTACCCAGTGTCAGAATCAGATTATGAAGCATTAACTTTTAAACAACTAGGGAATTTTAAATCACTTCTCGAAATACACTTAGTAGCTAGTTGGGTGGGGAAGTGTGAGGACAATCTCTTACAACCATAGGGAAAATTCAGGATGAGTTTCTGTGACCTCTAAGACCAGAATTACGTGACCTCTCCTCACCTACCACAGTGCAGCCTCCTGCCAGCTTCTCCACCCCACCCCCTTCATTTCAGTCCTGGAAACTGCCCTTGATGGATATTTGCTCATAAGAAAGTGTTTCCATCACTGTACAGACCAGACTCAGGAGTGGCAGTGAAGATACTCTGAATCCCCTTCTTGGACTGGGCAGGGTTTGATGTCAAAGTAGAAAAGAAAACAGACAGCTAGAGGAATTCATGAAGATAAAGACAGTGTGGTATCTAATTTGAGAGGGAAGTCGATTTCTGTTTATAGATGATTGCCAATAGGCAGAATCTTAATTGGTAATGGAATGTTTTAAAAGCGTTTGAGCCAATGTGTGCATGAAAAATTATTTTTAAAGTAAAGTAAATAAGCATCTGTATTAATTGGGGTAATTATGTTCTCTAGGATTTCGAGCAGTCAAATTTACTTTGCACACCAGAGACCTGCTAAGCACAGTATTACATATTCTCAACTGCTGCAGCTTGTCTATTGAACACATCCAAAGCTTGAATACTAATGTGCATTCCCAGCCTCTCAAAGAGGCTAAAAGGATGCCTGACAGGCCCATCAAATGGGACAAGTCTTATTACACCTTTACTGGATTCAAGGACCCTGATGAAGACCTTGAACAAGTCTCAAGAATGGAAACAACTCTACCGTATGTAAAAGTTTTTATTCAACAAAATTTGCTTGTAGTTCATTTTTTTAAAGATTTATTTATTTATGCATACAAGAACTGGGGTACAGGCCAGAGGTATGGGGGGTGAGAGGATTCACCAGAGACAGAGTGGGGAGAAGAACAGGCAGATTGACTGAAATACACTGCTAAGGGGAGCAGCGGGTGAGTCAGGAGAGGTCTGCTGTGCCATGTGGGTAGCTCCCTGGCCGGGGATTAAACTCATGCTGCAGTGTCTGCTGATAGTTTCATAGGATGCGTCTTAACCCCTTGCGCCACCAGGGAGGCCCTGTAGTTCATATTTAAAATTAAGCTATCATTTTCCAGGAAAAGCAGTCCTATTGATATAGTTAATCTGATAGCCATTATGAAAAATTTCATATTTCTTACTTAAATGCCAGAATACTGCCAATTCTTTTAAATTTTTTGGCTTTTTGATACATATAAGAGATTGTTTTAAGTTTTAAAAATTCTGCTCCTCAAGTTATTCCAGGTATGGAGAAAGGACTATAAAAAAATATTAAGTATCTCACATGGTAAGCATTTCCAGTTTCTTCAGAAAGTTCAATAGTAAGGTACTTTAGTGTCATAATCCATACATAAGTACATAGAGACAACATTTCATTTTAGTTATAAAAGCTATGTATACAATATGTTTGTCATTTGTTATTTATCATTAATGTTTTTTGAGCAAGCCATTTCTGAACTTCCTAAAGACCAACCACATTCCATTCATGTAGTTGTCACTAAAGAGTCCATGGCTTAGCAGAGGGCTCTCTCATTATGGCACAGTAATTATGCTCCACTCCGCACTGGCAGAGTATCTGCCTTGTGGATGACCTACTAACTCAGGAATTCCTCTCGTTATCTAGTGAGGTCCCAAATAAGGCTAAAGAGACAGGAAGGTAGCAGAGTCCATCACAGAAGGGAAACAAATGTCTGTCTGAAAGCGTGTGTGTAGATGTCTATCCATCTGTATCTGCTGTGTTGGTCTGTCCCTGATATATGTCTCTATGTGTAACTGATGGACAAAACACCTCCCTGAGCATGTAGATTTTAATTGTTAAGATTCTCTTCTGGGGCCTCCCTGGTGGCGCAGCGGTTGAGCGCTGGGTTGCGATGCTGCCCGCAGCCTCTGCAGTGCCGGTTCGATCCCCGGCTGCTCCCCGGCCACCGGAGGAGGGTCCCACATGGCGCGCTAGACCTCTCCTGCCGCCCGCTGCTCCCCTCAGCAGTGTACTTCTGTCCTTCTGCCTGTTCTGCATCCTGCTCTGACTCTGGTGAATTCTCTCACCCTCCCGTGCTTCTGACTATACCCAGTGCTTGTATAAATAAATAAATCTTAAAAAAAAAAAATAAAAAAAAAAAATGAGCAAACAAACAAAATTTAAAAAAAAAAAAAAAAAAAGATTCTCTTCTGTAAACAAAACCAAGAGGAGAATACAGCTCTGGGAATGATAATTTAACAACAGGTCAGAAGTAATGAGTCAGTAAGATATGGGGTCAGAAAATGTCCACAGTCAGGGTGGAAGAGAGATTGTAGATTGTGAATTGCATGGAAGTGGGACACAATAGCATTGGAATCACTACTACAAAATGTTTCGGGATTTTATACTCATGACATGCTTCAGACTACAGAACATCTGCACAAATAATACAAAGAATTGCCTCCAGGCAGATTCCCCCAATAGCTAACACTGGGGTGAGGTGGGTGGGAGCAGGAGGTGGGTAGAGTTCAGGCAGACAGTCTCACATCATACATTGGCTCTCCTCCTGGTTTATAGGTTAATTTAGTGTTTTTCCAATCACAAAGTTTAACAAAATTTAATGATTTGAAATATCAAAGTTGTTCTGCTTTGCTTTTTTTCTTTAAAATTGTTTAAGTGTTGTGTCTCAAAAGTCATGTGTATGCTGGGTCACCATTTAAGCTGCTTCTTACTGTGGGTTGCTGCAGTTTGGATCTTGGCTTTCCTTTTCGTCTTGTTTTTTTTATTTTTATTTTTTGTGGGACCCTCGCCGGCGGCTGGGGAACAAACCAGCGCTGCAGAGGCTGCGGGCAGCCTCACAGCCCAGTGCTCAACCGCTGCGCCACCAGGGGAGGCCCTCCTTTTCATCTTCTTAAACACATGAAAAACTGAACTTCTCTTGAGATAACTAAAAGATTTTTTATCTCTAGGAACTAAACCAAACATCTTCAAGTTGCAGTGCAACTTTAGATCCTGTGGCTCCATTTCATTGTCACCTTTTTCCTCTTTGCCTGGATCTTGTAACAATGCATGCAGTTAACCTATTATTATAATATGACAAAATCATTTTTTAATCAAGACAAGGTCCAGTAAACAAATTAACCACTGTGAGATGCCACTTCATACCCTAAGCTGGCTATAATCAAAACGAGAACAACAAATGTGACAAAGATGTAGGGAAAGACAGATGTCCACACAAAAACTTGTTCAGAGTAGCATTATTCATAATAGCCAAAAAGTGGAAACAACCCAAATGTCCATCAACTGATAAATGACAAGCAAAATGTGGTACATTCACACAGTGGAATAGTATTTGGCCATAAGAATAAACACAGGACTGATACATGCTAGCACAGGGATGAACTTTGAAAACATGCTCAGTGAACGAAGCTGGTCCTAATGGACCATTAGCACATGATTCCATTTATGTGAACTGTCCAGAATAGAACCATCAGAATAGAGACAGGAAGTGGATTAATGGTTGCTTAGAGCTGGGTGGGAGGACTGGAGTAACTGCTAATGGGCACATAATTTCTTATCAGGGTGATGAAAGTGTCCTCAAATTGATCATAAAACTCTGAACACACTAAAAATAAGTGACTTGTCTGGTACAAGTGTTATATTTCAATAAAGCTTTTAAAAAATGATTACTACTGTTTTGTAGAAAACCCATATCAGTGATTACTAAGTAACACCTTAGATTACTTCATTTTTTAATATTTATATATATATAATCAGCATTTCTGATACTTTTGGGCTTATGAAACTAAAGGGATGACCTCAGCTCTACAAAAATATAAACAAAACTGTGCATAGCCAACGTGGTAGCCAACGAGTCTGGCAGTTTCTGGGCCCCTTAGTCTCCTTCGAGATACTGTCCCTTGAGTCTTACAATTTGAAAGCTCTTAAATGGTTCAACAGTTTTACAACTATTTACAGAATAATTACAAGGGTTTTTTTTTTTTAATTAATCATTGAAACAAGAAATTGCAAGGTCTTTTTACATAAGCATGGACCCTTATACCTTCTACATAAGACCCTTATACCATTCTTCTACATAAGAATGGACCCTTATACCTTCTGAAATTGTGTTAAAGAAATTAAATATATGGGCAACTAATACTGCAGAAGTTAATGGGCATAAAAACTAATTCCAAAAAATGTGTCCCCTGATGGCCTTCCCATGACTTGTTAGTTTTACTGATTTCATCAAAATTCTTTCGCACATGATGGTATCTCTTGTACATCAAACACCAAAATTATAAAAAAAAAATTTCCAGTTTGGTTTTTCATATATTCAAAAATAAAGACATTCTCTGTAGTTTTTGCCTCTAGATAAATGCTTGAAAATAACTAACCTAGGCCTTACTTTTTAAATCTATCTTTTATTTCTACTTTGACATACTTACAGACTTATAGAACATCGTAAGAATAATAGAAGAATTACCTCCATGTAGGTTCCCCCAAAAGCTGACATGGGGGCAAGGTGGGCTGGAGGAGAAGCTGGAGGTGGGAAAGTTCAGGCAGACAGTAGGGACTTTCTGTGCAGCCTGAGCAGGGGCCACCAGAAGGGAGAATGGGAAGAGAGGACAGGGAAGAGTAATTATAGTTGGGTTAAAGCTTTGCTAGAAACTCAGTATAACATTGGAGTAACTTTAAGGTGAGGCATATGTCTTTTAATAGTGGAGGTGTTGGCATTATAATTAGTATGGGGGGGGGGTGTGTATGTATATTTCTAGTGTTGTGTTTTTTTCTTTGTAGATCCTGGTTAGATAACAATGGAAAAAGTGCTGTTAAAAAGCTGAAGAATAGTTTGCCACTTAGAAAAGAACTAGATCGTTTAAAAGATGAACTGTCTCATCAATTGCAACTCACAGATATCAGGTAATAAAGAAAAGAGAACCCAACTTAGAGATTAAAATAAGCATGTAGTACCTATTGGTAAAGCTTTCCAACACTTAAATATTTGCATCTTTAATTGTTCTGATAATGAAATATTTTTCAATTATCTTTTTATGGAACTCATCAAATGTTCATCTCTATAAGAAGCTATTGTCAGTTCTTGTTTAATATAGTAAGGTTCAGATGGTGACATTTTTAGCATAAGAAGTTTGTTTTTTTGAGTTTATAAGAAAAACGTCCTTTTCCATATGTACATAATATATTTTAAAAAATTTTCCCCCATCACATAAGCTTGGTATTCAAGCTTAATAATAGGAAAGAGAAAATGGATGTTGTATTCTTGGTTCTGTCACATAGCGTGACTTCTTAAATAAGTGATCATAAACTAGGAAATCACCATTATATAAAGATACACACTAAAGCTTATTATAAAAGTACATTCAAGAGCTGTTAAAACTGTAAGGAAGGGGGTCACAAGAGCCTCAGAAAATGGTCACCAGGCTTTGTGCTTAAACATTCCTATTACTTTTTGCTCTAGTCAGTTTTGTTGTTTTCAACCCTCATGATCAGGACATTTTTCTTACATTGAACCAGGAGACTATTTGGTACTCACCTATTAGGTTCTCACCTTCTTCCTGTGCTTACAGAGTACAGATAATACTTATATGTTCTGTTCTTGTATATTCAAGTCATAGTTATCTGAGATTATTCACATTTCAAAAGACAGCGTTGAGACTTAGAGTGGATATGGTATTTGGATTTGTGCTGATAACTGCTCTTTTGTTATCACATGTATCGTTTGGGTGCCAAAATTTGGTTAAAGAGGCTTCTTCCAACTCCACAGTCTAAAAGCATAGACTTTTCTGCCCACAAACAAAATAATGAGATCCTTTTTTTTCAAAGTTTATAAAATAAAATACATGAAAATAACTTTTTTCTCTTACACATGTTAAAAGTTCTATCAAATCAGACTGGGATTAGGAGAATGAAAACATCTCTTTAATATTAAAGTAGTAAGCATTATTTTAAAATATTGTAGAGAAATTTCTCAACTTTATTCTTATTATGATAAATATCAGTAGACTGAGCCCACATGACCATGAACAGGACAGCTTCTTACCTTCCTGGAAATCAGCCCCCCTCCAACAAATGGAAACAGCATGACTCCTGGCATTGTCCCTGATTCTAAGCAACCTGTGCTAAAGACCACTTGCTAATAAAAACAGCATTTACTAGTCTTATCACAATGTTAATTCTTTGAAATTATATCTTAGTTTTTCAAATGAGGGATAAGGGGAAAATAACTGATTACATTTTATCAGAAATGACATTACACTCATCATTTTTTAAGTTTTCTGAGAGCTTGTTTGGAGTGCCTTCTTCACAAACATCCTTCAGATGATGTCCAGTAAATACTTCCTGTGCTGCCGGGTAAATGTCCTCACTTTGTGTGAAAGAGAAACCTCAGGAAGGCAAGAAGCAGCTTGTTCAAGGTCACAAAGCTATTGAAGTATGAGTTTAGAATTCAAACATGAGTTTTCTGACACTGCGTAAGGCCAGTGCTCCTTCCATGTGCACAGTGCTGTGTCTGTGACACTTATCACACCACAAGATGCCATTTTGCTGCTAAGAAATAATTGTTGTTTGTAAAATGAGCAGGTTACACGATGCCATAAAAATCGGTTCTCTAAGGTCTGATTTTTTAAAAAAAAGGTCTGATAAACATAATTGGAATTTCTAATTGAAACTTAAATCTAAAACAAGATAATTGTTTTACCATGGAAAAGAAGATTTTTTGAAAGTTTTTCCCATTTTAACTTATTTTAAAATAGAAGCAATAATGTGTTTGCCTGTTTTAAACCCTTAGCTACCTAAACATAGTAGTAATACTTTACCCCGATAAGCCATTTTCGATTTAGTTGTTTCATGAAAAATGAGCTAGCATGGAAACACGTTGTGTGCCTACTAAAGAAACTCATTGGCTTCCATGGGAACCAAGCATTTGGGGGTGAATGCACGCCCTCTTTCAGGGGCCCGGGTGGTAACGCGCCTGTGTGCTCTGTTGGACTAGGTGGCAGAGGAGCTGGGGCATCGCCCACCGCTGCAGCCAGCTGCATAGTTTAGGCCGCTTAGCACAGCAGAACTTGGAAACACTTAAAAATGCAAAAGGTAAACATTTCCATTTTCTTTTAAAATATCAAATAGTTGCTATACCCAGCTGTAAATTGTAGAAGAAAACTAATAACAAACCTTGAGATGTGACTTTAACACAACTGAACTTTTCAATCTATTCCTTTGAATAAAACAGTGACATAAAATTAGCCTTTAAGCTTCTACTGAATTTAATCCTGAATCTACACACTGAATTTAAGTAACTGTTTGCACAACGCTAAAAAAATGAAGCATCTCTGAACAGGGTTTGTGTTTTATCATCAGGATGTACAATAATCTTTACAGACCGTTCTGGAATGAGCGCAGTGGGGCATGTGATGCTGGGGACCATGGATGTCCACCATCACTGGACAAAAGTAAGAGAAAGCTTAAAAGTAAAACAAAAACTGTTTTTGCCATTGACATACTTTTGTTTCAAACAATGCTATTATGTCAAGGAATTAAAAAAGATTTTAAATTGTAACTTCAGCCGTTTTCAAATAAAATGCTTAATATCACAGAGTTAAAATTCTCAGAGAGCTGATTGTTAGATCAGTTTTTATTTGGAAATGTTGTAGTTGTTTCTGAAGTATAGCCTAAGCTTGCATTCTCTTATTTTGTTTTGTTTTAAAAAGATTCATTGAGGGCCTCCCCGGTGGCGCAGCGGTTGAGTGCTGGGTTGCGAAGCTGCCCGCAGCCTCCGCAGCGCCGGTTCGATCCCCGGCTGCTCCCCGGCCACCGGAGGAGGGTCCCACATGGCGCGCAGACCTCTCCTGCCGCCTGCTGCTCCCCTCAGCAGTGTACTTCGGTCCTTCTGCCTGCTCTGCTCCCCGCTCTGGTGAATTCTCTCACCCTCCCGCGCTTCTGACTGTACCCAGTGCATGTATAAACAAAACAAACAAACAAACAAATAAATAAATAAATAAAACATGCCTCTATTAAAAAAAAAAAATGTTTAAAAACAAAAAGATTCATTGAGGCATAACAGGTGTACAATATTTAGTGTATGTAATTGTATGAGATTTTACACCTAAATACTCGCCAAAAACCATTCCACAATCAAGGCGTATTTATTTACTCCTTTGTGTTGGAGGGGGTGTCTGCTTTCATTCATTCAGCATAATTGAGATTTATCCATGCTGTTACCTGTATCAAAAGTTTGTTCTTTTTTATTGCCGTATGATATTTCATTGTATAGATGTACCGTTGTTTGTTTATCCACTTGCCTGTTGATGGACCTTGGGCTGTGTCAGGTTTTGGCTATTAGAAACTGCCACGGACCAGCCCAGTGGCGGCGGGAGATCGAGACAATCTCCGAGATTGAGTGAGAACGAGCAAAAGGTGGTCAAAGGAATTAGGGCGAGGGACAAGAAAGAATGACACACAGACACACTCAAGGGAGAGTGAAAATCTGAGTGCAATTTATTAAAATCAACCTTCTCTTTTTATACATTTCTGTGACAATTACCTAAGATTATTTTTCACAGTTTGTGGTAAATCATACATCAGATATGCAGTGAAACATAGCAAGAATTATTACATACTGTTTTTCACCTAAATTCCATTTAAGTACAATTATCGATGAATCAAGCACTTACTGTAATTTACTCAGAGGAGGTCTTTGTTATCCTAACCTTAACTTAAATATTACCTACATGATTTTTATTATGATCATGTTTTATATATTTATCATAACATTAGTTTTTTTTGTTTTTTTTTTTTTTAAAGATTTATTTATTTATTTGTTTATACAAACACTGGATACAGTCAGAAGCGCGGGAGGGTGAGAGAATTCACCAGAGAGAGAGCGGGGAGCAGAGCAGGCAGAAGGACCGAAGTACACTGCTGAGGGGAGCAGCGGGCGGCAGGAGAGGTCTGCGCGCCATGTGGGACCCTCCTCCGGTGGCCGGGGAGCAGCCGGGGATCGAACCGGCGCTGCAGAGGCTGCGGGCAGCTTCGCAACCCAGCGCTCAACCGCTGCGCCACCGGGGAGGCCCCATAACATTAGTTTTTAATTACCACATACTATTATTTGTTATTAGCATTTACTATAAAATCACAATGATTACTTTTTCTTAGTCATATATTTAAGCATGTTCTAAAAGCAGCTAAACCAGTTTAAAGCATACAGCTGGGCAGTGCAGCACAGGGCTATTGAATTGTAAGTTAAAGATTAACGGTGTGTGTCTCAGTGTTTTCAGGCAGTGTTTGTTGGTTGCTTATGGCGCCGATGCACAGCAATCCTTTCCTGTAACATCAGAGGGGGTCTTTTCTGCTTAACATGAACGCCAAAGTTTATTATGCTGAATCCCCTCGGGGACTGCGCCTGTCTTAGGTCGTCAGGAGTCACAGACATGCGGCTAGCCAGTGCCTTCTTTAGTCTGCCCCCGATCTTACCCGTCATTGACTGTCCAGTCCAGCGCACAGGGGAAGGGGGTCTTATATACTCTGACTTATGTCTGAGTTAAAGCCTCCCTCTTTCCAATAAGTTTACGGGCATCCAGCAACAGAGGCTGACACAGTGGCAGGGGCTGTCACAAGAAACAAATCTACTGTGAGGATGTCAGAACTCTTTGTCCTGAACCTGGGAGAGAGGAATGAAGCAGCACCCAGCAACCTGTGCTGCTGCTACTGCTATTAATGTGTAGATATCACTCTGATAGCTGTTACTACAAGTGCAGCTTAAATTAAGTGATTTAGGGGACTCATTTAACCTTAATACTGCTAGTTTTGAAATGACTCTAGAGTTGGAAAAGATACAGTGATATGAAAGATTATGAGATAAGGTTATACTTATCTGTATTCCTATGAAAACTATTTACATATTTGTTTCATGTGGATTTTTATTCACTTTTTGAACATGCAACTAAAGAATGCCCCTCAGCTATAGAGCAAGCATTTGTAGCTTGTTGATTGGCAGACTGGGCCAAAAGCTTAGTGACCTCTTTTAAAAATAAAATATCTTGAAACTTAAAAAGAGAAAAAAAAGGGCGGTGATATTTATTTACAAATGTTGGTGATGTATTGTTCAAATTAAATATTTAGAAGTAAATACTTGCAAACCACATATCTCACAAAGATTTTAAATATAGAACATAGATTTTACATATAAGATATATCTAGAATACATCTAGAACTCTCCAAACTCAACAGTAAGAAACAGTTTAACCAGAAAATGGGCACACAGATGACAGGAAGCACATGAAAAGATGTTCAATGTCAGGAGCCACCGAGAAATGCAAATCAAAACTATCATAAAATAGTACCCACCTGTCAGAATGGCTAAGGTGAAAAATAGTGTTAAGACCAGTTGTTGCTGAGGATGCAGCAAAACTGGAGCACTCACCCCTCGCTAGTGGGAATTACAGTGGTACAGGCACTCTAGGAAAGAGTGGGACCAATTCTTACAGAACTAAATATGTGCTTGCCATATGCCCAGCAGTTGCAGTCTTGGGCATTTACACTGGAGAACTGAAAAACTATAAATTCATATAAAAATGTATACACAAATATTCATAATAGCCCTCAAACAAGAAGAAACCACATGTCCTTCAGTGTGTGAATGGTTCAAGAAAGTGGCACGTCCACACTGGATACTGTCCAGCACTAAAGAGGAAGGAATTAGTAACAAAAGCAGCAACCTAAGGGGATCTCAAAGGCCTTGTATTGAGTAAAAAAAGCCAGTCTCAGAAGATTATATGTTGTCTGATTTCATCCCTATTATTTTCTTATAATAATAAAATTATAGAAAGAACAAATCAGTGGTTGCCAGGGGTTGGGAAGTAGGGGAGCAGAGGTGACTGTGACTATAAAAGGGTGGCATGAGAGACCCTTTTGATAGACCTTTTCTGAACTTCACTATGGTTGTGATAATAATGTACACGTGTAATAAAACTGCACACATACATTCAGACAAGTAAAACCCATGAAGCCTGAATAAGGTTCGTGAATTGTACCAAACTCAATTTCCTGGTTATGATGTTATGTAATTTTAAAAGATGTTACCATTGGGAAAACTGGATAAAAAGTTGTGTGAATCTCATTATCTAAAAATAAAATAAAAGGGGCTTCCCCCGGTGGCACAGCGGTTGAGCGCTGGGTTTCTGAGCTGCCCGCAGCCTCTGCAGCGCCGGTTCGATTCACGGCTGCTCCCGGGCCACCGGAGGAGGGTCCCGCATGGCGCGCAGACCTCTCCTGCGCCTGCTGCTCCCCTCAGCAGTGTACTTCGGTCCTTCTGCCTGCTCTGCTCCCCGCTCTGGCTCTGGTGAGTTCTCTCACCCTCCCGCGCTTCTGACTGTACCCAGTGCTTGTATAAATAAATAAATAAATCTTTAAAAAATAAATAAATAAAAAATAAAATAAAAGGGCCTCCCCGGTGGCGCAGCGGTTGAGCGCTGGGTTCCGGGGCTGCCCGCTGCCTATGCGGCTCCGGTTCGATCCCCGGCTGCTCCCCGGCCACCGGAGGAGGGTCCCACATAGCGCGCAGACCTCTCCTGCCGCCCGCTGCTCCCCTCAGCAGTGTACTTCTGTCCTTCTGCCTGCTCTGCTCCCCGCTCTCTCTCTGGTGAATTCTCTCACCCTCCCGCGCTTCTGACTGTACCCGGTGCTTGTATAAATAAATAAATAAATATTAAAAAATAAAAAAATAAAATAAAATAAAACTTTCCAGTGTAGTTACCATTTACACATGACTAACCCATTGAGAGAAACATTGAAAAAGTAGGCAGGAGAATTATTTTACACAAAGTGCTAGAAATACATTATAAATAATTTGTAGAATTTACACTGCTGACGGCTTTGATTATAGAAGAGCTTTTGAAGCCTTTTGTCTCCTCTAAAAGTTGTATAACATAACTTTCAATATTAAATCTGAGTTGTGAAGCAGACCTGGAGTTGAAATATATATACTTTATTTCTAAGGCCCTTCTTTATCATACCATTTAATAATTCTAAACTAATCCGAGTGTTTTACTTGAATATTTAACTGACAGGATGTATTTGGAAGATTTTCCATCTTTTTAGATCCTATTTAAAAATTCCTAAGATTTGCAGTGGTTTGTTTTGACTATTAATATTTCTGTCGATAGCATTACGTTGTCTTTTTATCACTCACTTGAACTTGCATTCTCGGAAAATAATTTCCTTGTTAAAATTTCTAAGTACATTTGTTGCAACCCTAAAACTGAGCTATTACAGTAATAGAAAATGAAATATTTTTCCTTTTTTTCAACACTAGCTTTTTGAAAGATTACCAACTTATTTTGACCTTCAGAGGAGGTTAATGCTTTTGGAAGATCAAATAAGCCATCTTCTAGGTGGCATCCAAGTTGTTTATATCGAAGAATTACAGCCAGTATTGACCCTTGAAGAATATTACTCTCTTCTCAATGTGTTCTACAACAGATTATTAAAAAGTAGAATACCTTTCCACCCTCGAAGTCTGCGTGGCTTACAGATGCTCCTGAATAGGTAACTATCTAAAATGGAGGAATTATTATTCCTTCCCTTAGGTGGGCTGGGTGGGACGTGTATTAAACTGTATTGTATTTCATTGGGTAGTTGATGGTAATTATAAAAAGACTGTCACAGCTCTGTCCATGACATTCTCTTACACATTAGAAAAGAGGATTGAAGGATAGACTCTCTAGTACATTCTGTAAATATATTGCCACTGAAGGGGCTAAGTCAATCCTCTGGAAAGCTTTTTAGGATTCAGCTCATGTTGAATCAGTAGGCCACATTTCTCTGCACACACTCCTTTCCAGGCACGGGGCGTGGTGCTTAAGAGCATTCTCTTTCACCTCATAACCTCAATGATAGTGGGTTATTACCCCGTTTCACAAATGACCAAGGTCACAGGGCTAGGAAGGATGTAGGTGGCATGACAAAGTCTGTATCTTTAGGGACAGCAGAATTTATGTCAGTTTTGCTGCACTTTTATGGCAAATCCCTTTTCAGTTAATCAGACTAAGAAAATGTTTTCTTTAGGGCTGAGGTGCAGGGGATGGAGGAATAATGTTTTTCCTTTCATGTATGTCTCATTCCAGTGACAGATATGCTCCAAGCTTGCATGAACTCGGGCATTTTAACATCCCAATTCTCTGTGATCCAGCAAACCTCCAGTGGTTTATTCTTACTAAAGCTCAACAGGCCAGAGAGAACATGAAAAGAAAAGAGGAGTAAGTGCTGTCAGCCCTCTGTAGTGCCTTGACATTCAGCCTAACCTGTGAAAATTCAGACATCGGAATTCACAAATGGATATTAAACTTAGGAGACTGACTTTGTCGATATTCCATATTTATTTATTCCCCACTTTGTTCTGCCAGAGATTGGATGTGACTGTATGCTAAGTGTCATGACCTAATGACATGCGCACCATGTACCTCAATTTGGGAAACAGGGCTTGTTAATGTAAAGGTCAGCTCTAGAACAGAATAAAATATAAGACCATCAGAAAGAAATGCCCAGATGTGAAAAGAAATCTTTAATGTTTAAAAATTTGAAAATAACTGATATGCAGTAAATTTCATCTGCATTTTAAGTAAATGAGAAGAAATTTTAAAATTAAAATATTATTTCAGCTCGGGCCTCCCGGGTGGCGCAGCGGTTGAACGCTGGGTTGCGAGGCTGCCTGCAGCCTCTGCAGCACCGGTTCGATCCCTGGCCACCAGGCGAGGGTCCTGCATGGCGCTCAGACCTCTCCTGCCGCCAGCTGCTCCCCTCAACAGTGTACTTCAGTCCTTCTGCCTGTTCTGCTCCCTGCTTTGGCTCCGGTGAATTCTCTCACCCTCCCGCGCTTCTGACTGTACCCAGTGCTTGTATAGATAAATAAATCTTTAAAAAAAAAAAAAAAAAGAAAAAAGAAGAGCTGTCTCTGTGCAGTTTGCATCTTTGATGAAATCATATCATAGCCTACAGTTTCCTATTTTGTGGACTGTGGGATAGTGCTGGGTCATGTTTTGTCTCGCCTGGGAAAAAAGGAAGGTATTACATTTCGAAGGGAGTTGTTTTTCTGACGATCTTGCCTAGGAGGCTTGGTTACCAAGGGTTTCTTCATTCCTCCACCATCTGCTGGGACGGTTGTGTGCCCGAAGCCGGCACAGGTGCCTTGGATGGAAATACACTGTCCTGTCCCCTGGTCCCCGAATGCATCTCTGGTAGGAGGTTTGAGCACTGTAGGGGTGTGAGTGGTAGCAGGAGCGGAGATGAGGTTGAGCGGGCAGATGAGCCCTCGGAACCACGGCAGTTTTGTTTCATTCACCTTATCTCGTGGTTTCCCAGGTGAGGTACCAGTCGGCCTGGTACACCTGTGAGGGCGTGACAAGGCTGAGTCCTCTTTCACACAGCCCAAGATTTGAGGGGTTGCATCCATTGACTAAAACTACATCTTCATAGCCACCTGGGGGAGAAAGTGTTGAAGACACTGAGTCATTTACCTCGTGGGCTTTACCCCAAGCCCTTGATGCACTAGACAGTGTGGCCCTGGAGAAAGGGGCAGCAGCTGATGGGAGAGCCAGAGAGAAAAGGACCTACCCTCGGGAGCCTGGTCTCCTCTGAGCCTGCTGTTGATAGGGAAGGTTTCGAAGTCATCACCGCCCAAGGGGCAGGCCAGGCTGCAGGTAGCTCCTCAAGCTAGGCATTCCTCCGTGCCTAAGAGCTTCCAGCTGAGGCAGGAGAAGAGTTCTTTAAAATGTCTTATTTTTACCCCATCACTGCTTACAAAAAAGATTTAATAAGTACTTAAAGAGACACGTGTGAAAATAAGCCAGTAGGTACTGGCTGCATGGTAACTGTCTTTCTAAGCAGGTAAGGTAGCATTTGTGGGTGCCATTTTCAGTGTTGTGAGTAGACTGTCTTAGCCCGATGTATAAAAATATATTTACAGTTCTTTTATTTGGTTATAACTCGTGGCAATATTATGTTTATTTTTAATATAACAGGTTAAAGGTTATTGAAAATGAATTGATGCAGGCTTCAACAAAGAAATTTTCTCTGGAAAAGTTCTATAAGGAGCCCAGCGTATCCAGCAAACAGATGGTGGACTGTTGTAAGAGACTTCTAGAACAATCACTGCCTTATCTACAAGGGATGCACCTCTGTGTTTCACATTTTTACTCTGTTATGCAGGATGGAGATCTTTGTATTCCTTGGAATTGGAAGAATGAAGAAGATGTGAAATAACACCAAAAATCTGTATTATTTTTTAAAGAGATAAGAAACTGTTACTTATTTAAATGCAGAGTTTGAAATAACAGTATTATTTGCATATTATGAAAACAAAGTTTCTAACTGCTGCTTTAAAAGTAGACTTTTTAAAAAAAAATTAATTTCCACAAAGAAACTTGTTTTTAAAAGGTTCTAGCTCCCAACCTTAATCTGACTGGAAGGATTGAGTTGAAAGATGTTGACGTGAAAGAACCTATTTTAGTGGTATGTAAATGAGGACTTTAAAGAGATATATTTTTATATGAATCAAAGTTGGTAAGTACAAACAGGTCTCATGCGGTTCACTTCTAAAGTAACGGAACTCCCTCCCACGTGCAATGTCATTCAGCACACACCTTTATAGGTCCCCCTCCTGTGTCCACACACATGTATTTTGCAGCCAGTACAGACAGGTGATGTTCTGAACAGATGGTGGATGGGTAGCAAGAATGAAGGCAACTAAATTTTACCTAAAATAAGCAGAAAAGTGGGGAAAGCAATTGAACAGCTGACAGCAGTTTGTGAAACACCTTACTGACGAGAATTTAGCTTCAAATCCATTGAATTTTCCTACCCATTAAAATACTGTAACTGGTGGTAGCACGGAACCAGTAGACAGTGAGTGGTTCTGAATCATTCATTGAGGTGACTCATTTGTTTTCATGGACAAACACTACCCAGGAAAAGCCTTGCTTGTTTCCCGAAGAGTTTCAACAAGCAGGGTCAGGTGCACATGGTCAAGACCAGTAGGGATTCCAGTCACCCCTCTCATCTGGGTCTTCCTGCTTCGACCAGTGTCTGTAGTGCTGGTAAGAGCCCCTTGGGGCCACCTCTGGGCCACAGCAGTATGGGTCTCGCTGTAGCCCCCACGCAGTCCAGCTTCTCTTGCTGCTGAGTGTCCCCTAGGATAACATTTTTAACCAGGTCTAGACTGATAACATTTTTAACCACTTCAGCCTGTTTCTCCAAAGGAGAATGTGACTCCTGGTTTGGGACAGTGACTCTTACTGCTAAAGATGAGAAAGGAACTTTTTCTGCAATGGATTCAAAAGGAAAGATGTTAAAAGTTGTTCTTGAAGTATGTTTTAAATATATATAAAACACACTGATTAAACTGTTTCAATTCAAATGAGTGTTCAAAAGTGTTGATTTCAGTTATTATACTCTGTGCATATTATATGTTTCTATCCGTGCCTAACAACTATACATATTTTTTTTTCTAATGTAACAAATGTTGCCTATGAAGATTTTCCAGAGCCAAATGATGGGAGTAAAAAATTCCATAAAGGTTACATAAGAAAATCTATTGGAAAAATGGTTTTGGATTATGCCATTTTCTCAAATCAACTAATATAGAATCATCAGTAATATGTTTTGAAGTGGACTCTGGACTCTGTCTCAGAACTAATTGTTATATAATAAATACTGCATTAATCAGATCATTGTTTTTCTTATTATTTATTAATAGTTATACAAATATCACTATGTAATAAGAAATCATAGGCCATTGGTGGCCTGCATAGGCCTGTTCGACTCCTCTCCCAAATCCAACATAAAAGAGAAAATTTTGTCCCACCCCTTAAAACTACACAGGATCAGGCCCTGCTAACCACAAAAGCTCAGGTCAGAAATCATCTCCAGAGTTCCACATCCAGGCTAGGGCCCCCAAGGGAGATCCGGCCCTCAGCTCACTGGGGCTGCACCCATTGCTCGGGCGACCCCGTCTGGAAGGCATATGTTTAAAGCCACACAGTTCTCCCTAGGCCTCCTTCCTTTTTCTCTTAAAAACCTCCACCTGCAGGGCCTCCCTGGTGGCACAAGGGGTTGAGCAATGCACTATGAAGCAATATGCAGCTTCTGCAGCACGAATTCTATCCCTGGCCGGCCAGGGAGCAACCCACATGGCGCAGCAGACCTCCTGACTCCCCCGCTGCTCCCCTCAGCAGTGTATTTCAGTCAGTCTGTTCTGTTCCCCACTCGATCTCTGGTGAGTCTTCTCACCCAACCACCCCACCCACCCCCACCCCCAGCATCTCTGGCCTGTGCCCTGGCTCTTGTATGCATAAGTAAATAAATCTTAAAAAAAAAAACAAACCCTCCACCACCAAGCAGCTGCCCTGAGCTAAAGAGAGGGTGATGGGCCTTGAGGAAGAGCAGGCAGAGCAAGAAGGCTAACTCGAGCCAGCTCACTTTGAGACCAAGCTCTGGGGGACTCTCAGTCAGAGGTCTTTGAAGTGAGCCCCTCCAACTCAGGCCACTGTCCAGCATCCTGGGGGCTCCCACAGAGGCTGCCACCTCACCCCCAGCTGCCCGGGAAGGTTCTGACCATCCTTCGCCAGGATGCCCCCCCCACCCCCCGCCGTGAGTGCATGCCAGCCTTCCCCGTGCCTCAGGGCTCTGCTGAGCCCTCTCTTGAGCCTAGGTACAAAGTCAGAACCAGCCTGCCTGGAACTCTGACCTGAGCACCTGTCCCAGGCCCCGAGCCCGGAGGGCACTGCATGTGTGCGGGCACGGGTGGGAAGGAGAAGCCTGGAGCAGCCCTGGAGTTGAAAGGCACCAGGGACTAGAGGAAACAGATGAGGGCTGGGGTTTTGTCGCTGAACGCCGGAAACTGTGGCTCCCGTGGTGGGGGTGGGAGGGACCGCAGTGCGGGCTGGAGAGGAGGGTGCTTAGCCCAGGCTGCCTCCCAGCCCCCTGGGGGCATGTGGGTGGGTAGGACCCTGTGGGCATCCGCTGGGGCAGGGGGATGGGGGGACCTTATTGTTGCCCATTGGCTGGGCTCTTGTGTTCTAGCAATTGAGGAATAATGGAAGGGATAATCACCGACACTGATGCACCGGGCTGGAGATTAGCAAGCTCAGGTTTATTGCCAGAGAAACTCCTGACAGCAGGAGGGGCTTCAAGGGAGGAGCCCTTACTAAAGGGGGTAGGCTCCCTTTTGAAGCGCTCTTGGGGACTCTCCACTGTTCTTAAGAACTCCCACTTTTTCTGCTTTGGGGTACTTTTCCACTGCCCTAGTTTGCCTCATCTGGCCCCTTTGTTACCCAGAGGTAGGAAGCCACCGCAAGCTGCTGTTTCCTCACACCTCTCTTGTGGCTGCCAGCTCATGCCTGCCAGCTTTGTGGCTGTCAGCCTTTGCCCACTAGCCCCCTTCACTATGAGCATGTGCAGGCTGAGGGGCCTCCAAATCCACCACTTCCGTCCTCCAGCAGGGCTTGTCCACACTGTGCTTGCACACCTCTGGCGATGGAGAGCTGTCTTCCCCGGCGACCCCCAGTCCCTGAATGGAGCTGAAACCTGCCCCGGAGTGTCCCCCCTGAGTCCCACACTAGCTTCCAGGTCAGCAGGAGGTCCGGTACACACCTGCCTCTCTTCCTCCAGACCTGGCAGCCCCAGGACCTGCGGCATCCCCCAGGAAGCCCCTCCCTCGGGCATAAACATCAGACAACCTAGCCACTGCCCAGCTCTGCTCTGGTCAGCCACCCGCAAGCTGATGTGCGTTTTGCACAGGAGACGTGAAAAGCTGTGATTTGGGCTGTGCCCCAAATACTCCCTTGTCAAAGCCCCCCAAAACTCCCCCCAACCCAGCATGGCTGGATGAGGAGGCACCAGTCAATACACTCCGAGGGTGCCGAGGGGCAACCCCCAGCCCCACCGAAGCATCACCCAGAGCCTGTTCCGCCAGGGAAGGCGCAGGCCCGGAGCAGAGAGGGGCCAGCACAGCCCTGAGTGGTCCCTCCAGTCCAGCTGGCCCAGGCTGTGCCCAGGGCCTTTTGTTTCCCCCTCCCGACCCCCGCTCCCCACCCCGCCCCCCGCCCCCCCCCCACGACCCCCGCCCCGCGCCCCTGTATACCCATCCCAAGCAAGGAGGAGCTAACACCCATGTCTGACATCAACACCAGAAATGAGTTCTCGAACCCCAAAGAGTTAAAATACCGAATGACTTGGGAGGTAAAGGAAGTTCTAGAAGTTTTGCATCAAAAGTGAAGGGGAGTTTATGTTGGGTTTGCCGAGAGCCCCGCGTGCCCGCAGGGGCCGCGCAGACGGCGGTGGCCACGGATGGCCCCGCGAGGAGCTTCAGGGCGCGGCCCGGCAGACGTTGTCAAGTTCAGAAGGAAAAGCGGTGGCTGCCCGTCAGCACATTTTTCAGCCGGCCGGGGAAGGCCCAGGGTGCGGAGGGGCTGGCGGGAAAGGTGGAGGCTGGTGACGGAAAGGAGGGTGCGAGGGGCCGAAGGCGGGCGGGGCGCCTCCTGGGGACGAGACGACGACAGGAACCGTGGAGAACAGAGCGGGGCTCCCGGCCCCGGCCCTCAGCGGGCGCGGAGTCGGTGGAGAGAGGAGGGGGTGTCTTGAGGCGGCTTCTTTCAGGGGCGCGGTAGGGGGCGGGAGAGAGGCGGTCCTTTGCCCTGGAACGCTGACCGGGTCGGGGTCCGGAGCCCTCGGAGGGGAGCCCTGCACACCCCCGCTCTGAGGCCCGGGCGTCTCCCCGGGGTTCTCAGGAGAAGCTGGAGAAGCTGCGGGCGCATCTGCCTTCTGTGGGGGGTGGGTGATTTCTCCAGTTACCTCGTTTACCCAGTAAAAGGTATCTAGAGGTTTCTTCCCATGTCCAAACTGATTCCTAGACATAGCTACAAGGGAGAAAATCGAGACAACATAGGAGCATCTTCCAGATGTGACCCGGGGGCGGGGGTGGGGGGGTGGGGGTGGGTGGAGCGCTCCACTTACATAACCGGGGTCAAAAGGAGCCACTAGACCCTGGATTTCTACAAGCCACCCTTGCTAGGTCTGTCAGGGAGATGCCTTCCCAGATGCTCCAAGCCCAGGAGCAGGAGCAGGCCTAATGGAGGCTCCAGATGATTTCTACGGTGTTCTTCTTAATTGTCTTTTCAAATCTCTTTTATCTTAACCAAGTATACTAAGAAGCATACTTTGCACCCTGATCTAGCTCAGGGGTGTGGGGAGGCATGTGTGTATGCATGAATACCAACAATTTCATGGAACCTAACTAGTATGTGCTATATATAGCATTTGATATTTTCTATGCAATTCAACTCTGTTACATCCTACTAGACTTCTTAAGCTCATTGTGTAAAGAGAACAACAATGATCAGTAGCTTTAAACACATTCTTACAGTAAAAAGAATGGAGAATGCTGGAAGACCCAAAACTCACTCTTGCAAATTTGACAAAAACATGGGTATATGTGTTCAGCAGAATGGTCCCCCCAAAATGGCCGTGCCCTCATCCATGGAACCTGAGAAATGTATGTTTCATTACATGACGAAAGGGATTTTACAGATATAATCAAATTCATAAAGCTTAAACGAGGGATATTATCTTGCATGATCTGGAAAGCAGATGCTTTCTCTGACTGGGGCCCAAAGGTGCAGCAAAGGGAAAGTGACAGATGCTAAGCGGAAGGACACTCCTGCCGTTGCTGACTTGGTGGCAGGCGTTAAGTAGAAACCATGAATTTTCCCTAGAGCCTCTGCTGAAGAACGCAGGGTGGACACAACTTTGATGTATGGTGAGACCCTCAGAGAGCACCAAGCCCCGCTGCTGGACCAAGCACCTACGGTTCTGTGGGGTAAGAATGGCTCATCCAAGCAGGTGAATGTGTGGTCATGTCTAACAGCAGCAAAAAGAAACGCATGCGCATGTGGACACTTTCCCAGGACCCATGAAAGACAGGGGCTGCAAAGCTGATGTTTTCTAGCTCAAGCCCACCTTTGGAGTGGGCCTCTCAGCTGGTGTAGGGACGCTTCCTGTTTCCTTGCTAACAAGCATGCTGATTGCTTTGCCATCCTCAGAATGGACAGTGACTACCACCCCTGAGAAATGGGGATATACCTAGCATGTCATCCCATTTTCCTGACATCTGCTTCCTATGTGAAGCCCTCAATTTGCCTTCAGGCAGAGAGGGTGGCCCACTGTCCCCTGCTAGTCCATAAGGCCACAGAGAAGTCAGCACATCCAGCCCAGGTTTCCAGAATCAGGGTAGCTGGTAGCAAGGGCACCGCTGGGTTGAGCAGGTAGGGGCCCACCAGGAGCTGAGGACTAGAAAGGTAGGAAGGGTTTGAAGTTTACCTGTCAAAAGGTCTGAGGTGGAGGAGTCTGTTGGAAGGAGCTTCAGAGGAGGAGCCTCAGAAGACTGGGGGGCTCCTAGCAACCTTATCTTTGTTGTGTAAAGTGTTTCCCACCCCACCCTGGCCTAGATTCCGCCTGGTGAACTCACACTCTCCAGCACAGTCATACACATACCTCACCAACTTGATCCCCTCTGTCACAGTGTCCCTGGCATCTGCCCTTCCCCGCCCCACAGCTCTTGGCTTCTGCCAGTCCCATCACATGACCTATAAGCAGCTTCTGTTTGTACATAGACAAACATGTCTCTTTGGGACACAGGCTCATACACCAAGGGGGAGGTCCTCCTCTGGTCCGGCGACTTCATTTTCAGAATAATGGATGTCAGGGCTTCTTGGGCTGGGAATTCCTCACAGATCCACTCCCTACTCAGCAAGATTTGGCTCACCCTGGGCCTCCCATCCTCTTCACAGCCTGTCTACATGAGAATTGGCTCTGTGCCCCATGGTTGCCTCTGTTGAGATCCTCACAAAGCCCATCTTGAATCCTCACCAAGGCACTCCTGGCCTGGGGTCTTCCTGTTCCAGCGACCCAGAAGCTGCCATGCGTCACAGGGTGTTGGCCCACCAGCCTGACAGGAGATGGAATGGCCCATCCTCTTGAACTCGCCCAGCTTTAGATCCTACTTCTCACTGGCTGTACCCAACTGATGTGGGGCCATTAGTAAGCACCACTGAATCATGTGATCCATTGATCTCACTCTCTTCTATGTCCTGGATTTCCCCACCAGCAGCCTCCGCCAGTGACCTTCCATTGATATCAGGCCTTGAGCCTCCCAGGCACTTCCACCTGCCTGTCCCTAGCACGAGGCCATTGCTAAGGTGAACAAGACAGCTTCCGTCTCCTCTGCTTCTTCTCTCCACTTATCCCCTCCCTACTTATCTTGGCCCATGTGAGTCCCCCCCACTATTTTCCCCAGCACCTCCATCTCTGTCTCCTCAAGGGTATAGGTTGTTAACTCATGCCATTACTTTGTCCCACTTGATCTTGAAAACTCAGCTGGCTGTGAATATTATCAGCCTTAAGATTTTACTAGCTTCTGTCTCCTCAGCATTCAGCTCTTGAAAAACGGACTCTGAGGGCTTTGTCTTCTACACATTTGAAAATTCTGATTGGCAATAATCAACCTTTGACCTTTGTACTTATTGGAGCACCAACCTGTGGTCACAGCTCAGTTCTCTGGCATCTGACCGTCTTACTTTCTGCCACTTCCCGGTGAGGCCCCTGCTTCCTGCACATTTTCTCATTCTGCCACTAACGTCCATACATAGTTTTCTAATTGGCTTCATTTCACCAAAAGTCACAATCATAGTGATCACTTTTAAGGAATTTTGATATAGACAAAATCGTTCACTTGAGAGGTATCTGGAAACAAAAACAAAGCAAAATTCTTACTTTTCAATAGTCTGCTTTCTTCAGCTGGTGTGAGAAGCTTTCTGAACACAATTTGGACTCAAAATTGTCTCCATCGATTATTACTTAGCTAAATCGAACATAGGAGCTTCTCCCTCCCCAGCACCTTTAGCTTCTGATGACATTTCCAATGCTCTTTCCAATGAGTTAAAAGCTTAAAGTCAGAAATCACAGAGACGTTAGGGAAACAAACATGTTGATAAATCCCATCACATAAATATCAGCATAAACCATCCTTGGCTATAGAGTTTAAGACAACTCTAGATACTAAAACAAAAGAAGTCGCATAAGGAAGCGAGTTGCCTTGTTTGCCAATCAGCCTTTTATTTCACGCAGATGGCATCACTTCCTTTCTTTCCAAATACTGGGAAATAAGGATTTTGTGCCAACTTGACGGGGCTGTGTGGTCCCCATGCTGAGGGGAGCAGGAGGCAAGACAAGAGAGGTCTGCTGCACTATGTGAGTTAGCTCCTTGGCCGGGACTCGAACTCATGCTGAGTGTGTAATAATCAGACTTCCCCAGTATTGCCAGAGTGAGGTTCTGTGTTGTATCAGGGAACACATCCCAGGAACATGCTGAGAGAGAGATGAGTTGTGAGCAGGCTTACAAGGCAAGACTCTGCTGATCAAAGAGCAGTCCACTTGCTATTAGCAGAAAATAACAAATGTGAATGAACATGTGACAACGGTATGACAACAAAGTTTTAAGAGGAATAAGATTAAAGGGAGCGGGGGCATAAAAAACTTTTATGGGTAGCAAAAAGAGACACGCCGACCAAGACAAATCTGTGTACAAAGCTTCTTGTGTAAACAGTTGTATGTAATGATGTTATCTATGGAAATATTCTCAGACCACCCCAGGCCATGGTCTCAAAAATCACATCAATGGTTCCTAGGCATCCCCAGGCCTGCCTCTATGATGAGGGCTATTATCTTAGGGCAATCATTCAAGAATGTCCCCTGTGAGTTTAAACAATGCTGGGTCCTGGTTACTAGGTTACGTGTACCATGAAGAAGGTCACAGTTCTTAACTGACACTAATGGCAGAAAACTCAAAGTGCCATGTGGTCCCCTAGTCTGAGCATGAGCATATGGAGGTCAGGTAATCAATGGAGTTTTGGTTAAGTAGATTCCTGGATCGACACTGCAGTTAACTGCCCAGTATATACAGATTGGAACACAGATATTCAGAAACTTGCAGAATTCCCACATCGTTCCCTGACCCATGGAATAAAAGCTACTATGGTAGGAAAGGCCAAATGGAAGCCACTAGAACTACCTCTACCCAAAAAAAGGGCTACCTGAAGTAATACTCCAGTCCTGTCAAAATGCCAAGATTAGTGCCACTATCAAAGACTTGAAACCACAGCCCCATTCAACTCATCTATGTGGCCTTTGCAGAACACACATGGATCTTGAAGACAGATTATTATACACTTACACAGTGACTCCAAGAGCAACTATTATTCCCACGTGTTGCTGAGCAAATAAACCGTTTGCAGTTACTAATCTGGTGGATTTTTTTCTCTCTGCACCTCTTAGCAGAGTTCGTCAAAGCAGTTGCTTTCACTATCAACTCTACAACCTTAGTCACAACCTAGTTCACAGCTATTTGATCACCTTCCCATCCACACGACACTACAGCAATCCATTACAGTTGACACTTGAATGATTCCAGGAATAGAGACATCAAATCCCCCCACCCAATGCAGTCAAAAGCCTGAGTAGAACTTTTGACTCTCCCAAATTAATAGCCTGCTGTTGACTGTAAGCCTTACTAACACCACTGCTGCTTTGTAACTTGCCCTGTGAGGGTGTAATCAGTATTATACCAGCTCAAATCAGTTCACATGTTGAGACTAATGACATCACACACATCAAGAGGTTGTGAAAAAGTTTATTATGCACAAAATGCCGCAGAAGAGGACAGGAACCCAAGCCTGTTGGTTTGCCTTGACTGAAAGTAGTCAGTAGCTCTGGTTTTTATAGTGGTTAGGAGTGACGGGTCCAACACAAAATAAAAAGCCAGGGTTTGCACCAACTTCCCTTCTGGCACTGAAAGAGAGTGCTGGGGCTTGCTTATCAGCGGCCCAGATGTGAGGCAGAATGGGAAGGGAAAGGGCTTGAAAGCTGTCAGTGGTCAAACGTCAAAAATGAGGTTGACACTATTATAATTCCCAGTCCGGGGGGTGTGGGGGGGGCAGCCGCTTGCTGCAAGTTACTCACCGCCCCCCGCCCCTGGCATCTTAGCATTCTCTTTTTGTCTTTCTTGTTTCTTAGAGAACCAGACAGCAATTTCTTATAAATTCTTTTTGTTAAAATAGTTGGTATGGGTCATGGCTCTTAACTAGATACTGGCTGATATAAATCTTCCTGGCTTTTTTAGCAGTTTTTGAATCGGTTTAAAAGGTGTGGTAGATGCTATGAAACTGACTCGCGACCTTTCCTCACCTCCCTAACAAAGTGGGATGTCTGACTCAGCTTCTCTTCCCCTGGACCCTTGAACTTGTGAGTCCCTAGAGCTTCTGGTTTCCCTTATTTTTAGGATGAACGAAAGGAAATAGGGCTTATTATTTTCTAATAACTACATGTCCCAGTGATCACGTCAACAAATGGAGAAAATACCCCTTTTGAACTGTTGCATGGTGTGCCACCAAAAATGTGCCAGACTGGTTTAACCATTTCTTTACAACTGGCCATTTGTGTTGCTCCTGATTTTGGCAGGTAAAGACCCTGGAACCTAGAGATTGAATGGCTCACTCTAAGTAACAGCACATAAATAGCAGAGCCAGAGTTTCCATAAAATCATCAGGTATCAGAGCCCATGCTTAAAAATATTTTTATTAAATATTTTAATCAAAGTTTAAAAAGGAACCACCAGACTATCCTGTTTAATCAACATGCTGACCCATCTACATCAATTTTATAAGACAACAGAAGACTCCATGTACCCGCCCTGATTTCATCAGCAACTCCTGCCCTGGAAAGGCACAGGATCTCTTTCACACATCATCCTAGTACATGTCACTTGAACTTCATATAATTTGAATCCACTGAAAATATATTATGCAAAACAGTAACAACACTGTTTGTGCCAACGATGCTTACATGCCAGCTACTATTCTAAGCACTTTACATGCAATATTTCATTAACTGTTTCCCCAACCCCAATCATCCTGTGAGGCTGGCACTACTATTCCATTTTACAGAAAAAATGAAACACAACTAAGTTTAAATGTGCCCACAGACACAGTTGTTTAACTTTACATAAATGGTATATTGTATATACCTTCTGCAACTTGCTCAGCATCAATTTTGATTTGTCTGTTAAAACCAATGTAAAATGTACCTCTCTTTTCTATTCACTTTCCAAAGACCCCCAAAACAACCCATTTATTTACCTGTTCTTCTGTTGATGGCAATTTAGGCTTTTTCCAATCTTGCCAGCTAAACAATACTGCAAAAGTCTTATACACATTTCCTTCTTCACAGAGCTTCTCTAGAGTTCTTCAGGAGTAGAAATGTTGGGTGGTAGAGGACACACAACTTTACGAGATCTGGCAAATTGCTTGGCACAGTAGTTGACACAATTTCCATTCCCATAGCAGTGTGTTCCCAGTTCCACAGGAACTTGATGAAAGTGAGAGGGTCCGTATTAATTTACATGCCCTGTATGTCCTTCTCTGCACATGCCTGTCTGGGCTGAAAGTCCCTGCCAGCAAGGGAAGGAATGAGCTCACTCAACAGCTAACTGAAAGACCTTCTGTTACCCCTCCTCCCTGTGGCGGTCCAGTCCCTCTGCCTCTCCCCAGCCCCAACGTCAGTTCCTTCTACAAAGCAAAATGAAGTGGGACAGGGTTGGGTGAAGGCTGCAAGTTGTCCAGGCAGGATGAGGTATGAGAGGACAACTGGTGACTGAGACAATCAAAAACCATCCGCTGGAGCCATACATCTCAGAATCATCGTAGCTGTGATCCTAACTAGCAGAAGCATGCTTGTGGGAGGCCTCTAGTCAACATTTCACTCAAGAGCCGCTTCAAAATACTCCAATCCTGACTTACCTTAGAGGCAACTCTGTGCAAATCTTCTCTACACCACATATAAATAAGCACCCAACCCTGGCCTCCAGAGTACTCGGTCTGACTACAGTGATGGAGTAACCCAGACAACATCTATCAGAGCAGCTAGAAGAACAGCGGAGGTGCAGCCAGGGAGGGTACAGAGGGGCGAGAATCAGGGAAGACTAGGCCTTCATGAGTGAGGACCTCGGCCAGCATGAATAGTGCTTCTGGCACTCCAGGTGAAGGTGGCCAGCACAAGGCAGGTCAGTCCAGGGACATTCAAGGAGAGGCAATCAAGTGAAGTTCAACACTCATATCATCAGACTTTTAGTTCCAAAGAATCACTTTTCCTTGTCCTTTTAGCTAATGTATATTTACTAATATTTTCATAATCACATATTTAAACCACTAGAATTAGTTAAAAACTCAGGTTATTGAACAGACTGCATCAGTACAATCCCAAAATATTAACAACTTACCTCAGTATAGAGGAATTTCACTTGATTTTTATTTTATTCTTTATGAATTTAAAATTTTGACTTGAATGTTTAAAAATAAGTATATCTCATTTTATTAAAATGGCAGTAAAAACACCTCTATTGAGGCAGGAACTCTATGATGTGCTAGGTGGCCTAAGGAGTGGAGCAATGAAAATATGGACAGAAAAGGGGAACTTCCATGGTTGTGGCACCAACTGATATGGGAGTAGCAGTTCTGTGAGGGCTCTGGTCCTATAAATTAGCCAACTAATCCAGAGCCTTAGCAAGCTGGGCCCTCGTTCACCAAGCCCAGAGCCAGATAGCACAGTAAGTTACTCTAATGTTACACGGAAGCAGATGCAGGGGCTCAGTGACTCACCTAAGGATGTCCTGCTAAGGAAAAGCACAGTGGACCTAGAATCAATACCTGATGACTCCAAGGACCTTCCCTTGACCCTAGGCCCTCAAAACATGGGACCTGGTCCCTGTCCAAACTCTTCTAGGCACTGTTCCAATGAAAGGACACATGATTCCAGGCTGTGGGCAACTATTGCCATGGGAAAGCAGAAGGGGTACAGAGTCAAGATGACCAAATCTTCCAGAACACAAAGCCTAGTGGGTACCAAACACCAACAGGAGATGCCTGTCCAGTGTCTCTTTTCCCTCCCCCTTGGCCATCCCATGTGACATCCCACACAGGGATCAGAGCCTTCATTTTCACCTGCCGTGGCAAGCCAGAATGGGTAAGATTATTTTTTATTATGACTCTACTGAAGCTACTCCAGGATTTGGTTTCTTCTGACTACAGGAATGGTCTCTTTCATAAATGTGCCCCGACTCACCTCTGGTGATGGTGAGAGGTCTTACAGGAAATTCAGACATGGGGGTGGAGAGAGCATCCCATTTATGGACACTGGCAGCAGAGACAAGTGCATAAAAGTCTTTTGCTACATGATTTGCCTGAGTTTTTGCTCCTCTAGTTAAGCCCTGAAGATGTACTTCAGACTCAGACCATATTACACCTCAAGTCAAAGCCAACCCAAAGTTTCCTACCTCCCTCGGAAGCAGCCCAAGTCCCAGCGAGGACCCATGAAGCTCAGCCTCCCAGCTCTCCGGGCCCCTTTTCCAGCTGACTCAACCACCCCAGCTTGGGGTTCCCCTTGCCATTTCCTAAGGACACTAGGCAAGTCTCCACTGCCTATGCCTGAATCTATAGAGCTCGGGGCTCACTCCCTGACCGCCTTCAGGCCTATGCTCAAATTTCATCTAGTTGAGGCACTCCCTGACCAGCCTATTTAAAATCACAATGTACCTCCCAATCCAACACTCCCTTCTCACACTGCTGATTTATTAAGTCTACAACACATATCACCACCCAAAATACTAGATAGCTCATTTGCTTATCATCTATAAAGATCCAAGTCAGCAGATTGTTGGTTCCAGACACTGCTAGTTTTCTGGCACACACAACAGTACCTGGCATTCAATAGGTGCTCCACACATTTCTGTTAAACAGATGAACCCTTGCTGCCATGCACACCTGCAGGAAGATGGTGATGAGGCCCTTGTAGAGCTCCATTCGCCGGGTGATAGAGACTAGCACTCTGCCCTCCTCCACTTGCTGTCTGCTGTTGATTCCTGTGACCATGGCAGGAATCAAAAGCCAGCAGTATAGGCTGAAGCCACGGCCACAGCTTGCCAGGAGACGTCTAGGTAAACTAGGAGTTCTTGCTACTGTTTTGCTGCCATTGTTTACAAGAACAAACAGAATAAGCACCCAAGGAGAAATTTAAGATCCACTGGCTCTTCCCAGCAGTCACAGTCCACCATGCCACAGGCATGTTGTCAAACCACAAAGGGCATTGGTCTCTTTCTTAAGAGTTGAGGCTGGGAGCCCCAGGCTTTTGTGCCAAGGCTACTCCTGGAGGGCCCCAAAGAACATGTTGCTGCTCTTTCCTAGCATATCACTTCCCAGTGGGTAGGATGGGGGGGCACCCTGAGTTTTTGAAGCCTCTCAGCATTCTCTGCCACTAGCTTCCAAAACAGAGACCTTTGTGAGGGTTCCCCCTGTTCTTTAGCAGAGTGCCTAGGGATCCTTCTCCTGCCATTGCCAGGCCCCAGGCTAATCTCTAATATGGTTTTTCATGTGCCGAGCCAAATTTGAAGACCACCTGAAGGTCTTCCCACACTCTCTGCACTTGAAGGGCCTTTCTCGAGTATGAAATCGTTTGTGGCTAATCAGCTGTGAGCTCTTGCTAAAAGTTTTCCCACACGTGCTACATTTGTGGCACTTTTCCCCAACAGGAATGTTCAGGAGTCCAGTGAGCCGGGAGCTCTGGTCACAAGTTTCCTTACAATCTCCAATAGGCTTCTCTCCACTTGGTTTTAATTCCTGTAAATTCGTTCCTGTATCCTGGGAGGAAGATAACCCAGCCAGGCTGCGTTCAGACTGTGCGACTCTGGTATGTTTTCTCTGGTGAATACTGAGGGTATGCCTTGCAATGAAATCCTTCCCACACAACTGACATTTAAAAGGTCTCTCTTTAGTGTGGATTCTCTGATGATTAACAAGGCGATAATTTCTATCATAAGATTTTCCACACAGATTACATTTATAGCGCTTTTCTCCACTGTGTATTCCCTTGTGATCTAAGAGAGACCGTTTCCGTGTAAAGGATTTCCCACATTCTTGGCACCAGAAAGGCTTTCCATCAGTGATGATCTGCGGCTGCAGATTTGGCATGTTTCCACTCCCATGATACTCATACCGATTTTTGAAAGAGTGAATCCGCTGATGTCGGGAGAGGTTAGAGCTCCATCTGAAAGCTTTCCCACATTCCCTGCACTTATAAGGCTTCTCTCTGGTGTGAATCCTCTGATGGATAAGAAGAAATGAGTGATTACGGAAGGCTTTGCCACACTGGCTACATGTATAGGGTTCTTCTGTGGTATGACTGCTCTGAGGAACTTGGAATGTTCTGTCCTCACTAAAAGATGGCCCATCCTCAGGTTTTCCTGTAATGGCATGCTGCTTCTTATGAACAATAAAGGCTGACCTCTGGGTAAACTCTTTTGCACATTCGCCACATTGGTATGGCTTCTTGCCTGTGTGGATTCTCTGGTGATTAATGAGCGATTTCTTCCTAATAAATGTTTTCCCACACTGCTGGCAGAGAAAAGCTTTCTCCACAGTGGGCACATCCGGGGACTGACTGCAGGCAGAGGTCTGTTTAACATCTTCTCTACATTTGTCTTGATCATAGAACTTTTCCTCATGATGCATTCTCATATGACGAGTGAAGTTTGACCTCCACCTAAAGGTTTTTCTACATCTGATACATTTATAGGGTTTCTC
This sequence comes from Talpa occidentalis, assembly GCF_014898055.3. Taxonomy (NCBI): domain Eukaryota; kingdom Metazoa; phylum Chordata; class Mammalia; order Eulipotyphla; family Talpidae; genus Talpa; species Talpa occidentalis. Next base: position 31,496,681 of record NW_023600993.1, read on the forward strand.
CTGGGTGTGAATCCTTTGATGTTCTAGAATATACGATTTACAGTGAAAGGATTTCCTACATTGGCTGCAGTCAAAGGGTTTCTCCCCAGTTTGGTCTTTCAAATGATGATCAAACTTTGAGTCATACGGGAGAGGATCCTCATACTGATTAGGTTCTAGAAATGTCTGCTTAGTATGGGTTTCCTGGTGCATTCGGTAGGCAGACATGCGTTGGAAGGCTTTGTCACATAAGCTGCATTTATAGGGTTTCACTCCAGTGTGAATTTTCTCATGTCGCACACAGTTTGAGCTCCACCTGAAGGCTTTCCCACATACCCTACATTTAAATGGTTTCTCAGGAGAGTGAAGTCTCTGATGACATGAAAGATGGGAGCTACAACTGAAGCTCCTTCCACAGTCACTGCACTTGTATGATGTTCCCCCCACGTGCAGATTCTGCCCAGGCTGGTGATGAGAGCTCAGGCTAGAGCTCTTCCCACATACATCCTTCACATTCCCTTTCAGTCCAGCATGAATTCTCGGATGCAGGTTAAACCTGCCCATGATGTGTCTAAGCCCTTTCCCATATTCCTTGTACTCAGAGTGGTATGAATTCCCTCTGAAAAGTCTGCCACAGCCATGTTTAAGGGAGTGCTTTCTTCTGGGACCTCTCAAATATATAACATGTTTTAGATTAAGATAATTACTTTTTCCTGATTCTTCAGACTCTTCTTCTGTCTTGTGTCTGAAATTGGTCTCTTCTTTCTTAACTCTCATCTGTAGGGGGTTTTCACATTGTTCCTTTAACCCACTCTTCTGCTGAAAAGATTCTCCCTCAGAAACACTTGTCACATCACATTCTGATGGCACGACTGAGGTTTCTGCTCCTTCCAAAGGTTCATGTTTTAAGATGAACTTGTTGGTTTTAATCTGGAGCTCACCTCCTGACACAAAATAAAACACAAAAGTCTCTTTTCCCATACTTGGAATTAAAGAAAGTACCAAAGGACAAAATAATGCCAAGAATTTAGGTGGTAGTTTTGTTTTCCCATTTCTACTTTTTTTATGCAATTAAATTTATTTATTTTCTTACACTGTTGTTCATTTTTGTACAGTATTTGATTTCTCCCTTCTACAGTCCCCATAGTTCTCCCACCTTAGGTGGTAAGGTTTTTATCTGACTGCCAATACCTTTACAAAATAGTTAGGAGTAAGTCCAAACATGGAAGAGTATCCCTGATGACAGGAAAGGCAGGAGACATAAGATGGGTGTGCATGCAAATATATGCAGAAACCACATCTAGTTGAAAACTAAAAAGGATGCAGGGAGGGTAACAGCAAGAAAGGGGCGTGGAATCATGGCACAAGAGCACAACAGGGAGGTCCCCGGATGTGAGGAGTGATGTTCCAAGGAGGGCCTGGCTGACAGGTCTGCAGATCAGGCTATTACACAGGGAAGGTCCAAACAACAAAAAGGAGCAGCAGTGGGGTCAGTGTTCCTTAGAGCGGGAAGGGGCGGACAAGGGGGTTAGTGGAGTGTAGCGCAGAGCTGAAGAGAAGTATCAATCAACAGAAAAGAGATGAACAATGAAGAACTGTCACTGAGAGGGCTACTGGGGAAAGGGCAGAACCAGAAATGAACGTCTAATAAGCCAGTTGGAGGGAGGAAGCCCAGGGGCCCAGCATTCCTTAAAAATAATGTTAAAGACCTTCCTTTTAGCAAACAATGGAATAAGGTCCCCGTGGTTTACCTGGCATAGAAGACTAGGGAAGAGAAGAGCAGATTCAAGAGGAGAAGAACCTGGCAGGTTCTCTGGAACTCACCTGTAGGGGCAGCAGCTGGAATACTCTTGGGCTGAGGTCCCTGGATATTCAGGCCCCATGGCTCCCGTGCCTCCAACCAGGAGATCAGAGCAGGTTTGGTGAATGGCCCTACTGCAGAACAGAGAGGAATGAAACAGGACGGAACAGTAGATGAATAAAAACCAACTCTCTATGACCCTCTCAGGCCTGAGGTCCTGGCAGGCAGGAGGGAAAAGCTAGTGGGAAAGTGGAGAAAGCTAAGGCAGGAGGCCCAGATAGTCATTTCTGACAGCCCTGAGCAGAGACTAGACAAGCTGAGTCAAGTCACAGCTAAAAGGATCACTAGGATTCTCTACATGACAACTCAATCATTTCAATCAGCCACCATTTTCTGAATGTCTAAATGAATGGGACTGACATATATTACTTAAAACCTATAACAAGCCAGCATGCAGCCATTATTATCCCCATTTTTTTCAAGAGAGGAAACTGAGGTGATAGATTAAGTAATTAGATTGGTAATTATAGAGCCCAGGTCAGCACCATAATGAAAACCAAGAAGACAGAAGCAAAGACATGGAAGCATGAGCATGCTGATGCCTTACCCAGAGAAGCCACGTTCCTGTAATTCTCCAGCATTACATCCCTGTACAAGTTCCTCTGGGCAGGGGGCAGCCATCCCCACTCATCCTGGGAGAAGGTCAGCTCCACATCCTTAAAAGTCAGGGCCTCCTGAAAAGATACAATCCTATTGTCTAAAGCCCACTCACATGTCCCAGCTTTCAGAAGGGGGCAAGGGAATGGGGCTGCCTCTGAGTAAATACAGCACAGACCTAATAAGGGCGAAAGCTCTCTGGGCTCAGGGGAATAATCTGGTCTCGGGGACGTGGGTCTCTGGATGTGAGGTCGGGGATGTGAGGTCACTGGACAGAGACCCAGGATGAGGGAAAGCTGCGGTTACTCCACTCGGCAGCAATGCTGGAATAGCAGGAAGGACTGAAAGTCCTGTGGCTCACCTGAGGCTGGGCTGTTTCCTGGTCTCCTGGGCATCCCTCTCTCTGGGAAGGAACCTGGGTAGCAGGAGAATCTGAAAGAGAAGGAAGAGCTATGAGAAAGTGTACCCTATTAAGAAGCCCACTCTTCTCCCACACAGAGGAATCTGGGCCCACAGGCAGGGCTGGACCAGTGTTAAACAGCCATTTCACATTTTCCCAGTCTGCTGGGAGTGGGCAACGGGGGGGGGGGGGGGGGTAGGGGAGTTCCAGGGGAAGAGGGGCTGGCCAGACATGGGCCACAGAAGGGGTAGAAAGGATACGGAGCTAAGGCAGACAAAATGAGATTCTCATGAGAGGACAGATGGCGAGAAGATGACATTATAGGAAATTCAGGCTCTGTGGCATAAGGCGGGGGTCTCAGGGTCAGGCGGCGAGTACCAGATTGCCCAGCCAGGAAGTCACGTTTTCCTATTTCAGAAGGAGGTTCCAGGTGGTCCCCCAGAACAGAGCCGCTCCTGAGAGGTGAGGCTGAGGGCCATGTCTGTGTGGCTTGAAGGGCTCTCGTACCCATCCATTGCACATCCGGGTTCTGGGCAGGGGCTGGGTCCTGGTGAGAAGAAAATGTGAGAGGAGCCCCACAGGAACCAGAAAGCAAACTCAAAGAAGAGGCCAAATGGCCAGTCTCTAAAAGGCAAAGGTCCAGGGGAGCTAGTCCTCTTATTGCCTACATGCAGAGAGGAAAAGAAAAAGGAGAAGTAGTCGTTGAGCACTTAATATCCCTGGGCTCCAGCATGAGACCCAGGGGAGAGAGATGGAGTGCTCCCAGCTCGACCTGCAACTGGCAAGTCGCTCACAGCATTGGGGTCAGGCCGCGAGTGCAGTGACACTTTGCCATTTGTCATCAGCCCTCAGCCCCCACCCCTGGCCTGGAACTCAGAAATGAGAGAAGAAATTTATCCCTGAGAGTTAAACACATAATGGTTCATAACACAGATGCCGCTGGATAATGTCTACCATGTATCACGTATGCTCTAGGCAATGACATAAAAAGTGACATCAAAGAGGCTACCAGTCTACAAGCCTGACTAGAGAGACAATGCCATCTGGGAGTCAGTCATGGGAGCAGAGAAGAAAAAGTCCCAGGTACAAAAAATGGCAGTACCCATCCAAGCAGAGACCTAGGAAGAGTTCCTTGTTCTGGGACTTCAAAGAGTTCTTAGTTCTGTCTGAGGCAAGGCTATCTCTGCTGTGTGAGTAACGGAAACTACAATTAACGAGCTTCAAGTTTCCTGGTTCTGTGGCCAACTCATTCTCTACATGTACATGGACAAATCTTAGCCTGAGGTCATTAAACAGCTGATATAGAGCTACCCTCCTGACAAACAAAGAAACTGTAAGAATACAGAAGCAAGGGCCAAAAGTGTGAGGACAAATGTTCTCAGGCCCTAGTTTCTCATTCTGCTGAACCAAAAGGTGATCCTATGACTTCATATGCATCTTGAGAATTTTTGTTCATTTTTTCAGAATAAGGAGGCTTTCTCCCAGACCCTATTTTCTGTTTGCCAATTTTCTGCTAGCCCTTTCTGCTCATTTGGCAATGTTTTCACATTATGGTTGAACTTTATATCTAACTCTAAATGAATTGAATATAACCAAGCCACAAGTTTATACCTACTGCTTGCCTTACTTGCTTTAATAAATTATTTTTAGATTATTTTGAACATCCCATCATTTTGGTTTATAATGATGAGTGTGCTTTTAGATTTTTAAAAATTAGTATCCAATATTAAGCAAAGAGATTGTCTTTATAATTAGTCACTCCTAACATTGATTTATTACCATTTACTGCTGGTATGCCATGTTCAGATGCATTATTTGATTGAATTTTTATATTAAATTTTTGGATGCTTATATTAAATTTGGGGGAATGTCCAAAGTTTCTCCAAAAATCTTAAAAGTAATGTTCCTTTTGCATGAGCCATATATGTAGAATTATACATATTTTATAGAAATAATAATATTAAAGAAGTCTACAAAAATGATAAATGCTCATAAAAAAAAAAAACTTCAGATACAGGAAGCACTGGGAAATCCACCTGGGTGGGTTAGAGGGGCCAGGAGGAGGGCACTTTAACCCTTTGCACTCCACTGTCCCCTCTCAGGGGACATCGGAATTCTAGCATATCACTCGGATGTCCCCTCTCAGGGGACATTGCAATTTATTACTGATTACGGGGAATTGAGTTATTTCAACACAACTTTTTGAGACATGCATGTTTCCCTGAAGTTTTATCTTGAAATGGCATAAGAAATTAAATCAAAATATCGTAAAATTACTAAGATATATACAAGAAATGTCAGCGGGTTTTGTGTCGGACGAGAATGTGAGATGCTTGCTCACGACGGTCCGAGCACTTCGCAACGCCACTTGAAAAGAGCGATAAGGGAGTTTGTAGAAGAAAGGTCGGTTTTCGAACATAGCGCGCACTGTATAGTAAGATATGTAATTACAAATAAACAAGTCTACATCTGGAGGAACAGATTTTCAAAGCTGAGCTCATTTTGGTTTGAAGCTTCGAGCAGTGCACATAGATCTAACGAGGAGAAAATCGGAAAAGTGATTCTTTTCTTAGTGAATAAATTGTTTGGTGAAAGCTATTTTGGTAAATATCATCTTGTCAGTTAGTAATAACAATTAGAAATTTTCAACCCATGCATTTGTTCAAATTTTTTATTAGAACAATGGCAAAGCGTCCAACCACGAATGAGTCTCATGACACAAGTAGTAGTGAAGATGAGCTCCAGATAGACCTCTATACAGACATGTCAAACATGCACTAATCAGCCTGCAATGCATACTGGGGAGTGTTACAAAACTTATCATACTGTACAAAATTATAAACAATAAAATATTTTTTTTTGCAAATATACATTCCTCGATGTCACCCAATTCATGTAACTCCAATATCATTATAATACGTTACTTGGTTCCAAAATTATACTAAATAATACGAGGGTCTGTAAATGCACGTTTCCGCCGCAAAGTAGAGTCAAGTACCTGGTAGCCAATGTCCAGAATGGTTCGGAGTGCAAAGGGTTAAATGACCTGCTGCTCTACCAATGCCACCTGTTTCCAGCACTAAGGCCTGGTAAGCACTCAAATACATATGAACAAATTCGCACTATTAGATTATTTTTGCTTTTTTTTTTTTTCCCAATAAACCAAGACTTTGAAAAGTACAATGTGGGCAAGGATACTGAGGTTGTGGAATGAAATCTAAGTTGAGGTCTTCCAAATTCCTGGCCCTGGGCTATCCCTCAGCACTCTTCTCCCTTTCTCCCCAGCACAGAACAAATCCTCAAAAGCGTATTGAGAAAGAAGCAATATGGTATATGGAGGTTGCTCTTCTAAGCCCTTCATGTACTCAGAAGCCAAGAGTCCTGTTCTAATGCTCCCCACACCTTACAAGGAAGACGTCACCCTCACTGAACAGGTCAATGAGTCAAATGAGATAATATGCAGAGATGAACTTTTTCTACTCTAAGTTACTGGGTCAAAACCTCAGTAATTTTACTTATGGGTACTTGCTGACCCTCTTCCAGGAGTGGATACTCCTTTGGGAAGACGGGGAGGCCTGTCGGCTAGAAAGTCCTCAGCCTGGGGTCTAGTTCTCAGGTGCCATGGGAATGAGAAAGGAAGAGTTCTCCTACATTGCTCAATGCTGAGGAGTCAGAGGCCATCCCAAACCCAGACAAGCTGGATCACTGCCAGGCAGAGATCAGCACCCAACACACCTGCTCACACTCACCGTCCATGCAGTCCCATCATGGTCCCATTGTAACTCCTCCAGGAGGGCCACAGCCTCCCCACCATTCTCAGGGTGATGCAGCTGCACCCAGGTCCGGAGCTCCCCTGGAAGAATGCTCAGAAACTGCTCGAGCACCAGCAGCTCCAGAATCTGGGCCTTGGAAAGAACATCAGGCCTCAGCCACCAGCGGCAGAGCTCCTCGAGCCGGCTGAGAGTCTCTAAGGGCCCAGAAGACTCATGATAGCGAAGCTGCCTAAAGAGCTGGCGGAAAAGCTCCTGGCCAGGGCGGTTGAGTGTCTGCGGCCTTGCCACCTGCACTGCAGTGTAGCCTTCATCCTCTTCCTCCTTCTTTACCATCTGCAGGCGCCCCCGCTCCCTTGAAGCCTGGGCCTGAGCTGGACGGACTGCATACCACCTGCCTGGAGTCATCACTCTCGTTCAGGGTGTACCCAGCAGAGGGCAAACAAGTCTGTGTTAGCCGTGTTGCTGCTGGGACCTCAGGAGTATCTTTTCAGCATTTCAGTGGCAATGCCATTTGCTGGAGCATCATATGTCACTGGCAAGAGACTGAAATAACCGATATTATTTTTCAGGAGGAATGTGAAAATGATGGCGCAGTTAGATTCTGTTAGTTCGGCTCATCTTTAGATACAGAGCAAAGAGCACACAAGTAAAACTAAAAAGTCTTGTTACTTATGCCCCAGGAATTTCACTTCTAGGAATCTCCCCAGAAAAATACTTGCATAGATATACAGACATTTGCACAGGTGTTCACTATAATACAATATGGAAAATAACCGACTTGCCCATCAATGAAGCGAAATAAAAGTACAACAGTTTACAAATCAAATACCATACAATACAAAAAGACTAAATTAGACCCTTAAGTATCAACATAATTATTTCCTCTCTACAGGATGGTTAGGCATGTGGTCAAGGTTAAAAATAGCAGAGAAGTGTCACCTACAGAGGAGACCACGGTGTGAATGGTCGGACAACATTCACGCCAGACTCAAGCAGTAGAGTGTTTACTGAAGCAAGAGAGGAGAGAGGGTATACAAGAATGAACCCCTTGCAACCCACAGGTCCCCCATGACCAACAGGTCCACTTTGCAGCCAAAGCTGGGTAGATGGTGTGGACAGAAGAACCACACTTCAATCTCTCACCTGTGGAGTCTGAAATACAGAAAGCAGTGGAGAATGGTCACTGACACTGGCTCTTAAGCAATATAAAGGGATATACACTGAGCACTATGCAGGAAAAGACACTCCTTCGCAAGGCATAAGTCCAACACCGGCTGTGAGAGCACTTTATCTCTCTGCAAAGAAATGCTGCCAGCTCAAGGCCACTCTAAAGCCTGTATGCCAGAGAGGAAAAACTGCATTTGACTGCCTTTACCAACCATAGCAAAAACATACGCTAAGTTAAAAAGTGCATTCTAGATGTAATTTGTAGGGAAAAAACCAGTGTTACCTATGTGCATATAAGCATGTACATGTGTGAAATACATATAAGTACTCAAATAAATTAAAAATGGCCTAGAAGCGTTCACTGTGTGAACATTTAGCAGCACTGATGGCATTTTGTGAACTGAGCTCCATCTTAGAGATGGGAAACCCTAAGCTTCACTAACAGTATTGATGAATTCTTTTCACTCTATTGACAACTAAAAACGAAACTTCTGAATGTTATAATAAACAGGACCTACTGAAAGTAAGGACTTTATAGGTAATAGGGAAGACTTGGTAAATTCCAATGAACTATAAAGATGTTGGCCTTTGATCAATTATTACATACTATAAACAGACTGTCATTTAGGCTTAAATTCTTCAAGATTCATATGAAAATCTCAGTACAAATCCCCTCTCCTGTACACTCTTCAGAACTACCCTGGACTGTGTGCCAGAAATGAGATTCCCCAGTCACCAAATAATCACTTTTGCTTTTATTTCACAACCTTGTAGTAACTTGGCTTGATAACAAAAACTGTTAATAATTGGGGGGTTGGAATATTTGGGAATAGTAATTGTTATAAATACTATTTATGGTGATTTGATGTTTTACTATCACATTTATGCATGAGTCCTCTTTAAGACTACGAAAAAAAATGATGAATGCAAGCAAATCAAAAGTGATTACGCCTGTGTTGGAAATATGCCTGCCTGTTACTTTCTGTTTCATATGTTTGGTCTTTTCCCAAATAACCAAAATAAAAAGTATATTTAAAAGTTTTCCAAATTACACTTAGGGAAACATTTAGGCCTTAAAATAAATCAGAGCTTGCGTATTCAGAATAAAATTCCTAAGCCTTCTCCACCAAAATGTTTCCAGTCATTATCTCCTCTGGCAGGTAGAATGACAGGGCTTTCCTATTTATCTATGTACCCTAAAGTGTTATGTGTTACTTTTATAATCAGCAAAGTGATAAACAATTCTCCTTAAAAACAAATCAAATAAGTAACAGCTCCCTAAAATGAAGGGGTGGATGTGGAGCAGAAGCAGCACACTCTTGGCTCCTTAATAAACAAATTCTCCTAAAAAACAAATCAAATAAGTTACAGCTCCCTAAAGTGAAGGGGTGGATGTGGAGCAGAAGCAGCACACTCTTGGCCGGTAGCTGCAGCTTAAAATGCAAAAGGAAAAGAAAATCAGGTAACTTACCAAATGGAAAGAAGCTTTTGAAGACAGAAGAAAAGCTTCATTTATCAACTTGCTAATAAATGGGAGGCCTTGGGGCTTTGCAGCAACCTGAGCTAAAGCTGGCCGTGTCTCCCAGAGCTTCATATCTGAACTCAGTTTCATCCCCACAATGAAAATGGCCTCGGAAAGATATGGAAAAATCCCAAGCAATCATATGGATATTTTTCAGGGACATTTTCTTCTTTTGTTTCTTCATCTCCTATGCAGTGTACTTTTCTTCCTTTTAAAACTCTCATTGTCTCTTACTCTCTGTTTTTCCCACCAGTGTTAAGTGTACGTAAGGTTTATTTTATACACTGTTAATAAGCAAATGACTAAGTCTCACCACTAAAGAAAACTGTTTGCAGTATATATTTAATAATGTAAAACCAATTTAATAATTATTGGAAAGTTTAAACCTAGTGTCCCAAATTTGGTTTTTATAAACTGTTCTCCAATAAAGGGAACCAAGGCTCTTGAAGAAGTACTTGATTTCAGTGATGGAGAGGGAAAGAAAAGAATGTCCAATATTTCACTGATATAACTTATTGAATGAATAAACAAATGGAGAATAAGGCACAACTTTTTCTCACCAAAAAAGTTCATTTAATAAGTGTAGAAAGAAATGAAAGTCACCATCAAACCACTACAGTTAATGAAGACACTAGGCAAGATCCACCAATGGCTGCTGACTAGTGAGTGAAAGTTCGAGAGACAGGGTATTTTCAAGCAGTCTCAAAGTATCTGTCCCCAAATACTTAATAATTACATGGAAACGGCAGTATCTTTATAATGGACCAATATGAATATCACCAGTAATAAGACACATCAGTAATCCAAACAGGGGAAGCATCTGACAAAACGAAATTGAGGCTCATTCAAAAAATATAAAAGCATCAAGATCATGAAAAACAAGGAGAGGCTGAAGAGCTGCCACAGACTGAAGGAGGTTAAGGAGGGGTGCCAGCTAAATGGAACGAGGGGCTCCAGACTGAATCCCGGAACAGAAAAAGGACATTAGTGGAAAACTGATGACTGACTAAAGTCAGCAGTTTAACTAATAGTACTGTACCACTGTAAATTTCTTAAGCTGGATGACTGTCCTATGGTGATAGGTGGAGATACTAACTTTTGGCAAGTTGGGGGAAGAGCCTAAGGGAATGCTGTTAAATTTGCAATTATTCAAATACGAAGGCTTTAGATTAAAGAAGTTTGAGCTGTTATTCTTTATCTTGGCTCTCAAGGGTTAATTGGCAACCAAGGATATTAAAGTCTGTCAATCTTTTCTCCAGTTTGGAATCATTCTTTCATGAAATCAATAAATATTTATCGAGCACCTACTACTGTACTGCGGGTATGAAAGTCTCAGCAGTAAATAGAGGGCAAAAATCACTGCTTTGACAGACAATGAAATAAAATACATAGCTGCTAGACAGTGACAGGTGCTATGTAGGCTATCAAAACCAAGGAGAATTAAAGGTTTAAGTGCAGGGAAGGAAAGGTGTAAGTTCAAAAATTCAAGTTTGTGGAACATGTAGTAATTCACCTCAGGGAGCTCTTTCACGTTATTTCTAACATTAAAATACAGAGACTAAAAAATTGTTAAAGTTAAATATGATTTCACTTTCAAGCATCTAACTCTGGCATCACAGAAGGCTTAGGCACCAATAACTCCTTGGATACCAGGATCCCAGAAAACTTAAAGGAGGCAGAGCTCACATATTTCACATTATTTCATGTGTCTGTTTTCCCTTTTAAGTACATACTGAATTTTATCTTCAAAACATCCCCAAATTTGTCTGCATAGCTTCAGCATTTACATAATATGTAAGAGAAACCTCATCATTACTTCCTGGATAGCATAGATATACATGTGTGCAAGAGCTGGAAGTTACCTGAAATTCTTTCATCAAATTACAGCTAAAACCACTTGCTGACACTTTCTTGCAAAACAACCAAACCAAACCAACATTAATGGGTTTTCAGGACCGCCTCACCAATAGTTTGAAACTGGATGGTGTTCTCTCCTGACCACAGCTTTTAATTTAGGAAGGAGAACATACTAGATTCCTTTTAATTTAGGAAGAACATACTAGATGGCTTTAGAAACTAGAGCTGTACCCTATGTTTCAAGACTGTATTTTATATATTCCTTTTTCATTTTGAAAACAGAAACAATCACCCTAAAAAACAAAAATTTGCTATTTCCCATACAAATATACTTGTTGAGCACTTACAGTTTCATGCAATGTGGAGAAGGGAAAAACCTGAAGACCAATGTTTCCTTTAATTACACCTGCCTGGTGTCAAATGCTAGCACCAATTCTAACCAATGTATAAGTAAATGCATTCTGCAAGACATAATTTTCAAAATGTAATAATATGAATATACCTGGTGCCAGTACATTATACCCTTTGAACGGCAAACATGTATATTTTGCCACAACATTGTTTCATCACAGTATTTTTAATAAAAAAAAATAAAAAGCAATGGCGTTTGCACAATTATGCACACATTTTTAAAAATCTGGAAGCGTCAGGAAGAAAATATTTTGACATTCCAATTACTTTTACTTTTCTTACTCACCAGCGACATCTAGTTGTCTGTAATTACTTCCCTTTGTTTGCATAATTAGGAGTGCTAAAACACAGAAATCTACTCTCTCCACCTGGGTGCCCCGAGCGACGCGGATCCACACAAGCTCTCGTCTCGGTGGGGACTCGACTTAGACCAACCCCGCTGGAGGCGCAGCCCCCGGGCCCGGCCTTACGCGCCGCCCCCGAGGGCAGGTCCCGCGCCTTCCGGGAACCCCGCGCCCCGCACGGCAGCCCGCAGCACCCCCCGCGCGCCGCCGCGCCGCTCACCGACGCCCCCGGCCGCCCCACAGTCACTCCCGAAGCCGCACGGCCCGCCCCACGCCGTCCCCGGGCCAGACGCTCCGCCGCGCCAGGTCGCGCACGCGCGTCGCCGCCCAGGCCGCGGAGGTCTCTCTAGGAAAGTAGGAGGGCCAACGTCTCGCCTTTTCCCCGGCTGAAAGCTGTGCTGTGGGGTCTGCGAGCCAAGCCCAGAGTCGGGTACTTGGGCTCCCCCAACCCCGCCTCTGCACTCTGCAGGGCCCTGAGGCCGACGGCAGTTCTGTCAGCCTTTCCCGGTTTCCCCACTTCCCTCCCAGAGTGTGTGTAGGGCTACCCTGGAAGCCTCCCTCCCCACCCCAGGGAAGAATAGGATCCAAAGCTAGGCTTTCAAAATAGTTCCTGCTGACCTGTTCTGCCTCGGGGGAACTCTTAAAGAGAAAGAGGGTAACCAGTCCTAAGGGAGGCTAGTCTCAAACAAGACCCTTCCCCTGTCACCACATAGGGGGTAACTGCGCATTCCCAGCCCACAGGCCTGCAAAAACCGTGCCTTCTCTGGCCTCCAGCTGTTTACTGCTGTTCAAGAAATACAACTGAGTAAATGTTTTGTTATCTTTTAAGTGATTCATGAAGGGGCAGCATCAAATCTAGCAGATGTAAAGGATTTCCGAAGAGATACACAAAGAAAGAGATCTTACAGCAGAGGGGTAGGAACACGTAAGTTATAATGGGCAAAAAGCAGGCAGGGTTTTTTTTTTAAAGGTTCCTTTCCTTATAGGGGATGGCAGGGGCTTATCATGGAGGATGAACAAGACAGCAGCCATTTTGGGCAGCAGCCATTTTAGGGAGGGCACAGCTGTGTTTCCTTTCTGTGCAGAAACCACAGAGACCACAGCAAACGGGGAAAACAGAACTTAACGAGACTCAGACCAACGAAAACAGATCAACCAATCAGAATAGACCCGGTGTTAAGACTGGAAAGTCCCACTTCCCGACAATATGGTAGAAAGCAAGCCTTGTGCCCTGCAAAGGGGCCCTTCTCTCAACCTGATGGGACTGCTGCGTCAGTGTACCAGGCAGAGTTGGGCCCTAGCTGAAGCTAGCAATAAAGCCTTTTTGCCTTTGCATCTCTGGCTCCGTGTGGTGTTTGGGAACCCCGGAAGGAGTTGAGGCGCCAACGCCTAACATTTGGGGGCTCGTCCGGGATACCCAATAACTACACGGGACAGTCAGGGGAAGGCTGAGGCCGGAGGAGGACGTTGATTCTTGGTTCATGAGCCTGCTGAGTCAGGCGGACGCGCCAGAGGACCAGGGGCACGGATTTTGGAGAGACGTCTCAAACCCGCGGAGGCCGACGCCTAGAGAAATTCAACTTTTTCTGGGGCGTCCGAGGCCCGGTTCTGACAAGGAATCTGGAACCTGTCCCAAGGCACAGGCTGGGACTCTGTGGCAGATTTGGGAAACAATCATTGTCCTCTCCGGTAAGCCCGCGGGCCTGTTTCTGTTGTCTACAGTCCTTTGTCTGTGTCTCCTGGGGATTATTGTCCGTGTTGGTCATTTTTTTCCTTTAGGATGGGCCAGGGACAAACCACACCATTGTCCCTCATGGTGGATCATTTTTCGGAGGTCGGGACCCGGGTCAAAAATCTCAGCCTTGATGTGAGAAAAAAATGATTGCTTTCTGTTCCAGCGAGTGGCCATCATTTTCTGGTATCCAGCGGCCGCGAGGAGGATCCCTAGACATCAGTCTCATCAGACAGGTCAACAAACGAAACATGGCCTCTCTCCCTGATCAAATCCCTTATATCCTTCTTTGGGACGATCTCACTACCTTCCCCCCTGAATGGCTTCAGCTGTTCGTTCAGCGCCAAGTCCTGGCGGTCGGGCGGCGGCGAGGAACCCTTACCTGCCTGGCACAAGGAAAAAAAGAGCCAGTCCTACAGAATTCTTCTTACCCCCAGAACATTGACGAGAGCCTCGAGCCCACGGCACCACTGCCTCCTTATCCCGCCCTAGGCCCAGGGGGTAACCCAGAACCAGACAACTTACACCATACCCCGCCGGGCTCGAGCCCGGACCAGAAATCACCAAGGAATGGGGAGAGAGCGGGCCGAACCGGCAACATTGGCCCTGTTGAGGGTAGTGGGCCCAATTGGGGAGGGCGGCCAACAAAACTTACAGTATTGGCCCTTTTCTACCTCTGACTTACATAACTGGAAACGCCAAAACCCTCCCTTTTCAGAAAACCCTAGGGGACTCATTAACCTCTTTGAGTCTATTTTTTTCACCCATCAGCCCATGTGGGATGCGGGTCCTGTTCACCACGGAAGAGCGGGACAGGATTTGGGGGGAAGCCCGCCGTCAGGTCCCGGGGGGCAACGGGCGGCCCACCCAGGATCAGGCAATCATCAATCGCCACTTTCCCACGGAGCGACCTCAGTGGGTTTACAACACGCCCGAAGGCAGGGAGAACCTCCGAATCTATCGCCAGACTCTTATGGCCAGTCTCGGCGCTGCAGCGCGCAAACCCACCAATTTGGCTAAGGTCGGAGATATTCGTCAAGGGCCATCTGAAGCTCCAGCCGCCTTCCTAGAGCGCATTAGGGAGGCTTTTAGGCAGTTCACTCCCCTGGACCCAGAGTCCCTCGAAAGTAGAGCGCCGGTCACAATGGCCTTTGTAAATCAGGCAGCTCCTGACATAAAACAAAAGCTACAGTCCTTGAAGCGAATGGGGGAGAGGCCTATTCAGGAGTTACTAAGGGCAGCAAAAAAGTGTTTCAATTAAAAAAAGAAAAAAAAAAAAAACAGACGAGGAAAGGCAGGACAAATTGAGAGCAGAACAGCGTAGACGGGAGGACGAAATTCGGGCAGAGGACCGGCAAGTCCAAGTGACAGAACAAAAAAGACAAACGCGAGAAATGGCCAAAATCCTGCTAGCCTCAGTGGGCAAACAACCCCAGGAAGTGGCAGAAGGTCTATGGGTAAAGGACCCAGACGCCCCAGGCTGGATAAAGACCAATGTGCCCAGTGCAAAAAGCATGGACACTGGGCTAAGGAGTGCCCAGAAATAATAAGACACAGAGTAAGCCAAAGGAGACTCCTATTCTCTTGGCAGGGCCTGCGGCTTCGGATGACAGTGAGTGAGGGGGTCGGGGTTCGGTGCCCCTACCCGAGTCCAGGGTAACTCTCAAAGTGGAGGGGAAGAAAGTTGATTTCTTGGTGGACACTGGCGCTCAACACTCGGTTTTATTGGCTGATAAAGGGGAACGCACCGGGCGCACCACCCTGGTCCAAGGCACCACTGGATCTAAATTATATGGCCAGGACTACGGCCAGGAGAGTAGATCTGGCCTCTGGCACGGTAAGCCATTCCTTTATGGTAATCCCTGATTGCCCAATGCCATTGCTTGGACGATCTCTTAACCAAGGAGCCAGTAGAGCCTTTGGGGGCCAGTAGAGCCTTTGGGAGTGGGAGCCAGTAGAGCCTTTGGTTCAACAGGAGTAGAGGTTTTTGATGCCGGGGCCGCCTCCTAGGAGGGTCGGACAAACCTGCTGTCATTTTGACTATGTCATTGGTGGATGAATTTCGATTACACTCTCCACCTATCAAGCGGTCTGAAGACATGCAGGAGTGGCTCCCCGCTTTCCGACGGCATGGGCTGAAACAGGAGGGCCAGGGTTGGCGGTCAATCGACCAGCCATCTTCGTCAAGCTTAAGCCCAGGGCAGAGCCCGTTCGCGTCCGGCAATACCCTATGCCGCTGGAAGCCCGGTTAGGCACATCAATAAACTTCGGGCTGCTGGGATCCTTCGCTCCTGTCATTCTGCGTGGAACACGCCCCTCCTACCAGTTAAAAAGCCGCATAGAGGGGACTATAGGCCAGTTCAAGACCTGTGGGAAGTTAATACCCGGGTGGCTAATATCCACCCCACTGTGCCTAACCCATATACCTTGTTGAGCTCCCTACCTCCCACCCACCGATGGTACACTGTTAGATCTTAAGGACGCTTTCTTTTGCATTCCGCTGGCCCCCAAGAGCCAGGAATTGTTTGCATTTAAATGGGGAGACCCAGACACTGGCCTCTCCGAGCAGTTAACTTGGACCGATTGCCGCAAGGCTTCAAAAATTCACCCACCTTGTTTAATGAGGCTTTGGCTCAGGACTTGATGCCTTTTCGCAGCTCCCGGCCCCAATTGACCCTCCTCCAGTATGGAGATGACATCCTTTTAGCCACCTCCAGCGAGGAGCTGTGTATCCAAGGAACAGAGGACCTTCTTGCCACCCTGGACTCCCTGGGTTACCGGGCCAGCGCAAAAAAGGCCCAGGTCTGCTGCCAAGAAGTGACCTACTTAGGATACCGGCTTAAGGAAGGTAAGTGATGGCTTACGGAGGCTATGACACGCACCATTCTGGACATTCCACCACCCAAAAACCGGCACCAGGTTCTAGAATTCCTTGGTTCTGTGGGTTATTGTAGACTCTGGATTCCTGGGTTTGAGGAGATAGCCGGACCTCTTTATGAACTCACCAAGGAGGGCGGCTTGAAAAAAGGCTGCTTCTCCTGGGGGGAGGCACGGCAGCGGGTCTTTGACTTTCTCAAACTAGCCTTTCTGACTGCACCAGCCCTAGCCTTGCCAGACCCGGGAAAATCCTTCGGCCTCTTTGTGCACGAAAAAAATGGCATAGCAAAGGCAGTGCTTGACCCAAACCCTGGGTCCCTGGGTGAGACCGGTGGCATACCTTTCATAGAACTGGATCCAGTTGCGGCTGGATGGCCACCGTGCCTGCGTATTATAGCAGCAGCCGCAGTCACTTTGAAGGACGCCGATAAACTCACCCTGGGGAAAGAAGTAACGGTGGCCACCTCCCACATGCTAGAAGGGGTGTTGCGCGATCCTCCGGGTAAGTGGATCAGCAATGCCTGGCTGACCCATTATCAGAGCTTGCTCCTAGATACCCCTTGGGTTCGGCTCAAGTCTGCCTCAGGACTCAATCCCACCACCCTGTTACCAGATCCGGACATGGGGACAGACATTCACCCTTGTCAGGAAATTTTGGTTCAGGCAGCAGGAGTTCGGTCTGACCTACGGGACTCACCCCTGCCCGATGCCGACCTAGTATGGTACACGGATGGTAGTAGCCTTGTTCTGGAAGGACGCCGGTGGGTGGGGGCAGCAGTGGTCAGTTTGGACTCGGTGGTTTGGTCTTCCAAATGACACGTCGGCTCAAAAGGCGGAACTGATAGCCTTGACAAAAGCCCTACAGCTGGCAGAGGGGAAGAATCTGACTGTGTACACAGACAGCAGGTATGCTTTTGCCACCGCCCATGTACATGGAGCCATATATGCTGAAAGGGGTTTCCTTACTTCCGAAGGAAGACCCATTAAACATGCAGAGCACATCCGGACCTCCTTCAGGCCGTCCTCCTGCCAAAGAAACTGGCTATTGTGCATTGCAGGGGGCATCAGTCTGCCCGAACCCCAGAAGCCCGGGGCAATCGAATGGCGGATGTAGAGGCACGACGGGTGGCCCAGGAAGGGGACTAACCGATACAACTCCAGGTTCTCAGTTTGCCGGGAATGGGCCCCTTGCCGGAAGAAAACCCCACAGATTCCCTCTTTTGTTGACAGGTTTGAATAACAAAATAATCAACATGAACAGGAAAAACTACAGGAATAATCTTTTTTAGAAGAACTATTCTTATTCTGCAAATATTTTCTTTTTTTTAAATTTATTTATTTATTTATTTATACAAGCACTGGGTACAGTCAGAAGCACGGGAGGGTGAGAGGATTCACCAAAGCCAGAGCGGGGAGCAGAGCAGGCAGAAGGACCGAAGTACACTGCTGAGGGGAGCAGCGGGCGGCAGGAGAGGTCTGCGCGCCATGTGGGACCCTCCTCCGGTGGCCGGGGAGCAGCAGGGGATCGAACCGGCGCCGCAGAGGCTTCGGGCAGCTTCACAACCCAGCGCTCAACCGCTGCGCCACCAGGGGAGGCCCTCTGCAAATATTTTCTAATTCATAAGGTATCATGCTGGAAATAAAAGCTCTCAAACATCATTCTTGGAGTTATGCCATTCTGCTTCCTGCATACATTTTGGGGGCTTTACCAGTGCGCAAGATGAAGTCATAGGCCTAATAAGGACTCTAAATATTTAAAAAAAAAAACTTTTGGGCATCCTCCCTGAGCTTAGGAAATTCCAGAGTTAAGTATTATATATTATTCTTGGTTTGGTCTGTGACCAAAAAGGAAAAGGTACCTGAAGGGGATCACCAGCAACCTTGTGTGGCCTTATTTTAAAAGGTAGCTATTCAACAGTCTCTTGAGAGTGGGAAGACAAGTCCTCACTGGGAGCACTTAGGTAAAGGATAGAGGGGAGCAGTAGAAATGTCAGCTTTATGTATTCTTTGTTTTGAAACACCTCTTCTGCCCTCAGTTTTTCATTAATCTTTACAATGAATCTCTCAGTGACCCTATTTTGGGATAATGAAGCCTTTTGGGGAGGCATCTGCAAATAAAAGATCTACTATCTTTCTTAGAGTTATGCCATTCTGCTTCCAGCATCAATTTTGGGGGCTTTACCAGTGCACAAGCTACTGATGGTATCCCATCTGTTTGATTTGGAGTGCACTTTTTCAATGACCTTGTCTAACTGGAATGGTCTCCATAATGGTGATTGTAAATCTAGGCTGTTTTTAACTAGGATTTTGTCATTTTTTGTAGATATCTTCGGTCTCCAGGATCAGTTTTTTTTTTTCCCTCTGTGATAGTATTAACTGAATTTTGTGTAAGTATGGAATGTCTCTCTTCTTGTATCCTAGAATCCCAGGATTCAGGGAGGTGGTAAAGAGGCAATGATTAATTTGGAAATCTTGTCCCCCCAAGAGTACCTGCCACTCTACCCAACTCTGCAATGTTGCCAGGCAGCTCACCCCTCTACAAGAGCCATCCTGCTCCATAGCCAAAGCAAGAGCTCTGGCAGTTGACATGCAGACACTTTTTCTTAGGCATGCCTTCCCAATCGATAGCATCAATACAGCTGCAGATACAGGCGCTCCCAGAGCCCCCCGTGGCAAAGGACTGACTTACCATCATGTCCCCCATGGGTGCTGCATACACCTGTCCTCCTTTTTAGGTGTCCCAGCCCAAGATGATGATTCCTGCCACCAGGTTGTCCCAGTATTGGTAACATATCTCTTTAAAGAAGGTGGCTGCTGCGTATACCAGTTCAGTAATTTTTTAGGCCCCCAATAAATGTTCTTTCTAACCCTAATAACCCTAGAATTACATCTAATTATTATTTTATTGAGCCTCAATTCTCTTTCCTTCCTTCTCCACTGTCTCTCAGAAACAAATCACAGTTCACAAAAATCTCTCCCCTCCAGGTGGCATATCTGACACTGCCCCTCTAATCACCATTGCCTTTTCCACACTGCCAACCAATCCTCCTGCTAAGAGGAAAGCAGATGGACACCAGAGGCAAAGACGCTCCCCACACCCCCAGCAAGCAGGCACTACAAGAGGAGGAGGAAAAAATTGTTCAAGCTCATGTCTCACTTCGAATTGTAAGGAGATGAAATGCCTGAAAAGATTTTCCCATATTTAAACCTTTGAGGAATGAAAGTAGGTTCAGAAGATAATTATGATAATTGAGGTTATACCTCTCTTTTTTAAATTAGAGGACAGAGAAAACTGGTAGATAATGAAGTTAGATTAGTTTAACTCTATGACCTTGCCATAAACCTCATCACTGTGAATTCCAGTCACCCAAAAATGCTTCTAACAGGGACTTTCAATCACCTTTGCTGCAGCATGAAAGTCAGCTCTTCTTTGGAATAAAATTTGATGTTCTTAAGCTGTTTACTTAGGCAGCAGGATGGGGCCAGATGGTGCAGAACTGGAATCAGTTTGTCCACTTCAGTACCTAGAAACACACATTCACTTGGTACCCAACAAATCTGCAGGGAACCAACACTGTTCAGGGGAGCAAACCCATGTTGCCCATTCTAAGGGTCCACGCCCACCCATACACATCAAAGTAAAGTGATCAAACTCTAGTGTGGCACATTCCGCTCCTTTAGTTTTCATTTAAGCCACATGGAACATCTTATACAAATGTAATTATATATATATATTTGCAAAGACACAGCTTTTTTGCATTCCCTGCTTTTCTGAGGATAGATTCCTCTCACCACTGCCTGAGGGAGAAGCAGTTCTATGCATACTCAAGTACTCAGACTGTTCACTCACCTGAAGTGCACATATACCTGCAAAAACAGTCTGCAAAGAGACAAAAGGGAAAAAATTTCAAACATATGCCCATTTAAGAAAAATGTTTTCACAAGAAGTTGAAAAACAAATCAAATGAGCCAAAATGAAAACCAAATTTTTTCCATGGCATCAAAATCAAATTTCCAAAGCTGGGGCATGCCAATAGCAGAGGCCACATGGGCCCAGATGCCATCCTACCTACCTTAGACTTTGGAAGGAGAAAAACAGTTTAATAGTCACAAACAAAGACCAACCTCACAGAACTTAGCATATGTTAACAAATAATGGTTGAAAACAAACTCTTAGAAAGTGACCTAAAGGAAAGAATTAAAATTCTGGACAAGAAGCGAGTTCCAGAGCAGCCTGCCACTTTGGGAACCTCAGATGCTGGAAGGAGAAAAGGGAAGTTACTTTGCCATAATGGTTCAGAAGTCATCTCTGACCAAGCAAGGCTGGAAGGTTGCCACATGGTCTCACACACCAAACAAAAATAAGGGAAGGGTCTAACTAGGACTCAGAGAGCAAACAAACAAAAACCACTTACTCTCACAAAGATTTCCATAAAATCAAACTTCTGAAATAGTAAATAGAAATTAAATGCACACATAGAAACAGAGAGTGGAGTGCATTCAGGATGTCAGGGGTGGCCCAGAGCATCATTCATTGCCAGCCTGGACCCCAACTACTGCACCAGCCCCGCCTGCTTGGCTTGGCCATGTACTGCACCCTACATATGCACACCTGCACACAAGTACACTAGGTCTGCAAAACTAACAGTAGTAGGGAGTCAGGAGAACTCTTGGAAGTGCTTGCTTCTTTCCCCTTGCATGTAGTCTTGGAAACAATAGCAATAACAGTGGTGCATATAAAGCCCAGCTTAATGATTAACAGCAAATCATTATTCTCTATCCCTATCCCTACCAACCACTTTTAGTCCATTGTTTCAGAAGTACAGTGGCCACAAAGCAGAACAGTTGCTGGACCATGAACAGAACAGTCAGATCCAGTTTGTGGGGCATCCTTCTCAAGAAGAACCCTAAGCTTACTACAACCTCATCTTCATTATACTGTGATCTCCATGCATGGGTTGGATTTGTCCTCCATTTTCAGAACACGCACTGCATGAAGAGTTCTCCTACTGAGGCTACGCAAGGTGACTTAAAAAAACCTCTCCCTTCCCCCCCATGTATCAATAGAATAAATGATACATATTCTATGTATCAATAGAATAAAGTCACTCTTGTGTTAGGCCCCTTGTGGTTTATTCAAGAGAGAGGCCAATTGTTCCTCTAAGAGATACTCACCCTTGAGGTCTCCCTGGAACTTTCTGTCATTCTGTAGCTTCAATAAATCTTAGCTTCAAAATTAACTGCCACGGTTAGAGTCCTCATTGCATTATTCAGTAAGGAAATCAAAAGCCCAATTCCACCAGATGGTAACAGTAGGATTCCCAGGAGTACAAGTAGAAGATATGAACGAGACATTTGTGTCTGATATTCATCTTTAGAAGCTTCTGGCCCAGTGGCAGGATGACAGTATATGCACATTTAAGAATGGTTCCATTGGAAAGGTATGTTTTTGAAAATTATTTATTAAACAACTAGTATATCCATAATTATTACTCATGTTAGATGTATGCTAAAAGAAATAAATACCATACCCAGCTTCAACGACCTACAATACTTTGGTATGAAAGCATACACATATGCATTAAGAATAATTGAATAATAATAATTGAATAATAACTGAATAATTGAAAAGTCAATTTAAAATGATTGCAAATTGAGGCCTCCCTGGTGGTGCAAGGGATTAAGCAATGCACTATGAAGCAATCAGCAGCCAATGCAGCACAAGTTCGACCCCCGGCCAGGGAGCAACCCACATGGAGCAGCGGACCTCTCCTGACTCGCCCACTGCTCCCCTCAGCAGTGTATTTCAGTCAGTCTGCCTGTTCTGTTCCCCGCTCTGTCTCTGGTGAATCCTCTCACCCCCCTGTATCTCTGGCCTATACCCCAGCTCCTGTATGCATAAATAAATAAATCTTTAAAAAAACTGCTAATTGCAGCACAGGCTAATTTGGAGCACTGAGGTTAAATCAACAGGTTAGTAGGAATGAAAAAGCAATTGAGGAACACCCTTCAGAGATCTGGAAGGTAATGAGGGACAAAGACCACAAATAGGAAAAAGAAAAGGATTTCAGATGGGAAGCACAATTGATGAGGCTCTAACATAGAGCATAAATTTTAAAAGTAGATACTGAAGGCCATAGCCAAGAAAAAGACAATATTATCAGTGACTTGGGGAAGATTTTATGTAAATGGTGAGATGAATGTAGAACAAGGAAGATGCAACCTTTATCCTTAAGAAGCACAGAACCTAATGATGGGATGAATAAGATCAATTTTTTGATATTGAAAAAAAAGAAATCTACAAGTAAATAAAGTGTGTCATTCTTACTTTCCCATTAGTGAGGAAGGATTGCAATGTTATCGCACTCTCCAACCTTCACATCCCAGCAGAACATTTGGGTAATGGTCCATGGTTCTAAGAGGAGACCAGGGTGAACATCTTTCTTATAAAGAAAGCTTAACTCAAAATTCTTTGTTCTGTCTTGGAGAACGATGCCTTACGGAGCTCACTGAGCGACACCTGAGTGCTTCTCTCTACTGTGAGTTCGCTGGTGATAATTAAAAGTTGAACGCTGACTGAAGGCTTTGCCACACTCAATACATTCATAAGGTTTCTCTCCAGTGTGAACTCTCTGGTGTACAGTGAGTTGTGAGCTGTCACTAAAGGCTTTCCCACAGTCATTGCATTTATAGGGTTTTTCCCCAGTGTGGGTTCTCTGGTGGACCATAAGGCTAGAATTATGACTGAAGACCTTCCCACACTCATTACATTCATAAGGTTTCTCACCAGTATGAATTCTCTGGTGTATGATGAGGTATGAGTTTTGATTGAAGGATCTTCCACACTCATTGCATTTATAGGGCTTTTCACTTGTGTGAAGTCTCTGATGTCGAATAAGACATTTGCTCAGGCCGAACGCCTTCCCACACTCATTACATGCAAAAGGCTTCTCTCCAGTATGAATTCGCTTGTGGTCAACAAGTTGAGAGTTCTGATTAAAGGCTTTCCCACACTCGCTACATTTATACGGTTTCTTTCCGGTGTGAAGGCTCTGATGTCGAATAAGACATTTACTCCGACTGAAGGCCTTGCCACACTCATTACACTCATAAGGCTTCTCTCCAGTGTGGATTCTCTGATGGTCAGTTAGATTTCTATTAGAACAGAAAGCTTTCCCACACTCATTACACTTGTAAGGTTTCTTACCAGTATGAAGCACCTGATGTCGTATGAGATTTTTATTCCGACTAAAGGCTGCTCCACACTCATTGCATTCATATGGTTTCTCCCCAGTATGGGTTCTCTGATGGTCAAACAGTTTGGAACTCTCATTGAAAGCTTTTCCACATTCATTACATTTATATGGTTTCTCCCCATTATGGAGTCTCTGGTGTTGAATGAGGTGGGAGCTGTGCCGATAGGTCTTCCCACACTCTCCGCATTCATAGGGCTTTTCCCCTGTGTGGGTTCTCAGATGAACTATGAGCTGAGAGGTCTGCCTGAAGGTCTTACCACACTCATTACATTCGTAAGGTTTCTCTCCAGTGTGGATTCTCTGATGACCGATGAGGTGTGAACTCCAATTAAAGGCTTTGCCACATTCATCACATTGATAGAATTTCTGTCTCTTCAAAACTCCTTGATGTTCTGTAGGACTGGAGGACACATCTGGATGTTCTACAGGATCCTTATATTCATCCCATCCATCTTTTGTGGATTTTTTATCCTCATGTATTATTTCCAAGAAATCACTTCCCAGAGTGCTCCCTTCCTCATCTGAGGGCTGGCCTTCCCGCTTGTCTAAAGCATCTTCACAGGCATCTCTAGACTCTGGTTCTTCAGGAATCACCCCATAGACTCCTCCTGATGTTCTACCACATGACTCTGATCCATTAGAAATGTTCTGCTTGGAAGGTAACTCTGACCTCTCCATCCTGTTCTCACCTGCTGCCAAAAGAAAGAAACAACCTTATTTCTTTCAAGTCCTGTTGAAAATCATTGGGAGTCTATATATCTGAGTCTATGTATCTGAAAAAACAAAAAACTTCACACTATGGATAAGGAATGAGGTGACACCTTGAAAACAGGAGAGACAATGGGAAAAAGCTCATTATTTTACTGCACAAAGGCAAAGAGGGGGAAGATGATCTGAAGAGGAGGGTGGAAGAAGTGCTAACAAAACAGACAAATATTGAGCTAGTATAGCCAAGTGAGAGGGACAACTAGAAGACACGAGACAAGATTGTAAAAAATGGCATGATCTGGGGCCTCCCTGGTAGCGCAAGGGGTTAAGCACAGCACTGTGAAGCTATCTGCAGCCTCTGCAGCACAAGTTCAATCCCCAGCCAGCCAGGGAGCTACCCACATGGTGCAGCAGACCTCTCCTTTCTTGCCCGCTGCTCCCCTCAGCAATGTATTTCAGTCATTCTGCCTGTTCTGCTCCCCACTCTCTCTCTGGTGAATCCTCTAACCCTCCCCTGCCCCCAAACCTCTGGCCTGTACCCCAGTTCTTGCATGTATAAATAAATAAATCTTTTTTAAAAAATGGCATGATCCTACAGCATCACTTAAATGCTGTGTCTCCTTATAAAATGATAAATTCTAAGCTCCTTTCAAACCATAACTCTGTGTGGCTCTATGGCTTACAGATAAAATGTTGGAGAGAGAGAGTGGTAGCAAATATCTCAATTCAAAAATGAGAAACTGTGGGTAAACATAATTAGGGAAACATGTACAAAAAAGAGGAATTCTGATATGACAGCATTGTGACAACATTTGGATAAGCCATAGGCTTATGAATGCTGAGAAAGAGTAGTGAAGGGAACCCAAGAAGTACACTGAAAGTGGGGATCCACTATCACCTAGAGCCTGAACCTGTAGAAGGCAGTGTTGCACTCCTATGAAAACCAAGAGGGGCATTTATTTCAACTTTTGAAGTAAAAATCAAAGTATGTTTATGGTATCTTGATAATGTAGAGTGATAAGGAAACAGTTGAATATTTGCTTATGAATTTTGGAACCTTTGACCACAAAAGCCGGGAGAAAGCAGAGTAATCAAGGTCATAGATAAACATACAAAAAAGTTGATTCCCTTCAGTCATATCTTAACAAGGGTGATAAGCCATCACAGCATTTTACCATATGGAATGTAAAGATACCTGGTTTCTTGCCTCCTACTCACACCTTCATCAGAGTAGGCTATTATCCTGGATGTGTCAATCACAGAACCTCCCTTACCCCCAGAACCTCCAAGGAAAGTAACCCATCCCAGTCTTTGCAGACAGGAAAGCTGAGGCAGCCATGTTTGTGCCTAAACCTAAGCTCACCCCACAATGAAACACAGATCACTCAACCAAGGCAAGGCCCTAGACCCAAGTGTAACTATGTGTACATTAGTTAATCACCAACCACTTCTGTGGTCAGGATAAAGGTTCTGCCAAGAAATGACACTTAATGGCTGAACCACCCTTGGAGTGCCTATAAGTAAATTCTGAACTGTAAGAGATGCAAAATGAGGGAAATTACAGTACAAGCAGGAGTTAAATATGAACTGATATATGGAGAGAAGCAAAATCACTCAGTCACAGGAAGCAGAAAATATGTGGGAACAGAAAGTCTAATTAGGGAGGAGTGATTAGGGGGATAAAAGATAGAGAATAAAAGGGGGGAAACAGATACATAGGACACAACTGCATTACATGTGCAGTTAAAATATTATTTGTCTTTACTGTTAAGGCTTCCATAATCTCTATTGCCGCAAGGCTATTTCCTAAATTCTGGTCTAGTGGGTTGGTGTGTACAACTTTTCCATTTCTTTAGCATTACTGTACATAACATTGCTGATTATTACAATTACAAATGGATTGTTCTATTCCTTACAACTATAAACTCTAAACCATCCTAGGTCAATGATTAACATAGTGATCATTAATCCGTTATCAATAGATAACTGATAAAGCTGATGAAAAATACAGAAAGGGTCACTAAATCTTTCTTTTTACTTTGTCAATGTTTACAATTTCTCATGTTAAAAAATTTAAAAGAAAAAGAATATAGCAACAAAAAGGTAAAGAAAGCAGACTCCACATTACAGGGAACCAAAACCATTACCCAATAAAGCCAAATGGAATGCTGCAGACACCTGGAATGACAAGCTTTTACTGCTCAGGGACATTCCCAGCCTGAAGGCCAGAGTCATCAGGGCTACCAAGGGCACAGGGGAAGGACCCCAGAGGGCAATGGACTCGGGCAGGGAGAGAAGCTGGGATGTGACAGAGTAAAGAACAAGTCCAAGGCAAAAATGGAGTCCATGAACTCAGCAGGCAGGACCCAGTCCAGGGAAAGGCTGGAAAGGCTGGAAGGCCGCAGGCTGAGACAGGAGCAGTCTCCTGTTTCCCACAGCCCTGAGGAAGAGCTGCAGCTAGGCCTGAGCCACGGCCTTGGGAACTCAGCAGAGACACAGAGAACCAGGCCTGACCATCTGAGGCACAGCAGCTGCTGCTTGGTCTCCTAAGTCCCCAGCTTGGGGAAGGGCAGGCTCTAGGGAAGCACAGTGAGCTGAGGGAGGAAAGAAAGCTGTGAGTGGGACAAGCCCTGTCCTTGTTCCTGTAAGGTCTGTGTCCCCAGAGAGTGTGTGCAGAACCAGGGAGCTGCACACACTGCACACTCTCATCCCTTTTCCCCAGAGTACCCAGCATGCTGTGAACTTCCCTGGGGCACCTAAAGCAGTCCCTGGCCAAACTGAGTCCTCCCAGTCCTCAAACCTCTCCCAGGAGGAGCCTTCAGCCTCTCTCAAGGAAGCAACACTTCCCACCACTTTCTCTCTCCCGTGCACCAGCCTAATCTGATTTTTCTCTCACCTATCTGGCCCCATGTTACCCGGTTTCTCTTCCTTCTGCACTAGCATTAATGGAGACTCCAGTCGTTCCAATCTCATTGGCTCCTTTTCCTGTCAGAGGTCGCCCACTGCTCTAATGCTGCACCCACTGTACCTAGTTCTCTTCACCCGTATCACAAGCATCCAGGTGCCTACTGGACATCTCACATGGTGGTCCACAGTATCACTGTCTACAATGCATATTCTGACCATTTACTTTCCTATTTCCCAGGATCTGTAAATGGTTTCCAGACATCAACTTACTTTTTTTTAATCCTTTTTTTTTTAAAGATTTATGTTATTTATATGAGCACTGGGGTACAGGCCAGAGGCGCAGGAGGGTGAGAGAAACCACCAGAGACAGAGTGGGGAGCAGAACAGGCAGAAGGGCAGAAATACACAGCTGAGGGGAGCAGCGGGCGAGACAGGAGAGGTCTGCCACGCCATGTGGGAATCTTCCTGGCCAGCCAGGAATTGAACTGGCACCGCGGAGGCTGCAGACAGCCTCACAGCACTGCACTCAACCCGCTGCACCACCAGGGAGGCCCCAGACATCAACTAAATTCCTTCTTTCCTTTCTTCAAACTCACAACCTTCTGCTCTTCCTATCAATGCAAGATTCAACATAACCATATTAGAATCCCAAGGCTCTTTGTAAATATCAAGCTGATAATAAATTCATATTAAACTCAAGAGTTCCAATACAGTCATAAGAATCTTGAAAAATAAAAAATAACTTGGAACTTATATAAATATTTCAAACCTAAATTTACAATTTTCTATACAAAGCAGCAGCGTACTAAAGAACACTGACATCGGTGAAACAGATTAAGACCAGAAATAAAACTTTAAGTCCACAGTCAGCTTTTTTTCAAAAGTGGGACCTTCCAAATCCCACAACTCTGAAGCAAATTTGAAGAAATCACTACCTCCAGCCATGACATAAGCCAGAAGCCCACACACCCTCCATTCCCTAGACACCAACACCTGGTCAGTGTCTCCTTGACTCACAAGCCCACCCAACACTGTCAAAATACACGCAACTATGAGCGGCTGGGAGAGGCACAGCAGCAAATACGCCTCATGCAGCTGAAGGAAGACACTGCAGCCTGCTCCAAGGGCCACACAGAGACCAGCAGAGAACTGCACTGGGGGCCGTGCACGCGGACGAGGCTGCCAGAGTTCTGACAGAGAAATGAAGCGCCGTGGTGGATAAGGGGTATGGGGAAGAATAAGTGCTCAGAGAACACGAAAGCAAAGGAAAATGAGAGAAGTGATAAAGTACTGAAGGCTTATAACAGAGCCAGGAAGACAAAACGCAACACAGGAAGACTGAAGAGGAACAGGCACTTCAGGGGCAAAGGGGGGCAGGCTGCAGTCTTGCTGAGCTCCAGCAGCACAAACAGGAAGCAGAAACAACCGCTCAGGAGGAGGCTGAAAGGGAGAGACTTGCACCTGCAGAACAGACTGGAGAAGAGAAGCAAACCTGAAGGATGGAAGAACTAGAATGCCTCTCAGGGTGAAGAGAATCTGGCAGTGAGGCTAAAGCCAATGCACTTGAGTCCAGAGGGAGATCTTTTGAGGAAAAGCATCCAGCAGGAAGTATAAATGACCCTGCCCTATGTCAGCAAATTGAGAAAGACCCACAGCGAAGTTACCACCGAAGGAAGCCTCCAAACTGGCATGATCAGAAGCAGTCGCCGCGGAAATGTCCAAAGAGGTCAGTGCGGTATTTGCAAAGAAGCAGAGAACAACCACAAATAAAAATGAGGGCCCCTGCCGGCATATGGCAAAGGCGTCCAGGCCTTCTGTCAAAGAAAGGGTTAGCCCAGCCCCTGCAACCAACAACACAGAGAAAGTTAAAGACCTCTGGGGCTTTCGAATGCTGAATGAAAGAGTCAGAACAGAGGGAAGAGACAGGGACCCATGAGCTGAACCTGCCCAATTAAAGGCAGGCATCCTAGCGCTCAGGATTCCTCTGAAGTTCCAACTAGCTTTTGAAGACAGAAGAAAAGCTTCATTTATCAACCTGGGCCCCGGGGCCCAGCAATCTGCACTGGAGCAGGTCTTCTCTCTCTCTCTACTGATTACAAAGAAAAGGCAATAACTTTACAGTAGATGGAGATGAAGATCACAAGTAATAAGACACATATGCCATGGGCCTCCCCGGTGGCACAGCAGTTGAGCGCTGGGTTGCGAAGCTGCCCGCAGCCTCTGCAGCACCGGTTTGATCCCTGGCTGCTCCCCGGCCACAGCCACCGGAGGAGGGTCCCACATGGCGCGCAGACCTCCTGCCGCCCGCTGCTCCCCTCAGCAGTGTACTTCGGTCCTTCTGCCTGCTCTGCTCCCTGCTCTGGCTCTGGTGAATTCTCTCACCCTCCCGCACTTCTGACTGTACCCAGTGCTTGTATAAATAAATAAATAAATCTTTAAAAAAAAAAAAAAAGGACATATGCCATCAACATCACTCTCATGCCAAGCTGGGGGGAAACATCTGACAAAACCAAATTGAGGCTCATTCAAAAAATATAAAAGCATCAAGATCATGAAAAACAAGGAGAGGCTGTCACAGACTGAAGGAGATTAAGGAGGGGTGCCAGCTAAATGGAACAAGGGGCTCCAGATTGGATCCTGGAACAGAAAAAGGACATTAGTGGAAAACTGATGACTGAGTAAAGTCAACAGTTTAACTATAGTACTGTTCCACTGTAAATTTCTTAAGCTGGATGACTGTCCTATGGTGATAGGTGGAGATACTAACTTTTTGGCAAGTGGGGAAAGAGCCTAAGGGAATGCTGTTAAGTATACAATTATTCAAAATACAAAGGCTTTAGAGTAAAGCAGTTTGAGCTGTTATCATTCTCATTCTATTTTAGATGTTAAGGATTAATTGGCAACCAAGGATATTAAAGTCTGTCAAATCTTCTCTCCAGTTTGGATTCATTCTTTCATTAATTCAACCAATATTTATTGAGCACCTACTACTGTACTGCAGGTATGAAAGTCTCAGGAGTAAATAGAGAGCGCTATAACAGATGATGAAATAAATAAAATATATGGCACGCTAGACAGTTAGGGTGATATAGTCTATCAAAACCAAGAAGGAGACCTAGTGGTCTCAGTTCAAGGAAGGAAAAGTACAAGTTCAAGAATTCAAGCTTTGGGCCTCCCCAGTGGCGCAGCGGTTGAACGCTGGGTTGCGAAGCTCCCTGTGGCCTCTGCAGCGCCTGTTCGATCCCCAGCTGCTCCCCCGCCACCGGAGGAGGGTCCCACATGGCGTGCAGACCTCTCCTGCCGCCCGCTGCTCCCCTCAGCAGTGTCCTTCGGTCCTTCTGCCTGCTCTGCTCCCCGCTCTGGCTCTGGTGAATTCTCTCACCCTCCCGCGCTTCTGACTCTACCCAGTGCATGTATAAACAAATAAACAAATAAACAAACAAACAAATAAATAAATAAAAATACATGCCTCTTTAAAAAAAATAAAAAAAGAATTCATGCTTGGAGAACTTGTCTTGATTCACCTGAGGGAGCTCACATTGTTACTAACATTACAATATAGAGACTGGGGCCTCCCTGGTGGCCAAGGCGTTGAATGCAGTGGCCTGAATTCGATACACCCACCCCCCAAACCACCAGGGAGCTAACCCACATGTGCCACAGCAGATCTTTCCTGTCTCACCCATCACTCCCCTCGGCAGTGTTTCAGTAAATCTGCCTGTTCTGCTCCCCACTCTATCTCTGGTGAATCTTCTCACACACAAACCCCCCACACCGCTGCCCTACTCCCCAGTTCTTCTACGCATAAATACATAAACAGTCCTTTTAAAAAATAGTAATACTGTATAGAGACTGCAAAATTATGAAAGTTAAATATGATTTCACTCTCAAGCAACTAACTCTGGCATCCCAGAAGGCTTAGGCACCAATACCTCCTTGGATACCAGAATCCCAGAAAACTTAATGGAGGTAGAGCCCATATATTTCACATTATTTCATGTGTCTATTTTCCCTTTTAAGTACATATTGAATTTTATCTTCAAAACATTCCCAAATTTGTCTGCATAGCATTAGCATTCATATAACAGCTAAGAAAAGCCTCATCATTACTTCGTGGATAGCACAGATACACATGTGTGCAAGAGCTGGAAGTTTCCTGAAATTCTTTCATCAAATTACAGCTAAATGGGCCTCCCTGGTGGTGCAAGGGGGTAAGCACAGCACTGTGAAGCTATCTGCGGTTCCCCCCTGCCAGTCACAGAGCAGCCTACATAGTGCAGCAGATCTCACCTGTCTTGCTGCTGCTCCCCTCAGCAGTGTGTTTCAGTGGATCTGCCTGTTCTGTTCCCTAATCTGTCTCTGGTGGGTCCTTTCACCCCCCTCCCGCACCTCTGGCCTGTACCCCAGCTCTTGTATACAGAAATAAATAAATCTTAAAAAAAAAATTACAGCGAAAACCACTTGCTGACACTTTCTTGCAAAACAACCAAACCAGTATTAATGGGTTTTCAGGACTGCATTACCAAAAGTTTGAAAACGGATGGTGTTCTCATCTGACCACTGCTTTTAATTTAGAAGGAGAGCATACTAGATTCCTTAGATCCATACAAGTCAGAGGATAGTAGTATGGTTTTAGAGACAAAAGCTGTACCTTATGTTTCAACACTGTATTTTATATACTCCTTTTTCATTTTGAAAACAAAAACAATCACTCCAAAAAACAAATGTGCTATTTCCCCTACAAATGTATTTGCTTAGCAGTTACTGCTTCATGCAATGTGTAGGATGGGGGAAAAAACCTAGAGACAAATGTTTCTTTCAATTTTACCTGCCTGGGGTTAAATGCTAGCACCAATTTAGCCAATGCATAAATAAATGTGTTCTGCAAGCTGAATATTATAATTTTCAAAATGTAACAGTATGGATATACTTAGTGCCACTAAATTGTACACTTTTCAATGGTTAGAAGAGTAAATGTTTTTATATCACATCGGATGTAAATTCTTATGTATGTATATTTATCACAACATTGTTATTTTCACAGTAATGCTTTCTAAAAGTAATAGGATAATTCGTTTCCTATAAAATGGTATGCATTTTAGTTGCATAATTATGCACACATTTTTAAATGTTGGGAAGCCATCGGAGGAAAAAATTTATGGATTGCAGCTACTATTATTTTTCTTACGCTCAAGCGCGCCGTGTAATGGTTTGTAACTAGTTTCCTCTGCTTAAGAGGTGATGAGCAGTTACTCCAAATTCTCTGTACGTGGGCGCCCCGGGGTGCGAGAAGCTGGCGGATCAGAGTCAGACTAATCGGCTCAACGTGAGCCTTCAGGCTGGGTCTCCCCAAAAAAACCCGCGCCCTCCGATTACCCAGCTCCGATTACCGGCACCCGGCCCAAGCAGCTCACCCACTCCGCGGCCGCCCCACCGGGACTCCCGAAGCCACTCCGCCGCCCGGCGCCGCCGGACTCGCAGCCAGCCCTGGGCGCGCACGCGCGTCGCCGCCGGCCGCGGAGGTCTCTCTAGGAAATTGGGAGGGCCAACATCTTGCCTTCTCCCCAGCCCAAAGCCAGGCTGTCAGGTCTCTGAGCCTAGCCTGTAGGCTGGTTCCCAAACCCCTCACATTCCCAACCCTCAGCTGAACTCCCACCCTGCTGCACTCGGCGAAGCCAATCTGGGCGGGCCCCAGAGTTCCTTCATCTCGGAACAGTCTTCCCAAATCCCTCCCTATGTGTGTGCAGAGCTGCCCTATAGGTTTCCTTCCCCTAGGAATGAATAGGAGCCAAAGCAGCAAGAACAGGGGCCTCCCTGGTGGCACAAAGGGTTAAGATGCAACCTATGAAGCAATCCTCAGCCACTGCAGCACGAGTTCGATTCCCGGCCGGGGAGCTACCCACATGGCGCAGCAGACCTCTCCTGACTCGCCCGCTGCTCCCCTCAGCAGTGTATTTCACTCAGTCTGCCTGTTCTTTTCTCCACTCTGTCTCTGGTGAATCCTGTTACCTCCACACCTCTGGCCTGTACCCCAGCTCTTATATGCATAAATAAATAAATCTTTAAAAAAAATTCTAAAAAACAAAAAACAAAAACAAAGCAGCAAGAACAACAAAGGAGAAGATGAACAACTGGGACTACATCAAAGTACGGTCTGTACAGTAAAAGAAACAATAAAAAAGAAGAGACAACCTCCTGAATGAGAGAAAATATTTTCACACCATCCATCTGACAAGGCGCTGCTATGGAAGATATACAAAAAACTTATACAACTCAACAAAAAAAAAAAAAGAAAGAAAGAAACAACCCTATCAAATAATGGGTAGAAGAGCTAAATAGGCACTTCTCCAAAGAAGGCATGCAGATGGCAAACAGACATGAAAATAATGTTTATCATCACTTATCATCAGGGAAATGCAGATCAAAACCACAATGAGATACCGCCTCACACATGTGAGAATGGCCCATATTAAAAACAAAAACAAGTGCTGGAGAGGGTGTGGAGAAAAAGGAGAGGGTGTGGAGAAAAAGGAACACTCTTACATTATTTGTGGGAATATAGACTGGTCCAGCTCCCAAGAAAAGATGTGTGAAGGTTCTTCAAAAC
Organism: Talpa occidentalis; assembly: GCF_014898055.3. Taxonomy (NCBI): domain Eukaryota; kingdom Metazoa; phylum Chordata; class Mammalia; order Eulipotyphla; family Talpidae; genus Talpa; species Talpa occidentalis. The sequence goes on from NW_023600993.1 coordinate 31,530,679, forward strand.
ACTAAAAATGGGGCCTCCCCGGTGGCGCAGTGGTTGAGCGCTGGGTTGCGAAGCTGCCCACAGCCTATGCGGCACCGGTTCCATCCCCGGCTGCTCCCCGGCCACCGGAGGAGGGTCCCACATGGCGCGCAGACCTCTCCTGCCGCCTGCTGCTCCCCTCAGCAGTGTCCTTCGGTCCTTCTGCCTGCTCTGCTCCCTGCTCTGGTGAATTTTCTCACCCTCCCGCGCTTCTGACTGTGCCCAGTGCTTGTACGTATAAACAAACAAACAACAAACAAACAAATAAATAAATAAATCTTTAAAAAAAAACACTAAAAATGGATCTACGATATGATCTAGCAATTCCACTCCTAGGTAACTACCTAAAGAGCACAAACACACTAATGTGAAAGAAAACCTGCACTCCTATGTTCATTGCAGCATGATTTACAATAGCCAAAATATGAAAACAACCTAAATGCCCCCAAAATAGATGAGTGGATCAAGAAGACATGGTATATATACACAATGGAATATTACTCAGTGATCCAAAAAGTGGCAATCCATCACATGTTCTTCTGTTCTCACTTGGTTCAGGCCATCAGCTGCTTCTGTGTCTACTGTAATACAGTGTCTGACACATTTTTCTTGAATAGTTTTGATATTTAACTTGACTAAGGAGACTGCAGGCTAATTTCATTTCTGATGGATTTGCCATGTGGTAAATATATTCCCATGAGCCTTTGAATATCAGTGTCTTTGAATACCAGAAACTCCTATACATCTTCTATTTCTTTTTTTTTAAGATTTATTTTTATTTATTTATTTATTTATACAAGCACTGGGTACAGTCAGAAGTGCGGGAGGGTGAGAGAATTCACCAGAGCCAGAGCGGGGAGCAGAGCAGGCAGAAGGACCGAAGGACACTGCTGAGGGGAGCAGCGGGGTGGCAGGAGAGGTCTGCGCGCCATGTGGGACCCTCCTCCGGTGGCGGGGGAGCAGCTGGGGATCGAACCGGCGCCGCAGAGGCTGCAGGCAGCTTCGCAACCCAGCGCTCAACCGCTGCGCCACCGGGGAGGCCCTATATCTTCTATTTCTTACTGCACATTTCACTTGGATCTCCCTCACCACTTTAAACTCCATGTTTAAAATTCATCTTCTTTTCCTATAAAATCAGTGGTCTTTCCTTGTGCCACAGTTCAGACTTCAGCATTTTCACAGCTACCTGCCATAATTGTGAGTCCTTCCCTCCCTCCCTCCCGCCCATTATCCCTTGAGATTGTCTCCTGCATCCTCCCTTTGTTTCCCACGACCCCAGTTCAGACAATAGTTGTCTCATGTTTACTCTATGACATTTACTTCCTACTAAGAGTTTTCTCACTCAGTTTTTTTTTTTACTGTACCAAAGAGCAGGAAGAGAGGGACATAGGTAAGATGAAAAATATATGATGAAAACAAAAATTTCAAATCGTCCTATTTCTCTGCAAAGCGGTTTCCTAAAAATTTCTCATATAGTTGTCTTTTTCTGTCCAGTAGGAGGCGCTTCTAATCCTGTTTGTGATTGCATTCTCAGGACCCTGGACAGTACCTGGTATAGCGTAAACGCTCAATAAATATGTGTTGAAAGATTGTCAAACTTACAAGCACCTCTGCACCTATCAGCACAGTTTTAAAATATACAAGGTAAACACAGAGTGAGAGATCAATCCATTTCCCTAGGAAACATGTCAAGCAAACAGCAAAAACAAGAAAGTACTTTTCCTCCCAATGAAAAGTTAATGAGGGAGGGCCTCCCCGGTGGCGCAGCGGTTGAGCGCTGGGTTGCGAAGCTGCCTGTGGCCTCTGCGGCGCCGGTTTGATCCCCGGCTGCTCCCCGGCCACCGGAGGAGGATCCCACATGGTGCGCAGACCTCTCCTGCCACCCGCTGCTCCCCTCAGCAGTGTACTTCGGTCCTTCTGCCTGCTCTGCTCCCCACTCTGGCTCTGGTGAATTCTCTCACCCTCCCGCGCTTCTGACTGTACCCAGTGCATGTATAAACAAAACAAACAAACAAATATAATAAATAAATAAATAAAAACATGCCTCTATAAAAAAAACTATTAAAAAATAAATAAAATTAAATTAAAAAAAAGTTAATGAGGGATTTTTACCAGCTATATTTCTTGAATTAAAAAATTAACATGCATTGCTTATACAAAAGGTATTAAGGTTAAAACAGATAAAATATACCTGTGACTAGAGAAGTTTTCCCAGAAAGAGGGTGAGACACCAAAACTCTTCATTCACTTCCTCCCCAGAGCTTCTAGATTTCCCTCTCACCCACTTACACATGTGGGAAATCAAAAACCTTCAGTGAGTGACCTTTGGCCACATCTTTTCAAAAGTGAGTGTCACCTGAAATGGATGCAGAAGGGCACACGGATTATATATAGCTAACCTAGAGATCACATCATTGTCTTTTCTTAACTCTCTACAGCTTACAAGAGGAAATAACATGAACTGAAATAATCTCTCTCTCTCTCTCTCTCTCTCTCTCTCTCCTCTCTCTCTCTCTCTCTCTCTCTCTCTCTCTCTCTCTCTCTCTCTCTCTCTCTCTCTCTCTCTCTCATCTCTGAACATTTGTTTGTGTTTGCCCCTCTCCTCCTATACATGTCTAAATTCTACTTCAAGGCCCACCTCAATGCTGTTGGCTTTCAGGCTGCATCTGGTACTTTTCAAGATCAATCCCTCCCTTGGTTTACTGAACTTCTCTTATGCCAAGAATTACATATTGACATTGTTAGTCACTGGTATCTGCCTGCCCTTTGACTTTGACATTTCCAAGGTCCAGCTCTTACTCCCCTGTCTCCCTCCTACAGTCCGAAGTTTCTTGCATAGAAGGATATAAAATCAACATGCAAAAGTCAGTAGCCTTCCTATACACAAACAATAAATCTGAAGAAGAAGAAATAAAAAAAAATCCCTTTTATTATTGAAACAAAAAAAATCAAATACTTGGGAATAAATCTAACAAAAGAGGTAAAGGACCTATACAAAGAAAACTATAAAGCACTGTTAAAAGAAATAGAAGAAGACACAAGGAAATGGAAAGACATCCCCTGCTCATGGATTGGAAGAATAAACATTATTAAAATGGCCATCCTACCAAAAGCAATATACAGATTCAATGCTATTCCAATCAAAATTTCAATGTCATTCTTCAAAGAAATAGAACAATTATTGATGAAATTCATATGGAATCACCAAAAACCCCAAATAGCCAAAGCTCTCCTGAAAAAAAAAGAAGGGAATGGAGGCATCACACTCCCAGATTTCAAACTATACTACAAAGCCATAATCATCAAAACTGCATGGTATTGGAACAAGAACAGACACACAGACCAATGGAATCGAATAGAAAATCCAGAAATAAACCCACAGATTTATGGACAACTAATCTTTGACAAAGGAGCAAAGAATATGCATTGGAGCAAAGAAAGTTTGTTCAATAAATGGTGCTGGGAAAACTGGGTCGCTACATGCAAAAGAATGAAGCTTGACTACTACCTAACACCATGCACAAAAACCAACTCAAAATGGATTAAAGAACTAGACATAAGACCTGAAACCATAAAATACATAGAAGGAAACATAGGCGAAACACTACATGATATGCACATCAAAGACATCTTTATAGACACATGACCCAAAGCAATGATAGTGAAGGCAAAGATAAACAGCTGGAACTACATCAAATTAAAGAGCTTCTGCACAGCAAAAGAGACAATAACAAAAACAAAGAGAAATCCCACTGACTGCGAGAACATTTTTGCACACAACACTAATGATAAAGGACTGACCACAAAAATCAATAAAGAGCTGATGAGACTCAACAAAAACAAAGAAAATAATCCAGTCAAAAAATGGGCAGAAGAGCTAAAAAACTTCTCTGAAGAGGAAATGCAAATGGCCAATAGGCATATGAAAAAAAGTTCAACATCACTTGTAATCAGGGAAGTGCAAATCAAAACTACCATGAGATACCATCTTATACCAGTGAGAATGGCACATATTAAAAAAACTAGCAACAACAAATGTTGGCGAGGTTGTGGAGAAAAAGGAACTCTCCTGCACTGCCGGTGGGAGTGCAAACTAGTCCAACCACTATGGAGAGCTGTGTAGAGATTTCTTGACCTACTAAACATAGAGCTTCCATATGATTCAGCAATTCCACTCCTAGGTATTTACCCAAAGGACACAGAAACATCAATTCCAAAGAACACCTGCACCCCTATGTTTATAGCAGCACTATTTACAATAGCTAAGCTTTGGAAACAACCCAAATGCCCAAAAATAGATGACTGGATCAAGCAGATGTGGTACATATACACCATGGAATATTAATCGGCATTCAAAAAAGATAAACACAAGCCATTTGCAGCAACATGGATGGCGCTGGAAGGGATCATGCTCAGTGAAATAAGCCAGAAAGAAAAAGAAAAATACCGGATGGTCTCACTCATAGCAGGAATCTAGAAAACTTAAATAAGGGACCAGGAAAAAGAATAACTATAAGAAAGAAAATATCAAAATCAACAAACAACTATGAACCAGAGACACTCTATGGGGGTTGGGGGGCAGGGAAAGGAGGGCTTGGGGTCAAAATAAGGGGGTTGTAATTGTATGGGGAATATAAAAATAAAATGTAAATTAAAAAAATGTTTCTTACATAGATATCTTTGTTATATCTATATAGTGCTTAATAGGACACATAATACTCCTGTCTCTGAGGGTAAGCACACATGGATTGTTTTTGGGGTTTTTGTTTGTGTGTTTTTGTATTTCACAAATTGTAAGACTCAGTAAATATATAACTTGTCCAAAGTCACAAATCCCAGCAAGTAAGTGGCAGAGCAAGGTTTACTGTATTCACAGACTAGAAATTCCAGAATATGCTTGAGATGCTTCTGTAATAAATTTGGATTTCAAATATGAGGTATATGAGTATTCCAAGAATACTCAGAATCTGAAAGACTACAACCTCAAGTTTGTTATTTCGAAGACCAAAACTGTGCTTTAGGAGAATCAAGACCCCAAACACTAGTTCAGAAAGAGACTCTAGAATGGGGGGCAGGAGACCTGGGTTCCTTTTCCACCAGCAGTCAACTCAGACACTTAAAGAACAGAGGAATGAATAAGGGCAAGAAAGACAGCACCTTGCGACTGAAAGCAGAGTGGGAGGTTCATAGACTTGAATCCAAGGTGACATCCTTGCCTTTCGGCCAGTAAAATGTTATTTGGCTAGCAGGATGTTTGCCAAGCCTCAGAATCGTCACCTGCAAACTGAAGATCCTGTTTTCACAGAGGTACTGTAAGTGCAAAGCAGCATAACATATATAATGGATGTTCCTAAGCATGAAACAGTTCTGAGAAATAACTCAGGCTTGTTTTCTAAATCCTTGTGTCTCCTGCATATGAAGTACCCAGAGCTGCAGGACAACCCATGAATTCCAGAGTTAACATTTGCCTCAGCCTTACAAGATTTCCTATTCGGGAGCCATAAATCTTTGAGGTCTTAATGAACCAATGGGCTACACTCAGTGTCAATATCAGGCACAGGCCAGGACCAAATAGCCAAGACCTCCCTGAATGGTTTTCAGATGTAGAGGGTTGCCTTAATATCAAGAGTGCACTCATTACACTCAGTGGGCAAAGACGGGTCCAATGGACCTTCTTCAAGATATTAAAATTTCTGATGCCTTTATTTCTGTCCTGACTTGTGCAGAGACATGAAGGACACATGTCAAATCCAAAAGTAGCCCCAAAATATGCTTGGGATATTACTGATCCTTGGACAACCCAGGAGACTTACTTTGAACCCTGTAAATGACCTACCTGTTGGTCTGTGAGAAAATATATACATAGTTAAGATACACAAATTATTAGAAAGTGGTTCCTCTTATCTTCTGCCCTTCTGTAATCGTCATTACAGATGATCATTCATGGTCATTACACCCAGAAATTGGGCCTCCAGGGCCTGCTTAATACCACTAGCAGTAGGAACCTCTTTACACCTGCTTCTATATGCAACACACTCTAAGATGAAGTCCCTGAGTAACACCTACCTCCCAGATACTAGACAACTACATCTAGATTATGTTGTCCCCATACTGGCCCTCTTTAGGGTACTAGAACATCCATGCTGAGACATGGGGCCTCTTGGAAGCGCTTGTTTCTTTCTCCTGGCGTGTAGACTCAGAAACAAGAACACCAACAATAGTGCATATAAATCATAGCTTAATAATTAACAGCAAATCATTATTTACTCTCTGTCCCCACTAATTTCTTTGTTTTAGTCCATTGTCTCAGCAGTCCAATGACGACAAAGCAGAACTGCTGCTGGCACACAGACAGGTCATACCCAGTTTGAGGCTGATGTGTCTTGAGAAGAATCCTGACCCTACTCAGACTTTGATCTCATTATAATAGTGAGACCTCCACCTCTGGGTGAGATCTGTCCTCCATTTTCTGAACATGTGCTGCAAGAAGAAACTAGTGCCACTACAGCAGCTGCACAAGGCTACTCCAAAACCTCCTCCCTTCTCCCTCCCTTGGCCCAACCCCAATGTAGCTTAATGAGATCCCTTGTGTTAGGTTTCCTGGGGCCTATGTAAGAGAGACACTGGTGTTCAGAGAACCACTCACCCTTGGGGTCGCCCTGGAGCTTTCTGTCACTCTATTGCTTTAACAAATCTCAGTTTCAATATCAATTACTTTTGTAGGAGGCCTCATTTCATTCTTGAGTGAGGAACTTAAGAATGCACTACTCCTGGTCCGTAACAATGCTGTATTAGGAAAGATGAATCAAATCTATAAACAGAAATATCACAGTCTTTTTGGTGGGCCTGTTTCTTCACAGAGATTGGATGAGCAAAGCTTGTGATGTCTGCTCATTTCTTGGAGACTCAGAGCGGGTTGAAAATGCCCCGGGCCATCACACATATTGTAACTGAATGAATGCTCAGGACAAATCAGGCCTTCTGCTCCGTCGTGTCAATATGTTACCCCATTCAGCACTGGTAGTCCTGTGCGGGACACGCTAGTCTCTGCCTTTGTCAGATGATAAAACAGCTTCAGAAATTGGCATCTTTCTCAAGGTTATCCGGAGGGGAAGGGGCAAAGGTGGGGATACGCGTGGGTCACAGGATTCGCATAGTCCGCAAGCTGGACACGCGCAACCTAAAACCTCACTTGAGGTGCCACTGCCGCTCCCAACGCGAGTAGCCTCACCTAGGAATCAAAGGTCCGCGAGCCCCAGGTTTCTCGCCAGTGCTCTCGGGGGCGCGCCCCCGGCCCCCACAGGCACTTCCGGGATCCCCAGGGATCCCGGAAGTGGGAATATCTCGCTTCCGGTTCAGCCATTGTTTTTGATTGTGTCGGCGGGCGTGGAGGTGTCGCGCTCCCAGGGGTTACCGCCACTGGACCCCGAGCGCTGGCTCGGCACGGGGAGAGGGACGCTGCCCGGAGCGGGGCCGCTAGGCCCGAACTACGGCCTCCCGCAGCCCACATCGCCGACGCCGGCCCGGCCCACGCTTGGCCCCGGCGGCTGCGGCGCGGACCCTGTGACGCCGAGACGCCGCGCGCAGTAGGGCCGCATCTCGGTCCCGCCGCCCCGACCGCCCTGCAGAGCGGCGCGGAACCTGGCACCTGCGGGGACAGCGATGAGCGAAGCAGACGTGGCCAGGTGAGCGGCGCCGCAGAAACCTGATCCAAGGCGAAGTATAGGTGTTTGCCCGGCCTTGCCCTGTAGGACAGTATGAAGCGTCGGAAGTGGCTCAGTCTCGGAATTTCCAACCTGGAGTGCTGACTTGGAGAGGCGGGCTGCCAAGTGAGAGAAACTGCAGGGCGTTCGAAACAGTAAGGGGGGTAGGAAAATGGCTTGATCTTGCTACAAGTGGTGTATCTCAGAACCGAGTTTGTAGATACTTAGTTCATCTTTGTGTTTTAAAGAAGCCGAGACCTAGAGAGACATAGCTACCAGGGTACTGAGATGTATGGTGAATTGGGAGCAGAGCGCAGGTGCTGATTTTCAGTTTTACAATATTTTAACTAGTTAAGAGTCTCCCCTCTACCCTCCCCTCCTCAGTATCAACTAAATAAGACGCTCATTTACAAAATATGTACCTCTGTATGCCATGTACCAGTGTTGTGCATAAAGATGACTGGGAACCAGCTCTGCGCTTTGAGTCCTCCCAGGAAGTGGGTGAGATTGTTCTGTGAACCACAAAACATTACAGCTTGAGAAGTGCTCTAGAGGAGGTTTGAATGAAAAAGGTGCCAGTGGACTCACTGAGGCAATAATCACACTTAATCCTGGAGAGATCAGGAAAGTAGATAGGAGTAGATAAAGGTCTGTGGTATTGTTCTGATTCCACTAGGTCTTTTAGTTTGGTGGCCATCCAGCAGTTTTGGGGGGTGCAGGTGTGGAGTTGTGCATAGGCTAGTTAAAACACATCTTATAACAAGAAGGACAGAGAGGGAAGACACCTTCTCTTTTCCTTTATGGAGCAGTCAGGGACCTTCAAGAGAAAATGGTGTTTGTACTGGGTCTTGACAGATAAGTAGCAGTTTGTCAAAAATTAAAAGGAAGGTGAAAAATCCAGACAAGGAAAGAGTATGTGTGACCTCTAGCTGTGTCGCTAGGGCTTTAGTTCCAAACTTTATCGTGTATTTCTCTAACAATACTAAGTAGAAGAGTTGTGAATGTACACTTCCAACATAGGTTTCTTTGTAGATTAAAGATAGAGTCTCCTGGGCCTCCCCGGTGGCGCAGTGGTTGAGCGCTGGGTTGCGAAGCTGCCCACGGCCTCTGCGGCGCCGGTTCGATCCCCGGCTGCTCCCCGGCCACCGGAGGAGGGTCCCACATGGCACGCGGACCTCTCCTGCCAACCGCTGCTCCCCTCAGCAGTGTACTTCGGTCCTTCTGCCTGCTCTGCTCCCCGCTCTGACTCTGGTGAATTCTCTCATCCTCCTGTGCTTTTGACTGTACCCAGTGCATGTATAAACAAAACAAACAAACAAACAAACAAATAAATAAAACATGCCTATATAAAAAAAATTAAAAAAAAATAAAATAAATAAAAATAAATATATTTTCAAAAGATAGAGTCTCCTTTACAAATGCCAGTGCACACTAAAAATACACATTGAATAGGTGTTAAATAATAAATTAGTGTTTCCTTTGCACCCTTTGGGTCACCTTGCACATCCCACATTTTGAGATCATTGTTGCCTTTCTAGCCTGATTACCTGGGGAGAGTTTTAGGTGGTTGTGGCTAGGATAGAGGCCGAAGGCCAGGTTGTGAAGGACTGTGAACACTAAATGTAGACTTTTAGGTTTTATCGTATAGGTAATGGGAGCCACGGAAAGTTTAAGAAGGGAAGTCACTTGGAGAGATGCCTAGAGAGACTGCCCTGGTTGGCTTTTTTCCTGGAGCTTTGCTGTTTAACTTTTGAGTGTCATCAGCCTGGGACTGAATACTTCCGGAATGGTGATTTCTCTCTTGATGTTTCTGTAGGTGATACTTCCATCACCCCATGCCCCCAACTCTGAAAAACAGCTCCTGAAACCTGAATTATAGACCTTCATTTCAGTCTGACAAACTGCTGCTGGGACGAGCTTTTCTTTGGGATCACAATGTCCAGCCAGAGCAGGGGAGCTTTAGGTCTCATCCCCAGGGGTGCTGATCTCCAGAAGCAGGTGGGGCGCCTGACTGTGAAGCAGGAGCCAGGGAGCCAGATCTGGGGGCAGAGCTACAGTCTCCAGAAGAACCACCCCCCTGTCTGTGAAATCTTCCGGCTACACTTCAGACAGTTATGTTACCACGAGATGTCTGGGCCACAGGAGACACTGAGCCGGCTCCGGGAGCTATGCCACTGGTGGCTGATGCCAGAGGTACACACCAAGGAGCAGATTCTGGAGCTGCTGGTATTGGAACAATTCCTGAGCATCCTGCCTGGAGAGCTCCAGACATGGGTGCAGCTGCATCACCCTGAAAGTGGTGAGGAGGCTGTGGCTGTGGTGGAGGATTTCCAGAGACATCTCAGTGGACCAGGACAGGTGAGTAGTCTACTCTAGAATAGCAGGTGGAACTATTTTCTAGTCCTTGGGTTAACCTGGTTCTTCATAAGCAAATTTGTGTCACAGTGGAAGTGGTTATGTGATGTGATCTTTAAGCTCCTACCAAGAGAGTCAACAGAGAAATGGCAGTAGGATTGTAACTGTAGGTCCTGCTTTCACAATTTTCCTCCAATAGGCTTTACTGGTGATAGTGCAAAGACACTTTGGTTCTTCTTTTCCCAGACTTTCTTTCTGGGGTTGCTTGATAAAGGTTTTGGATATTCTACCTTCAGGATGCTCTTTGAACCCAGTTTTATTTCCATATCTCTAGGTCTCAGCCCCAGTCCAGGAACAGGACATGCACTTGGAGGAGACAACAGTCTTGGGCGGAACGAAGACCTCTCCTTCTTCACTCCTCAGCAAGGGTTCAGCCCCTGGAACCCACCTGATGCTTCCTCATGGCCCAGGAGCACACTGCCTCCCCAATGGGCACTCAGGTACTCACCTCCCCAGCTCTTGCCTCAAGTCATGCCTCCCTTTTCTTTGGAATCCTCTATTGCACTGACTTCTAGTGACTTTGTTCTTTTTGCTTAATCTCCAATCCTTCATGTGTTTGTCAAGCACCTGTCATGAGAAGTTACTGTTGGGAACCAGAGAGAGATGTCATTTCTGCTTTCAGATAATTTATCTAGTTAGAAAGTCAATCATAATTGCAAGAAAAGGCAACTGCATTTTAAATACATCTTATGTATTTTAAGATACATAAGAGAGATATTTGCCCCCAGGCATTTGATGCTGTCAAAGTGAGTAACATGACTTTGTAACTGGTGAGTAAGTTAATTGTGGAGTAGATGGGGCAGGGACTGCATCACTGAGGACTTAGCAATGGAATTAGATGTTGAAAAATGGGGGAGAAAGTGATATGTACTAGAGCAGATGATTTAAGCAAAACTATAAGTGGGAGTTCATTGGCCCTCATGTGTGGGGTCAGCAAGGATCATTTGGGAGCTTAGGGTCTCCTTGTGCAGGGTCTGCCATTACCCAACCTGGGATCTTAGGAGACCAAGCAGCAGCTACTGTGCTTCAATGGTCAGGCATCAGGTAAGCTTGGTTCTCTGTCTTTGCTGAGTACCCAAGTATATGGCCCAGGCATAGCTAGAGCTCTTCCTCAGGACTCTGGGTCAGTCTGAGACTGCTTTTTTTTTTTTTTTCTTTAAGATTTATTTATTTATTTATTTTATTTATACAACACTGGGTACAGTCAGAAGCGCGGGAGGGTGAGAGAATTCACCAGAGTCAGAGCGGGGAGCAGAGCAGGCAGAAGGACCGAAGTACACTGCTGAGGGGAGCAGCGGGCGACAGGAGAGGTCTGCACACCATGTGGGACCCTCCTCCGGTGGCCGGGAAGCAGCCGGGGAACGAACCGGCGCTGCAGAGGCTGCGGGCAGCTTCGCAACCCAGCGCTCAACCGCTGCGCCACCGGGGAGGCCCTGAGACTGCTTTTGTCTCAGCCTGCAGCCTTCCACCCTGATGCTGTATTAGAAACAGTATTTCAGAAAATTAATCTGGCACATGTGAGCACTGTGTATTGACTAGGGAAACCAGTGACCAGGAACCTCAGTAAGGGGCTGGCACTGGAGCCTAGATGTGAGCTGGTTGTTGTCTGAATGGGGTTCAGTGAAATGGAAGAGTGATAGGGCCTCCCCGGTGGCGCAGCGGTTGAGCGCTGGGTTGCTAAGCTGCCCGCAGCCTCTGCAGCGCCGGTTCGATCCCCGGCTGCTCCCCGGCCACAGGAGGAGGGTCCCACATGGCGCACATACCTCTCCTGCCGCCCGCTGCTCCCCTCAGCAGTGTACTTCGTCAGTCTGCCTGTTCTGTTCCCTGCTCTGGCTCTGGTGAATTCTCTCACCCTCCCACGCTTCTGACTGTACCCAGTGCTTGTATAAATAAATAAATAAACAAACAAACAAATAAATCTTTAAAAAAAAAAAAAAAAAGAAATGGAAGAGTAATATATGTGATAGAGGCTGTGAAGGAAGAGCCCATGAGACTACAGAGGAGGGGGAATTAGGGTTATGACCAATATCCAGAGTCATGGACAAAACTGGGAAAGTCAGGAAAGGAACACAATAAGTATGTGCATTTGAGACAGTGAATTGAAGGTATTGCAGGACACCCAGATGAAATGACCAATAGAGGTGTAGGGAGCTTGTGATAGCGGTGTAGGTAAACTGAGAAAATGAGAGCAGTGTTAGAGCAGTGAGCCTCAGCGTGACCTCCGACAGAAGAAAGGGAGCCTCTGAGATCAGAACGACTGGAGTCTCCATAATGCGAGTGCAGAAGGGAAAAAAACTGGGGAACAAGGGGCCAGATAGGTGAGGGAAAAATTGGACTGGGCTGGTGCTGGGGAAGCCATGGGAGAGAGAAAGTAGTGGGAAGTGTCGCTTCCTTGAGGCTGAAGGCTCCTCCTGAGAGAGGTTTGAGGACTGGGAGGACTCAGTTTGGCCAGGGACCGCTTGCAGTGCCCCCAGGGAAGTTCACAGCATGCCGGGTACTCTGTGAACAGGGATGAGAGTCAGAGTGTGCAGCTCCCTGGTTCTCCTGCACACACTCTGGGGACACAGACCTTACAGGAACAAGGACAGGGCTTGTCCCACTCACAGCTTTCTTTCCTCCCTCAGCTCACTGTGCTTCCCTAGCGCCTGCCCTTCCCCAAGCTGGGGACTTAGGAGACCAAGCAGCAGCTGCTGTGCCTCAGATGGTCAGGCCTCAGGTGAGCTTGGTTCTCTGTGTCTCTCCTGAGTTCCCAAGGCTGTGGCCTGGGCCTAGCTGCAGCTCTTCCTCAGGGCTGTGGGAAACGGGAGACTGCTCCTGTCTTAGCCTGCGGCCTTCCAGCCTTTCCAGCCTTTCCCTGGACTGGGTCCTGCCTGCTGAGTTCATGGACTCCATTTTTGCCTTGGACTTGTTCTTTACTCTGTCACATCCCAGCTTCTCTCCCTGCCCGAGTCCATTGCCCTCTGGGGCCCTTCCCCTGTGCCCTTGGTAGCCCTGATGACTCCGGCCTTCGGGCTGGGAATGTCCCTGAGCAGTAAAAGCTTGTCATTCCAGGTGTCTGCAGCATTCCAGTTCCTGTCTGTGGGCTGTTCTCAGAAGCAATGGAAAGGTCCAGCACTGAGTCAGAGTGCCTGGTACCAGAACATCATGCCAGAAAATTACCACAGCTTGGCCTTATTGGGTAACGATTTTGTTTCCCTGTAGAGTCTGCTTTCTCTACCTTTTTGTTGCTATATTCCTTATAGTTTTATTATGAAAAATTGAAAATATATACAAATAGTGAGAATAATATAATGACCTTTCTGTAGTCATCAATGAGCTTTTATTATTATCAGCATTCCCTTTATTATTGATTGACCTAGGATGGTTTAGATTTTATAGTTGTAGGGAAGAGAGCCACCCAGGTTATGTTAAGTAATGAGCAGTGATACTTACCATAATGTTAAAGGAATGGAAATGCTGTACACCAACCAACTAGACGACTTTGGGAATCAGGGCCTTCTGGAAACTGGGCCCTTGACCCAGGGCAGCTCAGAAGCCTCAGGAGCAAAAGCAAGTGAATTTTTGTGCCATTGTTGCTCCATGAATGTGACAAACTGTTCTCTTATTTTCTGTCCTCTCACTGCTACCCCATTTGCTTCACTCTGAATTTCCCGATAATCTTAATTCGACTTTTCCATTTACTCATACTTTGCTTTTTGTAGCTCCTGATAGTTTGGCTTCTCTCAATGCATCATTTCAGCTTGAACGCCCCTTCTTCATTTTGCCATTCTTTCTTTTGATTCAGAATTTACTTACCGAGACTTTAATGCTGGTACAGCCATAGAATATTTTCTCTGTTTGGGCAGAATTTTGGCCTCAGCAGTGGTTACTGCTATAGATAAACTACACTTGGTTCTAGTCCTGGCCCTGGTCTTACCACATGTGGTCTGTCAAGGGATGAATTAGGTTGCTTGGCACAAAGCTCAGTTGTTTCAGAGTCCCCTTTAGAAAGAGCAGAGTCCAGGCAATTTCCTTGAATGGACTGTTGTCAGGGAAGTTCTGTGATTGACAAGTCCAGGACAATAGCCTACTCTGGGGTCTCCTGTTTAAACATCTAGAATTTCTGCATACTAAAGTAGTGTGATGGTTTGTAGTCCTGGTCTACATTTTCACTCTTCGTGAAGGAACGTTTTCACTCTTAGTGGTTACGACTGTAGTTATTCTCCTGTCTCACAGCTTTTGTATTAAAAACATACAGAATATAAAAGCAAATATTCAGCTGTTTATTTTCCTTATAATTCCAGGTAACTAAGCTATCAGAGACATGTTTTAATATATTTAAAATTATTATTTTTTTTTTTTTTTTTTTTTAAGATTTATTATTTATTTATTTATACAAGCACTGGGTACAGTCAGAAGCGCGGGAGGGTGAGAGAATTCACCAGAGCCAGAGCGGGGAGCAGAGCAGGCAGAAGGACCGAAGGACACTGCTGAGGGGAGCAGCGGGCGGCAGGAGAGGTCTGCGCGCCATGTGGGATCCTCCGCCGGTGGCCGGGGAGCAGCCGGGGATCGAACCGGCGCTGCAGAGGCTGCGGGCAGCTTCGCAACCCAGCGCTCAACCACTGCGCCACCGGGGAGGCCCTAATATATTTAAAATTATTAATGCCGGGCCTACCCTGGTGGCGTAGCGGTTGAGTGCTGGGCTGCGAAGCTGCCCGCAGCTTCTGCAGCACCAGTTCGATCCCCGGCCGCCAGTGAGGGTCACACAAGGCGCGCAGACCTCTCCTGCCGTGCTCACTGCTCCCCTCAGCAGTATCCTCCGTCTGTCTGGCTGTTCTTCTCCCCATTCTGGCTCTGGTGAATTCTCTCACCCTCCCACGCTTCTGACTGTACCCAGTGCTTGTATAAATAAATAAATAAATCTTTTTAAAAAAATTATTGATGCCTTTCTCAATTCTGGGGAGTACAATATTGGCTGCTACAAATTCAGTGCTCTAGAGACGAAGGATTCCCACTTTTAGAGCTTTCCGCTCCCAATTCATACTTTTGCCTTAAACTGGGGGTTCCAAATCTTGTCACTATCTAGTCATTCTGAAATGCCTTCTCATACACTTTTTCTAATCATACCTTCATAATTAAAATGTCCTTTCAACCCTCATATTTGCTCCACAACGTTCCTCATATTTAACTTGAGATATGTGCTCCCTTCTTTTTCCTAAACATCTGAGACCTTGGAACCATAAAATGTGATTATTGGAAAGGGCCTCAGAGTTCATCATTTTACTGAGGAAGCAGCATCTAAGCAACTTCTGGAAGATAACACCATAATTCATAACCTGGTCTCTTGCCATCTAGTGGGCCTGCTCGCTGGGGTGTGTTGGCTGAATATTTGTCCTTGTAGCTCGTCTTCATCTGCTTCCTCTGACCTTCTTTCCCCTCTTTGTCTTTCTCTCTGTACAGTAAAATGAGCATTTTCCCATTGTTTTTCAATGTGTCCTCTGATTCCTTACTCATAATGTGAAGGTTTTTTTTTTTTTTTTTCAGATACAGAGAATCCTGATTATTCTGTGTTTTCAACAAGACAAGAAATGAGTTAAGAGTTGTTTCCTTCTTTTGGCAGCAGGTGAGAACAGGATGGAGAGGTCAGAATTTCCTTCCAAGCAGAACATTTCTAATGGATCAGCGTCATGTGATAGAACATCAGGAGGAGTCTATGGGGTGATTCCTGAAGAACCAGAGTCTAGAGATGCCTGTGAAGATGCTTTAGACAAGCAGGAAGGCCAGCCCTCAGATGAGGAAGGGAGCACTCTGGGAAGTGATTCCTTGGAAATAATACATGAGGATAAAAAATCCACAAAAGATGGATGGGATGAATATAAGGATCCTGTAGAACATCGAGATGTGTCCTCTAGTCCTACAGAACATCAAGAAGTTTTGAAGAGACAGAAATTCTATCAATGTGATGAATGTGGCAAAGCTTTCAATCGTAGTTCACACCTCATCGGTCATCAGAGAATCCACACTGGAGAGAAACCTTACGAATGTAATGAGTGTGGTAAGACCTTCACGCAGACCTCTCAGCTCATAGTTCATCTGAGAACCCACACAGGGGAAAAGCCCTATGAATGCGGAGAGTGTGGGAAGACCTATCGGCACAGCTCCCACCTCATTCAACACCAGAGACTCCATAATGGGGAGAAACCATATAAATGTAATGAATGTGGAAAAGCTTTCACTCAGAGTTTGCAGCTCATTGACCACCAGAGAACCCATACTGGGGAGAAACCATATGAATGCAATGAGTGTGGGGAGACCTTCATTCGGAGTAAAAGTCTTGTGCGACATCAGGTTCTTCACACTGGTGCAAAACCCTACAAGTGTAATGAGTGTGGGAAAGCTTTCTGTTCTAATAGAAATCTAACTGACCATCAGAGAATCCACACTGGAGAGAAGCCTTATGAGTGTAATGAGTGTGGCAAGGCCTTCAGTCGGAGTAAATGTCTTATTCGACATCAGAGCCTTCACACCGGAAAGAAACCGTATAAATGTAGCGAGTGTGGGAAAGCCTTTAATCAGAACTCTCAACTTGTTGACCATGAGCGGATTCATACTGGAGAGAAGCCTTTTGCATGTAATGAGTGTGGGAAGGCGTTCGGCCTGAGTAAATGTCTTATTCGACATCAGAGACTTCACACAGGTGAAAAGCCCTATAAATGCAATGAGTGTGGAAAATCCTTCAATCAAAACTCACACCTCATCATACACCAGAGAATTCATACTGGTGAGAAACCTTATGAATGTAATGAGTGTGGGAAGGTCTTCAGTTATAGCTCCAGTCTCATGGTCCACCAGAGAACCCACACTGGGGAAAAACCCTATAAATGCAATGACTGTGGGAAAGCCTTTAGCGACAGCTCACAACTCATTGTACACCAGAGAGTTCATACTGGAGAGAAACCTTATGAATGTATTGAGTGTGGCAAAGCCTTCAGTCAGCGTTCAACTTTTAATCACCACCAGCGAACTCACAGTGGAGAGAAGCACTCAGGTCTAACTCGGTGAGCGTCTTAAAGCATTCTCCAAGACAGAGAACAAGGAACTTTGAGTTCAGCTTTCTTTATAAGAAGGATGCTCACCCTGGTCTCCTCTTGGTACCACTAAATACATTACCCAAATTCTCTGTTGGGTCATGAAGGTTGGAGAATGCAGTCCTCACTAATGGGAAAGTAAGGACTACATACTTTCCTTATAGGTTACTTTTTTCCTTTAATGTGAAGAATACTTCTGTTTTTCTGCATCCTATGTTCAGATTCTATTTTCCTCATTTCATCCTGTTCCCATTCATAAGTCTTTCTAAAATGTTTGATTTCAGTCATTCTTTTCTCTTGATTGTGGCCCTCCTTTTCTACTTTTTAATCTCTGCTCTATTCTTGACTATTGTCACTTGTGTTTCCACCTCAAAAATTTTTTCTTCTTCCCAATCTTTTTTCCTCAGTACCTTAGATCCAGCACATATCTGAAATTCTTTCATTTTTTAAAATGGGTCTTTATTCCTCTTAAACTTCTTAAACATCAATTCATTTGATCTCAGTGCTATATTTGATCAAATTAGTTGGTGCTACAGTGTACAACTAAATTGCCTTGTAACTTATTCTCAACTTCCTGGGTAAGTGTATACTTTCAAAACAAGGTTTGTAGGTTCATTGAGACTGCATATGCTATTTCTTTTAGCCTATAGATAATTTCATATACTAGTTGTTTAATAAATAATTTTTTAAAACTCAGCTCTCCAATGATCCATCCTTAAATTGGGCACAAATCCCCTACATCTTCCCACTCCCTGACCATTACCAGCAGACTAGAACTTTCTAAAGATGGAAATGACATTGCATCATAGGAGAGCACGTGTAGTGGCCTCATGGATATCTTCTACATGTACTCCTGGAAGTTTTACTGCTGTTACTACTTTGCTGGTTCCTCATTATTATTCTATTGTGTTTAGGAAGTTTTCTCCTTTGTCTACTTTTAGGAGAAACAATATACTATAGTGGCTAAGAGTGTAGTTTTTGTGCCTGACACAGTAGATTCAAATTCTGGCCCCCCTACTTTCTTAGGTGTGTGACTGTGGGTGCTTCACTTGGCTCCTGTGTCTTACTTCTTCAGTGTCTGAAATGAAGCTACCTCATGGGACTGTGAGGATACAGTTAGTTATTAAGTGTAAGGTACTTAAAACTGCCTGGCACATTATTCACTCTTTAGTAGTGATTATTATATAAAGTTTTTATTAGGATGGTTGCTGATTTCTCTCATGATTTTATAATAATTTATTGATAATATGGTTCACATCCTTTATTCTTTTTGTAATTCATTTTGTTGACAAGTTTCCAAATAATTGAAATTTCCTTGCACTCCTGAATAAAATTGTTTGTGATTATTTTTTAAGTACAGAATAGATTGAATTTACTAGGGTTTTGCTGGCTTTGCAAAATGTATTTGGACAATTTTTCTTTTTTTAAGTTTCTAACTCTAAATTTTGGTATTATCTGGAAATTATCACTTTTATTGGAAGTACCTACCATTTTATAAAAAGCTCTTTTAGTCCTTTCTGTATATGTAATTAGAGCTCCTCCTGCATACATATTTTTACATTTTGATATCCTTTCAATTTTTCTTTTTAAAGATTTATTTATTTATACATACATGAACTGGGGTGATGGCCAGAGGTGCAGGGGGTGAGAGGATTCACCAGAGACAGAGCGGGGAACAGAACAGGCAGACCGATTGAAATACACTGCCGAGGGGAGCAGTGGGCGAGACAGAAGAGGTCTGCCATGCCATTTGGGTAACTCCCTGGCTGGGGATCGAACTTGTGCTACAGATGCTGTGGCTAGCTTCATAGTACTGTGCTTATTAACCCCTTGTGCCACCAGGGAGGCCCCCTTTCAATTTTTCTGTCATGATTTCCAGGTTTGTTTTGTTTCTCTTTATAATTCCCAATACATTTTTTTTGATAGGCCCTGTTACTACCACAATGTATGTATATATTTTATACTTTTATATTTTATATTTCCATTAACCCCATATATTGTTTTTTCCTCAATGATGAGGACTTTCTAGTCTTGATATTTGCCCCCAAATATGGAAAGTGGATCTTCCTTTAATCCTTTTGTGTCCAAGTCGATGCTGCTAAAACTGTTGAAAGTTAGATGGTTAGCTAACTGCATTACTAATTTGTGCATCAGCAGTGAGGAAATAAAGGAATGGTTCAGTGTTTTGCTAATCTGATTGAAAGCCTTCCACACAGGGACTACTTTTTGTATCTCGCTTTCCTTTAGGCTCAGCTCTCGTTCTGTGCCCTTTGTAGTCTCTTTCTGTGTTCTCTACATGCCAGGAATAGCTTTGTTGTAAAGGAATTGAATGTGGAAAAGTCTTCAGTCACAAATCAGACTTTCATCTTGCCTCAGCAACTTGAAACTGAGAACAGAATTTTTTTGAGATGAGTTTGAGAAAATATTCAATTGTACAAATCATTGTCCATCAGAGACTACACTTATAAGAGATCCTGTTTATGTGTTGTTCAGAAAGACTTGGTTGTCGTTTTTTTCTTATTTGACATCAGAAAATCTACATGGTTTTTCGAGTCCTATTTTGGGTTTTGGAAGGCAAAAAAACATTCATCCAAAGCTTCCATTCTACATTTCCGAAAGGTTCCTGAAATGTGTGCCAAAGAAAAGCTCTTAGTTATGGTGCATAGCTGCTTCTTCATCCATGAATCTACTGTGCAGAAAAAAAGATAACCATAAACAGTGTGAGAAACTCCCATTTTGTTTTTAGAAATCAGAATACCCAGGAGATAGATCCTGGTATCATATATGGTAGAGCTGGTAAGAGCTGAACCCTTCCCTTTTCTACACACAAAGAAAATACTGCACAGCTGTACTTTGTGTTCCCAATTCTGCTATTCAACTTTTAAATCCAGTTGGAAAGGTCAACAGATACAAAAACAGGATCTGTAGTCAGAAGACCCAGTCTAAGTCTGCAGTTGTGCGACCATAAACAAATCACTTCATATATCCAGGCTTTAGTTTCTTTATCTGGAAAACAAGAATAATATTATGCCATATGATTATTCTGAGGCTGAGGTTATTGATGCCAATAACACTTTTATAACTTGTAACTCCATCTACATTACAGAAAAAAAAATTTACTTTTATATTTTGCTTATTTTGTTATTTTTAAAGATTTTATTTATGCATACAAGAACTGGTGTATAGGTCAGAGTTGTAGGGGTGAGAGGATTCACCAGAGACAGAGTGGGGAGCAGAACAGGCAGATCTACTGAAATACACTGCTGAGGAGAGCAGCAGGTAAGACAGGAGAGGTCTGCTGCGCCATGTGGATTGCTCCCTGGCTGGGGCTTGAACTCATGCCACAGTGGCTGGCGATAGCTTGAAAGCGCTGGGATTTTAACCCCTGAGGCACTAGAGAGGCCCCACTTTTATACTTTTCTTATGTTTTGAGAGACATTGCCTCTAGCTCAGGTATAATTGTTTTCTTAGACCAAAGCCCTAGAAATAGAATTGCAAAGTCTGAGAGATTATTAGCATTAGACATTGTCTCTAAGGTGTATTTGTTACATCTTTCTTCCAAACAAATTCTATTGTGTAGCTAGTATCCAGTCTATGTCTCGCAGTACAAGTGAAGATTGGTAGGATGCCCCAATCAACATCCTGCCTAGTCTGTCAACTTTAGTAGTAGAAATGACTGAGACATGAACTGCAATTCAAGTATTCTCTTGGCAATGCAGGGACAATGGGGAAAATCCTTTTCTTGGGGTATAATTTCACTAGAAATCCAGAAGTGTCCAAGCCTTCTGCCATATATGAGAATATTTTCTGTTGAAGGGTCTATTTTAATTCTAAAATTTTTGAATTTAAAATTTACCTTCCTTGGATTTATTATTTTTTTTAACCATGGAATCTAATTCTTCAGAGTGTGCTGTACCCACCTCCCTATAATCTGAGTCATCTTTGTTTTACACCTCATCTTCTGTTTCTGTTACAATTCCAAATTCTGGAAAAGAAGCAGTGCTCTGGAGCTGTTTTACTCAAAGTATCTTTATACAAGTCTGCTTATGTCCCAATGAACATCCAGTCTAGAATCTGATGTTCCTTACTACAGTCGTGTACCTGTGACATCTGGAGCATGTTTTAGGGCCTAAATAATAACAGATTCTGCAGTGATGAACACCAGACTTGAGTTGGAGACACAGGGAGTCACCAATCTGGGGGAGGATCCTCAGGTGGCTTATATGAGAAAAAGTAATTTTTCCTGGGTAGCTGATTCTTTTTTTTTTTAAAGCAATTTTTAAAAAATTTATTTATTTATACAAGCACTGGGTACAGTTAGATGCACGGGAGGGTGAGAGAATTCACCAGAGCCAGAGCCAGGAACAGAACAGGCAGACTGGCGAAGTACACTGCTGAGGGGAGCAGCAGGCACGGCAGGAGTGGTCTGCACACCATGTGGGACCCTCGCCAGTGGCCGGGATCGAACCACTGCTGCAGAGGCCGCGGGCAGCCTTGCAACCCAGCACTCAACCACTGTGCCACCAGGAGAGGCCCCTGGGTAGCTGATTCTTAAAAACTGGCAGACTGGTGCTATATGGAGGTGTAACTTGGAAGAGGAAGAGGCTACAGTGGAAGGTGTCTGTGGCTGGGCAGCACACCTGCAGCAGGAAGGTGAGTGGGCGATTGCAGAGAGTGCAGGACTGCACCCAGCTACCCCAGCTGCCCCACCCCACGGAATGAAACTTTTAATATAAGGATAATTTCAGAAAGACTAAGGACTGAGAGCAAGAAATTCACTATTTTTTAAAAATTTTTTTAAAGATTGATTTATGCATACAAGAACTGGGGTGTAGGCCAGAGGTGCAAGGGTGAGGAGTGGGGGTGAGAGGATTCACCAGAGACAGAGTGGGGAACAGAACAGGCAGATGGACTGAAATACACTGCTGAGGGGAGCAGCGGAAGAGACAGGAGAGGTCTGCTCACCATGCGGGTCACCACACTGGCTGGGGATCAAACTCATGCTACAGTGGCTGCCAATAGCTTCATAGTGTTGAGACTTAACCCCTGGTGCCACCAGGGAGGCCCCAAGAAATTCACAATTTATAGTGAAAGTTTTCTTGACTCCTTTCATACCTGATAGCTAAGCATATCTTTGAACCTATGTGTGTGGGGTAGGGGGCTGGGAGGGAGGTAAGATCATGCCACTCCTCAGTCCTAAAACTCTCCAATGTTATATGGGATACATCCAAAGCTCTTTTGGCCTGTTAGTTCAAATCGTGTACCTGATTCAATCCAAGGCCTTTGCTCTTGATGTTCCAGATATACGGAAACTTCCCACAGATACACACATGCCTCAGTCGCCACTTCCTCTGCCCTTCCTCTCGTCTATAAAATACTACCCCGGTGTGCTCTTCCCCCTTACTCACTCCTACATTCTACATACTTGCTTTCCTGCCTTGACGGTAAGCCACATGGAGCAGGGCGTTCATTTTCTCTACCTCTATATGTCAGTGCCTAGAACAGTGACATCGTATACAATCAATAAGTATTTTTATATGCTGTAGATAAACGGTAGCTGGTCCTGGCTTTGCAGCTGAATGGCGCGAGATCTGGGGAAAGAAAGAGGACATTTCCACTCAGCAGCCAGAGCTAGGAGTGGGACTTCAGGGAGCCCCTGTTCGAGGAAGGGGAACTGTGGCCCAGCTGATTGGTTCTTCTTCCCGCTTACCCAGGGCCCGTGTCTAGTCCGCTCTTCGCACTGGCTGAACCCGCCGAGTCCTCTCAGTCGGCCAGGCTGGGCCCAAGCCGGCGGGGGCGGGCGGGGCGCCCGGCGGCGCGGAGGCGCGGGCCGGCGAGGGGCGGGCCGGCGCTGGCCTCCGGGGCACCGAGATGCGGGAGCCTCCCGAAGCCTAGAAGGGCTGGAGTGTCAAGATGGGAGATACTGGGGAAGCAGTGACGTAGTTCCTTCTCCGCTTTGTTCCAAGATGTGGGTCTGGCGCTTTTGTTGAGGGGTATGTGGCAGGCGGGCGTGGGGTGTCGGTCCGGGTTGTGGGGGGTGAGGGCGGGCAGCCAGGCAGTGAGCCGGGGCTCCAGGGCTGCCCGCCGCGGGGACAGGGAAGCCGCGGCGCCCGGGGTCGTCTTGGGCCCACCGCTACCCTCGTTTGGCGCTGCCCTTTGTCTTGGGTCTCATCTCCCACTCGATCTAGCTGCTCTCTCGGGCCAGGCAGATAGTAGTGACAGAACTGTGCCATCCCTCCCCCTAGCCTGTGACCGCCTTGCTAATAGGGGCCGAGATTCCCTCCAGGTTCTCAAAGACTCAACCAACCCTAAGTATCACCAGCCCAGTCCCTGTTTACCATGAGGACACGAACCCAGAGTGTACAGAGTCTTGACCAAGATTTCTCGTGTGTACATTCGTTCATTCATCCATCTATCCATCCATCCATCCATCCATCCATCCAACAGATACTTTTTTGAGCACCCACTTACTAGTGTGCTAGGTCCGGGGTTACAGTCTGAGCATTATAGCAGAAATATATTCTGGTAGGAAAGTAATGGAACAAGTTTGAAGGGTTGAAGCAATGTCTGGGAATCTGGAGAGGGACACACAAAATATTTGAGGCTTAGTAACCCTAAGAGATGGGTAATAGGTGGGGAGAGGGGTCTTCTAGTGTTCTTTTAAACCCTGTCTTCCTGTCTCTAAAGACATTTGATTCAGCCAAGTTCTCCTCTCATCCCCCTCCTGTAAACTTTCCTTGGAAAGTTGGGTTGCAGAGAATGTCTCAGTTGGAATGTACTTTACAGTTAAAAGAATATGGGGGTGAAAGAAAGTGACTGTGTCATATGGGAATGAGAATTTCCTTCAGACACAGAAGACTTGTCTTCCACTAACCATATGAACTTTGGCATGTTATTCAGTATCTGGAAGCATCATTTCCTCATCTTTAAAATGGGGTGATCATCCTTATTGCTCAAGTCCTATTAATAATAGAAGGAAAGTTGCCCGGTGATGGGACACTGCCTTGAGTGTCTATTTGGAGCTGAGCTGTCAGAGAATTTCATCATTTCTGTCTGTTTACAGTGATTCAAGACCCCATTAGGAACTTCCTCACCAAACCCAAGGAAGAGATCTGTGCAGGGCAGATTCTTTGGAGGAGGCTGTCTGTGCTGGGCAGGTGAGACCTATTCTGTGAAGTTAGTTAGTCTGGGGATAAGAATCTTGCCATTTAGATATATAATAGGGGGAGCAGGACTGAAAGGCAGCATTTCTTTTTTTCTATTTTTTTAAAGATTTATTTATTTATACAAGCACTGGGTACAGTCAGAAGCGCGGGAGGGTGAGAGAATTCACCAGAGCCAGAGCAGAGAGCAGAGCAGGCAGAAGGACCAAAGTACACTGCTGAGGGGAGCAGCGGGCGGCAGGAGAGGTCTGCGCGCCATGTGGGACCCTCCTCGGGTGGCCGGGGAGGAGCCGGGGATCGAACCGGTGCTGCAGAACCGGAGCTGCAGAGGCTGCGGGCAGCTTCGCAACCCAGCGCTCAATCACTGCGCCACCAGGGAGGCCCCTTGAAAGGGAGCATTTCTGATAGCCATCATGGAGTAAAGAAGCAGAGAAGTGGGAAGGGAGAGGTAGAACTCAAAATTGAGGAGTAGAATCTGGGGATAAGAGGAAGGGAGATGCATTATAACTCAAATTTGGTTGTCAGATTTGAACTTGTGTCCCAGGTCACCCATAAATTCCAGTTTCCCAATTTCTATATTTTAATGGAAGGCTAGGTATTTTAGGAGGTTCCTTCTAGGTGAGATATTCTGAGATTCTCTGAGTATTTTTCTCTATTAGAGAGCTTAGGCCCTCAGGTGACCTAGTTGGGACAGAATTGCCTGGAATGCAAATATACTGTCCTGGTGTTCAGACAATATGAAGCACAAAAGGAATGAACAAGTAAGGAGGGGATGATGGTGTCATAAATGTGGCAGATGACTTCTTACCATCCTGTACCTGACAGAATTAGAACCCTGAACTTATCACGTCAAACAACTTTTACTGGGCCCTCTTTGTGCCAGGTATGGTATGGGGTTTACATATGACCGTCATGGGCCCTGCTGTTTGAGAGCTTAAAGCTAAGAGTGTACCTGTGAGGAGGAGGAGTGATACACACATACACAAAGCTAATTCTAACATAAGGCAACTCGGGTTTATATCAGAGTTGTTATGGTAGTTTCTGAAGTATAAAAAAATTTTATACTGTCAAATCTGTCAGCTTTTCTGTATGGTATCAGCCTTTGTTTTATGTCTAAGACTTAGGCCTTCCTCTCTCTGAAGACAAAGAGTCCCCTGATCTTTTTTCTTTTGTTTCTTTTCAACTCTTATATTTCACTCACCTGTCTTTCTGGAATTTATTTTCAGGTATTACCTCTTACTCCTCATTCCATTGCATCTGTTAACCAAGGACCATGTGACTGCTGCACAGGGGATGTGAACAGGCAGGTGCTGCTGGCAAATAAAGGAATACAACCTCTCTAGGTAAAAAACACCGGCCTGTCTGTCTCTCTCAGCTGGACTCTGCCCTTTGTGGTTTCCTCATAGCCTGAAATGAATGGTGGTGCTGAGGTCAGAACACTCACCCATCACTCTTGGGGATCTGTGTCTCAGAGGTCTGTGGGCCCTCGCTGGTCTTCATCCATTGCTGTTAGCTGAGATTGTGTTTTTGTGCACAGTTACCTGGATATAGTGTCCTGCTCACCCTGTGGTCTCATCTGTTCCTCCTCTGACTTTTCCAGTTAAGATTGCACCTTAGAGGGCCTCCCCGGTGGTGCAGCGGTTGAGTGCTGGGTTGCGAAGCTGCCCGCAGCCTCTGCAGTGCCGGTTCAATCCCCAGCTGCTCCCCGGCCACCGGAGGAGGGTCCCACATGGCGCGCAGACCTCTCCTGCCGCCCGCTGCTCCCCTCAGCAGTGTACTTCGGTCCTTCTGCCTGCTCTGCTCTCTGCTCTGGCTCTGGTGAATTCTCACCCTCCTGCACTTCTGACTGTACCCAGTGCTTGTATAAATAAATAAATAAATAAATCTTTTAAAAAAAGGTTGCACCTTAGAGTCCCTGGGAATTCTTCCAGGATTTCTGAGGAAATCTCCTACCCTTCCCCACCACTTTCTTTGCCTACCCTTCATATCTTGAGCACCAATTTGTGTATATGTACCTGTGTGACCCTGCCACTTTTGAGATGTGAGCTCCAACCTCCACAGTTCTCTTCTTGGTGGTCATCATTGGATATTTCCTTCAGAGAGTGGGACTCAGTGTCTCAGAAGGCTGAGACACTAGAAACTGGTCAAACTTATTTGAAAAGCTGTAGGCAGTATTATAAAACAGTTTCATTCCTTCTGACCCAGTAACTCCCTTATAAAACTTTTACCTAGGAATATATTTCACCGGGAAGAAAACTTTATATGTGTAAAGTGATCATGATAACAGCATTGATTAAAACTCAAGGAATAACGGAAATGTCTAAAACTAGCAAAGTTGTAGGTAAATTATGAATTCAGTCAGTAGTATATTATATAGTCATAAAATGATCATATGAATAGTAAGTAATAATGTGGAAAATACATATAAAATTAAGTAAAATTTGGATTCAAAATTATATCTACTTATATTTATAACTTTAGAATGGTGGATATGGGTATGTCTGAAAAGAAACATACTTAAAAAGAAATTAGTCTTGTTTTTGAGTCATGGAGTCAAGTTTCAGGTTTTTTTTAATGACCCAACCTCCTCTTGATTTGAAATCTGCTAATAGGTTATCTGTATGCCCAATTTCACATCAAACCAGTTGGGAAGTTCCTGCTCATTCCCGACCATTACTTTCATGGATCAGCCTCTCTTGGCTGTGATGTCCCCTACTATTAACCTTTTACCTGATAATTTTCCATTCAGATTCCTTACCATGCAAGATTCTGTCAGTTTCCCCTCCCATGCTTTAACTCTCCTTCTTCCCCAATTTAGCCTCTCAAGTTTTCACCCAAAGACTCAGTCTGTCAGAGTGCTGCCTTGGTGAGGAAAGCAGACTGACTCAACTAGCACATACCACTGAATCCAGCTACAGACCGCCCCTTAACTGATTGTTAAGGGAACTGATAGCTAAGGAACAGGTCAACAAGGACTAAAATTCAAACTGATCTGAAGATTAGTCATTTGAACTACTAAACTAAAGGATGTTTCAATTTTTTTTAGGATTAGATGACTCCAATTCTGGGAGTACAGCACGAGACAGGAAGAAAGCAGGATGGATTTTAGGCTGCTAATTGTTCATTCTGGTGCTGGACTTGTTCAGCTCCTGTTAGCCCTTGGCTTTCCACAAGCCTTTACCTTAGAATTATGCTAACCTCATTTTTCTCATCTTTTTCAATCAGTTCCTCCCAGCTTTGAATATTTACCCTTCTTTGTGAGACCCTGTGGTCTATCTCATCTTGTTAGTTTGGATTATTCTCCTTCCTGCAGTGTAGAGAACAGGTGACATATGCAATTTCTGTTTTTCCTGTCAGATGGTGGAACTGGCACTGAAGAGATGTTGATTCTAAAGTATTATTCCTGAAAAAATCAGAATCTCTCACTTTCAAGTGAACTCCAGAGATGTTGCTAAGGAAGTGAAAATTTAGAAAGTTCATCTGAGAGGAAAGAAGACTCGAAAGGCCACTGGGATGCTGCAAGACAGAGAAAATGAGAAGAAAGACGAGAAACTTCAAACATAAGACAGTTAAAGACAATAAAACTATCACAGAAGTGAATGACCAAGAATCTGAAAAAGATGGTAGCCAGTGTTCTGACCCAACAACAAATGAGAGAATTCAGGCTGAAAAGAAACAGTATGTATGTACTGAGTGTGGGAAAGCCTTTAGTCAGAGTGCAAACCTTACAGTACACGAGCGAATTCACACAGGAGAGAAACCCTATAAGTGTAAGGAGTGTGGGAAAGCCTTCAGTCATAGCTCCAACCTGGTTGTCCATCGGAGAATCCACACTGGACTGAAGCCCTACAAATGCAGTGAATGTGGGAAATCGTTCAGTGGTAAGTCACACCTCATTCGGCACCAGGGAATCCACAGCGGGGAGAAAACTTACGAATGTAAGGAGTGTGGGAAAGCCTTTAGTCGGAGTTCAGGTCTTATTTCACATCACAGAGTTCACACTGGGGAGAAACCCTACACTTGTGTTGAGTGCGGGAAAGCCTTTAGCCGGAGTTCAAACCTTACTCAACATCAGAGAATGCACAAAGGAAAAAAAGTTTACAAATGTAAGGAATGTGGGAAAACATGTGTTTCTAATACAAAGATTATGGACCATCAGAGAATTCACACAGGAGAGAAGCCTTATGAATGTGATGAGTGTGGAAAAGCTTTCATCTTAAGAAAGACCCTTAATGAACATCAGAGACTTCATCGTAGAGAGAAACCTTACAAATGTAATGAGTGTGGGAAAGCTTTTACTTCTAATCGAAACCTCATTGATCATCAGAGAGTTCACACTGGAGAGAAACCCTATAAATGTAATGAATGTGGAAAAACCTTCAGGCAGACTTCTCAAGTTATTCTACATTTGAGAACCCACACGAAGGAGAAACCTTATAAATGTAGTGAGTGTGGGAAAGCCTATCGTTACAGCTCCCAGCTTATTCAACACCAGAGAAAACATAACGAGGAGAAAGAAACCTCGTAAGTCACATATTGTTGGTAATAGAACTAATTCCTACTTTTTTGGAAAAGCAGTTTTCAGTATCATCAATCTTAATTCTACTTCTAAGAACCCATACAGGGAAAATAATCAGAAGTAGATAAAGATGAACAGAAGGGATACTCATGCTGGGATGGTATACAAATAAAAGAAAAAAACTAGATCGTCAGCAGTACAGGGTTTAAATGAATGATGGTCTACCCATATGATAGTTTTGCAGCTATTGTAAACATTTTTTAAAGAATATGTACTGCCACGGGTGAAATAATCCTCGTGGATAAAATGGAAGATAAAAAATTTATGTGTGAGAAATAAGATAAAATAGTATCAAACCAAAATATCAACAATGGTTTTTCTCTGGATGATAGAATAATAGGGTGATTTCTATTTTTTTCTTTATGCTTTTTTATGCTTTTTAGATTTTCTACAAATGAGAATGTACTACTTTTATATTCAGGAAGAAGTGCAGTATTTTTAAAATGCAACGAGTCCATGCCCACTTTCACTCAATTCGTAGAAACAAGGCTCTAAAGTCTTGGGGTTGAAAGGTAATACTGGCACCCAGTAGCAGTGGAAGCAGGAGCAGATCATTTCCTTTTAGAGCCTGTTTCCTGCGTAGTAAAATCAAAAACATCAGTTCTTGTCTTTTGCAGTTTTAAGACTAGCTGACTTTACACTTGTCAACAAAATGTATAACCCACTTCATCACTATTATATTAAAAGAACACAGCAAAAATTTACTACAGCCTCCTCTCCCACAATTGTAGAGGGATCTGCAGATTATTAGAACCACCTAGGTCACATCTTTTCAATGCATGTCTACAAAAACAGAAAAAAAGGCACCCTTATGAAATTGAAACAATTGCTGTTTCATAATCCATTAAGAGATACAATCACTATAAAATTTCGCAGGAGATTCTGCCTATATGATATGTAGAGCTTAGCTAGGATCAGAGAGAGGTGTTCTAACCCCAGATCTGCCACACAGGGGGTTGTCAATTTTGGTTGCAAGATGGTGTCAGTAACTGCAAGATCTTTCTCACAATTCCTTCAAAGCCAGGAAGTGAGGAAGCTTGCTGAGATTTTGTCCTGTTTCTCCTTTTATCATTGAGAAAAAGCCTTTCCCAGAAAAAGGGAGAGATACTGAGCCATCAAAATTGTAGGTACTCCCTAGCTTCCTGTTTTTCTTCACGTGCAGTCCACAGAAAAGGCCTTAGTCCCCTTTCAACCAATATTTTAAACATTTAAGTCCTTACCTTAAAATCCACCTGAGGACACATAAAAGCTCCCCATTCTCAATCCAGCCTTCCTCTATTTGTTTACAGTGAATCCTTAACTCTAAATGCTATTTGTCTTATGCACAAAGTAATCTATTATTTCAGGAATTAAGAACATGTTATCTCATCTAATACTTGTATAAGAAAAGGAGTCTTAGTGATGTTAGGTGACTGTTTCGTAAGAGGTTGGAGTCAGGATTTGAACTCAGATCTGCCTTTCAAGTCCACGCTTTCTTCATTATACCAAAGTGCCTCTGCCTGCCACGGTGGTTCACATGGAAGTGGGAGACCAGTTGGGATTGTCCTGGGTTGTCCCTTCCATGACAGGTGTTTATAGCTGGACAGTTATTTCATGGCTTCATAAGGAAGAGGTATCTTCTCTTGAGTTAGACTTACGGCCTATCACTGCATCAGGTAATTTAGTTTCAAGGCTTATATATTTCATTTTTGCTGTCGCTGGAAGGAAAGAAGTAGAAGGTGTGACGTATATATGTGAATAGGGATTGTTTTGATTTTGTCCTATTTTAATAGGATAGTGACTTACAAATCATTTTGTAATATAAAAGATCCTCTTTACATAGTTATTCAGGCTCTGGAACAGATTTGCTGCTTTCAGGGGTAGGACTGTTTTATCATCAGTTATCCCTGTACCAATGCTTCCTCAGGCACAAGGGTAGGATTACCCACATCTGGCAACAGTAAAGGTGTTTCCATCATTTCCCCCTTATTACATGCCCTTTTAAAATTAAAGAAAAGGTCTGTCTTCCAGGCCTCTTGTCATGCCAGCCATCCTGACCTGCTGGTTAGCTACATGGAAACTCCCCATGACAGATGTCTACTGGTCTTGCTAACTCTGCTTTTAGAAAACAGGCAATTGACTTATCCTATGTGCCTATCAGGGTTATTTTTTTGAGCATTTATTATTGCCAAGCAGGTATTCTGTGACCAAAACACTTCCCCATCACTGCGCCGTAGTGTAGGAAATTCTTCAAGTAGGTTTTTTTCATTTTAAAAGACTGTGATCTTGAGATAAATAACTTCTAGGAAGGATACCCCTGAGATATGAATACAAATCCTGGCATTTCTTGCCCCAGGCAAGCTAAGATAATAGACCCATCTTCTAGACTGATACTTGTCTTGAGCTGCAGGAATAAATGTTGACAATTGGTCCTTGTACTCTACCAGGTAAATATTCTACAATATAATTTGAACTGATTGCCCATCTTCCTCCAGGAGTTTTTCAAGACTACAAGCAGGTTTTACTTCAGCCAGAGTTTAAGTACGCAGTTCCTGCCATCCTTTCAAGCCCTTTCATGATCTCTCTGGAATTCAGGGTCTATATCTTTGAATGTGTTTGGGTTTTGTTTTGTTTTTTAACTTCCTGTTCTGGTGGAAACCTGTCTCTCCAACAGCAGTGTTTTCTCTGCGGTCTCTCAATTGCTAATTTTTGTCTCCCTCAACCTATGTACCTTTCTGTTCTGCCAAAGTCTAGCTCTTTTGAAATGTGTAGCACTAGACACTTAGTGTCTTACTATCCCCGTTCTTGTCTTCCACTGGCTTCTTTTACACTCACATTTATTCATTTATGTTTTTAGTACCCTGAATATTCCTGAGGACTATGAAGGGGTTAGAGTTTTAACCACAGACATCCTATCCTAGTTGTATAGAATTGTCCTTGTGTAGAATAAATATATCTCGTTTTAGTTGAGAGGAAATGTGTAAAATAAAAACTTATTTTATATCTAGCTTTGATTGGTGGGAAATGTAATGTGAAAGACAAAGAATCCTGCATAGAGAGCAAAGTCAAAGTGTTTACCTAGCCTTAGTGGGATATTTTTCATTGGTGGTGTGTGCTGTGTTATTCTTACTTGGAACTGAGAAGAAAACTGAAACTGAAAAGAGCTTTAACTGAATCTAAATCCCATAAGACTAAATTTCATTTCAACTCTTATGTTCTCAGTGACAACTTCCTGTTTGATTTTTTTCCACTCAATTTAAATAAAATATACTATAATGTTAGATTGTTTTTAGAAACTAGACTGTCTTTAATCACCTCTGATGTTATAAAACTGGAGTCATTAAACTGTTTTTGACAAAATAGTTCTAATTTCTCCAATAAATATCTGTTATTGTTATAAATATCACTGATTTTTTTCCTTTCTGCTTCCTTCCATTGTTCAGAGTGGGAAGAAAACAGTTCAATTTGCTTTTTTTTAAAAAGCAACTAACAGCTTTTGTAAACTGGTTCTGGCTTGTTTCTGATTCAAACATAACATGAAGTTTATTTTCTTACTCAGAATACATAAAGGAGAGCTCTCTAGCTGTTAGAAAGTATCCTTCTGTTATTTCCTTAGGAGAATTGTACAACCAGTTACAGTCTCCCCTCATCCCACCCAGCCTCATCTCTATTTCAAACCTGAACTATTAGTTGACCTCAAGTGGCTGTATAAAACCAGCCATGTTTGTTGCAGTCCTTTCCCATTCCAGAAGGTAGGTTTATGAGGGGTAAGAAAAGAAATGGCAGACTACTTTCTGGGAAACAAATACAGGACCTATAATGTTCACACTCCTCTGACTAACCATTTCAAACTAATAGGTACATCTGACTATATAGATTATAGGACATGCAAAAACTGTAACCAGTCCTGAAACTCAGCCTAGTGGACTCCAAATCTGGAGATCACAAGAGGTAATTTCATACAAACTAATCTCCCAGGCCCACCAAGTTCCAGGTACTAGATATATTTATAGTTTTTATCTAGGTGAATTATCTACTTCTGATTTGCCCAGGGCAAAAAATGGTCCCAGAACAGATGACATTTAGTGGCTGAGCCAACTGGAGTCTGGAAATTCTGAATTAGGAGTAGCAAAAATAAGGTAGCAGGGAGTAAAGCTGAAGTGATGTATGTAAAGAAGCCAATCTATTAGGAGCCACAGTGAAGAGAAAGTATGAAGGAATGCACTAGAATGAACATGGGATTATAAGGGATAGAAAAGACTTAGAGGGAAGGCAATGAGTAGCAGAGGGAGAAGTAGAAAGAAAACAGAGCAGCTGGGTTACATTCACAGTGGAACACAGGTCAAGATTCATTTACTTTTGTAAATGAATGCCACCTCATTAAGGTGCATTCCCCATGAGGCTGATTCCCAGTGTCTTCTAGCTGGTGGAGCCTGTCTTCCTTCCCATGGCAGTGTGTAACTGGCTAGGGACCCTTCTCATTACCATATCATTCGGAACAATGGCTTACTGAAGCTCACTCATCTGTGTCTCTGGATACCAAAGTCCTATTTAGAGGTTTAAAGAACTGTCTTCAGGATTCTCTGGAACAAGATAGTCTGCAGAGGAATACATAGATGTTCACAAAAGTGGGTATTGTGGGAGGGAAGAACCTTATCTGACTTAAAAGTTGGTTATTTAAGTTTCTCCAAAAGCAGCCTGAGATAAGGGGAGGTAAGTTATTTGGGAGGTGATCCAAATAACAAGAAGCAAAAGGGAGAGAGCAGGAAGAAGGAGAGCCAAGGAAGAAAAGCCAATAAAGAGTGAGTTATTGTGTAGTTCCATGGTAGGAAACAGGCTCAATCCCATTTGGGGTTCCCTTAGAATCCATAAAGAACTTAGCTGAGAATTTTCTTACCAAAGGACTTGAAGCTTGGGCATTTACGCACCAATTCTTACTTGTCCTTCTTTCAAGGCTGTCCTTGGGAATATTTTCTCCCACTTCCAGGCTGTGCTTGAGAACTGGTTGAGCCGACTTCTGAGGCTTCAGAGAAGCAAAATACCCTGAAATGTCATGAGGCACAGTTGAGATGGGAGGCTGACAAGATGGATAGATAGAAACCATTCCTCAAGAGTTATACAAAGTCACAGGTAGGCAGAGGTGACGGGTTCAGAGCTGATTGTGGCATATTCTTTCGGCAGTAAGCAGAAGCTGCTTTTAATGTTAAACTTAAGAAATTTAGTATCTACATATACTCCCTTCACTTGCATAGTAACTGTCAATACCTCCATTATTTCCCAAAACTCAAAGGAAACCATCTGCACAATTTCTTGGACAGGGAAGCGCCTCAGTTGCATATTGCTGTTTCCCAGACTGACACTTCTAAAGCAGGGAGATACTAGACTGACCCGAACAGTCACTTTGGCGCCTTTCCAAAGCCCATGGGGTAGAAGCCATGATACTCGGTCCAACTCCTTCAGGAGGCAATAACCGTCCCGAGGACCTGGGCCAGGTTACGCACCTCTGCATCCTTTGGGTCCAGAATGCAGCAGCCTCTACTCCGTAGTTTCAGGCCACGGAGACCCAAGGGTAGGAAAACCCCCTCTCCTAACCTCTCCTCCTCTGGGAAAAGCAGGGAACCATAGAGAAGTGGCTTCCTAGAGAGCAGGGTAGGGGGAGACGCGCCGAGCAACCGGAAGTCGCGGGACCGGGTGGGTCAGCCATTATTCTGGGCCCGGGCTGCCGTCGCGTCCAGCTTCCGTGTCATCTCCCGGCGTCCCGCGGCCGAGGCGTCGGTGCCCAGGGCCGGAGCCGCGGCCCGGCCGCAGGTGAGCGGGTGAGCGCGGGCCCGGCGGGCATGCGCAGAGAGGGGCCCGGGGTGCGGGCTTGAACTCGCCGGGGCAGCGCCCCCCGCGCTGGCCGGTCCTCGGCTCTGGCCCGTCGCGCTGCCCAGGTCCGCCCTGTGTTGGGGCGGCCCCGACTGGGCGCGCTGCGCCGGCTTGGGGAAAGGAGTGCGGCCG
Organism: Talpa occidentalis; assembly: GCF_014898055.3. Taxonomy (NCBI): domain Eukaryota; kingdom Metazoa; phylum Chordata; class Mammalia; order Eulipotyphla; family Talpidae; genus Talpa; species Talpa occidentalis. Next base: position 31,565,603 of record NW_023600993.1, read on the forward strand.
GCACGTCCGAGTCGCGTCTGTCCCGGTGCCCCAGTCACAGGCTGGTCCGCCGCTCTGAGCGCAGCGGTCGGGGTAGCCTGGCTCCAGCTCAGGCCTTTCTGTTGTGCCTCAGTCTTCCCTAAGCTCATGCAGAGAAACAGTTTAAGATTCCCTGGAGTGGCTCCCACACTTCTGGGGGCTTTTTTCCCCCTATTTTTTTGAGGGATGGACCAATTCCCATCTTTTAATTCAGTAATATCATGGTATTTAAAAAAAACAAACGTAACCACCCATATCACGATTATCAAAGAGAATGTACTTTAATGCTAAGTACACGCTTAGAATAAAAGCTATTTTTTGCAAGAAAGGCAGTGGCCAACCTGTCAGTGAATGTGCAATTACTGTGCTTTTTGTTTTACAGTTTGCCAGATTAAGGCTTTATAGTGAAGTAGCGTTTGGAAACTATTGCTTAGACGGTTGGCTTTCAGAAGGCTTATTTAGATGGAAGTATTTGAACTTTTGGAAATAAAATCCCTGAGTTCACGATTTAGTCCCACAGCTTAACTAATCAAGCGGCCTTGAGTGAATTGCTTAGCTTCTCTGAGTCTTCTTCTGTTCTTTTAAACTTAAAACTCACAAGCCATTTTTGATAAGCAGGCAGATCTACTTTTAAGGGTTTTTTGTATCTGCAGAGTAGGAGTTCTGATAATTTGCTGTAAAAATTATTCGGATTCCTTTTTTTCCATGTTCTACTTATTCATTTTTTAAAAACTCTTTGGAGAGCAGTTTTAGATTCCAAAATTTAGCAGAAAGTATTTCCATGTACTCCCTACCCCCATTCACAGCATCCCCAACTATCAGCTTCCCCCAGTAGAGTAATTAATATATTTATTACAGATGATGAACCTACATCGACACATTATAGTTACCCAAAGGCCATAATTTACATTAGGGTTCACTCAGGTATTATACATTCTATAGGTTGGGCAAATATATAATATGTCCACCTTAGGCATCGTCATCATTGTGAAAACCGTCGGGTGTATTTACTCAAACCTAGATAGTATTGCCTGTACCTAGGCTATATGTGGGGACTACTGTGTAACATCATTATGTGGTGCAAGACTGGAGTATCATACAGGATAGTTCCAGTGCCCTAAGAATTCTCCATGTTTTACTTACTCATCCTTTCCTCTCCCCAGCCGCTGGCAGCCACTCATCTTTTTATAGTCACCATAGTTTTACCTATTCCAATATGCCATGTATTTGAAATTGTACAGTAGATATAGTCTTTTCATATTGGGTTTTTTTTAACTTAATAATTTGCCTTTAAGTTTCTTTCATGACTTGATAGCATATTTATTTTTAGCACTGAATAATATTCCATTGTCTGGATGGACCACAGTTCATCTATTACCTATCGAAGCACATCTTGGTTGCTGAGGTTTTGACAATTATGAATAAAACTGCTATTTCATCCATCTGCAGGTTTTTTTCTCTTTTTAAAGATTTATTTAATTATGCATACAGGAGCTGGGGTACAGGCCAGAGATGTGGGGGGTGAGAGGATCCACCAGAGACAGAGCAGGGAACAGAACAGGCAGATGGACCGAAGTACACTGCTGAGGGGAGCAGTGGGCGAGGCAGGAGAAGTCTGCTCGACATGTGGGTTTCTCCCTGGCCGGCCAGGGATGGAACTCTTGCTGCAGAGGCTGTGGATTGCTTCATAGTACTGTGCTTAACCCCTTGCGCCACCAGGGAGGTCCCATCTGCAGGTGTTTGACATAAGTTTCCAACTCCTTTGAAAGGAGCACAATTTTGGACTGTAAGGTAAGGGTATGTTTAGCTTTCTAAGAAACTGTGAGACTGTTTTCCAAAATTGGCTATAGCATTTTGCATTCCCACCAGGAATGGATGAGTTTCTCTTGTTCTACATCCTCACCAGCACTGATAAGTAGTGGCAGGTCATTTGTTGTTTTAACTTGTATTTCCCTAATGATGTATGAATGTGAGTATCATATCATTTCAAGCACTTGTTTGGATACTTTATATTTTCTTTTTTTTTTAAAGGTGGCTTAGAATTCAGGTTTATTTATTTATTAAAAAAAAAAAAAGATTTATTTATTTATTTATACAAGCACTGGGTACAGTCAGAAGCGCGGGAGGGTGAAAGAATTCACCAGAGCCAGAGCGGGAAGCAGAGCAGGCAGAAGGACCGAAGTACACTGCTGAGGGGAGCAGCAGGCGGCAGGAGAGGTCTGCACGCCATGTGGGACCCTCCTCCGGTGGCCGGGGAGCAGCCGGGGATTGAACCGGCGCTGCAGAGGCTGCGGGCAGCTTCACAACCCAGCGCTCAACCGCTGCGCCACCGGGGAGGCCCTGGATACTTTATATTTTCTTTGGTGAAGTTTCTGTTAAGCTTTCAGAAGCTCATTTTTTATTTATTTTTTTAATTTATTTTATTTTATTTTATATATTTTTACATCATTTTTCTTTTCTTTCTTTTTTTATTATTTAAATTTTATTTTTATATTCCCCTTACAATTACAACCCCCTTATTTTGACCCCAAGCCCTCCTTTCCCCACCCCCCAACCCCCATAGAGTGTCTCTGGTTCATAGTTGTTTGTTGATTTTGATATTTTCCTTCTTATAGTTATTCTTTTTCCTGGTCCCTTATTTAAGTTTTCTAGATTCCTGCTATGAGTGAGACCATCCGGTATTTTTCTTTTTTTTTCTGGCTTATTTCGCTGAGATGATCCCTTCCAGTGCCATCCATGTTGCTGCAAATGGCATGTGTTTATCTTTTTTGAATGCTGGGTAATATTCCATGGTGTATATGTACCACATCTTCTTGATACAGTCATCTATTTTTGGGCATTTGGGTTGTTTCCAAAGCTTAGCTATTGTAAACAGTGCTGCTATAAACATAGGGGTGCAAGTGCTCTTTGGAATTGATGTTTCTGTGTCCTTTGGGTAAATACCTAGGAGTGGAATTGCTAGATCATATGGAAGTTCTATGTTTAGTAGATCAAGAAATCTCTACACAGTTTTCCATAGTAGTTGGACTAGTTTGCATTCCCACCAACAGTGCAGGAGAGCAGAAGCTCATTTTTTAAATGAGGTTTTTGTTGCTGAGTTTAAAAGAGTTCTTTTATAAACTATACAAAGGATAGCAATCTTTAATCAGATATATGTGTCTTTTGCAAATATTTCCTTCCAATCTGTGTACATTGCCTTTCACAGAGCAGAACTTTTTCATTTTAATGAAGTCCAACTTACTGTTTCTTTCATGGGCATGTCATTTGTATCTTAAAAAGTCCTGATAATACTGAAGACCATCTAGGTTTTCTCCTGTGTTCTCTCCTAGGACTTATAGTTTTACATTTTACAGTTAGATCCATTTTGTGTTAATGTTTATGAAGCATTTAAGATCTCATCTAACATCTTGGGGGTTGTGGGGGGTTGTGGATATCCAGATGTTCCAGCACCATTTGTTGAAAAGTCTGTCTTTGTTTCATTGTATTGCCTTGGCTTTTTTATCAATGAATAGTTGACTTTATTTTTGTGATTGTATTTCTGAGCTCTCAGTTCTATTTCTTTGATTTGTGTATTTCACCAATACCACACTGTCTAGATTACTGTAGCTTTATAGTGACTTTTCATATGAATAGTTAACAGAAAATAAAAGAGAAATGATTCTTAAAAATGTACTCACTTGAAATGCAAGTTTGTTTGGCAAAGATCCTGAACTTTGACAGCTGTATTGATGAGAGAGAGAGGAGACAGGCACTCACATATAATTTACGCTGATGGGGAGTGTGAGTTACACATTCAACTAAGCCCAGTAAAGGACTGATTGGCAATATCAAAAGTACAGTCACATAAATTTTGACTCAGCAGTTCTGCTTCAAGGAACTTTTATATGCCTACACACATGTGAATTCATGTATGCCCTAGGTTTTGTCATGATACTATTGCTGTTAATAAAAAAAGATTGGAAACTGCCTAAATATCTCCTATCAGTATTGGAGTGGGTAAATAATTATGATGTATCCATAGAGTAATACCACTCTATGGGTGGACATATATACTGACAGGAAAGATCTCTAAGATAGACTGTTATTGAGGGGGAAAAAATTCAGTATCTGACTCATCATGTGTTATCATTTGTGGAAAAAGAATACAAAACATCATACATACTTCTGTATACATACATAAATAGCTCTTGAATATTTTTCTATACACAAGAAATTAATGGGACGAGGGAAATTTTGCAGAGTATGCATTTTATGATTTCAGATGTTGAACTGAGTGAATATATTATCTGCATTTTTAAATAACAAGAAAAAATGTAAAGTGAAACCTCTTTACTGGTTGCTCATCACTTTAGGTACATGATCACCTTCTCATTCTGCCTCTCAAGAGACTTTAGAATTTGACTTCTGTTTTCCTTTCCACTCTACTACAAATTTACTCCAAAGTTTACTTCCCATCTCTGGTTTGTAAGGTACATTTCCAAAAGAGATACATGTGCTGTCACTCCCTTACTTTTGAAATTACAGGTTCTTTCTTCCTGGAATGACTTTCCTGATTCCAGGGTCTTTTTATTTTTCCTTTAAATTTAAAGCCCAGTCCAGAATTATCTTCCATGAATTCTTTCTGTGCTTATATGACCTCTTATTAATTTTTCTTGGATATTATATTGAAATTGTGTTTCTCTTTCTGCTTTTCTGCTTGGTTATACGCAAGCTCCCTAAGGTTCCATGTGTTAAATAAAATGAATGAGGGTGCTTTCTTAAGTCTCTGATCCTTATGTAACTGATATAACTTTAAAAGATTAAAACTATTTGTACCTTTGGCCCAAAAATTGTTTTGCTGGAAATTTTTTCTGAAAAATAAAATAAATAAACAGCTATAACTAAAATTTCATGAGCAAGGAAAGTCATTGCAGCCTTATAATAGCAAATTATAAATAATCTGAATGTCTAACAACAGTGGACTACTTAAGTGTGTCTGGGGCTGATAGGCTCTGGAATGATGATGATGAATATTAAATACTATGTTCTCAATATAATATGTAAAAAAGCAAGTTACAAAGCAGTAAAAATTGGATCCAATTTTGTGATCCAGGTCAGGGCACAGAGAAAGGACTGGAAGAACACTGTGGAAAACAATAGCAGAGATTATCCTTTAATATTATAAACTTAAGTTTCATAGTAGGAAAATATTTCTAAACAACAGATTTATAAAGAGCAGTAAGCCTAAATTTTGTGTCAAACCTTATTCAGATTTACCCAATTATTCTGGTTAACAAAATGATTTTTCAGAGAATTATAGGCATGTATATTAAAGCTACACAGAATTTAACTCAATTTAACTTTGTTAATTAAGAAGGTATTTGAATTTCATCCCATGTTTATCAGAATTAAGATCGTGTTTACCTGCTAACTTACAGAACACAGGAAAGAGTGGTAGTTGTGGAAGGATACTAACATTTGAGGCCATATAGCAGGCACTGTTCAAAAACTTAAATTAGATTCTTAAAAGTCTGTAAAGTAGGAACTGCTGTTACCCCTAACTTACAGGTTGAGAAACTAAGACTCAGAAGTGAGGTAATTTGTTCTAGGTCACAGGGGAATATTCAGAATGCCCATTGTTAAGAGTGGTCGGTAAGGGGTTTGTTGTAATTAGGTGGAGGAGATGCTGTGGATGAAGATCAAAGGAATTTCACGCCTTTGGTTTCAGTAGTGATCTGGATAAATGAGTTGTGTGTCCCATATCCCTGGGCAGTGGGCTTCTATGAGAGGAGGCACTGCCCAGAGTCTAGAACATCATCTTCAGGGAGGTTTTCTTCATCACTGAGAAACGACTGGGGTCTGAAGAACTTACTTACTTATCTGGGTTAACTTTAACATTGATTTCTTGAAGTCTTATAGATGATGGCCTCCCAGCTTTAAGGAAGAAGTCAAGCAAGGATTGAGGGTGCCTGGCGAGGAGCCTTGCTTGAATGACCACAATGACAAGAGAAAACTGGGCCCACAATGCTCTGAGACAAGAGGGACTTGTTAAAGGAAAGGATGATACATGGAAATGGGGAACCAGCTTCCAAGGGAGCAGCTCCTCTGTTTGGGAAACTTCCCACCTGCACTTTAGACAGTTACGTTACCATGACACGTCTGGACCTCATGAGGCACTGAGCCGACTCCGGGAGCTCTGTCGCAGGTGGCTGAGGCCAGAAGCACGTACCAAGGCCCAGATACTGGAGCTTTTGGTGCTGGAGCAGTTCTTGAGCATCCTGCCTGGGGAGATTCGGACCTGGGTGCAGATCCATCGCCCCGGGAATGGTGAGGAAGCCGTGGCCCTGGTGGAGGAGCTACAGAAAGACCTTGATGGACCAGCACTAAAAGTGAGAAAGCAGAGGGGAGAGGATTGATACAGGGCAGGCCGGGCTGGAAGGTGATCCTGTGATTTTCATTAACATTTAATAGCATATTAACAACCCTAATACTAATTAAAGCAGTTTTGTGTGTGATGCAGAACATAGGCTATCTTTGCAGAGAAATGAATTTATGTAATTAGGGTGTTTGGGCCCAATTCATAATCAGAGTAAAGACTGCTTTGGCCTCCTGAGCAATACTTGTAATGCTGAGTTTTGTTTAAGAACCTGAAAATATAATGTTTCTAAGTGTTCCCCGAAACAAAAATATACACGTTGTTTGTGTAAGTCTGTTTGGAATAATGATGTAAGCCTGGCATATAAAAGGCGGCAGGAGAATAAGAAGGAAGCTTTCTAGACCAGGGAAGACCTCTCTACTGAGGATTCTTTGAGCCAAGGGATTAAGTTAGGATATTTGGTTCTGGTAAGATTTTTATATCTTTTACCATTAAGTTGAGATCTTAATATAGTTTCCAGTGTGTGAGATCTCTTTTGGTTGACCTGCAGTCTGCTAGAAACATTTCTGTAAAAGAAATCTAAAGTATAGCTTAACGAGGGAGTGGTACCAAGGAAAGATGAGCTTACTTGTTTTAATTATAAAAATGAAGAATTTTAGAGCTGTATATTTCAGTGCAAATTGCTAATCCAGCCTTCTCATATGAGAGATAAGAAAATGGAGGCAGAAAAATTTACTGCATTGCCTTAGGTTGGACATCTAGCTAACAGTAAAACCAGATGTCTAGACTCCTACTTTAGTGTACTTTCCATTGGAGCAGGAAGGGTAAATAAGTAGAAGGGTGACCCAGGACTGATCTCAAACTAGGTCTAAAGCTAAAACCCTTGGTCTTAATGATTGCTTGTTGCTTCCCATCCCCTTCTTAGCCCACAGCCAGGTTTGAGTGATGTTCCCACTGTTCTGTTGCATCTCCTCTGGGAGAAGTCACCACTGCCATGAATGGGGCTACTGAAGGCAGTTCCTTTGTTCCTAAAGCAAAACTTTACTGTTGTTTGAATGCCCCATACTTGAGGTGGGTTGCTCTGATCTCACAGTTCTACACTGTGGGCAAAAAAAGGTCCATGGTCATTTGGTGAATCTGTTTTCTGGAAGTAGAGAAAGAGCAACTTGTTCTGTTTTGCTGTTCCCAGCTTCCAGCCCTTGTCCAGGACCAGGACACTCTCCAGGAAGGGATGAGCGCTCCAGGAACAGCACTTCCCCATGCACCCACTGATAGTCACATATCAACAGAAATTCATCCAAATCCTCTTACTGATTCATTGGTGTTCAACCTTCAGGATCCTCAGCTTGGTATTTACTTAATGGCTCTGGCTTTGGGCTTTCTTTTGACCTTTACTGTAGTTTATCCCCCTATTTTCTGATAGTTGCTTCCTTTTCTGCCCTGTATATGAATCCCCTAGAGCACCATGTTCTTTCTACTGTTCTTCTTGTCCTTTCCTGGGTCTCTCTAACCTTTTATCCATTCTTAGTGCTATTCTCTGTGTTATCCCAACCCTGCACATGGCATCACACAGAAAAGGCTCATAGGTCATTTTATAGTCATCATTGCCTCATCCTAAGAGTTCTGGGTCTTTCTGAATTCCTTGTTTATAGAACATACTAGACTCAGAGTAGTGGGCAGGTACAGCAATAATCTCACATACAGCTTTTTCTCCTTCCTCAGATCCTCCTGCCCCTGAGGCTTCTGCCCTTTCTCAGGAAGAGAACCCAAGAAATCAGTTAATGGCACTTATGCTGCTAACAGCCCAGCCCCAGGTAAGATTTGCCTCCTCTTTTCTGAAGCCTTGTCTGCATTTCCTAATTGTGACTGAAGTGGTCTCTCTCCTCCTAGCCAATCAGTCCCATCTCTGAATCCAGGTCCAGGCTATTGGAAGGCCTACTTTACACCTGATCTCTTTATGTCCCCCCTGGTATCTTTTGCCCACTTCCTGGCTTCACAATGTGTCCCTTCCAGAGAAGTAAAAGGGACCTGTTTGAAGGAGAGTTTTTGGGCATGGATAATCTCACACCTGACTGTTATTTCAGGAGTTGGTGATGTTTGAAGAGGTATCAGTATGCTTCACTTCAGAGGAATGGGCATGTCTGGGCCCAATTCAAAGGGCCTTGTACTGGGATGTGATGCTGGAGAATTATGGAAATGTGACCTCCCTGGGTAAGGGCCCTTTCTTCCCATTGTTCTTATTTTTATTTCATCTGCCTTTGTTTTCTGATTATGAAAGTAGTTCATACTTATTTTGGAAATCATAAGAAGGAAAAAACTTCCATTTAAACCCACTATTTGCAAACTAATAATTTTGATACATTACCTTTATTTTTTTCTGTTTGTTTGAGGGTTTTTTACATTGCTTTAAGTGTGTGTGTGTGTGTGTGTGTGTGTGTGTGTTGTATTATAGCTTTCTTTGTATTCTCTTTTCTATTATTATAAATTTTTGGCCAATATGTGTATTGGCTACATAATTTGTGCCATAATTCTGTTAGACATTTTCTTATTTTAGAATATTGCTATAATCATCACCTATCCCTATTTTTCATTATTTTTAGAAGTAGAATTACTAGGCCTAAATGTTTGATTTATTTTAAGGTTCTTACTTCATATCACCAATTACTTCATATTACCAAATACTACTAAAATAACTAAGATTTAGTAAACGCGGTAATGACATGATAAATACACAGCCTGTTTAAAGTAGCTCCCAGGGAAGAAAGTGCCTGTGCTTTCTGCTTGTGTGCCCACTGCCTCTGTAATGGCTCATTGTAAAATAGACACTGAAAGCCATTTTTGCTTTTCTTTTTTTTTTTTTTTAAGATTTATTTATTTATGCATATAAGAGCTGGGGTATAGGCCAGAGGTGTGGGGGGTGAGAGGATTCACCAGAGACAGAGTGGGGAACAGAACAGATTGACTGTAGTACACTGCTGAGGGGAGCAGTGGATGAGTCAGGAGAGGTCTGCTGCGCTGTGTGGGTAGCTCCCTGGTGGGCCAGGGCATCAAACTTGTGCTGCAGAGGCTGCGGACAGCTTCATAGGTTGCGTCGTAACCCCTTGCGTCACCAGGGAGGCCCTACTTTTACTTTTTACCTTTTGTCTTACAAAGTGAAAATATTCTTTGGATTTCTTTTGGTTAGTGAAAGCAGGAATTAATGTAGGTCTTTAGTAAAAATGAAGTGGTGTAACATGAATTTTTGAAAAGCAGGGGATATCTGTACTGTTTGTTTATGTTTCAGGCCTGTTTAAAAATTACATCTAGATCTTGCGCATTTCAGGTTATACAGATTCTTTGGAATTGGAACCTTCTCAGGTTTTCTAATTGACTGTTGTTTGCATATATGAAAATAGTGATGTTTTTGTGTGTTGCAAACTTACTGAAATATTTTATTGTCCATAGTAATTTATATTGTATATATTTACACTTTGAGAATATTTTTTAGTATCTCATAATTTTGTAGATTTTATATTTTGATATACATTACCAAACAGCTACCAGTGATGTGACAATTTACATTCCCACTAAAAAAAGCAAAAGAAGACCTACTTCTCATGTACGAATTTATGTTTTCTTTCTTTTTTTTTTTTTAAAAGATTTATTTTATTTATACAAGAGCTGAGGTACAGGCCAGAGGTGCGGGAGGGTGAGAGGATTCACCTTGAGACAGAGCAGGGAGCGGAACAGGCAGACGGATCAAAAGCACTGTTGAGGGAAGCAGCAGGCGAGACAGGAGAGGTCTGCTGGCCATGTGGGTATCTCCCTGGCCGGGCGGGAATCGAACCCACGCTGCAGAGGCTACTGACAACTTCACAGTGCTGTGCTCAACCCGCTGCGCCACCAGAGAGGTCCTGTATGGATTTATGATTTGGTCAGCTTTTTAAATCTTTACTAGATAGATGAAGAGTACTATCTTTTTGTTTGTTTTTCATTTCTTTATTGATGTGGTTGAAATCTTTTCACTAAATCTTTTTAGTGGTCATTTTCCTCCTATACATAGTCTTCCTACATAGTTCTTTTTTTTTTTTAAAGATTTATTTATTTATTCATTCATTCATTCATTCATTTATTTATTTATACAAGCACTGGGTACAGTCAGAAGCGCGGGAGGGTGAGAGAATTCACCAGAGCCAGAGCGGGGAGCAGAGCAGGCAGAAGGACTGAAGTACACTGCTGAGGGGAGCAGCGGGCGGCAGGAGAGGTCTGCACGACTTGTGGGACCCTCGCCCAGCGGCCGGGGAACAGCCAGGGATCGAACCGGCGCTGCGGAGGCTCGGACAGCTTCGCAACCCAGCGCTCAACCGCTGCACCACTGGGGAGGCCCTACATAGTTCTTTTATTAGAACTGCTAACTCTTGTCAAGTGTTTCATGTACTTTTCCACATCTTTGCCTTTTATGACTTGTTAGTTTTAAACTTTAGCAGTATTTACCTTTATGATCTTTGTGGTCTTCTCCATAAAATTATTTTTAATCTCCTGTATTTTCTTCAGATACTTTTATTATTTCACTTTTAAATTTAAACTTTACTCCTAATTTTATCTTGATATACAAATAATAAGAATCCAGTTTGTTTTTTAGCCCAGGTGATTTTTGGGAATTTTAGTGCTATTCACTCAGTAATTAATCTTTTCTAAGAAATTTAAAACATGCTTTTTGGGTAAGTTGGTTATATCTTATGAAAATGCTTATCATGGATCCATACCTCACGCTATAAACCAAAATAAATTTCAAATACATCTGAGTTAAACTAAAAAAAAATAAGAAGAATTATTGCTTATTTATTCCAGCTCTTTGCTATATCTTTTCATTTATTTAGTCCTTAGTTTCTTTCAACAACATTTTTTAGTTTTTCAGAGTATACATTTTATATATCTTTTTTGAAATTTATTTGCTAAGTTTTTTATTCTTTTTGATGCTATTGTTAATTTCCTTTGGGGATGGTACAGTATTACAGTATAGAAAATATCACTTATTTTTGTATATTGATTTTGCAACGCTTCTACTTCATAAAAGCATGTCTACTTCCTTAAAGAATAAGAACCTTCTTTTCTACTATTACCACCCAGCTTAAATTATGAAGCTACTCCTTAATCCAACCACTGTGGGCAAGCTTATGTACCAATATTAAATAGGCCTAGGAAGCATGCCCATTCCCACAGCCAGGAGAAGTAGGGTAGTGTAATTGGCAGTTCTGCCTGAATCCCAGGAAGTGGGGCAGTTGAGATGAATTACGAAGGTCTGACCTACAATTATGGTTCAAGTGAATATTTACTGGATATTTTCCTTTCTCACTCATAAACTTCAAGAAATTTAGTTATTTATTTAAAACAATTCCAGTGTCTTTCATTTTTAATTTTTGTGTAGAAGAACTGGGGTGTAGGCCAGAGATGTGGAGGGTAAGTGAACTCACCAGAGGCAGAATGGGGATCAGAACAGGTAGATTTACTGAAATACATTGCTAAGGGGAACAGCGGGCAAGACAGGAGAGGTCTGCTGCATCATGTGGGTTAGCTCCCTGGCAAGGGATGGAAATCTGGCTGTGGCAGTGATAGCGCTGAGACTTAACCCCTGGGCCAGCAGGGAGACCCCAAACTTAGAGAAATTTATAATGAAAAAACAGCTACACTCCTCCCCTATATCTTTTCTCTCTACATATGTAGAAAAAGTTTTTTTTATATCTGTAAGATAATGTTACTATCATTCACATAATTTTACTTATTAGATAGTTTGGGAAACTACTTCATAATTTTTTTCACATCTGGATGGTGAAAGTAAGTTTCTAAGCATTTTCAAAAAAATAATCTCAGATTTTCAAATATTTGAGAATGTTAGAGTAGAAAGGGACCTTGGAGGTTTACTTGGTCAATCTCATCATTTCATAGATGGTTTCATGTTTTTTAATCTGTCTTTATTTTTTTCTCTTCATGTTGTATTTCTTTTTTTATGTCTAATTAAATGAGAATCTAACCTAGACCTGATATTTTTGTGAAGTAAATTAAAACATCTCCATTTCTCAATTTTAAAAGGAACAGTAAGAATTATATATGAATTCTAAGTATTAAGTTGCTTTTTAATGCAATTTCCTGTAGGTGAGTTGCTTTTAATACACATTTTAATTAATTAAAATGTATTTAAATATTTGACTGTCCAAAAATTAAAGATTGCCTTTCAGAGTTCTTAAGTATGTTTTGTCTTAGTTTTAAAAAAAAAATGAGATAACTTTGATTTACAACACTGTAAGTTTTAGGAGTTAGCATAACACTTCAACAAATGTATATATCACACCATACGCATTACCAACGGTCTAGTTACTATTCACCACCATTCACTTAGCTGCCTCTCTTTTTCTTCCATCCTCCAACCTCTGCCCCTCTGGTAACCACTATTCTGTTGTCAGAACATAAGGGTTTGTTTTTATTTTGTTTGTTTGCTTTCTTAATATTTCACATATGAATGAAACCATATGGTCTTTGTCTTTTTAATAAAAAGACAGATCTTTATAAACCAAATGATTCTTCCTATTTCCTCCAACTTCCTGAACCTCAGGTCTGAGCCATATTCTCTTTCTGAATATTCCATGCATCTATTTTTTCAGTATCATTTATATTTTTCTATCTGCTCCCTGAAGACAAAAAGCTTAGAAGTACCTCAGAGTGGGTTCTGTTAGTCCATTTATGATATTGTCATCATAACATTCTGCTTTGTTATTTTCATTTAATGAAAAATTGTAATCCTCTGATAGTCATATAAATGTATACTTGTCTTATTTTAAAGTCATCTGAAGATCTTGTTCTTACTCACACAGGGACATTATAACATTTACATTTTTAATTCCTTTTACCAGAATGGGAGACGATGACTGAGAATGAGGAGATGACATCAAAGCCTAGCATTTCTCAAAGAGCAGATTCTCAGAAAGCAACATCAAAAAGACTTCAAGGAAGTATTCCCCAGATCCTACATTTTGAGGAAGATTGTGAATGGCAAGTTTTGGCAAGTGAATGGGGACATGAAAACGGGGAAAGAAATACACTGAAGAAAGGTTCCCTTTGTGAACACGACAAGAAAAGGACTCCATCAGAAAAACGAGGCCAAAAGTGGAAGGAATTTGGAGAAAGCTTGACTTTTGGTTCAGCTCTTTCTGAAAATGTAATTGATACTGAGGGAAAGAAGTTTTATAAATGTGATATGTGTTGTAAACATTTCAATAAAATCTCCCACCTCATAAACCATCGACGGATCCATACTGGGGAGAAACCTCATAAATGCAAGGAGTGTGGAAAGGGCTTCATTCAGCGCTCAAGCCTTCTAATGCATTTACGGAACCATTCTGGGGAGAAACCTTATAAATGTAACGAATGCGGGAAAGCCTTCTCTCAAAGTGCTTACCTTCTAAATCATCAGAGAATCCACACTGGGGAGAAACCTTATAAATGTAAAGAGTGTGGAAAGGGCTTCTATAGGCATTCTGGCCTTATTATACATCTAAGGCGACATTCTGGAGAGAGACCTTATAAATGTAATGAATGTGGGAAAGTTTTTTCTCAAAACGCTTACCTCATTGACCATCAGAGGCTTCATAAAGGGGAAGAACCTTACAAATGTAACAAATGTCAGAAAGCTTTCATTCTAAAGAAGAGCCTCATTCTACACCAGAGAATCCACTCTGGGGAAAAACCCTATAAATGTGATGAATGTGGAAAAACCTTTGCTCAGACCACTTATCTTATTGACCATCAACGACTCCACAGTGCAGAGAACCCATACAAATGTAAAGAATGTGGAAAGGTTTTTATTCGAAGCAAAAGCCTCCTTTTACACCAGAGAGTCCACACGGAAAAGAAAACCTTTGGTTGTAAAAAATGTGGGAAGATTTTCAATTCTAAGTCAAATCTCATTGACCATAAGAGGATGCACAGCAGAGAGAAGCCTTATAAATGTACTGAATGTGGTAAAGCCTTTACTCAGAGTGCTTACCTTTTCGACCATCAGAGACTCCACAATGGAGAGAAGCCCTATGAATGTAATGAATGTGGCAAAGTTTTCATTCTAAAGAAGAGCCTCATTTTACATCAGAGGTTTCACACTGGAGAGAATCTTTACGAATGTAAAGACTGTGGCAAGGTCTTTGGTTCCAACAGAAATCTTATTGACCACGAGCGACTCCACAATGGGGAGAAGCCCTATGAATGTCGAGAATGTGGAAAAACCTTCATTATGAGCAAAAGTTTCATGGTCCATCAGAAACTCCATACACAGGAGAAAGCCTACAAATGTGAAGATTGTGGGAAGGCTTTTAGTTACAATTCAAGCCTACTTGTGCATCGGAGAATCCATACTGGGGAGAAGCCCTTTGAATGCAGTGAGTGTGGAAGAGCTTTCAGTTCTAACAGAAACCTCATTGAACATAAGAGAATCCATAGCGGTGAGAAACCCTATGAGTGTAATGAATGTGGGAAATGTTTCATTCTGAAGAAGAGCCTCATTGGACATCAGAGGATTCACACAAGGGAAAAATCATATAAATGCAATGACTGTGGGAAAGTCTTCAGTTACCGCTCAAACCTAATAGCTCATCAGAGAATCCACACTGGTGAGAAGCCGTATGCATGCAATGAGTGTGGGAAAGGCTTTACTTACAACAGAAATCTTATTGAACATCAAAGAATTCACAGTGGGGAAAAAACCTATGAATGTCATATATGTAGAAAAGTTCTTACTTCTAGTAGAAATCTTATGGTACATCAAAGAATCCACACTGGAGAGAAACCGTATAAATGTAATGAGTGTGGAAAAGATTTCAGTCAGAATAAAAACCTTGTTGTACATCAGAGAATGCACACTGGGGAAAAACCATACGAATGTGAGAAGTGTAGAAAATCTTTTACTTCTAAGAGGAACTTAGTTGGCCACCAGAGAATCCACACAGGGGAGAAGCCATATGGGTGTAATGATTGTAGTAAAGTTTTTAGGCAAAGAAAAAACCTTACTGTACATCAGAAAATACATACAGATGAAAAACTCTGTGACTGTAATGAATCTGAAAAAGAATTCTCTCAGGCTTCAAACCTTCACCTTCAACAAAAAATCCATACTGTGGAAGAATTCTCTTGGTTCCAAAATGCCAATGAGTCCAAGATAGAGATTCAGAAAACCTAGTGTCATGTTAAATGGAATAGAATTCCTGCCTATTTGAGTGACTGTTGGAGAATGGCAGTATATGGTCTTATAAGGAAAAAAATTATGATTGACCTTTTTATAGACAAGTGAGTTGCATGTGGGAAAAAAGTTAATCTAGACTCTGAAGACTACAAAAACATAAGCCACATTTTAGTTAAAGCTGAGTTAAAGGATATGCTGTTCTAGATTTATTTGTTATGACCCTAGAAAGGGACTTTGGAGCAGTTGGGATTGCTTAAGAAACTGGTTTTATGTCTTATAAGATGCATTGATGTAGTTGTAAATGATTGCAAAAATATCTTTGTTATTAAAAAGTGGACACTGTTTGAAATTGTGTATATTGTATATTTTAAGATAGCACCACTACAACAGAAAGTCTGTATAGACAGTCTGATCAAGACATATCAGACAGTAGGGTGGGCAAGAGTCTGCTGTTTTAAGACAAATTATAATTATAGCACTGGATTTAGAATCATAACACCTAGATTTTGTGCTGGCTTCTCTTACTAGATATGTGATGGTATTAAGTCAACCTGTAAGACAAGTTTCTCTGCCATTCAAACATTGACATAATGCCTACCTCACAGGGTTGTTGTGAGGATTAAATGAAAGGATCTTTGTGAAAGTACTTTGTGAAATAATTTAGTTGTCAATAAAGTTGGATAAAAGAGCTACGTTCAATCTAGAAGATAATGTTTGTCCATTCAGTCAACATTAACATTCAGTGAACCTCAAAAGATACTCATTTTTTTAAAGATTTGCTTTTTATTTATATAAGAACAGGGGTACAGGCCAGAAGCACAGGAGGGTGAGAGAATTCACCAGAGATAGAGCGGAGAGCAGATCAGGCAGATGGACCGAAAACACTGCTGAGGGGAGCAGCGAGCGAGACAGGAGAGGTCTGCCAAGCCATGTGGATATCTCCCTGGCCGGCCAGGAATTGAACCCGCACTGTAGAGGCTGCGGACAGCTTCATAGTGCAGCATTCAACCCGCAGTGCCACTGGGAGGCCCAAAAGATAATCATTTTTATACTAAGAGGAAGTAGGGTGGATGCTAACTTTAGAATTTAGTACTTTCAGAACACCTTTAAAAAATATAACTTTAAAAGTATGTAAGGGAGTTAATAGATAATATGCCTAGTTCTTAGGGGAAAATACTGGATTACTAGAGGAAAATAATATATTGAATCATTAGCATTTATGTCAAGGAAAACAGTTTATTTTTTAGTCTTCAAGTCTGAAATCTAGCAACTCTGTATAATATCAAAATGGAACAATAGTTCTATATTGCTTTCCTTAATCATAGGAAATAAGGAAAAGTCCTTAACCCCAACCCCTGAACTGATGATTTCTCGCCACTGTCATTCTCAATGCTAACAAACATTTTATCAAACATTTTATCATTTTATCAATGCTAACAAACATTTTATATTGTGAACAGCTTGTTCACAAGAACCAACATTCACAAAAATGTTCACATAAATCAACTACCTAAGTTTTTCACAGACCCAAGCCCTTGAAGGTCTGATTAAACCAATTCAGAATCCACCTCTGGGTGGTTAGGCTCATTAGTCTCTGTGAACTAATCATTCAGTATGTGCCCTTTTGTGTATTTGTAAATTTAACTTATTCTATATTCTTGAGTTGATCGTTGTATGCTATAATTATGAAAACTCCAATTCTGCAACTATACTATAACTATCTTAGTATCTGAATTGTGTTTTCTAATACTGATAGCACTGAAACGATATGTTGATTATAATGAATATTATTAATTCAACCCCATAGTCCTTTGAAGGCTGGTTCATTGTTAGAAAGGTACCCAAGAATGAAAACTGGAGGAAGAATATCTACTTCACAAAATTATTTAGAGGTAATAAATATGAAGATGGTTTGTATTCATACTTCACAAAATTATTTAGAGGTAATAAATATGAAGATGGTTTGTATTCATGCTATAGAATCACCCCAAATTATGTAATAATTACAAAAGGAAAGCAACAAACCTGGCATTTACCTCTTAACCATCTACCAAAATGTAACTTCAGTGAAACAACCAGGCCTCCCTGGTTGTGCAAGTGTTAAAGTCTCAACACTATCAAGCTATCCCCAGCCACTGTGGCATAAGTTGAGTTCAGTTTTATCCCTGGCAAGGGAGCTTACCCACATACGACATAGCAGACCTCTGCTGTCTTGCCCACTGCTCCCCTTATCAGTGTATTTCAGTAGATCCACCTGTTCTGCTCCCTACTCTGTCTCTGGTGAATCCTTTTACACCCCACACCTCTGGTCTATACTCCAGTTCTTGTATGCATAAATTAAAAAAAAATCTTAAAAAAAACCCCAAAATAACCCAGGTAATACGCCTCCTCATGGGATGCAATAAGCCAAAGCCGTAACCTGATCATATCAAGCCAAGACCTAACTGCCAGTTTAAGGAAATACAATTTAATAAATTAACACCATGGGAAACATTCAACATGGGATATTGTATAAGAAAATTGCACTGGATTCTCCAAAAAGATACAAAGAAAAAAAGGAGGAGGGTGATAATTGTTGAAGCTAGATGAGTACTGGGAGTTCACTGTGTGATTCTCTGCTTTTGTATATGTATGAAAGTTTACATAAGTTACAAAGTGGATAGGGGATTTTTTTTAAATCCACAGAACCAAAAGAAAAACTATTTTATTGTAAATAATTAAAAGCATATAGCTCGTTTTCAATGCAGTTAGCAAATATTTTTTTAATATTTTTTATATAATTCTTACATCATTTTTCATTTTTGCACAATGTATGTATTTCCATTTTGGTTATATTCCCCATACAATTTCACCCCTCCCTTATTTTGACCCTAATCCTTCCTCGCCCCTCCCCAGTGTGTCTCTAGTTTTTAGCTGCTTGTTGATTTTAATTTTTACTTTGTATTAATTAGTCTTTTTCCTGGTCCCTTATTTAGGTTTTCTAAATTCCTGCTATGAGTGAGAGGATGGGGGATGGTTTTCAAAAGATACTGAAGAGCCACTAGATACTGAGATCCAGAAATAAATTCACACAAATGCCCAAATGAATTTTGACAAAGGTGCAACAAAGGTGCATTAGTACTAGAGCTCTAACCTTTTCAACATATATTGCTGGACCAACTGGATACCCATAGGCAAGACTCCCCCAGCCTCTCCTCCCCAGGAACTAGGGCTGAGTGCACTGCATGCTCCATAGAAAAAAGCAATGATATATTGTACCGCATCAAAAGACGTTTAAAAGAAGATGCAAAGACCTTACAGATGCAAGAAAATATTTGCAAGTCATACCCAACACAGGTTTGTATCTATACTATATAAAGAATTCTCAAAACTCAACAGTAATAAATAGATCCAGTTAGACAAAAGGCACAAGACATGAGACATTTCAATAAAGTTTTGTGTTTTTTTTTTTAAAGGTTATTTATACAAGCACTGGGTACAGTCAAAAGCGCGGGAGGTTGTGAGAATTCACCAGAGCCAGAGTGGAGAATAGAACAGGGAGATTGACAAAGTACACTGCTGAGGGGAGCAGCGGGCGGCAGGAGAGGTCTGCGCGCCATGTGGGACCCTCGCCGGCGGCTAGGGATCGAACCGACGCTGCAGAGGCTGTGGGCAGCTTCGCAGCCCATCGCTCAACCGCTGCGTCACCGGGGAGGCCCCTCAATAAAGTTTTGAGGGTGAATACATAAAAAGAAGTTCAAGATCATTAGCCATTAGGGAAATACAAGTTAAAAATCACTGCACACCTGTCGGAATAGCTTTTAAAATATACTGTTAACATCAGATTCTGGCAAGGATATGGAGAAATTGGATCTCATTTGTTGCCAGGAATATTAAAATTGTATAGCCACTCTGGAAAATAGTTTGGCTGTTTCTTATAAAACCAGACATAACACTTACCATACGAAAACCTGTATGTAAGGTTCATAGCAGTTTTATTCATAATACTCAAAACCTGTAAGTAACCCAAGTATCCTTCAACAGGTTGTTAAAATAAGCTGGCTTATCTGTACCTGAAATACTACCCTGCAATTAAATGGAATGATCTACTGATTCCTCCAAAGATTCAAGAGAATTTCAAGAGAAATATGCTGAGGGTAAAAAACCCAATTTCGAAAGGTTATATACTGTATGATCCCTTTGTATAATCTAATGATAAGCTGATAAGCTATAGAGATGAAAAACATTAGTGGTTACCTGAGTGGGGATGGTGGGAAGGGGAAGAGCAAGAGGGAATAGTTGTGTATCTTGATTGTGGTGATGTTTACATATCTACACATGGGCTAAATAACAGAATTATACACATATTGTACCAGTGTTGATTTCCTGATTTTTATATTAAACTATAGTTATGTAAGGTAAGATGTGTCAGTAGGAGGAACTGAGTGAAGGATATTATTACCTTTGTAACTTCCTGTGACCATATAAATTCAGTATAAAAAGCAAAAAAACAAAAAACTAAAGAGCCATAACCAATACAGTGCATGAAATCTACCGAAATATTTTCTACTGATATTTTAAAAATAAAACATTTGGGGCAAAATTACCTGGGCTTCCTACAGAACAATGCTTTGCAGCTTCAGGCTCCAAGGTGCGCGCCTTGGTTAACTGCCGCTGCCCAGCCTGGGGCATGCCCTCCCTCAAGCTCGGGCCTCACTTCCTCCGTACCCGCCTTCCAAGCACTGCTCCCATCCCAGCTCCGCAGCATTAATGGACACCCATCGAGAGGAAAGTACCTCCGAGATTCCTAGAGAGGCAGGCCAGGCGACTGGGGGAGCGGAAGCTTCTCCCGAGGCACTTCCTGTCCGGTCATTGTTCTCGCACCGGCGGGCGCGGGGGCTCGGGGCGGCCGGCCTCCTGCCCCAGAGCCCGCGAGCTCTGGTCGGTCTCCGCGCGGCGCTCGGTAAGCGGGGTTTGCAGGGGTGGGCACGGATGTCGGGGTCACGGGAGGGCCTTTCCCAAAGACAGCCCGCTGCGTTCTTCTCTTGGGAACCCCATCCAGTCGGTTCGAGGGGCGGCTTTGCACCCCTGCACTTCGGAAACCCGGCTGCCGCCCACCGTGGGCCTGACCGGGGGGACTGGACACGGACTGCCACAGGGGTCGGGCTTCCCCGGGAGCAGGGCTGCGTGGGGCCTGGAGGTGGGGGGGTTGGAAGTAGGGATGCAACACTTAGGAAGGGGCTTCGAAAGGCAAGTCTTGATGGGGGATTCTCTGCAGTCTGGGGCTGGATGCAGACTGAGATTTGATCAGAAGACTGGCAGTCTCGCCTACACACAAGGTGAAACGAGTGTCAGAGCCCTTCCTACCTGCTTCATTGAGCTAGTCGTGGAAAGAATCCTCCAGAATGAAGATTTGTTGCAGGAATGAAAGGACTGTGTTACGCAAGAAATTTGATGCATACGTTAAGTTACCAGGAAATCATAAACCAATCAAGACTCCCTTTATTCTAAAGGAATAATTCAGCAAAGGGTGGGGGAAGGAACTATTTGCAAAGGACATTTTTTAGCATTAGTTATTTTTTTAAAAATTAACTGCAAAAATCAGAACTTTGACTAAAACAGTGAATCATAAGTAAGTGATGATTAAATGAATTACAGCTATAATTCAGAATACTGTGTCAAAATGAGATCGCTCTAGGTATTTATATTGAAAGGTCTAGCGGAGACTTGTGACATACAGAAATTTAATTTAAGAAAGAATGCAGGTTGCTAACAATGTACGAGTACGATCTAATGTATGTTAGGAAAATAAACTGAATGTGAAGGTTTAACTATATGTATGGAAATGCAGAGAAGAGATTGAGAATTAGACTGATAACTAATTACTGTGTGAGCAACATTCTATATATTTCTGTGTTGATCCTTTTTTAAAGAGAATGACAGTTGGGCCTCCCTGGTGGCGCAGCGGTTGAGCGCTGGGTTGCGAAGCTGCCCGCACCCTCTGTAGCGCCGGTTCGATCCCCGCCTGCTCCCCGGCCACCCGAGGAGGGTCCCACATGGCGCGAAGACCTCTCCTGCCCGCTTCTCCCCTCAGCAGTGTGCTTCTCTCACCCTCCCGCTCTTCTGACTGTATCCAGTGCTTGTATAAATAAATAAAAATAAATCTTAAAAAAAAAGTCTTAAAAAAAAAAAAATCCCTAGAAGCACTCACTGTTTTAAAAAAAAAAAAAATAAATAAAGAGAATGACAGTTAACATCAGAGGTTAGTGTGTAGTTACTAAAAACGATAAGCATGAGGAATGGCAACGTGAAAAACAATTTCTTTAATTAAGGGTAATGTTTGGTCTCAGGACATTTGGAAGAAATGGAAAAAATAAAATCAAACAAAAAGAACTCCAAAATTCCCTGTAATCACAGCACTCAAGACAACCACTCCTAATGTGTTGGTGTCTAGACGCCTAATCTTTTTCTTGAGATCCTTTTATTCATGCTTTTGTGGATCGTTGGCACTCAAACAAAAAATTTGTAATATCCCTTTAAGAAAACCAATTGTGATAATTGTGCCTTCCCATAGTTAAAAACAAAGGTTTATGAAGTCTTAGTTGTCAGTGTGATTGGAGGTTTTCCCTTAGAAGGAATATCTTAAA
The DNA here is from genome assembly GCF_014898055.3 of Talpa occidentalis. Lineage (NCBI taxonomy): Eukaryota > Metazoa > Chordata > Mammalia > Eulipotyphla > Talpidae > Talpa > Talpa occidentalis. The sequence continues at coordinate 31,587,807 of NW_023600993.1, forward strand.
TTCTATGATATTGTAATGGTTATCTCTTTGGAGATAAACCTGGGATGATTTTTCTTCATCATTTTCTGTATTTTGCAAATTTTTACAGTAAAAATATATTACCTTTATAATCAGCAAAAAAAATAAATTGATGTTATTAACGTGATTATTGTGGGAACAGATGATGTAGCCCCTCCATCCTGTGAGGGAGGAGTACACAGACCCTGTGTAGAGTGACCACCCCCAAGTACTGGTGAACTTGGGCAATGGACTTGGTGGCATCCAGACAAACTCTGTGCTACTAATAACGCTTTCTGATTTCTCACTAGGTAATACTCATCCTGGCCCCAGGAAGAAACTCAAGAAGAAGCTTTTGAAACATAAAGATTAGATGGGGCTTGACCTCTGCTGGGCAGTCCCCAGCTATAGGCGTTCCCCTGCTGAGCAGAGAAGATGACTGCAGAATTGAGAGAGGCTGTGTCTCTGGCCTCTTGGGGCCCAGTGACAGTGAAAAAGGAGGAGGAAGAGGAGGGAAACTTCCTGGTTCAGGCATCCAGCCAACAAGTGCACGCTGAGAACATCAGAGTCTGGGCTCCTGGGGAGGGTCCTCAGACAGGCCTTGATGTATCAGAACAGGAGGAAAAGGTAAGTAATGGTTTGGAAGGAAGGAGGGAGGAGAATGGCAAGACTTCAAATGGTTTCAGAGGGAGCTGTCCCTCTGTGTCCATACCGCGAATCCTGTTTTTGGGACTTTAGTCCTTTGAAATGTAGAAAGGCTCTCTTCTGATTGATGTGGCATTCAGTCCTTTTTCTAAACCAGTGGTTCTCAAACCTAGCCACACAGACTTACCAGGGGAGCTTTTTTATGAAGTCTCTGTCCCTGTGCCTGTGCCATAAATCAGTTTCTAGGAGAGGATCTCTCACCAATGCTTCTCAAGCTTTAACTACATAGAAACCACCTGGGGTTCTTGTTAAAAATGCAGATTCTGATTCAGGAAGGTGTAGGGTTTGGTCTGAGATTCTGCATTTCTCATAGGCTCCAAGGTGATGCTGCTGATTCTGATCTGTGGACCACACTTTGAGTGGTGATGCATGCCCTGCACTGTGCTGTGGTCTTGAATGTTTTCACACATACCCATTTTCAACACTAGACCAGGGTTCCCCAAAGCCTCTCAGTAATAATGATATTAAAATCTGTCTTCTTTGATTTTTAGATCTTAGCAAACTTACTCTGGAAAAACTTCCCATATCCCCTCTTCTCCTGTCATGCACTCACTGGCAAGTTAAGTTTGGATGCTGGAGGGGTCACTGAGGTGAAATCAAAGTGATGGAGAAGAAGGTGCTGACTTGCTTCTCTGCCTAACTCACTTTGGGGACTAGGGAAAATGGACCTACTTTTTTAAAAAATGTGTTGTGACTTCCAGAATAAGTACTTATGTCCTCATTCTCAAAACTATATTCACACCACCTTTCACCAACAATCCCCTCATAAGCCCACCTGTGTGTGCTTGTCTCTAGGGTCAGAACATGTTCTGGGACATGGCAGTGGTCCTAAAAGCAACACAGGAGGCGCCTGCTTCTTCACTCCTCGGCAGCTACTCATTTCCAGAGACTCTGGCGAAGAGAGAGATACTGGAGACTCATGGGAACATGACCTCTGTAGGTAAGGTTCAACCCCCTGATTCAGAGCCTGACCACTGGGATTTCTCAAAATCTTTTTAGACACCAATGGTCTGGTCTCCTAACTTGAGCAGCAGAGAGTATTGAGGTGTTTTAAGTTTCAGGGAGAGCTGGACAGAAGGATGCTGAAAATGCCTATGCATTTGTCATGGGGAATGGCTTATTTTGCTTACACACTCAAGAACCAAACACAAGCAGACTCTGAATTCACCTTTTGATCACATTTATTGTTTGGCACGTTTCATATCCACGTACCTAGCCTTCTTCATATGCTTTGTGATCATTGTAGGTTGTTGAGCCTCCAGGAGAAGCTAGCTAATGTTGGAAGGTCAGCTGTAGGGTGATCTTGAGGAAATATATTGGAGATGTTCTGTTTTCATAGATTGTTGTGCAGATTCTAGGGGATTTTGAGCAGTTGTGTCAACCATAATGATGTTCAAAACTAGGTCTTCAGGGAAGGTACTGATGACTTTCTCACCTGGTTCTCTCTAAGCTGGGACTCAAGAAAGAAAAGGATGTTGATAGGTCTGATCAGCAGTGGAGGAAGGCTGCCTGTGGACAAGTGACATGTAATTGAGTCAAAAATGTGATAGTCGTGAGTCCTGGTTTATAGGAACAATCTCAAGATGACTGCTGAGACCACTCTGGCACTCACATTTTCTTAGTCCAGGTACAGGGCTGTGCCTGGATAGTACTAACTCACTCTGCTCCCTAGCCAGTCCCTCAGGCAAACAAGTCACTTGCTTAAAACAAAGTTTTAGGGGTCTGGTCTCTTTCATTATTCCCCAAACTCTCAACAGCTTCCCCACTTGTGCTTTCTGTTCTCTTCTTTCTATCACTTCTGTTTCCTTGCTTTATTCGGTGTCTAATACCCATCCACCAGGAATGGCCTCCTTTTTCCTTCTCTGCCTTTTACTCCAAGACCCTGTTTGCAGCCAATACTTACCTTTCTGTGCTGCCAGCCATTTTCATAGCACAAGTAATGTGGGAATATGAGAGACTCAATAATTGTGACCTTGAGCAACTCCCTTCTCTCTCTTGACATACATTTCCTATTCTGTAAACCGGGGTACATTGATTCAATAAAAACAGGATTTGTTGGGGGCCCTGGGCAATATGATAAGAGCTGTGCTGTGAGGCACAGTCTTGGCTGCCTTTAATTCCCACATAGGGAGAGTGGTTTTATCTTGATGATAAAATTGAATAATAATATTAAACATAAAGTATTTTGGGAATTTTGATCTTACTTGATTATTAATGTCTGGGAGAGTTTTATATACCATTTCCTATATATTAATTAATGTTGAGTTTATTAAAGTTTATACATTTAAAACTAAGTTTTTGTTTTTGTTTTGTTTTGTTTTTAAGATTTATTTATTTATGCATACAAGAACTGGAATACAGGCCAGAGATGCAAGGGGTGAGAGGATTCACAGAGATAGAATGGGGAACAGAACAGGCAGACTGACTGAAATACACTGCTGAGGAGAGCAGCGGGCGAGACAGGAGAGGTCTGCTGTGCCCTGTGGGTTGTTCCTTGCCTAGTTGGGATTGAACTCATGCTGCAGAGGCTGCGGATTGCTTCATAGTGCGTTGCTTAACCCCTTGTGCCACCAGGGAGGCCCAAAACACAGTTTTTATGCCTTTATGCCTTATTTTATGCCTTATTTTATTTATACATCTAAAAATATTTTAATAAAAATGAAAACATATGTACTTTCTTTAATTCTTAAACTTAAAATTTTATAGAGTAAATGTTGTAAACTCTTTAGAACATTTTACTCCATCTACATATCAGTTTCCTTATATAAAAATTTCCCTACTTTTAGTTCCTTAAATAAGAATATATAAAATATATTAAATATGATAGACTGTATTAAATTTCAAATTTAATATATCAAATACTTGACAACATTTTAAAAACCTACATGAGGGCCTCCCTGGTGGCGCAGCGGTTGAGCGCTGGGTTGCAAAGGTGTCCGCAGCCTCTGTAGCGCCTGTTCGATCCCCGGCTGCTCCCCGGCCACCAGAGGAGGGTCCCACATGGCGCGCAGACCTCTCCTGCCGCCCGCTGCTCCCCTCAGCAGTGTACTTCGGTCCTTCTGCCTGCTCTGCTCCCCGCTCTGGCTCTGGTGAATTCTCTCACCCTCCCATGCTTCTGATTGTAACCAGTGCTTGTATAAATAAATAAATAAATCTTTAAAAAATAAATAAACAAATAAATAAATAAATAGAAAATAAAAACCTACATGATAGACTTACAAATCTTACATATAAATTCTTAATAATACACGGCTTTTGTAAATCTAATGAATCGGACTTAGAAATTTAGTAAATCAAATTACCTTTCATAGCTCAAAATAGTCACCAGCTAATGTGGCAATCTCTTTTTTAAAAATTGAAAGAAAAATATGTTCTCAAAATTTATTATTGTACTCTAGCTATTCTGTATTCTAGCTAAGCACAAATGAGATTTCAGTTTATTTCTTCATTATTTCTATACTTATCCTGTACTTTCCTAGGGTTACAGTAATCCAATAAGATCTAAAAATATAAAAAATACTCTCTCAAATAAGCTGCAGGTTCTCGGTTATTGGCTAATTAATTGCCCAAGGAGGTTTGAGCTTCAGCACACAAAATGGGCCTTAATTCTCTTTTCTTAGACCCTGGGCACTTGCCAAGACTCTAGCTCTTCTTCCCTGTGTTGCAACGATTAAGTCATCACTTCTGTAGTTGTGTGCTTCTGTAATAATTTTAACATAAAGCATGATGTAAATATGAGGAATGGTTTGTGTTAGTGGCTCTAATTATTGTAGTTCAGTAGTTCCCATGGTCTTCATCTTTTAAGTCACTGCTCTCTCACAGAGCACCTGGTGTGCTCCAGGCTATTCTTAGCGATGGACACAAAGTCACTCAGTCATTCCTCTCATTGCCTTATGGGGTGCATACACTGTCATTGTCCCTATTTTAGAAATAATAAAATGGAAGCACAGAGAAGTTATGTTGTGGTCCAAAATCATGCAACTGGTAAGTGGCAGAGCAGGAATCTCAAACCAGGCAGTCCGGCTGATCTTAACCTTAGGCTGCAAGTGTCAGTGTTCCAGATGCTTTTGGCTGCTGTGGCACTCTTGGCAACCGGTGTGAGCCATTCTGTCTATACTTACCTTTCTCTGCTATCTAGCATCCTCATATGTAAAAGCCAACGTTGATTAGATCTTTGTTCACAGCTAGGGAATCTCCTGATTTAACTGGTAAGTTGTAAGTAAAATCCACACTAGGTAGCTATGGCAGAGGACAAACCTGGGGAGAAGCTGGCGTCCTTCATAACCAGGCTTAACTGTGAGATCAGATGTCAGGCAAGTGGGAGAAGAGCTGTTTGGACCCAGCTTCCTCGGCATGAAGCAGTGGGTTGAATGTCTAATGAAGGATTGTGGAAGTGCTGGAAACACCCTGAGTTAGGAGATTCTGCTCCAGGTGTGGGGGCGGGGGGTGGGGGCACACCCCCGGCAGAAGAACCTACAGTGGGAAGGTAATGTGAAGGAATTCCTATCTTTGATGAAGCTGTTTTGCATAGTTGGAAATTACACACTTCCTGTCACTATGACTTGGTGGTCTTTTTCTAGGCCAGATAAAGCTGACATTTGTATTTTTCTGCTTGTTTTATCAGGTGCTGAAACCAAGAACCCACAGTTCTTGGTTCCAAAAACTGAGATATGTGATGAAGCAGAAAAAGCCTTCATAATATCAAAACAAATGCAGAAAGATGACCCTCAAGGACCTGAGTTAGGAGAAACCTGTGAAAAAGGAAACATGTTTAAAAGGCAGAGAGTAAAGCGGGAAAAGAAAGATTTCAGAGAAGTGGCAGTGAAGGATTGTCACGTACCTGAAAACTTCAAAGAAGAGGAAGACCAGAAATGTCAGAAATACGGGGAAAGATACAGCTTTAGTTCTGGTCCTGCTAAAAATCAGAAAAGCCAGCCTGGGCAGAAACCTTTCACCTGTAGCGTGTGTGGAAAAGGGTTTAGTCAGAGTGCAAACCTTGTGGTGCATCAGCGGATCCACACTGGGGAGAAACCCTTTGAATGTCACGAGTGTGGGAAGGCCTTCATTCAGAGTGCAAACCTTGTTGTCCATCAGCGAATCCACACTGGACAGAAGCCGTATGTTTGTTCAAAGTGTGGGAAGGCCTTCACTCAGAGTTCAAATCTGACTGTCCATCAAAAAATCCATTCCTTAGAAAAAACCTTTAAATGCAGTGAATGTGAGAAAGCCTTCAGTTACAGCTCGCAGCTTGCTCGGCACCAGAAAGTGCACATTACAGAAAAATGCTATGAATGTAATGAGTGTGGGAAAACATTTACTCGGAGCTCAAACCTCATTGTTCACCAGAGGATCCACACCGGGGAGAAGCCCTTTGCCTGTAATGATTGTGGCAAAGCCTTTACCCAGAGTGCAAACCTTATTGTGCATCAGCGAAGCCATACTGGTGAGAAGCCATATGAGTGTAAAGAGTGTGGAAAAGCCTTCAGTTGTTTTTCACACCTTATAGTGCACCAGAGAATCCACACTGCAGAGAAGCCGTATGACTGCAGTGAGTGTGGAAAAGCCTTCAGTCAGCTTTCCTGCCTTATTGTGCACCAGAGGATTCACAGTGGAGATCTCCCTTATGTGTGTAATGAGTGTGGGAAGGCCTTCACATGTAGCTCATACCTGCTTATTCACCAGAGAATCCACAATGGGGAAAAACCTTACACGTGCAATGAGTGTGGCAAGGCCTTCCGGCAGAGGTCGAGCCTGACCGTGCACCAGAGAACCCACACCGGAGAGAAACCCTACGAATGTGAGAAGTGTGGTGCGGCTTTCATTTCCAACTCTCACCTCATGCGACACCACAGAACCCATCTTGTTGAGTGATGAGTAAAGGAAGAGGAAGACCTTGGCATTGAGCATAACCTTCCGCCCCCAAATTAGATACTTCTTTGCTGTTTACTTCCTCCTTTATGAAATGAGGTCTGCTGTGTCTTTAAAAGCTACAGTTTTCAGGGGTACAGCACAAAACAAAAGCAGGCATTTTCAGAGGCTAATTTAAAGAAAATGAAAACTAAGTGCTAAAAGCAAAGCCTTTGTTCTTAACTGTGCCCTCAGTGGTCATGATGTCTGAAATGGAATGTGGCTGTCTTAGAAATGGGTCAGACAAAGCTAAGTGATAAAGATCCCATTTGGGGAAAGATTTTTTACTTAATTTGTTTTTTAAAACTAGGGAATTTTTGAGCAACAGGCAGGTTACTGTATAGGTCTGTCTGGTGGAATTCTGGAGCTTTGAACCTTGTATGCTAGTATTTTGGGCTAAGCAGTGACTAGTTAAGACAACCACTTGGGGTAACAATTCACCAACAATTCACCTCTGAGCATTTGTAAGCTTTCCATTCCCTCAGTAATTTTTTTTTTTTTAAACAAAACAAACACAAAGCCAATGAACTATCTAATATTCCTAAAATAGAGGTAGGAAACGGCCCTTTCTTTCCTTGTCTCATGAACCTTGGTATGCTAAAGCTCGGGGGCCCTCTGACGAGTCTCTTCTGCCTTTCCCCAGTCTGCATGGCCAAGTACTTGAGGATGGATGGAGGTAGCACTCTAGGGCCACAATGCTTCTGGGCTGTATAGTTTGCTAAGATCAACAATTCTCCAAATAACCCCTAATTCCCATGACATTCCATTTGAATGAGATTCTACAAACAGCCTCCTCCTTAGAAGAGTCAAAGAATAAAGCTTGCCTAGAGGCATGCCCACTTGTCTTTGCTCTCATTCTACTCAGACCCAGCCAGAGGCTCAGTTTGCGTTTCAATCTCACTTTCTGAATTGTCTTTAGAGGAAATGGGAGAGCTCTTCTAATTCAGAGAAGATCAAAGAAAGGAAGGGGAAGGGAGGAGGCAAGCTTGGGAGTCCCATGGTCTTAATTTGTCTTAAGAAGTTCAGAGGTATTGGAATGTGAAAACTTAGAAGGATGAAGAAACTGGCTAAGGTAAGATACCTTTGTTACCATTGAGCCTTTATTCCTGGTAAAATGATTTATAAAACTATGCAATAGTTATGTAATAATATTGCCTTGTATTTATACAGATCTTTATTTTTTGTTTGTTGACCTTCACGTATAGAATCAGGATACCCAGCACTTATCTCTTGCTTTCACATAGACCATGACCTTAACCCTCATAGCACTGAGAGAGTTGTTTGCCCCTTTTACCTGAGAGTGGTCACACAGCATTAGGTCAAGCAACACATGATAGCCTGTACTCAAATCTGGGACCAAAATCCAGGTTCATTTTGTTCTGTGCTGCTTGTCTAACTACCTGTAGTCCCCACCTAGATCTGTGGGAGAACCTGAGAAAGGGGTATGTAGTCTCATTTTCGGGTGACGAAGCTGAGGTGACAGATTTTGGGGTGTGCCTTAGGCAGCGTGACCAGCAAGCAGCAAATGTAAGACTGCAATTTGAGTATACTGGTTTTGGGGTCTCTTGCTCCACCCCCACTTTGAGCATGCAAATGTATGGCATTATCATCAATGAAGTACAGTGTGACTCTCACACGAAGCCCTGTGCTTTTATTGTCTCATTTATACAAAATTAAATTTTTAAAATCTTTTTTATTTTTATTTTCTTAAATTGTTCATTTTTGTTCAGTGTTTGGTCTACACGACTAAATACCAATCAACACAGTTTTTGGTAGTTCACAGAGCCCTTTTACATACAGAATCATTCGTAAGAAGTTCAGTGATTTTTCTCTTCTTTCACTTTACCCTTCAAATATAGTTTATAAGAAGGCACATGCAATTGTTTTGCCCAGTGTCACTCCATATCATAAGATTCAAATAGAATTAAATTCAATAGAATTTTAAATTCAATAGAATTTAAAAATCAAATTGCATGTGCCATGGCTGACCCTGACAGTGACTATTCTTGTCCCCATGTCTGGGAATGGAGACACCCAAAGATAAATCATGTGCCTCTGCTGAGATTAGGAACTAGTTAGGTCTGTGTGTTCCCCCCAGCCTCACCCGCATGTTCAGAGGGCTCAGAAGAGAAGAAGATCAGGTCTGAAGATTGGGATAAATCTGTGACAGTGACCCACCAAGAGGTCAAACATACACTCCTGAAAGAGGTCAGCTGGGATTTGTGACTAACAAGACAATTTAACTGAGTTTCATATTGTGTATTTGTCCTCCTAAGTGATGACTGTATTTTCTTGGCTTAAGACTTCCTTCATAAATGATTCAGAAAAGCTACCCAGGTGATTGTGACATAAAGTTAGGTCTGGGAACCATCACCTCAACATTGCAGTAAACAGTGCTTTTCCACTTTGGCTGATTGTTGGAATTGCCCAGAGCACTTTAGAAATGTTGCATTCCCAGACCACAGTATTTAAAATTCTGAAGGTGAGTCCAGGATGCAACCAAGGTATTGAGCCACTCTAGTCAAACTGTCACACCACCTATATTTTTCGTCAGAGGTGAGGGGCTCCGGCTTAAGGTGTGTTCTGTGTGTGCAGAATGTTCTTGTGGTTTCAGCAAAACAGGACACTTGACGACACTGTGCTGAGTTGTCTTCCATGCCTCTGCCCACCCTTGGCCGTTAGAATTATATGACCTAACATTTCTATTTTAAGTGGATGTACCAAACATTTTATTTATGAGGAAACCAATATACATACATACATTTTACATAAGACGATTTTATATTCCTCATTCAACAAACTGACTTTTGACATTTTTACTTGTATTTCATCCCCAGGTTTTCCACAAACTTGCACCCAGGTTCAGGATCCTTATCCTGCACAAATCATGTGAGCCTAGACAGTTCATATCCTTCTCCAGCTAGTAACAACGCTCTCTCCCAATTGAATTCCAGCTCTCAAAGTCAGTTGCCACCCACCTTGTTCTGTACAGTTTTTGATAGAGGAGGAATGACTACTTGTCAGAGTTGGCTAAAGTTATCCTTTTTCTTGGGGTAAGTCCCCTCTCTGTTAGCTAGTCTTGAAGTGGATGGGAAGTCTGAAGCCTCGTTTTCCTCAGTTGCCAAGAGCTATCAAACTTTTATTATGAGGGCCTCCCCGGTGGTGCAGCAGGTTGAGCACAGCGCTGTGAAACTATCCGCAGCCTCTGCAGCGTGGGTTAGATTCCCGGCTGGCCAGGGAGATTCCCAGATGGTGCAGCAGAGCTCTCCTGCCTTGCCCACTGCTCCCCTCAGCAGCGTCTTCGGTCCATCTGCCTGTTCTGCTCCCCGCTGTCTCTGGTGAATCCTCTCACCCTCCTGCACCTCTGGCCTGTACCCCAGCTCTTGTATAAAACATAAATAAATAAATCTTAAAAAAAAAACAACAAACTTTTAGTATGAAAGAACCAGGCCTTGTGATGGACGCTAATTGTAAAACCAAGAAGTCTTACCGTCAAATAAGACCAGCAGATGTGTATTAAGTGCTGCACAGCGATGCAAAAATGATAGTAAAATCATCATTTGGGCACACAGGAGAGAGACTGCATCAACATACACACACAGTCACATACACCCTTAACACAGTTGACCGTGAATTTCTCCAGATTTAAGAAGGGAGAAAGGGGTGTCTGGGCAAAGCTAATCCTTCTGTGCTTGGGGTCCTCTCCCTTCCCTTGCACAGGCAGTTGTCCCTCCCTATACCTGTTGCTTCTCCAGTTGCTCTGCCATCCAATGTGCCTAGCCTTTTTGGGGTCACAACCACTTTAAGAATCTGGTGAGGTTGGGAAGTCTCCCAGAGAAATGCAGATTGAAGCAACAGTTTTGTGCTCATTTGCAGGCTCCCTAAGGCCAATCCTTGGATCCTCTAAAACCTGCATAACTGCCAGTGACTCTTTGTTAAGTGGGGTCACACTGTGGAACCTAGTCTTTTAAATCTGGCTTTTTCTGGATTCTCTCCCTGAGCAAATGGCAGCATTCTTCCTACCACCGAGACTGGAAAACCAGGAAATTTTCTGCCTTCTGTATATCCTTAAGTCATTTCAAAAATGTTTATTTTATACCCTCTTTGTGCAGGCCTAGTGTTAGATCCTGGGTGCCAAAGCAAATAAGGTCTACCAAATCCTTTTCTCATGTTTCTTTTGGGAAAAAAAGTCTGGATTCCTTAATGTGATTTCCTGAGTTCTTCATAATCTCTTCCATCTTCATCTCTCTACTTCCATGTATCTTTCCTGCAGCCTGGAGGCATGTACTTGCTCTTCCCTATGCCTTTGCTCTGCTCACACTTTCCTCATCACTTCTCCCACTCACCCCTGCTACTTTGCCTAGCTTTAGGTTTCTTTTAAGATTTGCTTCTAGTCCTATCTGGGAAATCTCAGACTGCCCTATGGCCAAGGACATATTTACAAGTGTAGCAAAGCACGATTTACTAGGTATCAGGAGTTTAACTGTGCTTTGAAGTGAAAAAAATCTGGATTTAAAGTTGTCTATATAATACAGTTCCAATATAATGTATTTGCATATACTGTTAAAAACATACAGGTAAATCAGAAGTGGAAGAAAAGTAGTTAAGTGACTTGTTCATAGCTATACAGTTGGTAAATTGCAGAGCTTAAACTTAGGTCCTGGGATAATGGAATTATGGATGACTAAAAGTTTTTTTCTTTAACAATAGTTTTTTATACTTAATGATTTGTTCTAACAGTTGGCAATAAATGGCAGGAATGTTATGACCATCTAAATATTGTCCACTGCAGATCTAAGTAAGCTAAGCAGATCTAAGCCTGCTATAATTGTATTTCATTTTTGGAACAGCATTTTTTTTTTTAATGAAATTTCTAGCTGCCTTTCTTTTCCCCTTTATACTCTACTTTTAGTACATCCTTGACTATTTTCAAATTCTCCATCTGATTAGATAATCTGTTGAGTGTCCTGATTTTCCCTTATATATTTCCTTTCCAGGTATCTCCTGCCTTCTGCTGTAGTCTGTCCTTGGTGTTATTTCTGCTGACTGGTCTCTTGTTATCCTTGGCTCTATTGTGTCCTCTATTGTGTCTATTGTATCTTCTTCTTTCTTCATTTACCCCCTCATTTGTCTGCCGCCTATCATTTTCGTCATCTGTCAAGAAAGAGTATGTAGACATAAAAATTGTTGAGAACTTATGACTAAGACAATTTTTTCTGCTTTCACACTTGATTGGTAATTGGGCTCTGAAATTCTAGGTTAAAAATTAACTCCAGAAACTTTCAGTCTTATAGCATCCGCCATTGCTAATGAGATGTCTGAGTCTGATTTTTATTTCTCTGACAGTCAATAAATACTATTTACATTGCTATGATGTGTCCCCACACCTCCATGCCAGGGGGCTTTTAAAAGGCTCGTCTTCATCTTTGGTGTGCTCCATTTCTTAAGGTACTCAGTGGAATTTTTCAATTCAGTGACTCAGGTACTTCTGCTTTTGACAATTTTTCCTTTTTTTTACTCTTTCTAGAATTCTTGTCAATCAAATGTTGGACCTTTGGGACTGATTCTCAACTACTTTATTCCATTTCCTTGTTTCATGCCTCTGTCTGGGCAAGTATCTTGATTATTTTTTGACCTTTCTAACATTTTTTGACCTTTCTAACATATTTTTTGACAGTAGTTTAATTTCTAATCCTCTTCTTATTTTTCCCTTTTTGTGACATAATCTCTTTTTAGAGCTACTTTTTAAATCTTAATATTCCAGTTAAGAGGTTTTCTTAAGTTTCTTTTGTTACTTGAAATATCCCATCCCTGAAATAGCTCATCCCCCTGTTCTCTGCATCCTTTTTTCTCTTTGTTACCCTGTTTGCCCTCATTGGAGACTTTCTCAAACGTGTTATAATTCTTACTACTACACAAATACACATATATGTCTGTGCATATCAAAAGCCCAATTGAGACCTTTGAATGTAGAAGGAATTTACCCAATAAAAAACTTTCTACTAGAGTAGAAGGGAGACCTGAATGCCAGAACACAGAGATCTTTTGCCTGGGCCTTATATTTCTTTAGCAACAAATGCCTCTTATGTTATGCCTAGATTTGAATGCTATTATAAGCATGTTGATATCATTTAGAAAACTATCCTAAAATGCAATACTTTGGCAGTAATTTATATACTTAATATTTTTACAAAACATGGACAACACAATCTAAGTGACTAGCAGTAGAGGGATGACTGAATTATGATATGATGAAATACGATGTAACTACACAAATCATTATTTAAAGAAAATTTAGTGGTGACAAAATTTTCACAGTATTAACAAACAATACAAAATAGAGTATGGAGAGCCCAGATTTCTAAAATGTACATGCACAGAAAAAGTGGAAGTGGGGGGGGGAAGTGGAAGGAAACAAATGCTTTGGTAGATTAATAGAGGTTTGGTTTTCCTGTGTCTGCATTTTCAATGATGGTTCTGAATTATTTTCTGACCAGTAGGGGAAAGTTAATAAAAGAGAAAGACCATGGCTTGTTGAGAGTGGTAAGATGTACTGGTGGGTATGGGATGAGCAATGGGGAGCAACAGAATAATGGCCTGGGGAAATACCCAGTTACCAAGGGCTTCATTCCAGGTGAAGTAGTTCCTTCGAAGACTAGATGCAGTCCCACTATTTTCGACATATTGCCTGTCATGGAGCAGGAGTGTGGAGGCTGGGGAGGGGAGAAAGGCATTCTGGAGATCACACAGAGTCCAAAAGAGATTGTGAGATTATGAAGCCAGAGCCTGTGCTGCTTTCTCCCAAGGTACTCTCCCCTGCTTCCCCACCCCACACTCCTCAAGTGCCCCTCTTCATCTCTAAAGGTTATTTGTTAAATTGAAAGAACAATTCTTACAGGTAGCAAAAAGTTCTAAGGTGCAAAAATACACTAAAAAATAAGGCGGCCCAGGGTAGCCCAGGCAGCAGTATTTAGAGAAAACCATTGTAAGTTTCTCAAGGCTTTCCAGAGAGGGTTCATCCATTTACAGTCTTAGGTATCCCTCTTAAAACAGGAACTTAGAATCTTACACACTGTCTACACCTTGTTTTTTTTCCTTAGCTTGTTTTAGAGATGGTCCTATTATCAGTCTATAAGATCTACCTCATTCTTTTTTTTTTTTTTTTTTTTTTCACTGCTGGGCAGTAGTTCCATCCTTTGGATTTATCACAGTTCATCTGGCCGGTGCCCTGTGTAGACTTCTAGGTTCTTTTCTATCTTTTGCTATTACAAGCCATGCCGTGTTGAATATCCCTGGTGCACGCCATCCCTGGTGTGTGTGCTACTTTGCCAGCAGTTTAATTGATAAAGGGTAAGTGCATTTGATATTTTGATAGAAATTGCAAATGTGGTTCCCTGTATGTATGTGAAAAATGCCCATTTACCTGACTCCTCCATAAAGCAATTGTTTGGTCATTTATGTCCTGATAAAGTGAAAAACGCTGTTTTAATTTGCGTTCGATGTTTTCGAGTGAAACTGGATATTGTGTTCAATGTTTAAAAGCCATTGTATTCTGCGAATCTCTTGTTCATGTTCGTAAGCCATTCTTTTCCACCTGTTGGGTCATTGATCCTTTTAAAAATTGATTTGTACAAACTCTGTAGTAAAGAAACTACCCTTCTTATCTGCCGTATGTTTTAAACATTTTTCCCAGTTTATAGTTAGTCCATTAATTTTTGCTGTTAAGATATTTAAGATGTAATAATGTCAAATCAAAGATTTGCTTTCAAGACTCACCCATGATTGCCTCTAGTCCTTTGAGATAAGTCCATTTGAAATTCATCTCACAATAAAGGCGGAGATGAATTCTGACCCTGACCCGGCCCTTTCTCTCTGGGGTCCAGAAAGATCAACCCAGCAGAAGAGCTACAAAGAGACACCTCCGGGCTACCTAGAGCTGCCAAGCAAGTGCCTGCAGCTGACTTCTTCCCGGGGTTGGGTTCGTTGAGTGGTGAGCGGGCGCGCATTAGCGAGCAGAAGGTCGAGGGTCGCCAGGGCCACCTCTCAACTTTGGGTGAGCGGGGTGGGGTTGCAGTTCAGAGGTCAGCAGCTGCAACGAGGGAGAGAGCTGAAGGCAGAGCTGGAGGAAGCAGGTAGGCTGCGTGTGCAGGGGATGAAGGAGGGAGACCCAGTCCGGTGAGGGAGGAGGAGCAGCCTGCACCTGCAGTCCTGCAGCCTGCACTGGGAGGGAGAGGGAAGCTGCTCCCTCAGGTCAGCTGGGGGAAGAGGTAGGCAGCGATGGAGGTGGGAGTGTTGGGGATGGGGCCAGGGCTGCCCGGGGAAGTGTGGAAGTGTCGGGCATGGGGAAGAGCCAAGACTGGGAGGTGGTGGAAAGGGAACAACTGGGGTGGAGGTGGGAGGGGACCGGTGTGGGTAGAAAAGGTGGAGCTCAGACTGGGACAGAGGTGGCTCTTCCTTCAAGACCTTGGGGCCCCCATCCTACCCAGGTGTTCGCTACCATAGGTGGGCTGGCCATGAGCCAGGATGTGCTGTTGGGGACTAGTCTGGCCTCTCAAACCTGGTGGTGAGGAAGAGTACATTGTTGATGGGCCCTGCCCCACACCTTCAATCCTGAACAAACCCCTGTGCTGGAAACATTAGCCTTCCCGTCCTGCCTCCACCCAGGCCTGTAAGTGAAGCCTGGACCGAGTCAGGGATTTGAAATGGCCACCTTTTAATACACACACCTTTCACACTCCTGCAGGAAGAAAGGATAGGTGTGGATTAAAGAAGGAATTATTCATGAATGGAAAAGCTTTTACTTTAGCAGTTCTACATAGGGCTCTGTTCCTACTGACTGATTTACTCATGGGTATTGATGCTTTTCATCCCCTGGTAGTGGTGAGGCCTGGACTGGGCAAATGGGAGGAGGCAGCATAGGGTTCAGTCAAGTTCAGGTCTAGCCCTGGAGCTGGGCTGGATTCTGCATCACTGTTAAGGGGAGAGCTACACCAAATATGCTGGAACCCTTAAGTATTAAGAAGAGGCCTTGACTGATGATGGGACAGGAAACAGGTGGAGGAGGAAGGAGAAATGTGAGGTCAAAACTCAGGTCTCAAAAAATAGACTATTTAGACTAGCGTGCAGGGAGCCGAGGGATCCAGAGGATACCTAACAGGAAGTAAGGGCCTCGGGCAAGGTCTGGGCTTGAAGTGGGAGCAGGGTGGGTTTGTACCTGGTCCCGAACAGCTGTGGGGACAAGCACCTTTCCTTCCATCCTACTGCTCAGTGCTGGGCTTTTGGAACACCAGGCACAGACTCTTGAGCTGTGTTTCCAGGGGGACAGGTCCCAAGGTTGACCCTGCCTCTTTCAGGATCTGATGACCCTCCTAATGGACCAGCCTCTGGTGAACAGTATTTACTGTCCTTCAAACCATACTATGTGAACCCAAAACTTTGGGTGCTTCATGCTGTCTAACCCCACTTCCCTTCAGCTGTAAACCACAGTCACCATTACCAGTGGAGCAGAGAATTGACATTTACCTTGCTAAGCATTTCATGCATATTAATATATTTAATTATTAGGACATCACCATGAAATTGGTACTGTCATCCCATTCTACAGATAAGAAAACAGGCACAGAGAGGTCAAGTGGCTGCTCATGGCAGAGGTGGGCTTTGACCTCAAACACTCTGGTCCCAAAGGCCACACTCTGGCCCCAGTGAATGATGCCAACTTAGGGGTATTGTTCACTGGGCTTCCTCAAATCCCTAAGTCTTTCTCACCTAGAACATAACTGACTCTTTCCATTTGTTTTTGCTATATATTATTTGTTTTTATTATATATTATATGCTTTTATCTTCTATGTCTTGCTCAGATAAAATTGAGTCCATAGTTGAAAAGGAGAATTTTATTCTGGAGCCAGCAAATGTGAGAGGAGAGTTCTCTGGACGACTCCAGAGGGGAATTCCAGAAGTCTATGCTTTGGGGAAGCCACAGAACAGGGGAGCAGGAGAGTAGAGCCTTCTGAGCAGCCTGGAGACAATTCCATGAGGAGAGACAAGCCAAGCACCAGCCAGAAAAACAATTTCCAGGTGAGAGAGGTCAGAACTTAATGGAACTAAAGGGAGGTACCTCCCAAGGTGCCAGCCTGAGGTCCCAGCAAAAACCTTTATGCATGTGGGCCTCCCCAGTGGCGCAGTGGTTGAGCGCTGGGTTGCGAAGCTGCCGGCGACCTCTGCGGCGCTGGTTCGATCCCCGGCTGCTCCCCGGTCACCAGAGGAGGGTCCCACATGGCGCGCAGACCTCTCCTGCCGCCCGCTGCTCTCCTCAGCAGTGTGCTTCGTTTGTCTGCCTGCTCTGCTCCCCGCTCTGGCTCTGGTGAATTCTCTCACCCTCCCGCGCTTCTGACTGTACCCAGTGCATGTATAAACAAAAACGAACGAACAAACAAACAAATAAATAAATAAAAAACATGCCTCTATAAAAAAAAAAAAAAAGAGCCAAAAAAAAAAAAAAAACCCTTTATGCATGTACTGAGTGTGGCAAGGCCTTCGGCCATAGCTCACCCTCATTGTGCACCAGAGAATCCACACAAGGGAGTACAGGTGTGGGAAGTGTAGGAAACCCTCCATGCATAATTCCCACCTCATCCAGCACCAGAGGGTGCACACACGCGGGAGAAGCCCTGTGTCTGCAGCACGTGTGGCAGGGCCTTCATCCAGGGCTCAATCCTCGTCATGCACCAAGGTGTGTGCACGGGGCCAAAGCCATATATGTGCTCCGAGTGTAGCAAGACCTTCAGCCGCAGCTCTCGCCTCCTGGTGCACCAGCGCACCCACAGGGGCGAGAAGCCTTATCACTGCCCAGTGCAGGAAAGCCTTTAGCCAGAGCTCCCACCTCATCTTCCACCAGACCATTCATGCCTCAGAGAAACCTCAGCCTGCCTCTCTAGTCAGAGCCCAGTGTTGATGAGGGTCAAGTTTTCAGCTCCAACACTGGATCCAACTAAGAGGAAGCCAGGCCTTGTCATCAATCTTGGTCTGTGTTGGTATTTCCAAACAGCCCAGGCAGGTTCCCATGAGAGCCTCCAGTGTCTCTGGAGATAAGATGCACACACATATATGCACACAGGAATGACTGAAGGACCCTGGAAGACAAGCTATGATAAAATGCTGAGCTGTGTACAGAGAAAGCAAGATCCATAAAGAGAGGAACACGTTGAGGCCTCATGGACTGGTACTGCGTTATAGGGAGGAGGGGACCTTCAGCAAAAGCCTAAGAATGAGTCTAAGTGGTCCTGTGAGGGTGGATGTGGAATCACTGGGAGTGGCAGGCCCCAGATGCACAGGGGAAAATAGGAAGACTGAGGTCAAAAGCCCTGGGGCATGGAGTCTGCATACCAAGGCTGAGGCTGTGCCCACAGGAATTGGCTTCTTGCACCAGTGTGACTCTGGTGAGCCCCTGAAGGCCTACGCCTCATTTTCCATGGTGCTCTGATGCAGGAATTAGACACAGGCACTTTGAGCACTCCTTTCACTCTGACATATGACATGTCAGGAGCTGTGGAGCCTTTGGCAGAAAGCACCGGGAGGTGTGGGGAGAACGATGCTGGGGGTGACTCAGTATATGGATAGGAAGGGAAGAAAAGGAGATTGATCACATAGGGGGCAGCTAGAGAAATCCAGTTTGTTCATCTCAGACTAGGGTCCCTGCAGCAGGTGACTGCTCAGAGTTCTTTTTGTAGTCAGCATCCATTCATTTTACAGCTTACTGCCTTTTGTGTAGAAAGCACCATGGTGGGTGTGCTGAAGAATCAGTGAGTGAGGTCCTTCTCAAGGAATCCTGCAGTGGGGGTAAAGCCAACATAAGGTAGAACATGCTGGGGCCAGACAATCTAGAATAATTAGGAGAGGCAGGAGAGGGTGGAGTATGAAGAAAGTGGCATTTGAGCTGATCCTTAAAGCAGGGGAAGTGGGATTTTGAAACCTGCTGAGGGAGAGTTGTGCCTAGAAGGATCTCTGAAAAGCTAGGAACAAATTGGGGATACTGTGTATGGACTGTGTGTGGTGTTGCCTCCGGAGACAAAGATGGCATGACAGTTAGGCTCTGGATGCTTGGAAATGCTCATTTACATGAGTTGGAGTGCCCAGGAGCCCCAAACCCTTTCTAGCACTGGATTTTATAGCAGAAGTTTTATGAATAAAGAAAATGTCTGTGCTTTCATTGTCACTAAGCAATGTTAGATTTGAAACACTGATGTGGCCCAATGTAGTAAATGAATCAGTTGGATGTACTGATGTCCTGGTTGCCAGCAGCTTCCAGATATGCTGGTTATTTTTTCTTTTTTTCTTTTTTTAGCCCAAACCAGACTGAGACATGGCAACCTGCCATTGTGCAGGCTTTGGTTGTCTTGTGCTGGGGTCCTTTGGTTGTCTTGTGCTGGCCACCAAACCCAGCTCGCACCAGGAGGCCCCACTTTCAATGACATGCTATTCTTTTTTTTTTTTTAATCTTTTCCACTAACTGTTAAAAAAATGTAAAAACCATTCTTTGGGGACTCTCTGGTGGAGTAAGGGGACTCTCTGGTGGAGTATAAAGCTATCTGCAGCATGAGTTGGATGCATGGCCAGGGAGCTGACCCACATTGCGCAGCAGACCTCTCCCGTCCTGACCACTGCTCCCCTCAGCAGTATATTTCAGCAGATCTGCCTGTTCTGCTCCCCACTCTGTCTCTGGTGAATCCTCTCACCCCCCAACCTCTGGCCTACACCCCAGTTCTTATATGCATAAATAAATATTTAAAAAATGTATTTAAAAAAAAAAGCATTCTTAGTGTGTGGTCAGTGCAACATGGGGTAGGCTGGATTTGACCTTGGCTTGCTAACCTTTCAAGTAAGCAAAAACTGAGCTTACTTTCTAGACAAGGAAACACACACTGGTAAAGAAATTCTCTAATTAGCTCCTTGAGGGGATTTATGTGTCAGGAAAGTGGGGCTTTGTGTTTATTGATATTATGCTAATTAAGCTTGCACCCTTGAAAACTGAAAGGAGTCCAGAATCTCTGAACTTCAGGGTTGGCTAAGTCAGCAATATGGCTCTGTTTCACTTAGAATTCCTTTCTTTCCCCGTCTGGGTAATGGCTTCATCCTCAGGCAGAGACCAAGATGGCTATACTCTTCTGATTCTCATATCCACTCACAACTTTCTCCATCACTGTTACTGGAACCTCACTCAGAATGCTGAAAGTCCTTCCCAGGAGCCTCCTTTATCTCTTCCTATCCTCAAATTGTTACAGGGCAGGGAGAGGGGCAGCCCAAACCCTGCAAACTTGCCTATTCTAAATGGGTTCTGCCATCCGCCGCATCAACACAAAACATGAGACTTTAATACAATTAGTAAACAATACAGAAAAGGCAAAGAATATAGTTTCTAAATCAAGCACCTAAAGTTACCCGTTCCCTCGTGGGTAAAAGTCCACTCAAGCAGGATTGGCCCAGAGCAAGGCCTCGAAGACTGCCACAGGTCTAAAGCATCTTCTGGTGGGGACCCACAGAAAAGCATCAAAAACAACCACACAAGTCTGGAGCAAAAAGAGCAAAATCAAAATCAAGACAAAAACTGCCATGGTCACCTCCCCACGGGTCTCACCCACATCTGTGTCACGCAGTCCATGATCAAAAGACAAGTGCAGTTTCTTCACATGTCTCTAGGCTCCATGCGCCTCCTCCAGGTCTCCTTCTGGCTCCATCCTGCTTCCCTCCTCAGTCTCCTCTGCAGCTGCTTCTCTTTCTGCTCAGCTCCACCCTCCATTTGGGTGGGGCAGGGAACCTGGAACCTCCCCCTTTCCTGGGGACCACCCTGTTACAAAATGAGTCAACTGTTATAAGATAGATTGGATAGATTGTTTTGTTTACACATGGTTGTCAACAACTGGATAGATTGTTATAGGTCAGCACTAAGGGAAGACAGGGTGACCTGGGTGTGAGTCCTCACCTGCATGCTTAAGAACTGGGGACAAGATCCAAAAGCTGATATGCAGAGATAATTTTTTAATAAAAAGTTTGTTTACAAGGGGAATTATATTTCCAAGAGGAATTAGAAGAGGGATAACAGAAATAGAGATTGACTGGTCCTCACATCTAGTAACACCATCTGAGCTGAGATCCAGCATGCAAGTCCAAAGCCAAAAAGCCCAAGCCCGTGTTTTTGCTATGTATCCAAGCATGGCTGCTTTACTCCACCGCTAGTTCTCTGCTATCCCTAATTCAGGAAGTCAGGAATTGTAGCCTGTAGTACCTGAGATCTCTTCAGCATCAAGGGGGGGATGGAGCTTGTAAAAATTGGAGTTCATTCCAGACATCAGGGGCTCAGAGTTTGCCTCTTATGCTAATGTGATTACACATTCTTCCAACTTCTGTGTGAATGCCTCTTTGCGATGTGATTTACATCGTCCCACTAAGTGATGGGGGTTCTCTTTTTCTCTACCCCATGGACCTGGATTCAGCATGTGAGTTATTTTAACGAATGAAATATTCGTAAGCTTGTTACAAGCAGAGACTTACAAAGTGCATGTACATTGGGGCTTGCCATTATGGTGCTCTTTGAAACTCAGAGCCAGCCCTGAGAAAACCCAGGAGAGAGAACTGGTGGAGCGATCACGTGGAGCAGAGACAAGTTGTCCCAGATCAGGTGCCCTCTACACCAACCTGCCTGGCAAACTTATTACACAGGTTAAGTGAGACCGTTGAAAACAGCCCACCTGAGCCTGCTCAGACTAGGAAAACTACTAAGATTACCCACGGTATTATGAGAAGTAATACATATTTATTGTTTTAAGCCACTATGTTTTGTGGATTGTTAAGAAACAGCAGTTTGGGGCCTCCCTGGTGGCACAAGGGGTTAAGCACAGCACTATGAAGTAGTCCGCAGCCTCTGCAGCATGAGTTCGATCCCTGGCCGGCCAGGGAGTGACCCACATGGGGAGGCAGACCTCTCCTGTCTCCCCGCTGCTCCCCTCAGCAGTGTACTTCAGTCAGTCTGTTCTGTTCCCCACTCTGTCTCTGGTGGGTCCTCTCACCCCCCGCATCTCTGGCTTGTACCCCAGCTCCTGTATGCATAAATAAATAAATCTTAAAAAAAAAAAAAACAGAAGTTAATTGATAATATGCCCATTCGCGAGGCAATGGCAGGCAAAGAGAATTGTATTGCCTGGAATTGAATGAAACGACTCCGCTGGACAGCTCCCTCGGTGCCAAGCTGTTTCCATGACAACCATGTGTAAACAAAACAGCTTTGCAAGAAGTAAAAGGGGTTCCTATCGGGGCTATTTTGAGCAGATGGCGTGTACTAGTCCCCATGGAGATGGCCCACTCTCGCACTTGACTCTTCTGCCCCACAGGTGGGTCTGCGTGGTCTACACGTTACCTGAAGGGCGAGGTGAGCTCCGTGTCCTGCAGCGGGCCTTCTGGAACGCGGCTTGGCTGGGAGGAAGCGAGCAGGCGCGCAGGGCCTTCGGGCGGGCCCCCAGCGCTGGGAGCCCCCGCGCGGCGCGCGTGGCGAGGGCGCGGGGCGCGGTGACGCACTACCGGCCGCGCCGCTGCTCTTCCTGCCCGGCGGCCGCCCCGGCCCTGGCCGCGCGCACCCGAGACCCGAGTCGTCGCCCCGCAGGCCGCCAGGACCTCACGGTGAGGGGCCGGGGCCCCAGGGAGGGAAGGAGCGGCTGCGGGGCGCGCCTCGCCGCGGGGCGGGTTCGGGCCTGGTTCTCCCCGGAGGGCCTGCGTGCGCGGGCTGCGGGCCCCTGCGGCCTGGCTGAGCCCCGCTCTCTCCGGGCGACGCACTGAGATGCCTAAGGGGAGGGAGGGAGGGAGTGTTGAATAAATGAACGAATGAAGGTTAAATGACTAACAGGTAGAACCTATGTTCACAAGCGCAATCCTGTGGGTCAGAATTCTCGGTCTGGAGACCCCCTACCGCTTCCAGCCAATGCTGCTGCTTAGAAACTTTTGATGGGACCTTCGTAGTAGGAGACAGCGAAGAATGTAAAACTCACTAGATTGGGGAGCTTCGAGACCCGGGCTATAATTTCCAAGGATTCAGAGGCTGCTGCTTGACCAGTCTGTGGACCCTGCTTCCTTTCTTTCCAAGGCTCAGGTGACAGCATGTTCCTGATACTAAGTATGCAGAGTTTTACTGTCAGTTGCTAAGCATCGCACAGGTTTTAGGGACGTGGTTGCAGAGTAAGTGACATTGAACCCGGCCAATGGGAAAGTACTTACAGTCTAGTGCTGAAAGATATGTATGAGCATTTTTTTTTTTGGTAATATATTTTTAAAGATTTTATTTATTTATGCATAGAAGAGCTGGGGTACAGGCCAGAGATGCGGGGAGTGAGAGGATTCACCGGAGACAGAATGGAGAACAGAACAGGCAGACTGCCTGAAATACACAGCTGAGGCGAGCGGCAGGCGAGTCAGGAGAGGTCTGCTGCACCATGTGGGTTGCTCCCTGGCCAGCTGGGAATGAACTCATGCTGCAGAGGCTGCGGATTGCTTCATAGTGCGGTGCTTAACCCCTTGCGCCACGAGGGAGGCCCATTTTTTGGCCTTTTTTTTTTTTTTTTTCCGGTGGGACCCTCGCCGGCGGCAGGGGAACGAACTGGCACTGCAGAGGCAGCAAGCAGCCTCTGCAGCCCAGCGCTCAACCGCTGCGCCACCAGGGGTGGCCCTTTTTGGCAATATTTTAAGGTGCATTTATCTAGCACTGTTCATAGCATCTGTGTTACTTTGTTTAATCTCAGCATCACATTATCTGTGGTTTTAATGAGGAAATTGAGATACGGGGAGATACATCTTTTGCAAGGGCTCATTTGTCAGTGATCCAAAGCTAGGAGAGAGTGTGGTGGTTTTTTTTTGTCCAACCAAAATACCAAGGACTTCAGAGAGTACATTTACGTGTGGTGTTTTTTTTTTTTTTAAGATTTATTTTATTTATTTATGCATATAACAGCTAGGGTGTAGGCCAGAGGTCAGAGGTGTAGGGGGTGAGAAGATTCACCAGAGACAGAATGGGGAGCAGAAAAAACAGATGCACTGAAATACACTGCTGGGGGAGCAGCAGGGAGACAGGAGAGGTCTGCTGCAACTGTGGGTTTGCTCCCTGCCTGGGGATCTAATTCTTGCTGCAGTGGCTGCCAACAGCTTCATAGTGCTGAGACTTAACCCCTTGCGCCACCAGGAAGGCCCCATTTAAGTGTGCTCTTATAGAATGGATTGTTTCAAATTCTTGAAAACCCTTCCCTACTTACCCAGAATCCGTTAGCTTAATATTGAGGGGTAAGGAGGTCGCAATCAGGAGAAAGACATGAGACCTGAGGAGGAAACCAGTGTCCTGTTGGTTTCACCAGGATGAGACTATTAAGCTTCTTACCTTTCATCCTTCATAATATTCATCTCTCCCCAAATCTGGATTTAGACAGTTCTTTAGCATCTTAAAATCACTGACAATCAGGTTAATTGACAGGAGGCATTTGTGGGAGCACCTGCACATTCCTCTTGGGACCGTTTGTAAGCCAGGGAATTCTAAACTTCCTTTTAAAAAAAAAAAGGTTTCTTTACAACACAGCCACACCCATTCATATTGTCTAGTTATGATTTTAAAGAAACTACAAAGGAAAAGTTGAATCCTTGTGACAGAGACTATATAGTTCATTTTGCCCACAAAGCCTAAAATATTTCCTTTCTGGTCCTTTACAGAAAAAGTTTGCAGTTTTACATAAACTACTTAGAGCTGAATGTTCCACAGTTGGAAGAATGTGTTCATCACAAGATGTCTTTTCTCCATAGATTTTACATAATAACAACAATGCTTAATCACTGTTGAGTGCGTATCATGTGGCAGGTGTCTTTTTAAATGCTTTATGAATTCTTTTAATGAATACTTCATAGAACGTTAAAACTGTAAGCACTTGTGAATATTATCTAATTTGAAAACTTTTTCAGTTAAATGCCTGTCATGTAGTTCCTCTCAGCTGGGCTATACCAGCAAAGTTTCCTGCCTCAGAGTCCAATCCATTTTAATCTTATTCTGAATGGGAGGCCAATATGCAATCCTTTGGTTCTGGCCTTTTTGTTTTTATTCTTTTTGTTGCAGAAACCTTATGAACAAAATCTGACCTTTTAAAAATAACTTTTTCTCTGACTATAAAAGTAATACTTGTTATTGTGGGGAAAATTAAATGAGTAGAAGAATATAAAGGATATAGTAAAGTACCCGTTCAGTGGCCTAGAGATAAATATGTTAGCATTTTGGTGAGCTTTGTTCTGGGGTGTGTGTGTGTGTGTGTGTGTGTGTGTTGTATGTATCTGTGTATTAAAATTGTTTCTGTTTATTGAATTTTTATTAAGTGCTGGTATGTGCATATTTTTTCTTGTGTTTTATATCCTTTTTTAGCATACTGCATTTTCTCATAAATATTCTTTGAAAACATTTATTTGTATTTTTGATATAGTGACACATTGATCCATTTTTGTCCTTAGAAAAGTATTCTCTAACCCCCAAATCAATCATTTCTCAATATTTTACTTTGCAGTTTCATTTTTTATATTTAGTCCTTTAATGAGTTTAGGTTTATTTTGGTTATATGGTATGAAATAGACTCTTACTGTTTTTTCCCCACATACTTAAGAAAGAATGCCAATATAATTTGTGAATCATGAATTTATGCTAGGAAATGCCAATATCATATATATTAAATTCTTTTAAATATTTTAACCTTTCAAATATTTATTTTAAAGATTGATTTATTTATGCAGACAAGAACTGGGGTGCAAGCCAGAGGAGTGGCGGCAGGGCAGTGAGAGGATTCACCAGAGAGACTGGGGAGCAGAACAGACAGATTGACTGAAATACACTGCTGAGGGGAGCAGCGGGTGAGACAGGAGAGGTCTGCTGCACCATGAGGGTTAGCTCTCTGGCAGGGGATCGAACTCATGCTGCAGAGGTTGGTGACAGCTTGATAGCACTATGTCTTTAACCCCTGCACCACCAGGGAGGCCCAACTTTCAAATATTTCTTATAGGAAATTAGGAATCTTTAAAATAAAAAACCAGGGTTAAACTTTTAAATGTGTGGATCACTGTTGAAGTTTTCTTGCCCACACTCCTTTGATGATTTTATATTACTCCTTGGATTTCAGTTCCTTTCTTCATGGGAAAAACTCTAAATGTTACGTATGTTTTCAGTCCATATGTCTCTTCTCTATTCCAGATATGTGTGCCTACTTTCTAAATTTCAAAATGAAATGTATCTTTCTCCTCCCCAAAACAAATTTCCACTCTCACTAAAGGTTGTTGTCATCACTGACACTAGAACCTGGCAAACTATCCTGGCTTCTCCCTCTCCCGTTCAGCCCTCCCCAGCATTCATTCAGTCCTGTTGATTCTGTCTCTTAGTTACTCCAGCCCCCTTACTGAATCACTGAAACAACCTCCCAAGTGGCCTTCCAGCCTTCACCTAACCTCCGTGCCGTGCACCCCTTAGACACCCTTTTTCTCTATACCGTAGGCAGAAACATATGTTTTCTTAAAACAGTAGATCTAATTGTGTTGGGTCTTTTCTCAAACCTTTTAAGATCCCTTTTATAGCTATCTGCTCACTTTAGAGTAACTCCTTTAAAATGGTTGGCAGGATTCTACTTGACCTGAGCTTTGCGTCAAGTCCCTGTCTCATTTTGATGCTTAATATTTTAATTCTTAAAATTAATATTTTGGCCTTACTGGATCTTTTTCATTCTTACAAACACTGAGCTTGATTCCTCTTGTATATTCTGTTTCATCTCTATGGTATAGTCTTTTCCTCTTTACCTCAGTCCTGTTTATCTCTTCATCATCTTTATTTCCCAGGCTAGATTAAATTCCCTCCGCTATACATTTCATAGCATTCATATTTATACTTTCATAATTCCCATATTTGTAACTACTGATTTTTGTCCAGTTGGGATGTAAGCTCTGTGCAATGATGTCATGTCTGACTCCTTCTCCATAGTCTAGCTTTGATTATACCCAAATTCTGCTCTAGTTCACTAGTCTGTAGGATTATGTGATAGGTCCCTTTTATGCTCCTTCTGTAAAGTAGAATAAAAATCTCAGCTCAGGAAATTATAGATGGGCTCCTGTGAAATGTTTAAAATGCAATACAGGGACAGACCTTGATGAGAAGCTTGTGAGACCAGTCCTGCTATCTGTACCTCAGCACACCCATCCTCTTCTTCCATGCCTCTGAGCCCTTGATGATGATCAAATCTCTTTCTAGTAGTGCTGCCAGTTCTGCTTTCGGCTGCCAATTCAACTTCTCACTTCAGTGGTATGTGGAGAGATAGATTTGGATGAACAGTTGTGATTTTGACATTTCAGACGTCAGAAACTGCTATTTTTGCAACTTGTTTGTAATTCAAAATTACTTCACGAAGTATTTTTTTAAACTGCAAGTTACATTCTTAGAATGAGCTGTGCCAGAAGAAAAACATTTAATTGATATGACATCTAGAAGAAAAGACAATCAGTATATCTCTAAGTTATATCATATAAAGAGAGTGTCTGATTCTATGCAAGAGAGTATAGTTGAGGTAAATGGATCAGACTTAATGCTTTAGCCTTACTGTGAGGCCACTATCCCATGCAACACTTGATTGTATTGATTGGTTTTTCGTGTGAATTATTGTCTGATGGACAGGGTGCACTAATTGATGTGAATATTCCTATCCACTTCATAGTTACCTTTCCAATTATAAATCACATTCTCATTATTCATCAAAAGCTTGAATGTTTGCTGATATGTCAGTCTGTCTGACTGCCACTTCTTGGATAGCTCACAGAGTTTGTATGAGTTTGTGAACCTAGAAGGCTGGAAGCCAACCCTGCTAGTCACTGACACCGTTGCAACAATGTTCTGACAAGTTTTGTGTGAGTTGTCAGGGAGTGTCCCTGTGCAACAGTGCTTTTTCATTTTTCTGCTTACAGCAACAGTGATATTCCCGACCCTACCTTTTTTCCCCTATGAGCAGAGCTCCCAGTTTCCCAACCTTGAGTATTTTCCAATCAAAACAAAGAGAAGATTTTGTGGAATTTTGTTGCATGTTGAATATGCAAGGTGCTGAAGAGGAAGACAATGGAAGAGAGAGTTGTCCAGGTGAGTGAACAAGTAACAACCAGTGGGAAAAACAGCAGGACTCTGAAAATTTTATAAGAGAAATTGAAGCTAAGGAGAGAAAAGTATTCTTCCTTTTAGGATGTTGGGGGGTGGATGTGGGTGAGCATCTCTTGGGGCCAGCTTCTCCCCAGTACTCTTTTTTTATTTGCCTTTTGTTTTTTTTTTTTGTTTTTTTTTTTATAGAGGCATGCTTTATTTATTTGTTTGCTGGTTTCTTTGTTTGTTTTGTTTATACATGCACTGGGTACAGTCAGAAGCGCGGGAGGGCGAGAGAATTCACCAGAGCCAGAGCGGGGAGCAGAGCAGGCAGAAGGACCGAAGTACACTGCTGAGGGGAGCAGCGGGCGGCAGGAGAGGTCTGCGCGCCATGTGGGACCCTCCTCCGGTGGCCGGGGAGCAGCCGGGGATCGAACCGGCGCCGCAGAGGCCGCGCGCAGCTTCGCAACCCAGCGCTCAACCGCTGCGCCACCGGGGAGGCCCTTATTTGCCTTTTGAAAAGAAC
Source organism: Talpa occidentalis (assembly GCF_014898055.3). NCBI lineage: Eukaryota > Metazoa > Chordata > Mammalia > Eulipotyphla > Talpidae > Talpa > Talpa occidentalis. The sequence continues at coordinate 31,616,106 of NW_023600993.1, forward strand.
TCCCTCCCGCAATTTTACAATAAGAATTTTAATTTCCAGTATGCATAAAGTGCTTAGAAAACGTTTATCCATATACCCACACCTGGACTCTGCAAATAACTTTTTTCTGTATTTGCTTTGTCACATCTCTCTCTACCCTGGTAATACACTAAATACCCCTCCCCACTGCAGACTTATTGAGAAATACATGTATCACTGTAACTTAAGGTTTCAGCACTGTGATTAGATTTTATTTACATATACTGTGAGATGATTGTCACAATAAGTGCTCAGCTAGCATCCTCATAAAGATACAATCCCTAGTACTTCTTTTTCTCAGTTCAGTATTTATCCTTTTACATTTTCCTGCTATCCAGTCTTTGAATATAAACTACCCATGTAGCCTGTCTTGCCTTTACCATTCCCATATTGTTTGTCATTTTTCCTTAATCTCCATTGTTCCTGGTTCACTCAATTGCCTCTTCCATGGAGTTCCTTGTTAGTGGTGATCACCTTACCCTCATTCTGTACTTTCCTACCACTCGCAACTCTGAGTTACTTACCCCATTTGTTTTTATTGGCCTTTACTTTAAACCATTACTGAGACCTGTCAAAGTTGGGGCCCTGCAGTTCTAGGGGCCTCCACACTCTCCTGCACAAGAGAAACTCACTCTGATGGTTTCTTTCAGGTTGGGCGAATAAGCCTGCCTCAGAGCAAGATGTCTCTGAAATTGATTCATCAGAGATAGTAACAAAGAAACTCCAAGGGGATGGATACCAAGATTCTGACTTTGAAAGAAATTATGCATGTGAAAGCATGAAGGAAAACCCTCTTGGAGATGTTCCTGGGCCATACCTATTCCAGGAAGGAGGTTTTCGGGAAATAACTTGCATCCACAAGGAAGCACCTCCTGACATGATTAGCCAAGAATATAATTTTGAGAAAAGCTTGCTTTTGACCTCAAACCTTGTTACACATATCAGGGTTTCTACAGAAGAGAGCCTGCGTCAGTGGGAGACAAGTAGTGTGTATGCCAATGAGATTTCAGAACAAAGTAAATGCCTAACTCTCTCCACTCAGAAAAAGTCTTGGAAGTGTAATGAATGTGGAAAAACTTTTACTCAGCGCTCATCTCTTACCCAGCATCAGAGAACTCACACTGGAGATAGACCCTATGCATGTGAGGAATGTGGGAAAACCTTTAGTCGTAGCTCATTCCTTGTTCAACATCAAAGAATTCATACTGGACTAAAACCATATGGATGTGAGCAATGTGGAAAAACATTTCGATGTCGATCTTTTCTTACTCAGCATCAAAGAATCCACACTAGAGAGAAACCTTATAAATGTAACGAATGTGGGAATTCCTTCCGTAAAAATTCACATCTCACTGAACATCAGAGAATTCACACTGGAGAGAAGCCTTATAAATGTAATAGGTGTGGGAAGGCCTTCAATCAGAACACACACCTCATTCATCATCAGAGAATCCACACTGGTGAGAAGCCTTATTTATGCAATGAATGTGGCACTTCTTTTCGCAAACACTCGAATCTTACACAACATCAGAGAATTCACACTGGGGAAAAACCCCATAAATGTGATCAGTGTGGGAAAACTTTCCAAACAAAAGCAAACCTAGCTCAGCATCAGAGAATTCACACTGGAGAGAAACCCTATAAATGTAAGGAATGTGGTAAAGCCTTTTGCCAAAGCCCATCCCTTATTAAACACCAGCGAATTCACACTGGAGAGAAACCCTATAAATGTAAGGAATGTGGCAAAGCTTTTACTCAGAGCACACCACTCACTAAACATCAGAGAATTCATACCGGGGAGAGACCCTACAAATGCAATGAATGTGGTAAAGCCTTCATTCAGAGCATTTGTCTTGTTCGTCATCAGAGAAGTCACAGTGGAGAAAAGCCCTATAAATGCAGTGAATGTGGGAAGGGCTTTAATCAGAATACCTGCCTCACTCAGCATATGAGAATTCATACTGGAGAGAAGCCGTATCAATGTAAAGAATGTGGGAAAGCCTTTGCTCACAGCTCGTCTCTTACTGAACATCATAGAACTCACACTGGTGAGAAGCTCTATAAGTGTAGTGAGTGTAAGAAAACATTCCGCAAGTATGCACACCTTAGTGAACATTATAGGATTCATACTGGTGAGAAGCCTTATGAATGTGTTGAATGTGGAAAATTCTTCAGACATAGTTCAGTCCTGTTCAGGCATCAGAAACTTCACAGTGCTGAATAAATCTGGCATTTAGGTTCCGACAATTGTCCAGAAAGGGTGACTAGGGATCTGGCAAGTGGGAGTCAGGTAGAATTCCTAGAGGGAGGAATGAAGAAGCCGTGGTTATAGCTCTCTGAGAAGACTATTTCCATACATGGAGGTGGGAGCCTAAAGAAAGCATAGTCTACTTCAGGTGGGCATCAGAATATAAGGTAGACAGAAGTTCCTCTTTTCTGATAAATCATTGATGACTTTAAGTAGGTAGCTACTTACCACTCCTTTCTCCCCTCTTGACTCATACTTGTGGAATTTAGTATGTTCATTAAGTACTGTGTTTCCCTTTCTAGACCCCTGCCTCATTATCTCACTGGCCGGTAGGCTGTGGTGCTTTTCCTGACACTGCCCATGTAGAAGTGTCTGCAGTTCTGAGATAGTGCTAAGTAGTCTACAGATTTCTGAGGCAGCTCTACTTGGAGGCTGATCTCTGCAGATAAAGGTGATGGAGATCTTTCCTGAGCCTCTCATGCTGGAGGGCAATTTGGGGACTAAAAAGGAAATAAGGAGACTTTCACTGTCTTCTTTCATTTTGAATTAACACTGTTTTCACGTAAGTTTCAGCTATGCATCCTTATCAGAAGAGATGATGCCAGTCTTAATGGTGTCAGTTTGTGGGAAGGAAATCATCTGCTCAGAGGGTCAGGAAGAGAAAGGCCCAACTTTGGTCCCAGAGGAATACGGACTTTCCTGGGAGAGAAATGCTCTGTGCTTGGCTGCTGGTAATGAGGAGGCCTCAGTGCAGGAAGTCTGTATGTGACCCAGCAAGTCATCTAAGTATGCCTGCTCTGGCCTGCTCTTGCACATTTGACTGGGCCACTGGTTTGCAGGGGCCAGGGGAGAGGAACCCACCAGGACTATTGGATCCAAACATCCATTAATTGGCCTTTAGGGAAGAAAGAGTATTAGTGATGAAGGAAGAGAGTTTTAGGTTGGCTTGAGTCGGCGCTGCTAGACCAGTCTTGAGACAGTGTTGGTGGCTTTACCAGGGAGATCAGGATTGATGTTGATTTCAGATGTTTCCATTTTTATTAGGGCTATCTTATTCTTGGATATTTACCCTTCCTTGTAGGTTTTGTGTATCTAGGGAAAAACTTCTCAAGGAATGAAACTGGAAACAATTTTAAAGAGGGTTGCCTTTTTTCAAATACCTGAAAATCAAGTTAGCATCATTTGCCACATATTGTGATGGCATTTTTTTATTCTTTTGAGAGAAAGGGCATGTTTTTCCTTTTATTTTCCCACTCCTTTTCATGTTTTTAACTGATATCCAGAGAGTGAACTCTGGAAGACTAAGTGAAGGTAGCATTTGACTGGTACTTGAAATAGTTTCTGTGTTCTGAAACTTACAGATTTAACAACAATGGATATTAAAAACAACTAAAGTAAGTTGATTCTGAAATGTTTGGTTATTTTAGAACTCAGTATTGACTTTTTCCCCCAGATCAACTGTTTTGTGTACATTGATCTGGGCTCTTAGTTGCTGCTAATGGGAATGTGGCAGAAATATCACACTTTTCTTTCAAGCTTTTCTTTCAAGATTATGTTTTTAAGAGCTGCCATGAGATATTTTTAATAGAGTAAATGAATACCTTATGGACAAAAAACGATCCTGTCAACATGTTATATTTTATGCACATAAAATATTATTGAAATCAAGTGACAATGTATTTATACTTCTAAACTAAAATTAAGGCTGGAATTCATGTTGGGTCACAGTAAATGTTCAATAAATATTCATTGAATTAACATGTTTGATCAACTGTTGCCCTCCCCAAACTCTAGCAACTTCCTGATATGAGATATTTCAAGCCATATCTACACATTACTATCCTTGGACTCTTGAATGGAGATTAAAGAGAATATTTCCTGAGGAAGAAATAGGAAAAGCTTAAAGGTGAAAACATTGCAGATTTCTTCTTATGAAGATTTTCCAAAATGCACTGGATACAACTGAGTTTTTAATCCTCAGGCTCAAAGTCTGGTATCATTTTCACCTCTTGGAGACTTGGGAAGGGAAGAATTCATCTTTCTACTGCTTCATCCCATTTTCTCACACATGTGAATATTTGTTACTGATTTTCTCTCAGTTGCTGACTCACCATTTGCTTGTCACTCCAGCTAGCCCCAAACCTGCGAATTGCTCTCTTCCTCAATCAGTCTTCATATCCAATCAACCCCTAATTCCTGCTGAAGTTAACTCTTAAATCTGGAAACCATTGACACTACTGTGACTGTAGTTTACCTCCCCAGTTTTGTTCCTGGATTATTTTCCCATTCAGTCGTCTAGTTTCTTGTCCCTTTCACATTCCTTCTGGATGGTCTTTGCAAATACCTAACTGTGTCAGCTCTTATTCTTAGAATAAAAATCCCAATCACTTAGGGAAGTATCTGAAACCCCTCCTCTGGCCTGTGCCAACATCTCCATTCTCAGTTGCCATTCCCTGTTTCCCACAGTGATCCGTGCTATGAGCTCCTGTGCATCTGCATCGCCACTGGACTCTTTCAGTGCCTTCACACTTCCCGTTCCTTTTGCCTCAATTCCTTTCCCTACTTCTTTTGTCCAGAAAGTTCCCAATTGTCACTTACAGATGTTTTCCAAGAACATCTCCTTAAAAACTGAATCTGATCTCAGGTATTACTATTTGTTTCTGTTTCTTGTACCTTCATTTTATGTGTCATGTACATTGTAACAGGTTGTTTACAATCTCCACTGAGCTATCAGTTCCATTAGGGCAGGGGCTAGCTGCTTTATTCATCTTTATAGCTACAGCATCTGGCACTTGCACTTAATGTGCTCAATATTAGCTGAGCTCAACTAAAATACAGAGTCAGGAATTTCTCCTTGCCAACTTGTCAGTTGGGATTTAGGTTACCAGCAGAAAGGAGTATACAAAGTGAGTATACAAGTGTGTCCATTAAGTGATTGCCAAGAGCAAGAATTCTGTACCTTTCTTCAAGATACAAAGTGTGTGGTTGTATTCAGCAGAATATCTCCAAGAAAAAGAAAAAATATTTACAAATTAGGTATTTCAATGTCCCATTATAGTTTAACAAAGTGCTTTCAGATGGGGTGATGTCAGGGTGAACAGGGAGAGGAAAAATGATTGTAGCTGTAGACGCAGAGTCATGCCAGTTAGAATGTCTATAGCGTAAGAGAGGCGGGAGCAGAACAGTGATGTTGGCCTGGTTGGAGAGTGTGGAAGCACATCCTGAGCTCATGGCTTTCTGGGCAGTGGAGTAATAAAGAACTGGGATGTGTTGCTTGTTCTGTGTGCTGAAATGTATTTGTGAAGTCAGAAGGATGCAGTTGGATAAGGCCACATCAGATCTTCAAAACAACAAGAGAAAGCAGAGGTGGTAGTTGCCCAAGGCCACACAGTAAGTGTCAGGTGAAATTAAACTCCACTGTCCCCTCTCACCTTTCCTTCAGATTTCTCTTTATTGGGCAGACCTCCCACACCATGATGCTTATTTACCCAGTTGAACAGGTAAGGTCTCCAACTTGCCCTGTGCTGCAGTGGCTGCAGATAGCTTGAAGCGCATTCCCTAACCCCTGCACCACCAGGGAGGTCCTAGATCAAGAAACTTTTTGCCTGCCAAATCAGACCTTCCTGACTGTGAGGGTGAGAAAGAAGTTGACTTTGTATATTGCACCATTCCTTCTGCCTAATGCAGAAATCTAGGCTTGCCCTCAGTAGCTCCAGTTTCACTCCTCTTCAGCTATTTGCTGGAGCAGTCATTTTAGTCTTGTGGAATCTTTTGGTGTCCATCCTTCCTATCAACTTTACACCTTACATTGAAAGAATCTTAGCCAAATTTGCTACCCAACACAAAGAGTTTGTAAGCCAGTTGATCAAACCAAATCGAAGATTTGTGGCAAGGAGAGTTTAATTACTGAATCACAAGGGAGACAAGAAGAATCATTCCCAAAGTACTGTCTCACTTTCACCTTCCTAAAGGGAGGATTTTTTTTTTTTCTTAATAGGACTATTGGTATTTGTCAGGACTTGGACAGAGGAATTCCCAGAATCTTGATTATACAAGTGCAGTGTAGTATTATGACCAGATCATACCTCTATGGATCTTATGTTCAGACAATGGTGGCCAAGTGGACCATTGGTGGGGGTTTTATTAGGTAAATGGATCTTAGTGAACCTAAGGTAATGATAGATCACCTAGTATCCTTTGTGTGCACATTACTTTAGGGTTTAACCAATTTGGGCCAGAATGAATACCTGACCATTAATTAAATAGTCTCAAATAGCTTGAATTAAATAGTCCTAAAGGATTTGTAAATCTTTTGCCTTTGGTAGCAAAGTTGCTGTTAAGCTCCAGATTCCTGATTAGTAACCTACTCTGTCTAGGGTACTCCTCTCCAAGGTTAGTTTCTACTTAGCAAAGTTTGCTGACTCTTTGAAGCTTTGATGTTAAGAGGGAAATGGTTAGACCTAGGCTCTCTGTTCTGTGGAATGCCAGAGGCTAATGTCTGGTGGAGATGGAAGAACTTGATTTAAAAGAAGTGCAAAGAATGACATTTGATAAAAAGTTATCAGCATTATTTCCACAATGGAGGCTGACAGTTCTGCAGTGGGTTCCCCTCTTAGCTGAAGGTGTTTGTGATCTCAGTCTGTGACATTTCCACTCCTGATTTCAGCCTCCTTTTAAAGGGACTCCATTTTTGGAAAATAGTTTATCTGGAAATTTAAGGAGGTAACTGTTGCATCTCATTTCGGTCCCACCCAAGTGTTTTCTGAGCACCTACTATATACTGCACATGAGGATATGATGGTAATCAGCCCTGTTTTTCTGAGCTCGCACATCAGTAGAAATGCCTGGAAGTGGATCAGGTGCCCTGCTGCCCATGCCTTCCTTCGTGGAATACACTTGTAGGATGCGCCCCTATGTGCAGAATTAGTTTTATTAAGTGAGGAAGCAAAATAGGAAGTTTTGTATAAGTAGGGCACGGAGCACTACCATGAGGGCTGGGGAGGTCACCAAATTCTATGCTGAACAGTGGGTACAGAAGGCTTAAGTGCCATAAATTCTTGGTAATTTACACATTAACCTCACAATAACCTATGAAATTCGGTACCACTATTATCTCTTTTATAAATGAGGAAACAAGTAAGCAGTTTGCTCACACCAAGAATCTGGGATTTAAGCCCAAAGTGTTATAGGACAGGGAGAGGGGCAGCCCAAACCCCACAACACGGATGGCTGTCCTAAATCTTCGTGGTCGCCAAATCTGTTATAGGACAGGGAGAGGGGCAGCCCAAACCCCGCAAACCTGCCTATTTTACATGGGTTTTGCCATCCGCCGTATCAACACAAAACACATGAGACTAATGGGAAGGATTTTTAATAAAACTAGGAAACAATACAGGAAAGGCAAAGAGTTTAGTTTCTAAATGAAGCACCCAAAGTTACCCGTCCCCTCGTGGGTAAAAGTCCATCCATATGGGATCGGCCCAGAGCAAGGCCCCAAAGCCTGCTACAGGTCTAAAGCATTTTCCAGTGGGGACCCACAGAAAAGGGTCACAAACAACCAGACAAGCCCGGAAGGAAAAGAGCAAAATCAACATCAAGATAAAAGCTGCCATTGTCACCTCCCCACGGGTCTCACCCACATTTGTGTCACCCAGTCCACGACCAAAAGACAAGCGCAGTTTTTTTACGTGTTTTTAGGCTCCATGCGCCTCCTTCAGGTTTTTTTGCTCCATCCTCCTTCCTTCCTCAGTCTCTTCTGCAGCTTTTCCTCTTCCTGCTCAGCTCCACCCTCCCTTGGGTGGGGCAGGGAAACTTCCCCTTTCCTGGGGACCACCCTGTTGCAATAGCAGAACTCTGGTTCATCTGATCAATTGTCTTAACCATCCCTAACTAAGCATTAGGGTGTTGGGACTCCGGCTCCAAGGTCAATAAATGTGTGTGAGGAAGGTTGAGATCACCTTTGTGACAACCTTAAAGACCTCCAAAGAACAGCAAATGAGATGAAAAAGTGTTTAGGCTATGAACGTGGCTAGGTTGCAGGATGAAATGATCTGCAGAAACAGCGCCTGTGACGATGACCCCCACTCTATTTTCCACTCAGCTTCCTTACAGGGGAAAGGGGCACGGTGAGGTCCCCTTGGGCTGTTTTAGGAAGCGGGCTCGTTAACTCGGTACAAAAACCCCTCTACAGGGGGCGGGGGGCGGAGGGACCACCGAGATGAACTCACTTCCGCCGCGTAAAGAGGTAGCGCGGTGGTACTCGGCCGCGGCGCGAGCTGTTGACGTCACAGAGGCCGGCGTCGGGGCGGCCTTGGAGTGCGCAGACGCGCCAGTGAGCTGGTGTGTTTGCGAGGCGCTTCCGGAAACCCGCGTTCGCGGTCCTCGCCTGTGGCGGCAACTCCTCGGAGTCGGGAGCTGGCGACCTCGACGCCTCTTCCAGGTGCGCAGGGACCTTTGTTGGCGGCGGCACCCCGGGGCCAGGTCGCTCAGAAGAGGGAAGGAGAAGACTGTTCGAGAGCCATGGTCTGGCAGTCGGGAGATCTGGGTTCCATGTGTATGTACTTGAACGAGCCAGCGGATGTCTGAGCGATTTTTTTCCATTTCCAGAAGCGAATACTGTTTATGATTTTGATCCTCTTCAGTGTTGTACAGGTTGAAAGAGAGTATATGAGTTATCTCTTTTAAGTTTTTATTTTATTAGCAACAAAATACGTATTATGTGAAGACAAATTCAACACTAATTGAAGAGCAAGTGTTTCTTACTGAATTCTTACCAGTTTTCATTCTTCTAAATACTTTCATGTATACATAATGCATCATCACCACTTTATGAAGGGTTATTGTTATTATTTCCATTTGACATTTGAGAAAACTGGAGTTCACAAAGGTTAGGTAATTTACTTAAGATCCCTTAGTAAGAAGTTACTAAATAGTGGAACAGGGATTTCAAGCTCAGAGTCCAAGCCGCAGAGCCCATGCTATACTGGTTTTTAGGTTTAGTGGAGGAAGACAGAATATAATGATTATTAAAACAGTGGAGAGTGCTACAGTAGAGATATTTAAAATTATTTCAGAATATTTAGAAAGTGTCTTAGATCATCAAAAAAATTTCCACAAGGAAGGCCGGTGTGGGAGTTCACATTTGAGCTGAATATTAGAATTTGACTAGAACGTGGAATAGAATGGTTTATTTAGTGTCAAATAAGAGGTGCTAGTAGTGGATTCAAATGGATTGGAGTGCAAACCATGTCTGTGTCATTGAATACGATGTTCTCTCTTTTCTACTTAGAAAGGTTCTTAAATTCTTTCCTGTTAGGGTTCTTTAACATAGTAAAAAATAGTAAAAAAATACTATTTTTCTTGGAGAGTCTTCATCATACAGAACTAGTTCTATTTTTCTGAAAAATGTTTCCTCTCTGATTGTGGAAGGATAACTGACAGGGAGTCTCCCTGCTGTTGACTTAGCCCAGTCTCAGCAGTACTTTTCAAATAAAATGAATAGGCAGCTTCAATCATCGGTGAATTGCAAAGGCTTGATTTTGGGTTTCTTTCCCTCTTACTTGTTTAAGCATCAAAGTGCCACAGAATATTTGTATATTAAGCGATAGTTAACATCTAGTTTTTCACTTTCGTATCACAGATAACATGAAACTGAGTGACTTGCTTCAGGTCATTGAACAAGTTACTGTCAAAGCAGAGACTAGAACCCAGACTTTTTAAAAAAAATTTATTTATGCATACAAGAGCTGAGGGGTACAGGCCAGAGGTGCAGGTGGATGCGAGGATTTACCAGAGACAGAGTGGGGAACAGAGCAGGCAGATAGACCGAGGTACACTGCTGAGAGGAGCAGCGGGCGAGACAGGAGAGGTCTGCTGGGCCATGTAGGTTGCTCCGTGGCCGGTTGGGGATTGAACTCATGCTACAGAGGCTGCAGATTGCTTCATAGTGCGGTGTTTAACCCCTTTGCCCCACCAAGGGGGCTCAGAATCCAGAATTCTTAATTCATTTCAGTTGCTTGTCCCCCTGGCCTCTACTGTAACATCATGGCCTTTGACTTCTGAAGTTAGTGACCACTTCAGTAGGTTTGGAGGGCCTTGGAGCTCATCTCCTGGGGTGGAATTTTTACCCCAGGATACTTGGGGCACCTGCACTCTTTCTTCAGGTATTGTCCACATGTCTGAGGTCTACCCACCCACTCACTCTTTTGTCATTGGTGATACTCTTCTAAGAGAACAAGGATAGTCATATGGTTACAGATTGCCTATTTCTGGCTTCCTGTGAATCCAGAGTATGAAGGAAGTAGGTTGACAAGTTAAGGGTGTCCTTTCTCTTACTTCTGTACCTCACATTCCTTCCCTTCCTCAAGAGAAAAGTCTCCCTGAGAAATTCATTGTTACTTGTATTCCTAATACCTGGGTAAGAGAAAGGTAACGATAGAGCTATTGATCCTGTTTGGAACAAGAACTGAAGTAATTGCAATTGCCATTGTTATTGGCCATCAGAAAGTAAATGACTGGGTATTTGTTGAACTTAGTAAGAATAATACTAGATGAACTGGATTTTTAGGTTCTGGGAACTTCAGGACATAGATTTTTTTTTTTAAAGATTTATTTATTTATTCATACAAGAACTGGGGTACAGGCCTGAGGCATGGCGGTGGGGAGAGGATTCACCAGAGACAGAGTGGGGAGCAGAACAGGCAGATTGACTGAAATACACTGCTGAGGGGAGCAGCAGGCGAGTCAGGAGAGGTCTGCTGCGCCATGTGGGTTGCTCCCTGGCCGGGGATCAAACTTGTGCTGCAGTGGCTGGGGATAGCTTCATAGGTTGTGTCTTAATCCCTTGCACCACCAGGGAGGCCCCCAGGACATAGATATTTATGTCCTGAAGAATTCAATCTAGTTTAATATGTATGTATAATATATGTACACATCTTTGTATCTATACATAATGCATGGAGAGATGCTTAGAAGAAAGTTAATCAAAATACTATTTTCTCTGGGTGGTAGGATGTCAATACTTGTACTTTTTTTGGACTGACTTATTTATAGAATGAACATTTTTTGTATAATTAAAAAAAAAGAAAACCTTTGAGACAATCAAAGGAAGTGGAAATGTGTTAAGAGTTTTGGTTTAATGTTTTAAACCACCTGGATTTCTACCACCTGGAGATATTTTTGTGTATTGTATACACATGCTTGATGTTTACATACAGAGACTATAGGTGGATGGTAATTTTCCTAGCTTTTAACTTACTCAAGATTGGTGTATTTATTCCTTCTATATTCTACAATTAATTACTCTGGGCGATTCCAAATTATCTGCATTAATTTTTAGTATTTGAGTGTTTACTTTTAGCATTTGGGTGTTTCTGAACTTCATGATAGGAAATTTTATAAATCTCCCAAGTCCTGCTACAAAATTGCTTTTTTCCTATCACCTTGTTTAATCTTTGTCCCAGGTGATTATGATTTTTTTCCATTATGGAGAAGAGGATAAAAATTAAGACAGGCACATGTGCAGGGCCCTTGTTCTACACATAAGGGCATTTTCTTTTATGAATTTGTTTTTCAGGCAAGAAGACCAAAGCTGATGCCACAGTGTTAAGTGTCTTGAGGAGGATTTGGAGAGTCATCAGGGGCTTGCACTTGGTGAAGATGCACTCTGAACAAAGAGCAGCAGGGGAAATCCTGCAGGATAACTGAGAGGACAACACATAACACCTGAACACACAGTGTTAGTCTACATCCAGATTCTACTGCATGTGAAGCATTCAAGACTTAACATGCAGAAGAAACCTTCAAAGTGTAGTGAATGTGGAAAATTCTTTACTCAAAGATCATCTCTTACCCAGCATCAGAGGATTCACACAGGAGAAAAACCCTATGTATGTAGTGAATGTGGAACTTGTTTCCGTAAACAGTCAAATCTTACTCAACATTTGAGGATTCACACGGGAGAGAAACCTTATAAGTGCAATGAATGTGGCAAAGCCTTTCAAACAAAAGCAGTCCTTGCCCAGCATTTGAGAATCCATACTGGAGAGAAACCTTATAAGTGCAATGAATGTGGCAAAGCCTTTTGTCAGAATCCATCGCTTATTAAACACTTGCGAATTCATACTGGAGAGAAACCATATAAATGCACTGAATGTGGGAAAGCTTTCAGTCAGAGCATATGTCTTACTCGCCACCAGAGAAGTCATTCTGGAGATAAACCTTATAAGTGTTATGAATGTGGGAAAGCCTTTAATCAGAGCGCGTGTCTCATGCAGCATCAAAGACTTCATTCAGGAGAGAAACCATACACATGTACTGAGTGTGGGAAAGCCTTTGCTCAGAATTCTTCCCTTGTTGAACATGAGAGAACTCACACTGGTGAGAAACTCTATAAATGTAGTGAATGTGAGAGAACTTTCCGCAAGCAAGCACATCTTAGTGAACATTACAGGATTCATACTGGAGAGAAACCTTATGAATGTGCTGAATGTGGGAAGTCTTTTAGGCACCGTTCAGCACTTGTTCGACATCAGAGGCTTCATGCTGGAAAGTAAAATTGGGGATGTAGCCAGCATGGAAAGTCTTATATGGGAAGTTTTCCCTCTAAATTCTTAGGAATTTAGGACTCAGTATTCAACTGAGATGATGTTTGTTGCACAAGAGGCAAAGATGTTCCCCGAAAAGTAAAGAGATCTTGGAACTAGAAAATAGATGTCAGAACTTGAGTTTGATGTCTTCTTTGCCACTCGATGTGTAACCTTACTTTCTCTGAGCCCCAGTGCCCCCACCCAAGAATAATGGGGGTATTTACTATTCTTTTCCTCCCAGAGATTATAAACAAGCAAACACAAACCGTACTCCTTTTTGCTAATGGATCTTATTTTCTACAACAGTTTTCGGCTCACAAGTCAGACAGTACAGAGTATAGAGTACCCTTAGGCTTCCTGCGCCCACCAGGCTGTCTCCTCTCATCAGTATCCCACACTCGGGTAATATATTTGCTATAACCAATAAGCCTACAAAGTGTCACGTCATCATCACCCAGAGTCATAGTTCCATGGGTCTGAACAAATATCTACCATTATAGTATCATAGAAAATAATTTCATGGCCCTAAAAATCCTCTGTACCCCTCCTCCCTAACACTCACAATCACTGATCTTTTTATTGTCTCCATAGCTTTGTTTTTTCCAGAATGTTATATAGTTGGCATTGGATAGTATGTGGTCCTTTTGGATTGGCTTCTTTCACTGATTAATATGAATTCAGGCTTCCCATGTTTTTCATAGTTTGCTAACTAGCTTTTTTCAAAGTGCTGAACAACAGACTATTATCTGGATATACCACAGTTTATCCATTCACATATTGAAAAACATCTTGATTGCCTTTTGATTTTGGCAACTATGAATAAAACTGCTGTAAATTTCCTGAAAATTTGCTTTTAAGTCCCAGGATGCTAATACTGCTGATCTGAAATTAACACTTTAAGAACCACTGGTCTAAGGGGGTGGGGAGAAAATATTGCTTAAAAAATAAAAAATTAAAAGAACCACTGGCCTAATAAAACAAACAAAAAACAGCCATTCATTCCATATTTATTATGCTTTTAATATGCTAGGTACTGTTCTGGGTACTAAGGATACAGCAGTGAATAAGACAAAATCCCTCCCTTCTAGACATTAAGATTTAAGGTAATTAAAATGAGGTGGGGTTTGTACAAGACATATAGTAATGGTAGATTAGAAAATCACTTGGCTTATGTGAGAAATGTATGTTAAAGACAACTGGCTTTAGGACTGTGTATAATTCAGAGCCTCTCAGGGATCCCTAGTCAACTCACCTACATTACATGACAGTAGGTCTTAAAATAGAAGATAGATGTGGTACTAAATGCATGATAATGGATGCTCTGAAATTCATAAGTTCAGATTGATGTGGCTGGTGAAGGGTGGAATTCTGACAAGTCCCCAGTTTTGGCTAACTTGTGGAAATGAGGAAAATTGTTAGGATTAAGCAGGGACTTGATGGATTACCTGGAAAGGCTCAGAATTTACAGTGCTTTTCTCCTTTTCTTATCCCAACATTTAGAGAACTCTCAGATGTATTTGAAGTGAGAAACAGACATCGTTCTGGGACAATTATTTGTGGCTAAGGATACTCAGATTAATTCCAGCTGAACAAAATAAGTATAGGTGTTTCTTAATCTATACAGAGATGGAGAAACAATAACAAAATCTGATAGATTACATAATTTGTAAATCAGTAAGGAAAATACTACTAAACTAATGGAATCCAAAAATCTAATCCAAAAAAGAAACACAGAATGGTGTGTTAACATTTGAAAAAGTTTAGCCTCCTTGGTGGATCCAAAAAATTGCCAATTAAATTTAACTATTAAAAGTTTTCAACACATAAATTGACAAAAACGTAAAGGCTGGTGCCAGCTGAAGGCTGGTACACTATTATCTGTATTAATCTGTGTTAAGTGTAGTGCCTCTTAAAGATTGTAAATAAACAAAATGGTAAAACCAACAAACACTCTAAAAACCACCATGAAAGTAAATATGAAAGCTTTAAAAATATTCAAATACTTTGATCCTATAATTCTGGTTCCAACTGTCCATTCTAAGGATATCACCAGAAATACACCTGGAGATTTCTGTAGAAGCATGTCCATCCGACTACTGTATCATGTAGGCAGCACGTACCACAAACCTGACATTGAAATAATATGGCGCTTACTCTTCTCTTACTCCAGTAAATCGAGGCCTGCATTCCAGGGCTGGTGCAATAGCTCCTAGAGGCATGCCATAGGATCCATGCTCCTGAGTCTCCACTTGACCCCCCCAGAGCAAGGGGCTGCCTGCCTTGTATCTGAAAGTGGCGCTGACCTCCTACGTCATCAAGTCTCCACTGTAGACAAGATGAGAGGACAAAGGTTCATGTTTGCTAAATCTGTCTTTTTATTTTTTTTTTTAATTTTTTTTTTAAATTTATTTTTTTATTTATTTATACAAGCACTGGGTACAGTCAGAAGCACGGGAGGGTGAGAGAATTCACCAGAGCCAGAGCGGGGAGCAGAGCAGGCAGAAGGACCGAAGCACACTGCTGAGGGGAGCAGCGGGCAGCAGGAGAGGTCTGTTGTGCCATGTGGGACCCTCCTCCGGTGGCCGGGGAGCAGCCGGGGATCGAACCGGCGCAGCAGAGGCTGCGGGCAGCTTCGCAACCCAGCGCTCAACCGCTGCGCCACCAGGGAGGCCCTAAATCTGTCTTTTTATATCAAAAAATCCAGTAGCTTTATTAGGTAGGCTTCTACTTGCAGCTTGCTCTTTTTATAGTGCTATCAACAATAGTCATGTTATATATTAGATCCTCACTTGTGTCAAGATCACATATTAGGCTTTCCTGGTGGTGCAGCGAGTTGAACACAACTCTATGAGGCTGTCCACAGCCTCTGCAGTGCGGGTTCGATTCCTGGCCAGCTAGGGAGATGCCCACATGGCACGGCAGACCTCTCCTGTCGCGCCCGCTGCTCCCCTCAGCAGTGCTTTCAGTCTGCCTGTTCTGCTCCCCACTCTGTCTCTGGTGAATCCTCTCACCCTCCCGCGCCTCTGGCCTATACCCCAGCTATTGTATAAATTTAAAAAAAAAAAAAAAATCTTAAAAAAAAAAAAGATCATTTATTAGATTCTCACTTGGAAAAGATCCACTTCTCTCTCTTATTTACCAGAGCTGTCACATGGTATGCCTTAGAAGGAGCTGGGGAGGTGTTCATAACCTGGGACATTATCATCTTCCCCATCTAAAATGGGATTCTGCTAATGAGGAAGATACAACAGGGGATCTGTTTAGTCATGAAATTCTTTGTAGATAATTATGTCAGGATTTTTAATTTTACTGACCTGGAAAAACACAATATAAAGCCAGAAACACTTAATATAATCTCAAAAACATAATACAATCTCAATTTTGTTAAAAATATGTAATTTACATAGATATACATCCTACATGAGAAATAACAAATAGTAATAGTAGTTAATATCTACAGAGTTGGCATTTCAAAGAGATATTGACAGAAGGACACAATTTTTATCTTACTAAATTTTTCTTGTAGTTTATAAATTTTCTATAATGACACTGTATTAACTACTAGGTTGTCAGAAAAGTTACGATGCATTTTTGCTTAAAAAACACAGAAAAAATACATCATAACTTTTCTGACAAGCCAATATACAATAGGAAAAGGTGTTATTTTACAAAAAACATCCAATGTACTCTTAAAGAAGACTAAGTCCAAAATGTTTACACTTACTCATTTTCATCTTCATTGTCAAAAGAAAGGAGACTACTATTTTTGATTTGCTTTTGTGAATTCTTAACTGAGTCCTGTTTGTTTATTTCATCTTTATTTGTCATCTTCTTTTTTGAGCTTGCTGTTAAACCTGAGTATTTTTCATTTGAAGAACGCTTTACTGGCTTTCGATACATGATTCTTCCATCAGCTGGAGCTGGTTCTTCGTCTGGAGTAAAACAAAGTTAAAAAGCATTCTTCATTCTCCATTATTTTGCTGTCATGGGAGAGTCACATGGCAAGAAAATCTCATACTGCACCTAAGGATGTTCTTGAGTCAATGCAGTGTGTTCTCTGCTGCCTCTAGCTTATGCGCATAAGACGGGTGGTCACTAAATAATAACTCACTGAAGTATTCAATAATATTGCCAGTCTTTACTTAAATATAATCAGGTTGTATTTTTAAATACTTTGAAAAGTGACTGCTTGGAATTCCAGTATGTCCCCCAAAACAATGTAATAAATATTTAGGAATAATGAGAAATATACTCTATGGCATACTACACCTTAAACACTAATTAAACAGACCTCTGTTGACTAGTAGATAAACCTAACCATCTATTCATTTTTAAATAGGATTTTTTTTTTTAAAGATTTATTTATTTATTTATTTATGCAAACACTGGGTATAGTCATTCACCAGAGCCAGAGCGGGGAGCAGAGCAGGCAGAAGGACCGAAGTACACTGCTGAGGGGAGCAGCGGGCGGCAGGAGAGGTCTGCGCGCCACGCGGGACCCTCCTCCAGTGGCTGGGGAGCAGCTGGGGATCGAACCGGCGACACAGAGGCCGTGGGCAGCCTCGCAGCCCAGCGCTCAACCGCTGCGCCAGCGGGGAGGCCCTAAATAGGATGTTTTTATTAACTTCTCAATCCTCAGAACAAGCCAGCAGGGTACACACAATTGTTGTCCCTATTTTACTAATGAGGAAACAGGGGCTGAGAGGTGAAATAACTTCTTCACAGTCACATGTTAAAAGGCAAAGTATGAACCTAGGATTGTCTCCGTCTAACAGGCCATACTATTACATAAAATAATCTCATACTCCAGGATCCTTAAAATTGTTAGAAAAACCAGAATACTGTCAAGACACACCTGCTTTGGCAGCCTTTATTTCTGCTTTAATTTTCATGACTTCTTCAGCTGACAGGTCTCCCTTTTTTAAAACCACCACCTGGGGCTGTTCATCTTCTTTGTCACTGTGATCACCATCTTCATCTGGGGGCTGAAGTTGGATTCGCTGGGGGAAAACATATACAATGTGTAGGTTCCTGACCTGGAACCACATACAACCACTCCTTTCTAGAGGAGAAATTGTAATTACTAAAGCGAGAAGGTAACTTTATTGACTAAATGGGTTTGGAGATGAATTTTCAAGTCACTATGAGCAGGCTGACCTCACCAAAGTAGGGAGAGGTCTACCTTCCAGACACCCAGGGGAGTCTGTTGGATGGCACAAATTTCTATGTCAGCAAGACCCCAGCTTGCTGGGGTCAGGAGTCCTCTGCTGCATATACTGCCATCATTTCTGCCAACCCAGAGCAGTGCTGCACCATCAGTTCCTTTTGCTCTTCATCAACCCTTCTCACTTCTCTCTCTTTTCAAAGTCTGACCAAAAAAAGCAATGAAATACACCGAAGTAGAGAAAGCTGCAAGTAAAAGTTACTCTTTCTCCACCTCTGCTTACTCTCCTCCCTTATAGGGTCTTCACTTGGTGGGCATACAATCAGCTGTTTCTAAATGTATACAAAGGTGGAGGTAAGAACTAACTTTTGGGATACAAACAGGACACTGGTAGATGAAGACCAAGTAAGTATTTCTTGTAAATCACAAAATCACAGATACTAAGAGTTTGATTTAGTGGTGGAGATACACAGGAGATTAAGTAGTTGCAATACAAAATGATGAGTATTACATATGAGATATAGATAACTTGAAGAACAGGAGTAATTCCTTGGGGGAGCTTCAAGGCAAAGATGAGGCAGGGGAGGTAAGTGTTAAAGAATATGGTGTTTTGGGTTCACCACATATTCACTAAATTGAGTCGTTTTTAAGTCAATCTTTTTGTTTCCTCTATTAAGCTCTAAGTGACTTGAGAGGTGGGTCTGAGTGCAAGCGTTGGACAGAGTGCTAAATTACTTCTTCACACATCTCTTAGCATACTAGTCTCTTCCCATCCAAAGAGGGCGTGTTTTGGTGGGAACCAGATTAAGAGCGGAAGCTCAGGAAGTTGACTTCCACCGATCCCCACCATGAACTAATCAGGTGTAGGTCTTTCCTGAAGCTCCGCTTCTATTCATATCCAGAATATTCAAGGCGTTTGCTTGCTTTCTTCTGGTAAAGAAAGCACAGGTATAGTTTCAGGGCATTCCTCCAAAGATGTTCCAGACTCGGTGATATGATCGAATGGGCTTAGTTTCCTTATCTGGAAAACGGGACGACGCTACCCGCCCTCCCCCATCCCTAAGGGTTTTGAGATAAGCAAATGAGACAGGAAAAAGTGACCTTTCTTAACCATCTACCAAGCACGAGGCGCTTTACCTGCGTCAAGTCATTTTCAAGAATACAGCAACACTCCGAAAACGACAAAGAGCTTCCTGTGAGCAAGAGGATGTGGTTGTTTGAAGCGGACCAGCCGGAGGTCCCAGGACCACCCGAAAAGGGGAAGGCGCGAGTGAGAAGAGACCCCAGAACCCCAGGATTCCATGTCCAAAAAATAGCCGGAAGTGGCGGGGCAGGTCGCGTTACCTCGGAAACGCGACTGGCCCGGGCTCACCTTGGTCTCTACGGTGGGCCCTTCCCTGTAGCCGACCCTCTCCTTGAAGCGGGCCAGGAATGCCGGCTCGGCTGGCCGAACGTACGACACCTGGTTCCGCTTGCTCATGGCAGCTCTGGGGAAAACAACTCCCCGCGGCCGATCAAAACTGTACAGAGACGCCGGCGCCTAATCGTGACGTCACACACGCGTCATTCCCCCTCCCTCTGGCTTAGGGCTGGGCAACATGGCGGCCTCCGTGCTGGCGTCAACGTCCCATTCGAGCGCCAAATTCAAATTCGCGGCCATCTTGAGCGGGCGAAATCCGGGTGTGCGACGCGGCTGGAGGTTGGGGCATCTGCTGCGTCGGTCTCCGGACTCGGGGTGAGGGCGCTATGTCGCCCGGCTGCAAAAGTAAGTAAGGAATCCGACTTTGTGACCTGGTTCCCGCCCCCAAATACTGCCTTGAAAGGACTGTTGCCCGCAGGATGGGCGCTGAGGGCAGGAGCGGATTGTGCGGCGCTGGGCGCTGGGAATCTGCGCTGCGAAGACCCGGCGCTGATGGAACAGCTGCTCCCTTCCGGGGCTCTGCGAAGGGGGCGGCCGTACCCGCCAGGCGCAGTTGTCGGCGCCAGGGCTGGCAGTGAACGGTGAACGGGAGACCTCATCTAGGAGCTTGGCGCCCAGGGGCCCTTTCCTTCTTCGCTCGCGTGCCCCATCCTGCCATTTCGTCGTTGGCTTCTTCGGGGTCCCGGCGCGGGCGGCCTCTCTGTGGTTGCCTCGGGGTCTGCCTGACTGTCACCCGCCCCTGCGTCTTTCCCCATTACTGCCCCTCCTGAACTTACTCATGTTCCCACATGTCTTTCTCTGTTGAAGGGCCCTCTATGCACTTTCCTTAGTTAAGGGACTTTTAAAGCGTAGACACTAAGTCAGTGTCTTCAGTGATCTCACTGCACCTATTTTCTGGTCAAGGGTTGTTTGTTTTTTCTTGGAGGGGAATATGGTCACTTTTACTTTTAATAAACCTTCAGATTTTCACTGGTTTCATAGTCCAATTCCTGTGTACTTTGAGGAGTCTTGCTTATTAAAGTTGATTTTAGCAGATTTGATGGATTTCTGTGAATGGTGTGAATTCTGTGAATGGAGGAGAAGCCTATGTTGGAAGAGTGAATAGATTGTGAACTTTTGGAATTTGAACCTTCCTATGGTAATGCTTCTAGCTGTCGCTTGTAGTTGTCATCTGTTATGTTTTTTGCTTGGCTTAGGTTGATCGTACCTTTAAATGAACACCTCTGCTTTCTTTCATCCATTTGAGATGTTCCTTTCCCTCCATTTTCAGCATTTAGGGAATATTAGCACACAGATTGATACATTGTTGGATTAAAATTAAAGCATCTTTTTGTTTAGTGGAAAGTGATATATGCATGTGGTTGTCTCTGAATGACTCTGTCCTGTCTATACACTTCATTTTTTTGAAGTGATGGAGCAAGGGTATTCACTGCACCTCTTTGTGATTTTCATGGGAAACTTTAGTTATTTAAGTTTGCAGGGAAAGCTGGGGTTGATAACCTCCCTAGTAAGTGCCCTTTGCTTTCCCACAGTCCAGATATTGGAGCATGAAGTAGGAACACATGGGAGGAGAGAGCTTTTGCAGTGCTTTCTACACCTTTTACTTTTATACTCTTGAAGGTTATTTCTTGTGATATTGTTGGCCCCGTGGGTTGTTGTCTTTGAAATCAGAGTGAGAATGTAATAAAATTGAGTTTATGATTCCCTTTTGAACTATGTCCGACTTAGCCTCAGTAACAGGCAGCTGGCCAGAGACAGGATGAGAAACTGATAACCTGCTCCCCCTGGGAAGACAGGCCTTCAGCTGGGAGTTGAGGGAAGAGGGATGCCACTGTTTTTGGCTGTGTGGTCTGATCTGAACTTTCTAATTTGTTTAGCTGGGAGGGAGGGAGCAATTGTGGCTCAAGTACCACAGACTTTCTTACAGATTGCCACAAGTTTTTTTGAATAGATGTTACTTCATTTGCTACTTGTCTTTACAACCATTTATAGAGGCTTTAAATGTTTTTTAAAAAATTTTATTTCATCAGTTTCACTAGACAATTAATGGAGTTCCTCACACTGTCATGCTGGAAGTTGACCTCTGGCTTCCCTTTTAAAGAATCATTCTGTCTTCTCAGTTGAGAATAAATGAAGTCAATGAATGAAGGAGTGAGAAGAGCAGAGAGACTTTTGTAATAACCTGTAACTCAAGGGATATTGCTGGCTTGACTCCATGGTGGTCATGGCCGTGGATTTGATATAGGATTCTGGAAATATTTTGAAGGTAGAGGCAGAGATTGGCTAACAGCTTGGCTATGAAGTATAGGAAAGAAAGGGGTCAGGAATGATTCCAAGATGTTTGGCTTGAGCACCTGGAAAAAGAGAGTTGTTACTAAATGAGATGGAGAAGCATGTTTTGAGTAAGGGTGTGGTGAATAGGAACTTGGTTTTGGAGACATTAAATTTGAGAAATTTCCTGTTAGAAATCTAATTTGGAGATATCCAGCAGGCAATAAAATATAAAAGAATTTGGGCTTAGGAGAACCTTCCAGGGAGAATTTGGGATTCGCTAGTGTGTGTGTGTGTGTGTGTGTGTGTGTGTAATATTTAAAACCATGAATCTGATGTCATCACCAATGGAGCATGTATGGATAGGATAGAGAGCAAGATCAAGCTGGGTCCTGGAACTCCCCACTGTCAAAAGGTTCAGGGAACTGAGTTGACTGAAAAAGGAGTGTCAGCAATGAACAGCAGGCTAGATAGGAATGGGATTGCTATTTTAAACACCTTTAATGATGTCTTATCTTTTTTTCTAGCTGAGTTACGCAATGTGACAAATGGACAGTCTAATCATCCAAGGTAAGGAAAAAACCTGTTGATGAAAACAAAGAATTAGGGAATGTAGTGTTCATAACCATTAGTGTAGTGAGTGGCACTTATTTTGAAATTAAGCTGGACCCTCAACTACCTGGAAATTTGAAAAACTCACATCATTCTCCCTTCCCTTTCTGTCTCCTCATCTTCTAGACTAAAAGATGGAATTAATAACATAATTCTCCCTTGCAATGATGTTATTGCTACTAAGGGAAATCAGACAAGCAGGGCTTGGAGCGCCTTAGAAATCACCGCCCTTTGGGTGGATTTCAAATTAAGTCTTCTGAACCAAGTCAGTAAAGTGTGTGTAGGCCATGTGAGACTCTTAAAAGAGGTAAATGTGAACAAATAGATCCTGGGCTTTGGGGGAAACTCAGTATGGAAACAGGAAATTGGAGACTGAGATCCCTTTTTAGTTTTCTCTAGTAAACTTAAATGCTACATTTTTGTCTTTAGTAATGAAGGTGATGCCATCAAAGTTTTTGTTCGAATTCGTCCTTCTAAAGAGGGTTCTGGATCAACCGATGGGGAGCAAAATTTATGCCTATCTGTGCTCTCCCCCACGACTCTTCGACTGCATTCCAATCCTGAGCCCAAGACCTTCACGTTCGATCACGTTGCTGACATGGACACCACTCAGGTAATGATCCTTTTGAAAACTTAGCTTTCTGCTTGGAACACAGAAGACTGTTATTTGTGAGGATTTCATTTCTGGTCCCTTTTTATCTTGATAGAGCTCAGAGAAGGATGTGCAAAAAGTCCATAAATATTTCAAATTGCATTTTAGCAAATATTTTTCTTTCTTCATCAATCTTTATACCAGAATGACATAAGCCTGCTTAACTTTCTCCATCTAGTAATAGGGGTTAGTGAGGCATCCTTTTCAGAGCTGCTTAGAGTGACAAGTACAGCTGAAATGCCTAATTTAAGGAGTGTTTCTTTCACTGTGGCATCAAATGTGGGTGGCTTAAACAGAAAACATTTCTCACAGATCTGGAGGCTGGGAGGTTTAAGATAGGACCAGCAGATCGAGTGTCTGATGAGGTGCATTTCTTGGCTTATAAACAGCTCCCTTCTGACTGTGTCCTGACGTGGAGAAGAGAGAGGAAGCAAGTTTTCTTACTCTGCTGATGATTACGTTCTCCCTCCTGGAGATTATCTGCTTAGGCACTACTCCCAATATGAGGTCTTCTTCACCCTCATGACCTAGTTATCTCCCAAGGCCCTATCTCTAAATGCCATCACATTGGGGATCAAGATTCACCATATGAATTTGGGTGGGGGGGGACATGGACATTCAGTTCATACCAAAGAGTGATCAACTTAGAGTTCTGTGATGTCAATAACTGCTTTTCTAAGTAACAACAGTTTAGTCAAGATCTAGTCAGCTCTATACAATAGAACTTTCTGCAGTGGTGGAAATGTCCTGCCTACACTTTCCATTACAGTGCATCTGAGGTAGTGCATCTACAGGCCTGACTTTCAAGTTTCTTAATTTTAACTTAAATTTCTATCACTATATGTGGCTAATGGCCACTGTGTCAAACATCACAGGTGAGACATTTAAATTTTTTTAAAGATTTGTTTATGCATACAAGAACTGGGGTATAGGCCAGAGGTGCGGGGAGGGAGAGGATTCACCAGAGACAGAGTGGGGAACAGAACAGGCAGAGTGACTGAAATATACTGCTGAGGGGAGCAGTGGGCAAGACAGGAGAGGTCCGCTGAGCCATATGGGTAGCTCCCTGCCCGGGGTTCAAACTCGTTCTGCAGTGGCTGGGACAGCCCCACAGTGCCGCGTCTCAACACCCTGCGCCACCAGGGAGGCCCCGAGACATTTAAATCTTTAGCTCTTTTATATTTTCATCCAGGATATGGCTAGACAGTGGAAATAAAAAGCATATATAAATTTCCTAGTAGCTACATTTTAAAAAAGTAAGGGGAAAAAAAAAATCCAGATAAAACTAATTTTATTTCTGTTATCTTATTTAACCCAGCATATACAAAATATCATTTCAACATGTAATTAATATGAGGCAAATTATTAATGAGATATTCCTCTTCCTCTTTTTTTTCATGCTCAGCTTTACAAATCTGCTGTGTGCTCTATGTTTTATACTTAACAACATCTCAAATTGGACTAGCCACGTTTCAGATGCTCAGTAGTTTGCAGTACTTACATGTAAAAATGAAAATAAAAAATATTGATTAGTACCAGTTTGTGAGAAAAGCACTGAAGAAAATATTTTTATTTTACTTTATGCTCAAATCAGAGTAATATTTGCATGCAATGTGCTAAACAGAACTTGTATAAAGTCTAGACATGGGCCTCCCTGGTAGCGCAAGGGGTTAAGTCTTAGCACTATGAAGCTGTCCACAGCCACTGCAGCACAAGTTCAATCCCAACCAGGGAGCTGACCCACATGGCGCAGCAGACCTCTCCTGTCTCGCCTGCTGCTCCCTTCAGCAATGTATTTCAGTAGATTTGCCTGTTCTGTGCCCCATTATGTGAATCCTCTCCCCACCCCTGCCCCTCTGGCCTCCACCTCAGCTCGTGTATGCATAAATAAATAAAATAAATCTTTTTAAAAAATAAAGTCTAGACATGAGCTTTTAAATGTCTAATTGTATAGATTAATGGACATAATTATGTGCAAGTTTTATCATCTGAGTTGCTTTACCTTTTTTCCTGTAGTGGATATAATTTCTGTGTTATCACAAATGTTAAAAAAATCTTGCACAGTTTTTATTGTTATATAGAATGTTTAATTAGCCTTAGGAAACATTAGGAAAAATGTTTTCATTTTAATGAAATGAAACCTTACATGTTTGGTGCTTACATTTGTAGGAGTCTGTGTTTTCAACTGTGGCCAAAGGCATTGTGGAGTCTTGCATGAGTGGATATAATGGTACCATCTTTGCATAGTAAGTTGTCGACTGTATCCTTATTCAAGGGTACAATAGTGCTTTTTTGTTTCCTATGGCTGCTGTAGCAAATTATTACAAACTTAGAGGCTTGAAATAACAGATGAGACGTCTGATACAGTTCTCATATGCTGTGTGCTCTTTTGGAAGCCTAAGAGAGAATCCACTTCCTTGCCTTTTCTGTTTTGTAGAGGCCACACACATTACTTGGCTTTTCTTTCCTAGTCACATCTCTGTGTTATTACAGCTGGGCCAGGTTCTCTAATATGAAAGAATCATTTGATTAGATTGACCCCAGCTGGATAATATAGGTGAAGGTGGCTAAATTTCACCTCCTGGAAAGTATCTATATCATGTGAAATTCTTCTATAAGGAAGATTTGTCTCTTCTCCATTTATTTCTTTATTCAGTTATTTATATGCAATGGAATCATGTATATTTATTTTATATTAATACTTTGGTTTATAATACTGCCTTATTTTATCTTGTTGCTCATACTGTTATAGTTTGGCCACTGGAAACTATTTGAGATTGTGTCTCTTTGATATGTCACATCTTGTTTTGAACACTTTCTTACTTTCTGATACTACAAGAGGCTCCTCGCTCATCTTGTATTTTCTCTGTCCTTGGCCTAGAATCAACAGTTTTATTGGAGAATGGTATTTAGAAATCAAGATCTAGACACTAGGTGTGTTTGTTACTGCTGGAGTGTTGTTGCTTCTGTTCCTTTTCAGCAAAGAGAACTAGGTAATTTATGTAGAGAAACTAAATCATGTCTATAAACATGGTGACATATATATACACACATAATTAATCATACATATAGTTATGGTATATAGACATGAGTTAGTATATATATACTTTATATAAAGTATATATTTTATATATGTACATATGTAATTTTTATATTTATCAATTTGTTTATAATTAAGCTAAACATGGATTTATACTAAAGTCTCTGGCTCTAATTCAAGATTTAGAATGCACATGGGTTCATTCTAGAATCCAGTGAATCCAAAGTGTTTACTCTAGCCGTCCTTGCATGTAACTTCCCTTGTGTCTGACAGCAAGAAATCTGGCTCCTATATTTATCTTCCATTTGCTTATTTATTCAATCCTAATATACAGGTAGAACAGTTTTAAAGTTGTTATCTGTATCCTGTGTGAGATCTACCAATGGCAGTATTTATATACAGTTCCCTTTGGTAATCCATGTGCTAAGTCTATGGTTAACTTCATAATAAACTGCCAAATTGTCTTCCAAATGTATAGTACAGTGATCCTGAATATCTGAATATTGGCAACCTTAAAATATTGCTATAGATTTAATGTTGACCTGTAAGCTGGAGGGACCAGAAGGCATTGTGGTAACTTTGGCAGTTTTACAAGGTAAATTTTAGTATAATTTCAGATTTATTTCATAAATAGGAACACAGTTTGTAGTGTAATTATTTCTCCTAGCAGTAGACTTTCTGGTTTTAGTTAGAACTAGCAGTGTTTCATAGGATATCATGAATGATTGAGATATATATATACTATGAGAAGAAAAATGTAGTTGGACTTTTGTTTATTTATTTATTTATTAGTAGAGGCATGTTTATTTATTTGTTTGTTTGTTTATACATGCACTGGGTACAGTCAGAAGCGCGGGAGGGTGAGAGAATTCACCAGAGCCAGAGCGGGGAGCAGAGCAGGCAGAAGGACCGAAGTACACTGCTGAGGGGAGCAGCGGGTGGCAGGAGAGGTCTGCACGCCATGTGGGACCCTCCTCTGGTGGCCAGGGAGCAGCCGGGGATCGAACCGGTGCTGCAGAGGCCGCGGGCAGCTTCGCAACCCAGCGCTCAACCGCTGCGCCACCTGGGAGGTCCCAGTTGGACTTCTGTTTCCAATTTTTGCTATTCTAAATAATGCAGCAATTCAAAAAAATGTAATTTTCCTAAATTCTGCCTCTCAAAGATAGTAAATTATCATTAGTTGTTGAGGATATTGTAAATAATGCTGCTGTGAACATAGGGGTGCATATTAGAGTTTTTTATGCACCTTTTCATATTAGAGTTTCCATTTTCTTTGGGTAGACACCTTGAAGTGGTCTTGCTAAATAATATATTTTCATTTTTAGATCTTTGAGGGATCTCTATGCCATTTTCCATCCAGCTACATTAATTTATGTTCCCAACAATGGATGAGTTTTCCTTTTTCTTTATATCCTTTCCTAGATTTATTGTTTCCCCAGTTGATTTTTATTAATAATTTATAATACATTCATGAAATACTATGTAGCTATTAAAATTGAGTTATATCTATTTACTGGCTTACAGAAACGTGAGATAAAATTAAGGGAGGGAACATGTTGCAGAGCACTTTGAAAAATATTCCGATTTTGTAAACAGAATTAAATGAAAACTCTGATGGACTATTTTTGTATTCTTTGGAAACATTTGTTAGACAATTAACAGTGATTAGCAAAAGGAAAATGTTTTTTCATATTTTACCTAATGTAATTTTTGAAAAGAATGAAGTTTATGTGGGTAAAATTTATACAGTAATAGAATATATAAAATATGAGGGTAGGGCCTCCCTGGTAGCAGAAGGGGTTAAGCACCACATTATAAAGCAATCTACAGCCTCTGCAGCACGAGTTCAATCCCCGGCCTGCCAGGGAGCAACCCACATGGTGCCGTGGACCTCTCGCCTGCTGTTCCCCTCAGCAGTGTATTTCAGTCGCTCTGTCTGTTCTGTTCCCCACTATGTCTCTGGTGAATCCTGTCTCCCCTCGCATCCCTGGCCTGTACCCCAGCTCTTGTATGCATAAATAAATAAATCTTTTAAAAAATTTAAAAAAGGCAAATTATTTAAAAAAATATATGAGGGTAGTCTTAAATTTTATGTGTAAAAATATATAAACCATTTTTTTTACAGTGGACAGACTGGCTCAGGAAAAACATTTACTATGATGGGTAAGTAAATACTTTTTGACTTTATCTTCTCTTTCTGTGATGATATAGTACCTAGTACATTATTGGGAAGGCATAATTTATATGATGCTGACTTCATAAAATTAAGAATATTTCCTATAGTTTTGTGAGATTGCGAATTCCATGATAGGAAAGTCTATGTTTATAATTATGTTTCCAGCTCAGTGTTTAGTGCAGAGTAGGTGCTCAATAAAGCTTTTGAATTGAGTTTCATGAATTTAATATACCTATATACCTGTATAACCACCAACCATCTGAGTCAGTCAGTATCCCAATCCCTGTCCCCTAAAGTATGTATTACTCTGAATCTATCATCATTAGTTTTGCTTGTTTTTCAGCTTCTACAAGTGAAATTTTACGCTTATTCTTTTAATGTCTGACTGCTTTCCCTCAGCAATGTTTCTTGATGCATTGTTATTGCATGTGATAATTATTTCCATTGCTTTACAATATATTATTGTATTTAACTTAGCTACTCATATTTTCCTCTTTTCCCAGTGTTAACAAAATAAAGAACTATTCTGTAGTTTTCTGTCTCCATAGAAACCTTGTAAAATATTGTTATAGAATCTTTCTACTGGTCTGGCTTTCACTGCCCAATGCAAAAATGTACTAGCTAGTACCAGTTTTTAGTAATACTCTATGGGGTAGTTATTACGTTATTATCTTCTCTTTTACAGTTGAGAACTCTGAGAGATCAATTATCCTGTGGTCACACAGCTAGTTTGTACATGTGAGCCTATGAGAATGATTGTCATATACAAAGTTTAAAATACAGTTATTTGATATTGCTGGTAATTTGGTACCTGACTATAGGAAAAATTTCAAACTTGTTACATATATGGGTATTTTCATTATCAAACAACAACTTCTTTTAAATATATGTTGGTGACTATTATGTGGGACTTTCCTTCTATCCTGTATGTAGGCAGATTCTATTATGTGAACTTTCATAGACCAAAATTTAACTTGTTTTGAGGTACAAATATGAAACTGGCTTTGCAATGTGTCAGCTTACTTTTGTACAAATTGCCTTTTAGCGTTGCCATTTTAAAGGACTCCTGTAACAGTATAAAAATAAACAGCTTTTTCTTATATATTTTTTAGGACCATCTGAATCTGACAATTTTTCTCATAATCTGAGAGGAGTAATCCCGCGGAGTTTTGAATACTTATTTTCCTTAATTGAACGTGAAAAAGAGAAGGTAAAACTTATTGTAAAAATAAAGTGGTTCTATGATATATAATCTAGTTTTGAATAGTTAGCTATTAAGAGTTGGCTCATGAGACATGGAGGGACTTAGGTGGACTCTGATGTGGATAGCCTAGTGTGATATCCCTTTCAACTATTAGGATAAAATTAAGGATTCTGAGTTTAAATTTAAGTGTTTAGTTTATAAAACATACATCATCCTTGCTGGTGAGATTGTTGGCTTAAAAACATTATACAGTGATCTTTAGGCTCTCAGATTTTGAAAGTGTAAAGAAAATCTTAACTGAGGAAAACAGATCACTACACTCTGCCTCCTGTCTGTCTCTTGACTGACAGTTGGCTACAGATGGCCCAAGATCCTCCTCATCTCACATCTAATGGTGATGGGCCCATTCTTTCCTCTTTTGTAGCACCTGCTAGTACCTGACCATTATCTTGTTTCACATGTGTGGCTCCATCATCCTGGAGGTGTTGGTGTTCCTCCTTCATTGGTTCCCAGGGTGGACCATTTTCATGATTGTGCTTCTTGGTGAAATCTAGGCTTAATGATCATTAATGTTCTAGATTCTATTGCATTTGTACCAAGGAGACTGATATATAACAGTGGTTTACCATTTGTCCCCTAACCTTGCAATTGGACATGTACATGATATGCTGGTGAAATAAGTTTAGTGTCATGCAATTCTTCTGTAGTTAGCAATCCTATTGAGAGACTAAGTTATTTTTAGTCTTTTAAAGAATGTAACACTTGTTTCAAGTAAAACTTTGTGAGGATGTCCAATGTAAGACAAAAATGGAATTGTTAATTGGACTGCTCCATTCCCATCTACTTGTTTTGCTCTAGCATACATTGCCTCCTGAATCACAGTTTGGTGCTGCTTTAGAGTGTAATGCTGTATTGGAACTAATTATCTAGATTTTTTAAATTTTGATTTTTTGGTTACATTTTTGCTTTTCCATATAGTGCACATGTTCTACTCACCCTCCACTAAACCACCCATGTGGGCATCTTCTCCCTCTCCTACCCCCTGTTACCTCTGGTTACCTAGATTTTTTAAAACTGACTTTTAGGTGTTTTGTAGTGTGTAAAGGATGACATTGTAGGAAATTTATACCTAGTGAAGCATGTGAACTATTAATGTACATAAAGATAGGGATGAATGCATGAAAATAATATATTTAAATAAGGCTTCTCTTTTTGCAGGCTGGCGCTGGAAAGAGTTTCCTTTGTAAGTGTTCCTTTATTGAAATCTACAACGAACAGATCTATGACCTGTTGGACTCTGCATCGGCTGGACTGTACTTAAGGGAGCATATCAAGAAAGGGGTCTTTGTTGTTGGTTCAGTGGAGCAGGTAGTGACCTCAGCTGCTGAAGCCTATCAGGTACCCTCCCTTGAGCTATTTGATCCTTAGGCAATGAATGTATCATGCTGTGAAAAGCTCCTTAATCTCAAAAAAGCAAGAATTGGGGTATTAAAAATATTTCCAAAGGCATAACAGAAGATTATTGAGAAGAAAAAAGAATATTTTATAGATGTCCTCTTAGTTAAAGTAGAATCTTGAGCTTCTTGATTTTGCAACATTTTAGTGCTGTGTATTCCTTTTGGGTACTCTTAAAAACCAGTGGTTACAGTTTGTTAGCGTACATATTTCTCTAGTAGTTCCTACTGGTAGCTGTTTGCTTGAGGAGCTCCTGGATTATGCTTTTTATTATTTTATTTATTTTAAAGATTTATTTATTTATGCATACAAGAGCTGGGGTACAGGCCAGAGGTGTGGGGAGATGGGGTGAGAGGATTCACCAGAGACAGAGTGGGGCTGACTGACTGAAATACACTGCTGAGGGGAGCAGTGGGTGAGACAGGAGAGATGTGCTGTGCCATGTGGGTAGCTTCCTGGCCGGCTGGGGATCGAACTCATGCTGCAGAGGCTGTGGATTGCGTCACAGTGCTGTGTTTAACCCCTTATGCCAGCAAGGAGGCCCTGGACTCTGCTTTTTAAACCAGCTAAAACTGCTCTCTTCCCCTTATTTTCCACCCTTCTATGTTAGGTGTCAAAAAACAGCTTCTTTTGATCATTTAACTCAGGAGAAACACATCTCTTGACAGGAATTTAGAAAATAGTCTGTACTTCTTATGGAATCTGACCCGGTCAATTAGTTTTATTTTTTTTTTATTATATAATATTTGACATCTACAAAATATTGCCACTTGCATATGTTATTAACCCTTGTTCTCTAAATGTAGTTCTCAGACTGTCAGTATTACCTGGGAGCTTGTTAGAAATGCTGGATCCCTAGCCCTGCCTCACATGTACTAAATTAAAATCTGCATTTTAACAAGGTCACTAGGTGATTGGTATGTATATTTAAGTTTGAGATGTTCTTCTCTTGTGGTGTCCACATTTCTCATGTTATATATATATGGGACTGAGCCTTAAAAGGTTCATTTGGCCTCTGATCACATGGCTAGTAAACAGTAGAGTCAGGGATTGAACTCATGTTCATCTGATTCCGGAGCCTGCAATATGAGCCTTCCTGTGTTTGGATAGGGAACAGTTCCAAAAGAACTGACAGAACTTTTGGTTTGAAGTTAATTTCCAAGTTCATCTTGTCTAATTTGTTCATTGTCTAGGTAAAGAAAGATTCAGAAGATTTGTGATTTGCACTAAGTTGACACAAGTAGAGAATGGCAAAGCCAGTTTTAGATTCTGTGCCTTCTGATTTCCTATTTATTCTCTTTTCATAACATGGAAAAGGAATTTAACAGAAAAAGACTTGAGTACGTTCCTTGGTACCATCCTTTACAAATTTCCTACCGATGTTAATGGCTGTTGCATACCATTTAAAAGTTGTGTTAACATATTTTATTTTTTAACTTAGGTATTGTCTGGAGGATGGAGAAACAGACGTGTGGCATCAACATCAATGAATAGGGAATCCTCTAGGTCTCATGCAGTCTTTACAATTACAATAGAGTCAATGGAGAAAAGCAATGAGACTGTCAATATACGGACCTCCCTACTCAACCTGGTGGATTTAGCAGGATCTGAAAGGCAAAAAGATACCCATGCAGAAGGAATGAGGTTGAAGGTAAGAATTGAATTATGGTCTCAGGTCTTCAGTTCAACTTGTGTGTGAATCTTTATTAGAAATCAATATCAGGCCGACTGTTGTGACAACTACAAAGAAATAAATTGCTCACATCTGAAAGGAATAGAAATTTTTGTTTTGGGGCAAGAATAGTGAATGGACATGTTATAGGACAAGAGTTTGAGTTCAGAAGGATGACAGTACAGTGGCAGCATGTAGGTATGGCATGGACTGATTAGAGTCAGAAATGGTGGAGTAGTGTCTACTTTTTGCACGAAAGGTATGCTATGAGTTTTAGCCACCTGAGCTCTGGGGCAATTTCAGGCAATCTCAGGGTCATGTGTCTATTGAGATATGAAACATAAGAAAATTAGCAGATTAAGTTTATAGTATGAGATATGCTGGACCTGTTTTAAATGCTATATATTAAATTATTTAACCTTCCCAACAAGTCCAGGAAGTAGGTACTATTCTTTCTCTTAAGCAATTAGTGAAACTAAAGTAAATTTTCCAGGGACTCTCAAGCTAAGGACAGAGCTGAGATTCAAACCCAGATAGTCCAATTCCACAGATAGGGCTCTTACTTGTGACTCTAAACCCCCTTTCTGATTTACTTAATGGTACAGATGGTGGCAACTCTGAACTCAAAGCCTCTTGCTTCATAATTTCTACTTGTTTTCTCATTTTTCTATATTTCTCCCACTGCAGACCCACTTATTAAAATATGTTACCTGCAGTAAAATATGTAACCCAAACATTTTTGTTTTTTCCCCAAGCTGCTGTCTTAAGAATTTGTGTCGTAGTTTACAGAATTAGACTGAATATCTGAATATTCCCTTGTAATAAGTGCATCAGTGACTTTGTGGAATGTGGAGGTGGGTTATTAGTTATACCTTTATCATTTAGCAAATGGATTTTTTGAAGACAGAATTAAAGTTTTATTTATTTTTAAATTATATATTTTACATTATTGTTCACTTTTTTTTTTTTAACAGTGTTTGCTTTCTTTTCTCAGGTATAGTTCCCATACCACCAATTCACCCACACCCCATCACCATAGTCTCTTGTGCACTTCCCTCTCTTGTTTTGATCCCCCTTCCTCCTCCTCCCCTGAAAATGTTTCTGATTTATAGTTGTCTGTTTTTGTTTTGTTATGTTTTTTGTTATTTTTTTTTTCCTTGATCCCTTATTTGGTTTCCCTGTGCTCCTCCTATAAGTGAAGCCATCCGATATTTTTTCTTTTTCCTTCTGGCTTATTTCACTGAGCATAATACCTTCTAGCACCATCCATGTTGCTGTGAATAGCATGAGTTTATCTTTTTTGATTACTGAATAGTATTACATTGTGTATATATGCCACATCATCTTGATGCAGTCATCTATTTTTGGGCATTTGGGTTGATTCCAAGTCTTACCTATTATAAATAGTGCTGCAATAAGCATAGGGGTGCAGGTGTTCTTTTGAATTAATGTTTTTGTGTCCTTTGGGTAGATCCCTAGGAGTGGAATTGCTGGGTCATATGGTAGCTCCATTTTTAATAGACTAAGGAACCTCCACACAGCTTTCCACAGTGGTTGGACAAGTTTGCACTCCCACCAGCAGTGTAGGAAAGTTCCTTTTTCACCACATCCTCACCAAAATTTGTTGTTGCTAGTTGTTTTTTTTTTTTAATATGTGCCATTCTTAATAGTATAAGGTGGTATCTCATTGTGGTTTTAATTTGCATTTCCCTGATTATGAGGGATGTTGAACATTTTTTCATATGCCTGTTGACCATTTAGCAAACATTTTAATATAAAGTGAAAAATATGCCTATTAATGTACAGCCCCAACTTTATTCCTAGTTTTTAATCACTACCTATAGGTCATTTTTGAATTATTACAATCATAAGGTGACATTGAGTTTTTTCCTTCACATGATTTTTGTTTTTGTTTGTCTTTGAATATTAAAATTGCAGCACATGTCAAATAGAAAAAGGTTACAAAATAGTTGAGGACATCTTTTTGATGAAAAATTAATTATCCTTGGACCTCCCCTGGTGGCCCAGCGGTTGAGCGCTGGGCTGTGAAGCTGCCCACAGCCTCTGCAGCGCTGGTTCGATCCCCGGCCACCGAGGAGGGTCCCACATGGCGCGCAGACCTCTCCTGCCTCACCCGCTGCTCCCCTTAGCAGTGTATTTTGTCAGTCTGCCTGTTCTGTTCCCTGCTCTGGCTCTGGTGAATTCTCTCACCCTCCCGCGCTTCTGACTGTACCCAGTGCTTGTATAAATAAAATAAATAAATCTTTAAAAAAAAAAAATGAAAAGTTAATTATCCTTAACAAATATTTTCTCAGAAAAATAAAAAGGATATCAGTGCACCTAAATTTTTTTCTTTTTTTTAGGAGGCAGGTAACATAAACCGATCACTGAGTTGCCTGGGCCAAGTGATTACCGCACTTGTTGATGTGGGTAATGGGAAGCAGAGACATGTTTGCTACAGAGACTCCAAACTTACCTTCTTACTTCGGGTAAAGTAGATGATTGGCTTTGTGGACTATTGTTTTGAAAAGATTTTATTTATTGGGCCTCCCCTGGTGGTGCAGTGGTTGAGGGCAGGGCTGCGAAGCTGCCTGCAGCCTCTGCAGCGTCGGCTCCATCCCGGGCCACTGGCGAGGGTCCCACATGGCGTGCAGACCTCTTGTGCCGTGCCCGCTGCTCCCCTCAGCAGTGTATTATCAGTCTGCCTGTTTTGTTCCCTGCTCTGGCTCTGGTGAATTCTCTCACCCTCCCATGCTTCTGACTGTATCCAGTGCTTGTATAAATAATTTAATTTAAAAAAAAAGATTTTATTTATTTTTGCATAGAATAATGAGGGTGTAGGCCAGAGGTGTGGGTGGTGAGAGGATTCACCAGAGACAGAGCAGGAAGCAGAGCAGCAGATTTGCTGAAATACATACTGGGGGAAGCAGTGGGTGAGACAGGAGAAGTCTGCTGTGCCTTATGTGGGTTAGCTCCCTATCTGGGGATCAATCTTCGGCTGCAGCAGTGTTAGTGCTGAGGCCACAGGGAGCCCAATGGGCTCTTGTTTTGGTATTGTTCACTGTGATTGATAGATAATCTTTCCCTCTTGGTACTTTTTCTTTCCTTGAAAAGATTTTATAGCTTCTTGTCTGAATCCGTACCATTCATATCATTCAACAGGACTCCCTTGGAGGTAATGCCAGAACAGCTATAATTGCAAATGTTCATCCTGGATCCAGGTGTTTTGGGGAAACCCTGTCAACACTTAATTTTGCCCAAAGAGCCAAGCTTATTAAAAATAAGGTAAAATACCTTTCATTAAATGAGTTAGGAAAAAAACCTAAGCTTGCAGTAACTCACTTTTGTGATTGCCGTAATATTAGCATTAGCTTATATTTATTTGGTGAAAGTTTAACTTTAAGCAAGATTTCTATTTCATTGTTTCTAGCCTTCTTTTGTTGCACTCATGTAATTTGAGGTACAGATTAAATTTTACAGTTTTTATTCTTTGACTTTTTTTTCTTAAGGGCAAAAGTTTTTCCTTCATAATTGAGTTGGAGATACTAGGTAGATTGATTTCCCTAAACCAGGCTAACAACTGTGTGTGTGTGTGTGTGTTTATATGGAGATGCGGGTGGGATATTTGTTAAGAAATAATTTGACAAACATTGTCTTTCAAGTTATTTACAACTCTAGGAATTCTCCATCTTTCTTTATAAGAAGCTTCCTTAATACTAGTGTACACCAGTGGTCAGAAAAATCTTTCCTTTAAAGGGCCAGTTGGTGAATATATTAGGCTTCCTGTACCATATGATATGGTCTCTGTCCCAACTGCTTAGCTCTGCCTTTGTAGTGAGAAAGCACCATAGACAATATGTAAACAAGGGCCTCCCTGGTGGCGCAGCGGTTGAGCGCTGGGTTGCAAAGCTGCCCGCAGCCTCTGCAGCGCCGGTTCGATCCCTGGCTGCTCCCCGGCCCACATGGCGCGCAGACCTCTCCTGCCGCCCACTGCTCCCCTCAGCAGTGTACCTCCATCCTTCTGCCTGCTCTGCTCCCCGCTCTGGCTCTGGTGAATTCTCTCACCCTTCTGCGCTTCTGACAGTACCCAGTGCTTGTATAAAAATAAATAAATCTTTAAAAAAAATGTAAACAAATAGGCACAGCTGTGTTCCAATACAACTTTATTTACAAAAAGGAGCAGTAGACTGTATTTGACTTTCAGCTAATACTTTGCCAAGCTCTAGTGCAGATGGTGAAAAGGCCAAGGAATCCCCTACTTGTGTTGGAGAGGTTGGAGGCCCCTTTGGCTCCAGGCAAAGGAATCGCAGTGCCATTAATTACCAGATTAATTTTTTCTCTCTTAGAAAAAAAAAAATTGATCCTTTGAACTCTAAAAGTAGACTACCTTATCTTATTGTGATAAGAATGAAGGCAACCATATTTTCCCCTAGGAAAGTCAGAAGAGTATAGGTCTACTCATTCATTCATTTTATTGGATTGTGATTCCCGATGGGGATGGGGTATTTGTAGAATGAGGAGAAAAAAATCTTTAGAACTTCCCGACCCTAACTCTTGGAACCTTTAAAAGTCTTTGGAGGGCCTCCCTGGTGGCACAGCGGTTGAGTGCTGGGTTGCAAAGCTGCCCGCAGCCTCTGCAGCGCCGGTTCAATCCTCAGCCACCAGGTGAGAGTCCCACATGGCGCGCAGACCTCTCCTGCCGCCCGCTGCTCCCCTCAGCAGTGTGTTTCGTCAGTCTGCCTGCTCTGCTCTCCGCTCTGACTCTGGTGAATTCTCTCACCCTCCCGCGCTTCTGACTGTACCCAGTGCTTGTATAAATGAATAAATAAATCTTTAAAAAAAAAAAAGTCTTGGGCCTCCCTGGTGGTGCAGCGGTTGAGTGCTGGGTTGCGAAGCTGCCCGCAGCCTCTGCAGCACTGGTTCGATCCCCGGCTGCTCCCCAGAGGAGGGTCCCACATGGCGCGCAGACCTCTCCTGCCGCCCGCTGCTCCCCTCAGCAGTGTACTTCGGTCCTTCTGCCTGCTCTGCTCCCTGCTCTGGCTCTGGTGAATTCTCTCACCCTCCCGCGCTTCTGACTGTACCCAGTGCTTGTATAAATAAATAAATAAAAATAAATAAATCTTAAAAAAAAAAAAAAAAGTCTTTGGAGAGTGAAAACTTCAGGGGTAACTAGAATTGTGATGTCATTGCTGTGACAATAATGTCAGAATTTATAAGGGCTCCTTGAAATGAGGCTGACCAGAATCAGAAGTGACTGGAAATGGCTTCTTAACAAATACTACAACAAAACCAGGAGCCTTATGCTAGTCACTGTCAATGGTAAGGCCCCTGCTGCAGCCTATAGTGGAAGATGGCTAGGATAGTGAGGACTTGTGTAAGGATGAACTCTTTAGATCTTTCTCAGTGGGAAGATTTTGCTTAAGAGAAGAACATGGGGACCTAGGGACTGACAGAGGCTTTTTTTGTTAACTGGGATATTGGGTATTCATAACTCGATCCATTCAACCTGATTGGTACTCAACTCTTGGTTCTTGTTATCACTTTGTGGGTTTTGTGTTGTGGGCCTTCTGGAACCTCTTAGAAGTCATCTCAACTAAGACATTTCTTTAAGATAAAGAGGCATTTCTTTAAAATAGCATTTAACATAACAGAAGTAAAGCTGTCAAATCAATCCATCTTTTTAGGAAGACTCTTAGGAAATAGAGGGTTGATATCCTCTGAAAAAGTAGTTTCTCCCAAGCTGATGGAACTCAGACTAACCCTGCAATTCATTACACCCTTCTAGAAAGACAAGACAGAAGGGAAATGGCAGCCATTGAGGTGTTTTCTCCATGAGGGCAGGAAGAAGGGATTAGATGGCATGGCCAGGCCAGCAGAGCCCAGCACTAGGCAAAAATGTGGAGACCTAGGTCGCAGTTGAGGAGAAACATGAGGGGAGAGACTGTCTGGCTCTGTTTGAAGATACAGGGAAAGGAAACTTCCTCCTCACTCTAGTACACTGTGTGAATCTGGTGGTGGTGACTGAGAGAATGAAGTGTAGGTTTTTTGGTGCTTATTACTCAAAATCATATTTAAATATAAACACAATACTGTACACCCTCAAAAATGTTTCAATGCTTTTTAAAAAAATCTTTAATAGGCTGTGGTAAATGAAGACACCCAAGGTAATGTGAGTCAGCTCCAAGCTGAAGTGAAGAGGCTCAAAGAACAACTGGCTCAGCTTAGTTCAGGACAGATCCTGTCAGAAGGCTTTCTGACCAGAGGTAAGATGGGCACAATGGCCTTTATCTTGAGGAAGACCATGTGTGGATGCTAGTATGGAATCCTCTGATGAGAGGCCCAGCATAATTCAGTGACCTGAAATTCTCCATAGGTGTCGCTGTTTATTTCACAGTACAAGGTACTGTAACCAGAAAAAATACCATAGATGCTGAATTCTGTGAGATACGGAGGGAAGGGACATGGGAATAGTTTTGAATTATCCGTCCCTATTAAATGTTAAGAGATACTAATAAATTTCATTGAAATTTTCTTCCAAGATTCTGTCATATCCTATGTAATCCATGCATGTTTACTAACTAGACTCAGCAAGACTTAACTTTTCTTCAAAGCACAGCTGAATGGATTCATTTGAAAATCATGATGTGGTGGTAACAGTCTGAGTCTTTAGATTGAGGTTGAGGGCTATTTTAGCTCTTTCCTTGGTTTTAAATTTGAGAGCTGAACATCTTCTTTTTCCCCTTTCCCTTTCTTTCTTACTGAATCAGACAAAGATGAGACTAATTACGTGAAGTATTTCCAGGAGGCAATGTTATTCTTTATGAAATCTGAACAGGAAAAGAAGGTAGGAAACTGAATTATTACAAAGGGGATTCAAGACATTTATTTTTTTGTGCTGTGCTTTTCTGCATGAAATAAATGGCACAGGTAAATAAAACAAAGGAAGGCTATGAAAACTCTACTTTGCCTTTGAAATTAAAGATGAAGTTAGTATTTGTTTCTTGGTTTATGAAAATTTAGGGAAGCTAAATTATTTTTTATGTTTAACCAAAATATGAATTTCTTAAGTCTCTGGTAGAAAAAGTAACCCAATTAGAAGACCTCACCCTCAAAAAAGAAAAATTTATTCAATCTAATAAAATGATTGTGAAGTTTCGAGAGGACCAAATAATGCGCCTAGAGAAGCTCCACAAGGAGTCTCGGGGGAGTTTTCTGCCTGAGGAACAGGATCGTTTGCTGTCAGAGCTCAGAGATGAGATTCAAACTCTGAGAGAGCAGGTGAGTACATGACATTTGCTGTGATTCTAAAAATAAATTCAAGACATATAATGTGTCTCTCAAGTTTTGTAGTTTAGTGCAATGGAAAGTGTTTTAAAAGATTGCTGCTGACATTGTGACTGTGTTATTCCATCACCACCCCCCTACCACCCCCAGCACCCCACCGTGGGCAGTTAGGAGTGTCTAAATCACTAGTCTCTACAGTTGAGTCCTTTAAAGTTTTTTGTTTTCCCTCTTTTCCTGGGGAGGATAGAGAGCTAATACAGACTCATTAAAAAGCAAAGATAATCTGTTACCAGCTTTCGTATATCTTTCAGATATTTTTATGTGTATTCAAATAATATGGATATTTTTACTGTTATTCCTTCTGTGCACAAAGGCAGGTTACATACACTCTTTTTTGCACCTTTCCTTTTCTTTTAATGTATCCTGGTCCTTTAAGAGTGCCCTTATTCTTTTCTATGTGTTAATTTGACAGTATCCTTTGCATACAGAGTCTGCCTTAATATACACCCTTGTGTTCATCTCCATAGGTACCTTGGGTGAAAGTTTCAAGAGTACAGACCCATAGGTGTGATAAGGGGATTGTAGGATGCGTACATATTCAGTCTGATCACAATGTCAAGTTGCTTCCATGGGGCTTGCAAAAGGCTGCCACCAGCAGTGCGTGCCAGTACATGCTATTTCCTAGTGGCTTTTCAGAAAGACTTGTTCATTGGTGAAATGTATATAGATAACTCTGTAATTCTTCTGTGTCATAGGTAGAGCACCACCCCAGAGTTGCAAAGTATGCAATGGAAAATCATTCCCTGAGGGAGGAGAACAGAAGGTTGAGATTATTAGAGCATGTGAAAAGAGCCGAAGAAATAGATGCCCAGACCATTGCAATACTAGAAAAAGTTTTCTCCGAAGTCTCTGGCAGAGAGAAAAGTGACAAAAGTAAGCAAAGGCTGTTGTATTATATGTCTTGTAGGGGGGGCTGTTTTAATGGGGATTTATATTGCCTTGCAGGTAAACTCTTCATTTTAGCTTCGACCTGATGTGCTAATTTCTTGCATGCTTTTCTTTTTATGTTATCAGTGGCATTTTCTAATTTTTTTTCTAAAATCAGAGCAGTAAATTTACATAGGCTAGTAGCTATAACAAGGAAGTATATTATATTTTACACATATTATATATGTGGTATATAATGTATGTTGTCAAATACCTCATTATATTTTGCCTTGTTGATAATGGGGATTGGCTCAGAAAACAGTGTAATTTCCCTGTTTTCATGTGTGAAATAAAAAGTGCTTAACTAACCAGCACGTGAGTGGATGTAGAAT
Source organism: Talpa occidentalis (assembly GCF_014898055.3). Classification (NCBI taxonomy): domain Eukaryota; kingdom Metazoa; phylum Chordata; class Mammalia; order Eulipotyphla; family Talpidae; genus Talpa; species Talpa occidentalis. Next base: position 31,657,227 of record NW_023600993.1, read on the forward strand.
TGAAATGTTCACTTACCTGAGCAATGAGAAGGGTATCCCGAGGCTCCTGCACAGTGTCCTGGTCTTGGTGTGGAATGTTCAGTGAGCTGTTGTTCTGCATTATTGCCACGAGGTTACTTGTTTTACTCTGAAAAGCGCTGTAGTTAGTATTCTCTCTAATTTGCAGGCTTGGCTGCTGTTATTAATGGTAACTGTATTTCATCCCACTCTTAGAGTAAATATTTTTTTAATTTTATTTAATTCTTTATTTTTAATTGCGGTAATATTGGAGTACCCCCATCAGGTATTACCACTGTAGTGCACCCACCACTAACCCATGTTCTACCACCAAAGACCATTGTGCTTCCTTCCCTCTTGTTCTTACCCCTCCCCCAGGCCCTCATCCCTCTTAAAGCTGCAGTTATGTAGTCAGCTTCGAAGGGTTGGTTTTTAAGCTTGTCTTTATCTGACTGTTAGTTACTTTATTATTCCATATATGTGACACCATCCAGTATTTATCTTTCTCCTTCTGACTTCATTTAGCATTATCCCTTCAAGCTCCATCCACGTTGCTGCAAATGGCAGCAATTTTGATTTCCCTTTTCCAAATCTTCCATTCTGTTATAATTTAATAAAGAATAAAATTCATAGTACTGGGATTGTGGAGAGACAGAAGATTTTATTGGGGTTATTTTTTCTCTTGAGACTTAAACTTTTAGGCACAAAATTAAGCTCAGGTTTTTCTGTATTACTTAAGCCTTTTTCCCCTATAGTGCTATGTATTTTGTTGCCCACTTTGGCATCAATAATATCTTACAGCCTTCAGAAGATCCTAATGATAATTTCTGAATCCCACCATCTTGTAATTATATACATTAGTCTCTAAACAACCTTTGCTATTTATTTTTCCCCCCATTGATACTCAGTGCATCTTTCTTCGACGTATTCTTCTAAGCAATCCCTGAAAATGTTTTCTACCAACTTCTTTAAACTTGCTGCTTTGCAGTTTGTTCCCTTTTCCAATAATTGGCTATTGCCTTTAGTGCTAGCACTAACTCTACAAGAGGCAGCTATTGCTGTGTCTCCCTTCTGTGCTGTGCTTCAGTCATTATTTACTGTCTCTTTTCATGGAAACCCTATGGAAAGAGCATTGTCTTGAATATGCTTCTCTGTCCTGTGATGTCCCGACCCGCGGGATTCAGAGGCACGAAAAGAGAAGGGCTGAGGATTGAAATGAGGGGCTTGAGACAACTTGACGCTAGCGTTTGCTTCTTTATATTTCCTTTATCCTTTAAACCAGGCAATGAGACCCTCACCCGTAACAGGGGTAACACAAATAAAACTGTACAGAGGGTTACAAGGTATGTGAGCAATTAACAAAAGTGTGTCTATCCCTTTTTACATTAGAGCTGTCTGCTGACCAAGCACAAAAAGTCCATTCTGCAAATGTCCATTCATATATTACTGTGTTGACAACGCAGAAGCAACACCGGCAGCTAAATTGTCCATAGTGTCCGTACTTACAGCAGCTTGAGTAACAGCAATGGTGGCAGCAGCCGCAGCCGCGGCCACTGCTATTGAAACGGCAACAATAGCTACAGTGATGCTAAAATCACGTCTCCTCCTAGGTAGAACAGGGGAAAGGTGTGCAGAAACATCGACGGGCATGACTAAAATAGAAGGTAGACGAACGATCACCGCTCTCTCCGCACTCCGGGCCCAGGAGGCAGAGAGGGGGCAGGTCTCCGCTGAACAGTTCAACACAGTGGCATTTCCTGCATTATTGGGGAGGACAAAAAAGAAGGGAGGGGACAGACAGCAGTAGACATACTCTATAATCTATTATTCTGAATACTAACAGATTGTTCAATGGTAGAACTAATGTTCACAGAATAAGTGCCATTAAATAATTTCACCTCACCCTGGCCCAACAGGGCACTATCCAATGGCTTGGAAGCTAGACCAATAGTAAGATTAGTGGCAAATACTTGCGGAAAAGTGGAATCATGACGATCAATGAGGAGCAAAAAAGGCAGCTGATGCACAATCGCCCATCGTACTAACATCTGGGACGCTTGTGTCATCAAGGTTAGCAGGGTCAGGTATATTGACAAACCGAACCAATCGAGCAGGAACCCATCGGGGTGCTTCTGCATCCTGTGGGAAAAGACAAATGCTGCCTGGCAGCTGTATTAATACTGGTGCGGGTGGTTGCCATTCATTATTGACCTGATCCTTCCATCTCACTTGCAGCATCGTGACCTGCCGAGGGTCTGGCGACCAGTGCCGATCAGCAGCTGACCGCCCCTGGGTATCTTGGGTCAAAAAATTAAGGGTAAAGAGAGCTGTAGTCAAACGGTCCCTGGAGGAGTGTTCTCCCCCTGTTTGTTTTAAAAGCATAGTTTTCAGAGAACCATGAGCACATTCAACTATACCCTGCCCCTGCGGGTTGTATGGAATTCCCGTTTTGTGCACAATGCGATGGACCACACAAAAGGAGGCAAAAGCCTTACTGGTATAACCAGGACCGTTATCTGTCTTAATGACACGTGGGCGGCCCATACCGCAAACGCTTGTAGCAAATGTGAGCGGACATCAGAAGTCTTTTCACCACAATGTGGGGAGGCGAAAAGAAAACCAGAGAATGTGTCAATGGAGACATGGACCAGGCTCTGTCGTCCAAAAGAGGGTACATGAGTCACATCGGTTTGCCAAATATGGTTAGGGAGGATGCCCCGGGGGTTAACTCCTGGGGGAGGCACAGCTGCTGGAGCAAAAGGTGCACACTTGTGACAGGCACGAACAATGTCACTAGCTTGACGACGAGTCAACCTGTAACGACCCTTAAGTGACGTGGCGTTGGTGTGCAAGACTACATGTTCTTTCATAGCACTCTGAAGTGCTGGACAAATTAGACGTCCCCTAGTAAGAGAATCAGCTGCGGCATTGCCAGCCGCTAAAGGTCCTGGCAATGGAAGATGACCTCTGATGTGACCCACAAAAAGGTGATGAGTTCTCTTACGAATCAGTGTTTGCAACTGATGAAGGAAGGGTGCAATGGAGCTATGAACAGAAATATGAGCAACAGTTTCCAAAACATTTAAAGCATGTACCAAATATTTGCTGTCAGAATACAAATTGATAGGTTCTTGTGAGTAGGTCTCGAGAGCCGAGAGGACGGCGGTCGCCTCAACGACTTGGGCCGAACCACTGGGCACCAAGACCACCTTCCGATCCCCTTCAGAGACAAAAGAAGCTGTACCATTACTGGATCCATCTATAAACACTGTCCGCGCCCCTGCAATAGGTTCAGTAACGAGGATTCTGGGGAAACAGACTGGATGATTTTGTAAAAATTTACATAAAGGGCTGCTGGGATAATGCCAATCAAAAAGTACTGAAGTGGTAAAATAAAGGATACTCCATGTTTCATCGTGGCGTATTAACCACTGAATTTGTTTTGTTATAGGGGAGAATCACCGCTCGCGGGTGAGTACCTAAAAGATGTAGGCTAGAGTCCAGAGCTGTTTGTACAATTCTGGCAACCGAATGAAAATAAGGCTCTAAGACTCGTTTTGGACAGATGTTAAGATGGATCCAATAAACGGGACCATCTTGCCATATAAGTGCTGTGGGAGTAAGGTTACTACAAAATACCAAGACATCAAAAGGGCAAGAGACAGACAACCTATTTAAAGTCACCTGGGCTAGAGCCTTTTCGACTCTAGTAATCGCTTCACGAGCTTCCTTCGTATGACTCTAGGAGAAGCAGGGTCTGCTTCTCCTTTCAGCATGTCGAAAAGAGGCTTCAGCTCTCCCGATGTAATAGAGAGCGAAGAGCGTATCCATGCTAGATCGCCGCATAAGCGTTGGAAATCATGCAAGGTGCGAAGGTGAGCTACTGCCAATTTTGGTACTGCTGGAGCATAACTGCCTTTACTCAAATGGTATCCTAAATACTGAAAAGGCTCAGCCATTTGTAACTTCTCAGGAGCAATCTTTAGACCTGACATCAGTAAATGATTCTCCAGGTCCTGGAAACAGGCATACAGCAGGTCAGACGTGGGAGCTGCCAGTAACAAATCATCCATATAATGATATACATGCACTTGCGAATGTTTGACTCTAACAGGAGCAATAGCTCTGGAGACATAAATTTGACAGATGGTGGGACTGTTTGCCATACCCTGAGGAAGGCATACCCATTGATATCTATCATATGGGGCAGCAGCATTAATGGCCGGGATAGAAAATGCAAAGCATTTGGAATCTTGATCATGTAATGGAATAGTGAAAAAACAATCCTTAAGATCTAGGATCAAGATATAATGATCTCGCGGAATGGCACTTGGAGAGGGAATGCCAGGTTGCACTGGTCCCATAATCTCCATAGTTGCATTCACTGCCCTAAGGTCCTGTAATAGTCTCCATTTTGCAGACTTCTTTTTGATAACAAAGATGGGAGTATTCCAGGGGGAGGTAGACGGGACCATGTGTTCGGACTGTAGCTGTTCTTCTACTAACATTCTTGTGGCCTCTAACTTCTCTTTCGGCAGGGGCCACTGTGGTACCCACACAGGTGTGTCAGATTTCCAGGTGATAGGAATGGGCATGGGTGGAGGCCTAATCACAGCGGCCCCTAGAAAAAAGGGTAACCGAGCCCTCGTTTATCCCCTGCTTCCCTCGTCACTTCTTGTAGATTAAAAGAGGGAGGCCCTTGCTGTTGTTTATCCAAACCTTGTCCAGGCACGTAGCCCTGCTTAACCATCATTTGGCCAGCTGGACTATCCGTGACTAATGAAGCTCCCATCTCCACCAGAACATCTCATCCCCAGAGGTTCATGGGGATTCTGGGGAGGACATAAGGTTGAAATTGCCCACTATGGCCCTCATTGTCTCTCCAGCAGAGCACAGTAGTACTCCTGGAAGGATTTTGGGATATTCCCAGACCCTGCAAGGAGGTGTAAGCGGTAGCCACAGGCCACTGTGAAGGCCAATGCTCCTTGGATATAATGGAAGTGTCTGCCCCAGTATCCAAAAGGCCCTTAAATGTTCTGCCATTAATTATCAATTCAATTAGAGGCCTCTTACCTAATGTCAGAGCCAAATTCACAACAGGGTTACCTGAAGAGCCAAAACCTTCAGCACCGCGAGTTACACGGTGGACTTTTCCGTCACTGGCTAATCTTGGTAATGGTATAATTTGAGCTATTCTGTCACCAGGGGATATAGAAATAACTCCACGAGCAACAGACGCAAGAATCTTAATTTCTCCAGTGTAATCAGTATCAACGAGGCCTGGGATGACCTGAAGGCCTTTAAGGGCACTGGAGCTGCGGCCAATTATTAGTCCCACAATTCCATCGGGGAGGGGACCATACTGGCCCGTAGGTAAACATTGCACTCCCATGTTAGCAGTAAGAACAGTATATGCGGAGACACTCAAATCGAATCCACCACTTCCTGGAGAGGTGCGGAAGAGGTCAGAGAAAAACTTTGCCTTATTTGGGGATTGCTCTGAACTGCCCCTATAATTGGCTGAGAGGGTCGCCGGGGCTGCGCCCTCCCCCACGCGTTTCCCGGCTGTCCTCCCATACGGGGGTCAGCGAATTTCCCTGATAATCTGTCTTAGACCGACCCTCGTTTGCCCAATGACTGCCCTTTTGGCACCGTAGACAAATGCCTGGTTTCTTTTGAGGGTTAGCAATTCGTGGTGCCGTAGCACCCCCGCTCCGCCCCAAAAACTGGCAGGAGGCCTTTATATGCCCTTGCTGACCACAAGCGAAACAGACACGGTTTTGGGGTCCAGTTACTGGACCACGCAAGGCCTGAGCGATCACCGCACCGGTAACTTGCGCTTCACAAATATCTTTACAAAGTCTTACATAATCATCCAAACTAGCCCTAGCTTTCTAGGGTCTAATAGCTTCCTGACACCATTTATTAGCATTTTCAAATGCAAGCTGTTTAACTATTGGTAGGGAGGCATCAGTGTTACCTAGAATTCTGCCAGCTGCAGTCATCAATCTTGCTAGGAACTCCGCATAAGGTTCTGTCAACCCTTGAATGACCTTTGTTAATTGAATGTCGGCTCCTCCTCTATCGCCTATTGCCTTCCAGGCTGACCGTCCAGCTGCTGCAACTTGGGCAAATACAGCCGGATCGTAATCCTTTTGTTGGTCATTACTATCATATTGCCCTTCTTCTGCTAACATATCCTTGTTTCTAACCGGAAATCCAGCATCAGCATTGAGTTTAGCTGTATAGGTGCAGTTCTCTAAAAATATACCTTTCCATACCAAATAATCCCCTGGGGAAGTCACTGCTCTGACTAGCGCCTTCCAATCATTAGGAGTCAGATTCGTGCCGATCCAGCTATCCAATAAGGTATGCGTAAAAGTACTCTGGAGGCCATACTGAGTAACTGCCTCCTTCAAAGCCTTCAAATCTTTAAAAGATGTGGAGACATGTACTCTAGTACGCACCCCCTGAGGATCTGTCCCTTCCACGACTGGATAAGCATAATTAGGGGCCTGGGAAGCCAGAACTCTTTCCACCATAGAGCACAGTCTTTCCATTAATGGAAGATCAACCCTGTCGAGTGTTCTAGGAGGTGGCTCCCCAGGTGTTTTCCATCTCCTTTTACGCTTCCCTGCCTTATAACAACCGAGGCCTTTCTCCTCCTGTTCCTCGTCTCCTCCCGACTCATCAGTAGAATCATCTGGAGAAGGGGCTGTTGTTATTTTTTGAGTAGAGGAAGGAGGACTTACCGATGTAGAACTCTTAATGGAACTTCTATCTTCTTCCTCCGTTTGTCTCGCTGTCCTGACGGCCTCAGTGGCTGAGTGGCAGCAGTGCCACCGGCATTAAGAGCATCTCCCACCACTCTCCAGACCGTCAAAGTAGTGCCAGGAAGAGACTCAAGGCCATATAATTGCTGATGCAAGACAATATCTCCTTTCACCTTATTCCAATTGTCACTGTCGACCTGATCCTGCTTCAGAAACCATTTACTAGTGATACTAAGGGTCTCTTCAAATCCTTTAAGAATTTTTCTACTGAGAGGAACCCCAAACTCTTTTAGGAGAGCTTCCAGGGAAATAACTAACTGCCCCTTGGACATTGAATTGCCCATGATCCCAGCTACCTTACCTTACTTTACTTTACTTGCCCGCTCACCACAGCTGGTCCTTCAGCGGTTCCTTCGTTCTTTTTCGTGCCCCGCGCTGAGCGCCACCTGTCCCGACCCACGGGATTCGGAGGCATGAAAAGAGAAGGGCTGAGGATTGAAATGAGGGGCTTGAGACAACTTGACGCTAGCGTTTGCTTCTTTATTTTTCCTTTATCCTTTTCCTACTTTTCCATGTCTTTCTTTTCCCTGTCTTTCTTACTTCCCTGGACTTCTCTCTGCTCCTCGCAGTAACCCTTGCCATATCTCCTTACAGTCTCCTCGCAGTCCTTTCTCTCCCGGTTCCCTTCTTATACCCTGGTCGCTCCTCCCATCGTGCCTCTCAGTCTCGCGTGATTTACAGGAGAACGCAGGGGTTTCTCCGAAGGCGAAACAGTAAATCGAAACCTAATTCATCGAGCACATGTGCAACATGGCGCATGCTCCAGGTGGCTCCGGACACTGTGACTTCTCAGTTTCTCAAAAACAACATCTAATATTCTGATTGACAGTGTTGTGTCTTTCCTCTCTTGGGTTATAGGCTCTTATATTTTAGGATCCACCTTCCAACCTGTTTCTCAGTTTTTTCTCCTTGTGCTTCAAAATAGATACCTGGCAGAGAACTTAGAAAATGTACTATGTTATTTTTCTTTCAAAGATCAAGTTGTTTCCTTATTACCCGATCAGCCGGTATATTCTCCTAAAACTCTGAAAGAGTCAAGTTCATTAGCAAACACTGAGAAGCTAAAAGCACAATTCCTACAAAGTCAGAAAGAGAGGAATAATTTAAAGCAAGAATATGAAGAATTCAAAGAACTAAGTAGGTAAAGTATCAATGCACATTTGTGCTTACCTATTTTAATATCTTAGTGTTGATTTGTTTTAGTGTTTAACATTGACAATTTAATTGAGCATTTTGCTTTAAATATTAAATTCTCAAGTAGAAACTAATTTGTTTAGACATGAAGAAAAAGGGCTGGCTTCTAGCTCTTTAAAAATGTATGTAGGGCCTCCCCTGGTGGCACAGTGGTTGAGCGGTGGGTTGCGAGGCTGCTTGCAGCCTCTGCAGCTCCAGTTTGATCCCTGGCCACTGGTGAAGGTTCCACAAAAAAAAAAAAAAAAAAACCAACAATGTATGTAATGAGCTAGATGATACAAAAGTTTTAAGTAATATATTGAGATGAGCATTGAACGTCCATATAAATTCTTTATCTGGCCACCAATTTAAATCTCTGTGATGACTTTAGTCATAATTTTTAGAAGCTACTTGAGGCTCTTTTTGTAAAAGAAAGATTAACCACATTCATATTATAACTAAAAACCTACCCTAAAATATAAGGATGTGTTTATTTTAATAATAACATATCATGTATGACATTAATCATGGGACTATTTGGGGTTTTGAATGGGTGCTCTATCATTTACTCGTTGAGTATCTTCATTAGTTCTCAACTTTTTTTTTTTTAAAGATTGAATGATTGATTGATACATACATACATACAAGCACTGGGTACAGTCAGAAGCGCGGGAGGGTGAGAGAATTCACCAGAGCCAGAGCGGGGAGCAGAGCAGGCAGAAGGACCCAAGTACACTGCCGAGGGGAGCAGCAGGCGGCAGGAGAGGTCTGCACGCCATGTGGGACCCTCCTCTGGTGGCCGGGGAGCAGCCGGGAATCGAACTGGCGCTGCAGAGGCTGCGGGCAGCTTCGCAACCCAGCGCTCAACTGCTGCGCCACCAGGGAGGCCCAGTTCTCAATTTCTAAGCTGTATTTTGCCCAACTGCAAAATGAGAGTAATAATTTGCAATTATCTCTGATTTAAAGAGAACTTTCAAGTTAATGTGAGAGTGTAAACTATAAAGTACATATATGTAACATTACTTAATACCCAAAATACTTGATTTTATTATATCTTAGGAAAAGGCAACTAGAATTAGAATCAGAGCTTCAGTCTTTGCATAAAGCCAACCTTAATCTTGAAAATCTTTTGGAAGCAACAAAAGTCTGTAAGCGGCAGGAAGTTTCTCAGCTGAACAAAATCCATGCTGAAACAATTAAGGTAGGTATCTGAAGTGTATCAGTGCTGTCTCATTTTGTTAGGAATGGAGAGATTGCATACTTCATCTCCAAATACAGTCTCCAAATACAGATCAAATCTCCTGTAGACAGTTTAACCCCGGATGACACCTGTCCTAGTGTTCTGATATTCTGTTATTTCTAGGAGACTTTTAAAAGTAATTTTCATTTGTTTGAATAGGTAATGTCACATGACAGGAAGTTTTAAAGGTATAGAGTATACTGCGTGAGTCTCTTTCCTTCTGTTGTCCTTCCCCCTGACTGACCAAAACCCTCTTTGGAAGTAGTCGGTGTCACCAAGTATTTTTGTTTTCCTTATTTTCTTATTTTACATAAACATTAGAGGATTATACACATCATTCTACAACTGAGCTCTTTGGTTTTTGAAACATAGTGATACATTAGAGTTTGTCCTCAATCTGAATTAGGGGGAAAAAGAACTTTCTCTCCTTTTTTTGTTTTTGTTACTTTGTTCGTTTTGACAGCTGCATATTATCTGTTACATGACCATATCACAATTATTTCATCCTGGAGAATGCTATTTTTTCCCTCATGAAACTAGACTTCTACTTGTTTTTTTTTTTTTTTTTTTAAAGATAGCCTTTAAAAATGTGCAGGTATTTATTTTTAAATACTTGGCAGAGCATCACCCAATGTTTTATAGTCTGTGTCAGTATCCCTTTATTATAGTAGAATTATAGCTTTCACTTATGACTGAGTGAACAAGACTAAAGGGATTAAAGAGTTTGTCAAGAGTAGCATAGCAATTCAGATGTTTTGTTGTTCACTTTTAATTATATGATTATTTTATGATTGTATTCTCCTTGTTTAAAAGAAATAGACATGCATTTGCAAGTTCAGTTTAAAGTTCCATTTGAGCATCTCTGCCACTCTGGGTCTAATCCTTCATCTTCCATCCCCAGGGATAATTTATTAGCAATTTGGGAATTCTTTCTCTTGGCATTTTTGAGCAGTAAATATTCATGGACTGAGAAGATTATATAGAGTTGTTTCATAGCTTATTTTTTTGTTTTGCTTTGCTTTTAAAAAATAGATGGAGTTGTCTTCCTTATTTTATCCAGCAATAGTAGGATTTTCTTAGTTCAGGGACATGCCTTGGGTCTTTCAACATTAGGAACTCTACCTCCTTTTAAATCTAGGCTTCTGTGTATTGGATGACCTGAGGTTTGTTAGGTGGTTTCTAGTACAAACACTCTTGGGGTAGATTCTTGAAGTGTGGACTCAGGCCTTGTCAGCATTGGAGTTAGGGGGCACCATGTGCATTTTCAGCCCAGAGGCACTCAGTCCCCAGGACGCACATCTTTTCATATGTTTGTTGGCGATTTGTATACCCTTTTCTATGGGAGAAAAAAGCCCATTTTTCCTATTAATTTTTTTCTTCTGTAGATTTTAAATGTTACATATCCTGCCAGTATATTCTACCATCAGATTGTCATCTTTGTGATTCTTTTGTTACATAAAAGTTTGAAGATTTTGATACAGCAAGGCTGATGGATTTTTTAATCCTCATAATCCCTATACATTTTTAAGGTCCAAAAATCTCAAGATCAATTATATATTGTTTTATAATTTCATTGTAATTGAGGTGTTTAATGCATCTCTTTTACTTTTTAATGGTATGCCATGAGGATTTATCTTTTATTTTTAATAAGCCATGTTTTCCCCACTAATTTCATATTTCCACATAAAAATGTTTTATTTCTGGTCTTTGTGTTTTTCAGTTTGACTGTTCACAGGTCAATAATGCACTTTTTAATGACCATACCCTTATAATGTTTTTTTATATTGCTCAGAGGAGTCTTCCAAGTTTGTTCTCTTTCTTATTGCTCTCTTCTTGCATTCATTCTTTCTGTAAAGTTTGAAATTAGCTTATCAACTTTCATTTTTAAAAGATCCTGTTGGAGTTTTGCTTGAGATTGTATTGTATTAACAGATTCATTTCTACTTCGTCATTTCTGTGTGCCTCCATAGGAAAAGGACCCTTCCTTTCTTTTGATGAAAAGCATTTTGATTTTGTCCTACTTACATGATTATTAAATGCATTTTTTAAAATGTGTGCTGATATTGTTTTTTTAAATAATTTTGTACTGCAGATTATAACTACGCCAACCAAAGCTTGTCAACTTTGGTCTCGACCAGTTTCCAAACTAAGCCCTGAAATGGGAAGATTTGATTCTGTATGCACTTCGAATTATGGCAAATTAGATAATGATATCTTAAATGAGCCAGTGCCACCTGAGATGAGTGAACAAGCTTTTGAGGCCATTTCTGAAGAACTTAGAATGGTGCAGGTAAGATTTAGGTTTAGAAAAAAATACATGTTTATTTAAGCAGTTTTTTCTTTCATCATTTTAAGGCTATAATTTGTAGTTTTCAAACTCTTTTAGTATTAAAATCATCTTTTATGAATAGGTATGTAAAGGTTCCTGGCTTGGAAACCAGCTCACTCTTGTTCTTTTAATTTACTCTGGGATCTTTTCCAAGTCACTCTCCAATCTCCTTGGGCTTGGTTCTCTTGCTATATAAAGTGACCAGTTTGCACTAGCTTTAAGTTCCAGAACTTGTTTATATTGCACAGTGCTGTGCTGCTAAAGAAAGTTAAAATGGTTAAAAGAATTTTAGTCACATCAAAATTTAGACTACTCTTGATGTACTTGAAATAACATGTGAAATTGATTGTCTCAGTTCTGCTAGTCTGGCAGTTGAAATTTTTTCCCATTGTCCAAGTTCCCAAAACTAGTCCTTTCCAGGGCATGAAGGCCTTTCTGGTGAAATTGTTACACCTTGGTGGACTTGCACAATCTTGGCGGGGCTCTTTGTCTTGAACCCAAACAAATTAAGGACATGGGCCACAGGGGATACGCTCAGGAGGATTTATTAGTCATAGGAACAGCTCCTTGCAACAGAGAAAGAAACCCCTTTCCTTGAGAAAGGGGTTGCCAGCTTGCAATCTAAATCTAAGGGTACTTATACTGTTTGTTGTAAACTGGCTCTGCTAAGCTGCTACATTGTATGGTTGCCACTTTGCCCACATTCTCAGGAGAGAGATGCTTCCCTTCTCTCTCAGGAAGGGACACAGACTGCCACAAACAGGTGGTCTTCTCTGCATGTTTTGCCACTTTCGCAACCTTTTTTTTTCCTTACTGGTAACTTTCCCCTTGTCTGTTACTGGGGTCACTTTGTAAGAGGTAAAGGGGAAGTCCCAGGTCCCCTGTCCCACCCAAAGAAGGGTGGAGCTGGTCAGGGAGGAGTAGCCAGAGAGGTGGCTGGGAGAAGGAAGAGGATGGAGAGCCAGAAGGAGACCTGGAGGAGGCACATGAAGCAGAGAAACATGTGAAGAAGCTGTACTTGCTTCTTGGTCCTGGGTGAGAGACCCTTGGGGAGGTTAACAGTGGCAGCGCTAATCTTGATTTTGATTTTGCTCCTGCTGTTGGAGATGTGCTAAGCCCCTTTTGCCCCTTTCCTATGGGTCCGCACCAGAAGGTGCCATAGCCTGTGGCAGGCCTTCGGGCCTCAGTGCCCCTGCTTTGGGCCAACCCTGTTTGGTTGGGCATTTACTCACGAGGGGATGTGGGGATGGTTAACAGCGGGTCCTTGATGTGGAAACTATATTCTTTGTCTTTTCCTTTTCTTCTCTTTTTTATACACTAATTGTATGAAAGTTCTTTTCCATTAAAAGTCTTATGCACTAGATTATATTTTGTCTTGATGCGGCAATGGCAGAACTATTTAGAGCAGGCAGGTTTGGGGGTTCTCATCCTACCCTGTAATACCTTCATCCACAGCATGTTCTCAAAATCATTATGCAACCCTGAGGAAACTTCTCAGAAGCTGTAAGAAACTCCATGAGTTAAGGCAGGCTTTTAATTTTAATCATTTTTTTTCCTTTGTGTTTTAAATTAACCACTTTGACAGACTACAAGTGGAACTCTGAAAACTGAGAAGTCATTAGTGTAGTCTTTTTTTTTTTCTGGATGCAATCTAATCTTGATACCTTTGTCCATAACAGGTTTGAAAACTGCTTTTTTTTTTTTTTTTTTTTTTTTTAAGATTTATTTATGCATATAAGAACTGGGGTACAGGCCAGAGGTGTGGGGGTGAGAGGATTCACCAGAGACAGAGTGGGGAACAGAACAGGCAGACTGACTGAAATACACTGCTGAGGGGAGCAGCGGGTGAGCCAGGTGGGTAGCTGCGCCATGTGGGTAGCTCCCTGGCCAGGGATTGAACTGAGGCTGTGGATAGCTTCACAGTGCTGTACTTAACCCCTTGTGCCACCAGGGAGGCCCGAAGCTGCTTTTTTTAATGTAGAGGAAATGGTAGAATGTTTAAGTACTCCAGTTTAATAATGTTGATAGCTGAAGGCTTTGTGTTGCAGGAACAAATGAGTGCCCTTCAAGTGAAGCTGGATGAAGAAAAGCATAAAAACCTAAAGCTTCAGCAGCACATTGACAAAGTGGAACATCATTCTACACAAATGCAGGAGGTGAGTCAAGAGCACGGCCCCAGTGGGCCTCCCCTGGTGGCGCAGTGGTTGAGCGCTGGGCTGCAAGGCTGCCCGCAGCCTCTGCAGCGCCGGTTCATTCCCTGGCTGCCGGCGAGGGTCCCACAAAAAAAAAGAGCACAGCCCCAGAAAAATGTATGAAACATCCTCGCAGTGAGTGTTACAGGGAGAAGTGGCTTCCCAAAGCCTCAGGCAAGGTTTAGCTCAGGTGTATTCTCTTCGTTCTTTTTCTTTTTTTTTTTTTAAAGATTTATTTATATATGTATACAAGAACTGGGGAACAGAATAGGCAGATTGACTGAAATACACTGCTGAGGGGAGCAGCGGGCGAGTCAGGAGAAGTCTGCTGCGCCATGTGGGTATCTCCCTGGCCAGGGATCAAACTCGTGCTGCAGTAGCTGTGGATAGCTTCATAGGTTGTGTCTTAACCCCTTGTGCCAGCAGGGAGGCACCTCTACTTTGTTTCTTTGCAAACTGCTTTGGTAATGAGACAGACAGGCATCCCTTGCTTGAATTCTTTTTTTTTTTTTAAAGATTTATTTATTTTATACAAAACTGGGGTACAGGTCAGAAGCGCGGGAGGGTGAACGAATTTGCCATAGCGGGATGCAGAACAGGCAGAGGGACCAAAGACACTGTTGAAAGGAGCAGCGGGTGAGGCAGGAGAGGTCTGCTGCGCCATTCGGTTTCTCCTTGGCTGGCGGGGAATTGAACCAGCGCTGCGGAGGCTGCGGACAGCTTCGCAGCACGACGCTCAACTGCTGTGCCACCCGGGAGCCCCCTCACTTGAGTTCTGACCCAGTTAGTCTGTATTATCATTGGACCCTTTCCTGTTTGTTGGAAAGAAAGGAAGAAGAATGCCCCAGGTCCTTTTTTGGTTATCTTCACCATAGCTCTTGGGAGAGACCAATTTTCTTCTGGTCTGAGGCCTTAAAAATAGATTTTAAAAACAAAAACCAAACTAGATTTTGAAAACAGAAACAATGATTTGGAGTGTCTAAATATGCCAGTGTTATATTTCCAGTAAATTTACTTCTTTTCCAAAGCTTTTTTCATCAGAAAGAACTGATTGGACCAAACAGCAGCAAGAGTATCTTTCACAGTTGCATAATCTTGACAACCAGCTTCAAGACACTCAAACTAAGAATGACTGTAAGTTTGAATAGTTGGTGCTTTGTACCCTGAATGAATCTAGGAGCTTTTTACTCATATTAGGAAACATGATCCTTATGCTTTTGGTTGTTTTCTGTGGTTTATTTTTTAAATTATATGACCAGACTAGTTTGCCTGTCAGTGGTAATAGTTATAGAGCATGAGGGTATTTTTCTCTTGACTGCTCACAAACAGATGTTACAGATGTTTGCTGAAAGTATTAACACTACTTTGATTGACAATGAAGTGTTTTGGGTTCATGTGATAAGTAAAGTTTTAATAATTACAAAACTTAGATGTGGGAGTAGCATTTGCTTCCCAGTTGTTTCCAGTGTATGTCTCCTTTCTTCAAGATATTTGATCTAAAAAGTTATCTAATTTAATTCTAGTTAGAGTTTCTTTAGTAGTCTAGAGATGCTTCACCCGTATTAGAAAGTTCTGGTGCATTTCTAAGAGATATTTCAATACGTAAGGTCACTTAAAATCTGTTAAATGTTTTGATTTTTTTTCTTTTTAGTTAAGATTTTTGATGTACATTCTACAGGAGAAATGTAGAAAGTTGAGTGACCTATGGGATGTATAACTTCCCTTTTTGGTAGAAATATACCAAAAACCAAAATAGGAAACCCAGTGCTCCTGGGTACCTACCACTTGTTTAACATTGTTTCTTCAGATGTTATCTTCAACTTGTTTTTGTTGATTATATGAAGAGTATCAATTTTATTTGCCTGCTTTGTAAAAAATATATGTAAGGAAACCATTGAAGATTTATTTTGTTTGTTTTTTAGTTTTGAAAAGTGAGGTGCATGACCTTCGAGTAGTTCTTCATTCTGCAGACAAGGAGCTATCTTCTGTGAAATTGGAGTATAGCTCATTCAGAGAGAGTCAGGAGAAAGAACTCAGTGGCCTTTCTGAAAGATACGTGCATATACAGCTTCAACTAGATAATGTCAGGTACTGTTGCCTGATTGCCTATAACCCAGGGCTTCTTGAAGTGCTAGTGCTATAAACTCAACTCAAACTAGTTAAACACACAAAAAGATAATTTATTGGCCCACAATATTGGGAAGCCCCTGATGTGATTTTGATTTTAGGGACAAACTAGATTAAGCCTCAGACAATATTGTCAGTGCTTATACTTATATTTTCACTCTCTCCACTGCTTCCCTTCTCTGCTCCCCTATCTGTATTGACCTTATTCTCTCCTAGTTTATGGGCCTTCTTCTGTGTCTCTGGGAACACATTGCCTCTGACAGCTCCATATACTGGATCCCAGCATAGCAACCCCTGTAAAGGAATCCTGTCAACACACATCAATCCCAGGGAAAATTTGAATGTGTCATCTGCTTATCTTTGGACTAGTCACTTAACAGGGCTTGAGAGTGTATTGTTCCAACCTAGTTTTGTGCCTGTTCCAGAGGGAAAAGTGGGTTTTTACTAGACGAAGAGACATTATGAAGTTGACCAAATTAACATTTGATCACCACTGTCCACAATAATACTCCAAAAGGTAGCTGGTTAATCACGTGCTGATAATCTTGAAACACTGTAAGATGTTAAGTTATTTGTGTGTTCACTGTTTTTTTCTTACTAATTTTAACATTTTGTATCACATAATGAAAAACATTTTGTGTTTTGGGTACTATTTAATGATTCTATGGCAGTAATTTAGTAATGGACATTTGGATGTGATAATGCGTGACTTGTCATTTGAGAAAAGGTGCTAGTAAGCAACTATTGAATTTAATTTTTTAAATTTTTTTTTTTTAGAGATTTATGTATTTATGCATACAAGAGCTGGGGTACAGGCCAGAGGTGTGTGTGTGGGGGGGGGGGGTGAGAGGATTCACCAGAGACAGAGTGGGTAACAAAATAGGCGAATTGACTGAAATACACTGATGAGGGGAGCAGCGGGTGAGACAGGAGAGGTCTGCTGCACCTTTGGGTCACCTCCCTGGCTGGGGATCAATGCTACAATGGCTGCAGAATAGCTTCATAGTGCTGTGTCTTAACCCCTTGGGCCACCAGGGAGGCCCCTATTTATAACTTAAGCAACTAATTTATACCATCTGCTCCTGCTCTGCTTTGAGTTAGTAAAGCAGGTAGATCTGTATCTAATAACCTTCTTCATGTAAGCTGAGACATCTGATTTGGATGGTATAGAGATCAGATTGATGACTAGTTCTTGACTGAGCTCTGGGTGTTTGGGCATATCACAGTTGTTGAGGAGGGGTGCAAGAGGATGGTAGTCAAAAAAGCAGTGAATAATCACGTGAATTACAAGATAGTTCTATGCCAAGGAATTTTTCTTTCTTAGATGGAATCCACATTTGCTATCTTAAAAAAAAACTTCCTAGAGTAGGGAGAATATGTGACAGATGGAGTTGAACTACCAGTGAAACTAAATTACTGGCCATTCCCTAGCTTACATGAAGGTTAGGTCCGTTATTCCCTAAGTGAGTCTTTTTTTTTTTTTTAATTAATAAATTTTATTTTTATATTCCCCATACAATTGCAATCCCCCCATTCTGACCCCAATCCCTCCCCTCCCGCCCCCCACCCCCAAAAAGTATCTCTGGTTCATAGTTTTTGTTGATTTTGATTTTCACTTTCTTATAGTTATTCATTTTCCTGGTCCCTTATTTAAGTATTCTAGATTCCTGCTATGAGTGAGACCATCCGGTATTTTTCTTTTTCTTTTTGGCTTATTTCACTGAGCATGATCCCTTCCAGCGCCATCCATGTTGCTGCAAATTACATGTGTTTATCTTTTTTGAATGCTGACTAATATTCCATGGCATATATGTACCACATCTTCTTGATTCAGTCATCGATTTTTGGGCATTTGGGCTGTTTCCAAAGCTTAGCTATTGTAAATAGTGCTGCTATAAACATAGGAGTGCAGGTGTTCTTTGGAATTGATGTTTCTGTGTTCTTTGGGTAAATACCTAGGAGTGGAATTGCTGGATCCTGTGGAAGCTCTATGTTTAGTAGGTCCAGAAATCTCCACACAGCTCTCCATAGTGGTTGGACCAGTTTGCACTCCCACCAACAGTGCAGAAGAGTTCCTTTTTCTCCACAACCTCGCCAACATTTGTTGTTGCTAGTTTTTTTAATATGTGCCATTCTCACTGGTGTAAGATGGTATCTCATGGTAGTTTTGATTTGCATTTCCCTGATTGCAAGTGATGTTGAACATTTTTTCATATGCCTGTTGGCCATTCGCATTTCCTCTTCAGAGAAGTTTCTTTTTAGCTCCTCTGTCCATTTTTTGACTGGATTATTTTCTTTGTTGTTGTTGAGTCTCATCAGCTCTTTGCAGATTTTTGTGATCAGTCCTTTATCATTAGTGTTGTGTGCAAAAATTTTCTCCCAGTTGGTGGGGTTTCTCTTTGTTTTTGTTATTGTCTCTTTTGCTGTGCAGAAGCTCTTTAATTTGATGTAGTCCCAGCTGTTGATCTTTGCCTTCACTATCACTGCTTTGGGTGATGTGTCTGTAAAGATGTCTTTGATATGCAAATCACATAGTGTTTCGCCTATATTTCCTTCTATGTATTTTATGGTTTCAGGTCTTATGTCTAGTTCTTTAATCCATTTTGAGTTGATTTTTGTATATGGTGTGAGGTAGTGGTCAAGCTTCATTCTTTTGCATGTAGCGACCCAGTTTTCCCAGCACCATTTATTGAACAAACTTTCTTTGCTCCAATGCATAGTCTTTGCTCCTTTGTCAAATATTAGTTGACCATAAATCTGTGGGTTTATTTCTGGATTTTCTATTCGATTCCATTGGTCTGTATGTCTGTTCTTGTTCCAATACCATGCAGTTTTGATGATTATGGCTTTGTAGTAGAGTTTGAAGTCTGGGAGTGTGATGCCTCCATTCCCTTCTTTTTTTTTCAGGAGAGCTTTGGCTATTCGGGGTTTTTTGTGATTCCATATGAATTTCATCAATAATTGTTCTATTTCTTTGAAGAATGACATTGAAATTTTGATTGGAATAGCATTGAATCTGTATATTGCTTTTGGTAGGATGGCCATTTTAATAATGTTTATTCTCCCAATCCATGAGCAGGGGATGTTTTTCCATTTCTTTGTGTCTTCTTCTATTTCTTTTAACAGTGTTTTATAGTTTTCTTTGTATAGGTCCTTTACCTCTTTTGTTAGATTTATTCCCAAATATTTGATTTTTTTTGTTTCAATAATAAAAGGGATGGTTTTTTTGATTTCTTCTTCTTCAGATTTATTGTTTGTAAAAAATATGGAACGCTTCACGAATTTGCGTGTCATCCTTGCGCAGGGGCCATGCTAATCTTCTCTGTATCGTTCCAATTTTAGTATATGTGCTGCCGAAGCAAACACCCCTAAGTGAGTCTTACTGCCGACAGTTGCTTATCAATAAAGCATGGCTGGCTGAAACTTGGGGGGAAAGAGTGAGGAAGTAGATGGCTGTTGGCTGCTAAGCCCACCTGGTTTGTCCCACTCCTCTCTGGAAAGTATGACTGGCACATTTATGCATCATGGACATTTCACAAGTTCGTGAGGAGCTTTGTTTCAGTCAAGGCTTCTGTACATTGGGAATAGTCTGTAGATGGGATAAATTAAACTACAAATAGTCGAACTAGCCTTTAATGTTTATATTAACCATTGTAAAAATGTTTTTCTGATAAAGATTTGAAAATGAGAAGCTTCTTGAGAGCAAAGCCTGCCTACAGGATTCCTTGGAGAATTTACAAGAAGTAATGAAGTTTGAAATTGACCAACTTTCAAAAAACCTTCAAAACTGCAAAAAAGAAAATGAAACTCTGAAATCTGATCTGAATGTAAGTTTGGAAGGGTTGTTGGTGGATTTGGCCTGGAAATGTGTTCACTGGAGTGATGGGCAAGGGTTGTTTGGACCTCTTCCTAGATCCTGTACTGATCCACAGTGCCTGCTGCATCAAAAACACCGTGTATATTGATTGACTGCTTATTACCAGTAATGATCACTTAAAATCTAATATGACTTTGTCTTTTAGAATTTGGTGGAGCTTTTTGAGGCTGAAAAAGAGCGCAATAACAAATTATTATTACAATTTGAAGAAGATAAAGAAAACAGTTCTAAGTGAGTGCTATTTATCTTTTCCGTTAGTTGACTAGAATATCATTTACCACCCCACCCCTTTCTTTGCAACAGTTTTCTTTTTTTAAAAAAAAAAGCATTCAAGATAAAGATCAAATTCTTCTGTATAAAGTTAGTTTGTAGAGAACTTAATTTTTCAGAACTTTCAGTAGCTAACTATGGCCTTTTTTAAATGATTAGCTATTGCTGGTGATCAGAACTCAGGACTTTCTATGGCACAGTCTGTATGAAAAGAGGACTTCTCATTGTTCCTTTTATTATTGAAAAGTGGATACTGATTTTTTTTCTGTCTCTATCATTCTTTTTCTAGCTATTCCCCTCTGCTCCACCCCTTGTCCCTTAAAATGAATGCTTTTGTCTTCCCTTCTTTCCAAGTTGTTTTCCTTGGTGATCACTGTTAGTCTCTTGCTCTTAGTCAACAGGATGATTATTACTCTAATGAAAAAGATTTTTTGTTCAATAGATACTAAAAGAGTTCTTACTATGAGGCAAATTTTCTTCTAGGCCCTGGGATACTGGTGAATACATATCATGGATACATGTACCTAATTGAGAAACATAATTAACATTTAGTCATTCATTCAAACACTTAGTGATATCCAACAAACTGGCAATGTTCTATAAATTAGAGTATTTAGAGGTGTTAACAGTGAACAAAACATCCCTATCCTCTTTCTACCTCAGAGAGATAGGGAATGAATGCTATATCTGTTAGGGGCTCCTAAGTACCCTAAAGAAAAAGAAATTTGTGGCACAAAAGTGGGTTCTCATTAAATAACTGTGAAGAAACAGTTCCAAGTTAACAACCCCCTGCTGAAATAAAATGCCCACCACCAACTATGTGCCTAATAAAGTGCAGCAGCATTGCGTTGAATCTCTTCTGAGATTAGAAGAGATTGAATAGACTCAGTTCCGTGAATGAAATAGAGTAAAAGATAATTTTTCTCTTCCAGAGAAATCTTAGAAGCTCTTGAGGTTGTACGTCAGGAGAAGCAGAAAGAGATGGCCAAGTGTGAGCAGCAGGTAAATGCTGTGTGTGCTGACTATAAGGTGTGGGCTGTGTAACTTTTATTTTATTTTAGTTTATTATAAAAACTGTTCCAACTTTCAGGTGTTGAAAATGGTAATAAAAATATGGAATTTTGGGGTGATTATATCTTTTTTTTTTAAAGATTCATTTTTTTTTTTAAAGATTCATTTATTTATGCATATAAGAACTGAGGCACAGGCCAGAGGTGCTGGGGGTGAGAGGATTCACCAGAGACAGTGGGGAACAGAACAGACAGACTGACTGAAATACACTGCTGAGGAGAGCAGTGAGTGAGACAGGAGAGGTCTGCTGTGCCATGTGGGTAGCTCCCTGAACAGGGATTGAAGCCATGCTGCAGTGCCTGCGCATAGGTTCATAGTGCTGCTACTTAACCCCTTGCGCCTCCAGGCAGGCACTGGTGACTGTGTCTTTCAATTCTTGTTTTTGTAATTCTCGGGTGGCTATAATAATAATTTGTTGGTGGTCTCCCCATAAATGTTATTTTCAAATGTTATACCTGGTGTACACGGTATATGAAAGGCAGATTTCAGTTTTTTCATCATGTACGTATTGTGTGCGTAGTTTATGATTTAATTTTTTTCTGGTTTTCCATAGATGGCAAAAGTACAGAAACTAGAAGAGACTTTATGTGCTACTGAAAAAATAATCAGTTCTTTGAAGAAGTCTAGAGATACTGATAAGGTAGGTAGAGGTTAAAGCTACATCCCTCTGCATTGTCTCTATAAAGGCATCTTTAACAGTCTCCCAGGTGACTGATAGCCAGCATTTCTGCATG
The DNA here is from genome assembly GCF_014898055.3 of Talpa occidentalis. NCBI lineage: Eukaryota > Metazoa > Chordata > Mammalia > Eulipotyphla > Talpidae > Talpa > Talpa occidentalis. Next base: position 31,679,070 of record NW_023600993.1, read on the forward strand.
CATTTAAGCCTTGCTCATCTTCCAAGGTAGCTAGAGTATGTATTTTTTTGTATAATTCTCCATGTAACTTCAAGGCCATAATATTTCCTCACTCTGATAGCAGTGTTTCTAAAACTCATTCTGCCCCTAAGTAGTATGCTGCTAGTGCCACCCTTTCTTGTTACCTCTGAGTCCCATGGTACAAATTCTCAAGTCCCTGTTGTTTAACTAGAATAATAAAAAGAATATGTATGTGCAAATAATAAAATTAGCTATAAATTCCTTATTTGTATACTTCTTATTCATTCATTAAAACTAAAGTAATTGATTAAAATGGCATAAGGCCATTAAAATGTAATTTGGTAATAAAGTAATGTGACATGATATTTTGCTAAATTAAAGTTGACTTCTGATGTCTTTAGGAAAGATACATGATTTCTAATTTGAAAGTGGTCCTCTCAGTGTCCTTGGATATGAAGATAATGTTTCTGTCCTTGTCAGGAAGTTGTAGCTGATCTCATGAGCCAGATCCAGGAGCTAAGAACGTCAGAGAAACAGAAAACAGAAACAGTAGACACTCTGAAACAAGAACTGAAGGACATAAATGTAAGTTCTGTTACCAGCAAGACCGTAAATTTGAGCATGAAGCACTCTTCACAGGCTCCACCAGAAAAAAAGATTTTGTAGTCAAATAGGCTTGGAAATATTAGTTAAAGCTCAGCAGGTTTCTGTATTTGCTGGACTTGTGGTATTCTTATGTGGCAACGTGCAAGTAGCCTGTAGGCTGCAGAATTCTCAGATTTCCCTAACCTGAGGTAAGCTCTATGCACTACTTGTGAATTGCTGATCAGAAACAGACTGCTTGTTGCCTGTGATAGTTAAGTTTATGTGTTGTACTTACTTGAAGAGTTACATTCAGACACATTCATTATATGGAAACAGAGGTTGTTTTTCCATTATTGGACTTTATTTTTTCTTAACATACTTATCACTTTGCTGTTTATTTTTCCTGGATATATCTAAGTTTATATGTAGCCTGGATATATATAAATGTTGATGCTTCCTCCTTCACTTTGGGCCAAGATGAAGCTTTTTGTCAATGTTCCTCGCTTTTCTGTACTCCACATTTATTAATGGATGCTGTGTCCTGAGAAGGTTGACAAAACCAGATGTGTTTCACTGATACCATGGGACTTCTCCACTTCTTTACTGTTCACACATTGTTCTTCTGTTACTTCAGTTAACAAGTATTTATTGAATTGTGTTATTCTGGTTATCACGTTGGAACTAAGACTCATACTTACATTATTTTAATCTGAATATAAACAAATAATAAAGCAGACAGCTCATATGTCATGCCTTCTTTTCTGCAGTGCAAATACAATTCTGCTTTGACTGACAAAGAAGAGACCAAAGTGTTGGTTAAGAGGCAGGAAATGGAAATTCTGGATCTGAAAGAAAGCCTTAGACTGAGAATACTCTCTGAGGACATTGAGGTAGATGGCTCTTTACTTGTTATCATGTGTGTGGAGATTATTACTACTAAATTCAGGATTTTTTTAAGGGAATAAGTCATTTTCCCTAGGTCATGAGGCAATTAATAACACTGAAATTGTCATTTTATTGATTTAATTTGTTTCTGTTCATTTTTGCTGACACCATGCTAACTCCCTATAACAGACCCTCTTTGGAAAGGGGAGCAGGGTGGAAACTGCATTTCCTGGGAAGTAGCAGTAGCAGAGGGAGTGATGGAAGGACTAGTTACCAGGTGAACTCTGGGTAACCACTTGTATTCTAAAAAAATTAAGAAGTCTATCATATCTTCAAAATTTAAAATTTCAAGCAATACACATTCCTTCCAGAGCTATTTTAGGCAAATTCTACATGTCTTTAGTTTTCCCTTTTTTCACAGATGGTATCCCACTGTGTATACTGCGTGGCACTTGCTTTAGAAATAAGGTTTTTCTTGCTAAACTGTTCTACCCATGAAACAAATTCAACAGATATTTATTTATTCATTAGTTCATTCATTCTTCAAATTCAACAAATATTTATTAAGCCCAAATACCATACACTCTGAACCTGGCTTGTGATTTGGGAATGGAAGGATGATAGAAACGCTGCTATTTACCTCAAAGTATACAATCAAGTTTAAGACATAGCTGTAACAAAGAAGCACAGAAAAGGGAGGGAGGGAAGCAATTATGCTTAGAGAATTCCATGGAGCTTCCCAGAGGTGATAGTATTTGTACAGGACTTTGCTTGGGAGGGAAGTTTGGCAGCTGTGAATGTTTCTGGAGTGTCCTCAGCAAGAGGATCAGTTGGGTGTAATGGGCTGGGGGTGCAAGAGCTGAGGTTGTGTGTGACACACTGAGCCTGTGTATAAAGGCTCTTGAGGAGGATCAACTGTATCTTAAGGAATTGAGCAAGGTAGATTTTAAGTCCAAGCAGAAGGCCTGGAACTTGATCCCAACCAAGTAGTTCTAGTGGAAATTAATGGGTTAGATAAAATTGAGAAGTGTTTCAGAACAATAGTTGACCGCTGTTGGTATCCAAAATTGGATAGGTGCAGTGCAGGAGGAAGCAGTCAGTGGATGCCAGTTTTCACCTAGGTAAATATAAGTGGTTCTGTGTACATCTAAGAGGTGGAAAAACTATAGAGACCTGGGGAATGAAATCATTTTATGCATGCTGCTGGATAGGTGGTATACTCAGTGATTTGTATTTATATCCTCCTGTATCTTAGAAAGGATTTGAAATCACTAACACACAATGTAGGAAGGTAAAAATCGAACTAAATGAGTCAAAGGATAATAAGAGTAGGGAAATAAGTTATTTGGTGCATAGACCTTGGTATTAGACCACTAAAAAGTTTGAATTGTGGCTGATTACCTTGTGAAAGTTATATTTCTCTCTGTTGTACCTCATTTGTCACAGTTTTAAAGTAGAGCTAACATACTGTCACATAAGGTGTTGTGAAGATGAAACAAGGCAATAATACTTGGAACGTGTTCACAATACTGCTTGGCACCTTATAAGTGCTCAGTGTATGTCATTAGTGTGAGCCAAAAATGACAGTTTTACTTTCAAACTTTCTTAACGTTTAAAAAATCCTACATAGTGATGTTTGCAGAGCCTTCTTGGAGACCCACAATTAAGAAATTCTTTGTCTCCTATCAGAGAGATATGCTCTGTGAGGACCTGGCTCATGCCACTGAACAGCTGAACATGCTTACTGAGGCCTCAAAAAAGCACTCTGGGCTACTGCATTCTGCTGAGGAGGAGCTTTCCAGGAAGGAAGCCCTGATCCAGGAACTTCAGCAAGAGGTAAGATGCAGGAAAGCAGATGGAGAGGGTGGGGCAGGAAGAATGATGCATGACTGAGGTTGTCATGTGTGATGGGCCTTGCCTCAGCTAATCTGTGTACAAAGGGGTGGGTTATCTGGGTACTACACTGCAGGTCTTAATGACTTGGTTGTTCACATGAGTTCATGCTTGCTTAGCTGCCCCTCTGCCTACCTCCACAAGCAAGTTCTAATCACTATGATAAGGTTGTGACTGATTTTTATTGTTCTTTTGGCTATTTTGTATTTTGTATTTTTCTTAAAACCTTTTATTACCTCTGGAGCTTAAAAGGAAAGGCTTATTTTTATAAAAATGTAAATTGTCATATAAAGGAAGATTAGTATAATTAGTAGTAACTAAGTTATACAGCTACAAAAGGCAACCCTAGATTTCGTATTACTTTAAAATAATTGTTTTGCAGAAAGGAAATGGAGGCATGATGTTACCTGACTTTATGCATACAGTAAATAAAACAATATGATTTGAGATAAAAATACATATGTAATCATTTATGAAAATTGCTAAGATTTGTTATTTCAATAATTTACTGCTTTTCGAATTTATCTGTTCCTGAAAAAATAATGTAAAGAGCTTATTTCCATGTAGCTTGGGAAGCTTGTCTGTTCTAATTGGACCATGTGCCTCATGTTATTTTTCTAACTTGTAACCTTACATCTATTCCATTTCCCCAGCTCAACCAAAAGAAAGAAGAAGTAGAACAGAAAAAGAATGAATATAACTTCAAAATGAGGCAGCTGGAACATGTGATGGATTCTGCCGCCAAGTATCCCCAGGTACTTTTCTGAGAAGTACATTTCACAAGGTATAGTTTTATGAGTGATAAAAGCTTGGAAATTACTAGACTGTAGCTTATGGAAAAATATTTTCACTAATATGTTTTTTGCTTTTCACTTGGTAAGAAGATACTAGCTTTTTATTTTTTTTTACTTGAAAAAAGAACATACTAGCCTGAGTATTATTTATGTGCTTGGCCATTTACATTTAAAATGAAATCTTAGGGCCTCCCCGGTGGCGCAGTGGTTGAGCGCTGGGTTGCGAAGCTGCCCGCGGCCTCTGCAGCGCCGGTTCGATCCCCGGTTGCTCCCCGGCCACCGGAGGAGGGTCCCGCATGGCGCACAGACCTCTCCTGCCGCCCGCTGCTCCCCTCAGCAGTGTACTTCGGTCCTTCTGCCTGCTCTGCTCCCCGCTCTGGCTCTGGTGAATTCTCTCACCCTCCTGCGCTTCTGACTGTACCCAGTGCTTGTATAAATAAATAAATAAATCTTTAAAAAAAAAAAAAAATAAAATGAAATCTTATATAGCATGACTTAATTGGGTATTTGGATAAGATTTTATTTTATTTTATTTTTAAGAGTCCTAAAACACCACCTCATTTTCAAACGCATTTGGCAAAGCTTCTGGAAACACAAGAACAGGAAATAGAAGATGGAAGAGCCACTAAGATTTCTTTGCAACATCTCATAACAAAGCTAAATGAAGAGAGAGAAGTCAAAAATGCTGAAATCCTCAGAATGAAGGTAATTGGATAATTTTTTTTCAAGAAATTATGTAAGCAGTATCCTTCAGATTACTGAGGAGACAATTCAAACAGCACAGAACTTAAGGATGGGCAAAGAAAAGTGTTCTCTGACTGACCTTTGTTATTTATTTAAAGCAACTCTTAGTGCGCTGCTGTCAGACATGTGGATGTTCCCCACAGCCACATGATTGGCATGATTTTGGTATTTAGGAAAAATTGGGTCAGGTTAAAAGAAATCAAGCAATAGATAAGCACAAGTAGGTGAAAAAAAGACTGCTTGTAGTCAAGTATTTCTTCTGGATAGTAATGCTATGATTCAAGTTAGGATCCAATTAAATATTTTCAGAGGTGGGCTGTATTTTTTTTTTAATTATTTTGTTTTGTTTTTTAAGTAGAATATTTTAAATAGAATCAAATAGAACATTTACCAAAGCAGACACATTTTGTCATCTTTTCTCAAAGATTTAAAGGAATTATTTTGTGTTAATAAGGGATGGTTTAAGACATTGAGGGTATGACCCTCTAGACCCCTAGAGCTAGTAGTAGTTGATTGCTTTTCTGCTGAGCCTCAGTGTAGTGTCCTGAGCATAGGAGGAGCTTAAAAGAAGAAAATTTGTCTCAGTCATGGCCTTGGGGAATAGAACCACCCCTTCTATAATGCGTTTTCTGAAAAGACATGCTTTGATGTGTTATTAGGAGCAGTTGTGTGAAATGGAAAACCTACGCCTGGAAGCTGAGCAGTTAAGAGAGAAAAACTGGCTCCTGCAGGGTCGTCTGGATATTAAAAGACAAAAGGACAACAGGTTAGAAAAAGCCACCCGAACTCTGTGAATAAATCTTGGCCAACTGAATAGTTAAACGACGGAGATTAAATTGGAGTCACAGCGTGCACGTTGCTCCCCCTTATCTAGAAGATAATCCATTGGTTGCTTTTGCAACCTATCTGATGAAAGTATTGCTTTTTCCAAAGTGGGAGAAGGAGGCATTCAGATTTGCCTGCTCTGTTAACCTCTGCATTGTTGTAGAACTATGGAAATGAATCGAACCAAATTGTCTATTTCTATTTATAAAAAGGGAGCAAATAAATACGGCAACAAGACATGGTTCGAGAGGTCCTGCAGGCAAAAGGTTCTGCAGAAAAGGGAAGAATTTCCTATCAGTTGGTTCTGCTTCATGATTCATGGTCCAGGGAAAGCCCCTGAGCAGCAGCTCTGGGTTGAGGTTTTGCCCTGTGTGTTCCGGCTTCAGCTCAGGCAGTTTCCTATTAATAGTTGCATTTGCTCATGGCACAGTTGTAGTGTCGGGGCACCCACTCTCAGGCCAGGTCCTGTGTCTGACACTTGAAAGTGTTGTGACTTTGAATACATTTGTAAATCACTAGATCTTCTGTTTTCTTGGCAATTAAATGAGGAAAATGATAACTCCCTTACAAGTCTTATTATTTTAAAGACTAAAAATAATAAGATGCTGGCTACAGTGTTTGGCAGAGGGGAGTCACTTGGTAGAGGGTGGTCTTTCAGTTTATGAGGTAGAGTTATAGTCCTGCCTTTTGTTGACTTTCTGAGTGAACGTTGGAGTTGAGTGTGTCCTATCACATCATGTAGTGAGTTGAAGTGACTCAAAAGGGATCTGTATTTGCATTGGAGGCCCTGACTTAATCTGGCTTCCCAGGTCAGGGGTATCTGCTGTCCATACTGTTGCCAGAAGGTCTTTAACAACAACCTTCCCATTCATGCCTCTCCCTGTCCAGAATCAGCCCTGAGATACACTGCCCAAACCCTAAATGTGACAACAGATATTTGAGGGTCGTAATGGTAGCGATGCCAACAGTCTGTATTTAAATGCCAACAATCTATATTTAAATCTTTATTTATTTTAAAAGATTAATTAATTTATTTATACAAGCACTGGGTACAGTCAGAAGCGCAGGAGGGTGAGAGAATTCACCAGAGCAGAGAACAGAACAGGCAGACTGACGAAATACACTGCTGAGGGGAGCAGGGGGTGAGGCAGGAGAGGTCCGCTACACCCAGCAGCCGGGGATCAAACTGGCACTGCAGAGGCTGCGGGCAGCCTCACAGCCCAGCGCTCAAAGGCTGCACCACCAGGGGAGGACCTACACATCCCTCTTATTAAAGCCTTTTATTTAGTGTTCTTTCTTGTTAAGTTAGTTTGAGTATGGAATATTGAATGTTTCCAGATCATTTATAAAGCTACAATTTAAAATACTTTATCTCATAGCCTCATGCCTCTTACATGAGGATCCAGTCCATATAGAACATTGGGGAAGTGCCTTATTTCCTCCCCATGCGTTGATCATGTTTATCACCTGTGCTGACTTGACCTAGTCACCACTGAGTTAGTTTCCTTTATACAACTTGACATTGCTTCACATGAAAGATGAGAAATTGATACTTGAATACACTTGACAGTGCCTCCCCATCTTCCCTTCTTCATCTGTACAGTGAGCAGAATCATCCAGACAGTCAACAGCTGAAGAGTGAACAAGAAGAAATGATCAAAGAAAGACTTGCTAAGGTTTGTTTTTAACATAATTGTTTCTTGTTTGAAAAATACTTTTTATATTTAGCATCTATGGTTATATATTTTGGAAGTAATTTTACTATTAGAATTTCTTTTTTCTGTATTCCTACTGTTCAGTATTTACTGCCAGCATTTAGACATAGTTGAAAATTAAGAATGAATTTGTCATCATGCTTAGATGGTGAACCTGCTGCTCAGAAACTCAGAATTCTCACATAGCAGCCAGGACCAGTGCCTCTCAGGCCTTTGGGGGCACAGTGCTGCAAGGCTCCCATGTGTATTTACCTGGGATTGTGGAAAAAGATGATGACTTAGTTGATTTTACTACCACGAGGGAGAGTAGACTATTTTCTGTCTTTTTTTAGCAACGTTATTTAAGAACTTAAGCCATTTTTTCTTTTTGCTTTTGTCTTTCTGTAGAATAAATTAGTTGAAGAAATGCTGAAAATGAAGGCAGAGTAAGTATACTATTTTGCAGTACGAGTTGTTGATCTTGTCTTTATTCTCCTTCAGTAACATGTGAACATGCTGTTTTTAAACTAATATTTACAAAATTATTTTCTTTTTCTTTTTTTTTTTTCTTTTTTTTTTTCTTTTTTTTTTTTTTTTTTTTTTTAAAGATTTATTTATTTATTTATACAAGCACTGGGTACAGTCAGAGGCACGGGAGGGTGAGAGAATTCAACAGAGCTGAGAGAATTCAACAAAGTCAGAATGGAGAGTAGAACAGGCAGAGTGACGAAGTACACTGCTGAGGGGAGCAGAGGGTGGCAGGAGAGGTCTGCATGCCATGTGGGACCCTCGCCCAGCAGCCGGGAATCGAACTGCTGCTGCAGACACTGCGGGCAGCTTCGCAACCCAGCGCTCAACCCCTGCATCACCAGGGAGGCCCCAAAATTATTTTCTTAAATACCATTTGCTAAAGAGGCATTTAAAGGGGGTTCTTTAAAACAAAACGAAACTTAAGGGCCAAGAAAAACTTAGCTTCCCTTAAGGAAGTGATGGTTTTCTCCTCCTGAACAGAGAACAGTATAACTGCCTAGGTCTCCCTTTTCACTTCTGGTTTCCTCTGATTTAAAACCTTGAGACCCATAGCTCAATCCTCTGCTTTCTTAGGGTGCTGTTCTGGGTCTCTCTGTTTGTTGTCTGTAGATGAATTTATTCATTTAGTTTTCATGTTTATGTAATCTTGTAAATAACCTATTTCTTTTGACAAGTTAAAGTATCATTTCTGTTCAAAATAAATAAACTGGTTAGTATTACCAAATAAAACGATAAAACACTGGAAAGATAATGGGTTCTCTGGCTAGATACTCATCAGGAACAGACAGTTTTGCTTGTTTTGTCTCCTAAAAGAATTTTGAAACACTGAGTATCCTAAAGCACATTTTTTGAAGTAGACTTTATGTCTAAAATATTTCATTATAGGTTTAAACTGTTGCAAAGGATAGACATTTTGGCATACTGAAAATAGTGCCATCTGAAAATAAAGTTATGGTGTTCTTTTCAAAGTATATAACAGATTTGCTACTTTCTAAGCAAAGTAAAATTTTACATTTTTGGTTTTTCCTTTGAAATTGAGTCTGTTTTATGCTGCTCAGAATTATATCTAATTTAATGTATTATTTCAAAGTTTTGGTTACCCTATTATACAACTTAGCAATGAAAACATGTATATAAAGGGAATTAATTTATAGAGGTTTATTGTATTGATGACTTGAAGCATTATATTTCTTTTGGATTGAGTTCTCATTACAATTACTGTTAATCAGAGTATCCTAAATTTTGTATTGTAAATTTTTTTGTAAGTATCATACCAAGTAACATTCTGATACAAGTGCATCTCTGTGCATTTTATCGTAATGCTTTTTCTTTAATTAAGCTCATTATTTTGCTATAATTAATTATAGAATGAGATCGTATCCAACATTAATTCTTTTTTTTTTAAGATTTATTAGTTATGCATATAAGAGCTGGGTGTAGGCCAGAGGTGCGGCGTGGGGGTGTTGAGAGGATTCACCAGAGACAGAGTGGGGAGCAGAACAGGCAGATCTACTGAAATATACTGCTGAGGAGTGAGACAGGAGAGGTCTGCTATGCCATGTGAGATAGCTCACTGGTGGGGATCAAACTCATTGATCAAATGATTGCTCTAAGGTAGGGGGCACTGGACAGACCATGCAGACTATAATACTTAAATTACATTTACTCCAAGTGGGCTTAACCTATGTTTCCTTTCTGAATTTTCATTATCTAATAAATGGTTTGAGGAGTTTCCCAAAATGAAAGTTTTGAATAAAACAAAAATTAAAAAAATAAAATATGTGGAGGGGTTAAAGTCTCAGTGCTATCAAGCCAACCGCTGTGGCCTGAGTTTGATCCCTAGTCAGGGACCTAACCCACGTGGCGCAGCAGACCTCTCCTGTTTGACCTTCTGCTCCCCACTCTGTCTCTGGTGAATCTTCTCATTTCCTGCACCCCTGGCTTACACTCCAGTTCTTGTATGCATAAATAAATAAAAGTATTAAAAATATATATCTGGGGCCTCCCAGGTGGTGCAGCGGTTGAGCACTGGGTTGCAAAGCTGCCCGCAGCCTCTGCAGTGCCGGTTCGATCCCCAGCTGCTCCCCGGCCACCGGAGGAGGATCCCACATGGCGCGCAGATCTCTCCTGCCGCCCGCTGCTCCCCTCTGCCGCCCACTGCTCCCCTCAGCAGTGTACTTCGGTACTTCTGCCTGCTCTGCTCCCCGCTCTGGCTCTGGTGAATTCTCTCACCCTCCCACGCTTCTGACTGTACCCAGTGCTTGTATGTATAAATAAATAAATAGATCTTTAAAAAATAATAATAATAATAATATATCTGCATCTCATTATCTTCCTGTGCTAGTAGTAGTGGAGGGCTGAGTATTAATGATATTTTAAAATCAGGATTCTGGGCTTGGGTGAAAACTGTCTATTGAGTGTTGTTTTATAATTGTGTTCCTTTGGAATAAAGTGATATTTACTCTTATAGCCTAGAAGAAGTCCAGAGTGCCCTTCAGAACAAAGAGATTGACTGCCTTAGAATGACTGAGGAAGTTGAACGGACCAGAACTTTGGAATCTAAAGCATTCCAGGAAAAGGAACAACTGAGATCAAAGCTCGAAGAGCTGTACGAAGAAAAGGAAAGAACATCCCAGGTATGTTTGCGTGTCCATTTTTCGTGTGTACTGAGGACAGGTGAATTAATGGGCCAGTCAGCATAAGGCTCTTTTACGTGCTTGGATGACCTGGGTTCAGTTGCTCTAGCACATGCAGATGCATGTGGTCATGAAAGCTGGGAAATGGGGCTCTGTCTCTCACTGCCTGTACTCTTGAAGTCATGAAATACTTTCATTTTAAAAGAAAAATAAAGAGAGCTCATTCTTCCTTTCCTGGTTTGATTTACCTGCAGGAGATGGAAATGTTAAGGAAGCAAGTAGAATATCTTGCTGAGGAAAACGGAAAGTTGGTAGGTCACCAAAACTTACATCAGAAGATTCATTATGTAGTGCGGCTGAAGAAGGAGAATGTCAGACTTACTGAGGTAAACTTTGAAAATTTTTCTAAATTATTGTTTTAAAATAATTATTTAATTTAAATTTAATTTTTTTAAAGATTTATGTATTCATGCATAGAAGAGGTAGTCCAGAGATGCAGTGGGTGAGAGGATTCACGAGAGACAGAGTGGGGAGTAGAACAGGCAGATTTACTGAAATACACTGCTGAGGGGAGCAGCAGGTGAGCCAGGAGAGGTCTGCTGTGCCATGTGGGTCACCTCCCTGGCCAGGGATTGAACTCGTGCCGTTGTGGCTGGTGGTAGCTTGATGGTGTTGAGACTAAGGTGGCCCCTTAAATTTTTTTTTTTTTTTATAGAGGCATGTTTTTATTTATTTGTTTGTTTGTTTGTTTGTTTTGTTTATACATGCACTGGGTACAGTCAGAAGCGCGGGAGGGTGAGAGAATTCACCAGAGCCAGAGCGGGGAGCAGAGCAGGCAGAAGGACCGAAGTACACTGCTGAGGGGAGCAGTGGGCAGCAGGAGAGGTCTACGCGCCATGTGGGACCCTCCTCTGGTGGCCGGGGAGCAGCCGGGGATCGAACCGGCACTGCAGAGGCTGTGGGCAGCTTCGCAACCCAGCGCTCAACCGCTGCACCACTGGGGAGGCCCTGGCCCCTTAAATTTAATTTATTGAATTACTTAACTGCTTTCTTCTGGGGACTTACTTAAGTTCAGTTACTGCTATTCCAAGCATAATTCTATCAGGTTACTATCTATGCACATCAAATTTATTGTTTTAGGTTAAGTAGCTTAGAAATTGAAATTGTGGTCTTAATTTGAAAAATAAAGTAAATGTATGCTAGTAATATGCTCTCATCCTGTAAAAATTAGAGCCTTGATTTTTTTTTTCTTTCTTAATTATCAGGAGACAGAAAAGTTGCGTGCTGAAAATGTATTTTTAAAAGAAAAGAAAAAGAGTGACTCATAAGAATCCCAGGCATCAACTTATTTGGAAAAATTCTTGTAAAAGTAAGATGCCCACCCTTGCACACTTAGTGGAGCTGAATTAGACTGTGATTATTGATTAAATGTGTGTTTGTGGGGGACGGAGGGTGATGGCAGACCCTTAGGTTTCTGATGACCGTTCTGCATCCACTTACTTCCTGTGGTCAGCAATTTGCTGTTAAGAGGCTGCTACCCCATTTCAAGACCTTAAACCAACTGTAAATAATGGGAAACCTTTGCTTTTTTAAAATAAAATCTGTCACCAAGGTTTATAGTGGACAGTGGCCTGATCATTTTTTCCTTAGATACACCAGAAGCTCTAACAATATATAGCAATTCCTCAACTTGCAGTAAGGTTGTACAGCATGTATGAAAAGCAAACTTGTCAATATAAAATATTTTTGTATTTCTATTTTATTCTCATGAGCATTTTTTATGATTGTAAATATGGCCATTTTTCAAAATGTAATTTTTCTAAAAATAATAAAGTGGTTTATACAGTTCGTTTATTAGTTCATTTAATGAACACCTACCATATGCCAGGGCACTGACCACCAGAGAACAAAGCAAGCAAAAATCTCTGCCCTCAAGGAACTAACATGTGTGTCAGCACCTGTTACTTATTATTGTAATATTCCATTGGATGGACATCTGACATTTAATTTATTCACCATTTGATGGACGTTTGAACGATTTGCAGTTAGAGGCTGTCATGAATAATGCTATCATAAATATTTGTGTAGATCTGGGTGTGGACATAGATTTCCTGTCCCTGGAGTAATCGGTGGAGTTGCTGGGTCACTTAGGAAGCATGTATCTAATGTTTTAAGACACCGCCAAACTGTTTTCCAAATGTGCCATTTGTCTTTCCCACCTCAGAGTGCTCCAGTTTCTCCACATCCTCACCAGCACCTCTTATAGTCATCTAGGTGGGTGTGTAGTGGTATATCCCGTTTTACTAATCATATGAACACTTGATTATGGACTACTCAGCAATTAGAGATAAGCTGATACATGCTGCAACATGGGTGAACCTCAGACATGCTAAGTGAAAGAAGCCAGACCCCCAAAACCTATTATTGTGTGATTCCACTTAGGTGAAATGTCCAGAAAAGGCAAAAGGATAAAGGTGGCGGTATGCATCTGGGCCCTTTGATTTGTCAGAAGCCCTGACCCCAGTCCTCTGGCCTTGTTAACCTGGAGGTTTCTACTGCCCTCTGCCGAAGAAGCTTCTCTCCTCCGATTGATCACATCCCCATTCCGCGCTTCTCAAGCTGAAAGGTGCAGTTGATCCCTAGCGGTCTTGTTAAAAAGCAGATTCCGATTCAATGACCTGGGTTGTGGCCTGGGATTTGGTATTTTTAACAAGTTCTAAGGGGAAGCCAATGACGAACCACACTGGAATGAAGTTTCAAGAACGGAACCTCCTGGGCGGCCCAGTTAACGTTCTGCAACAGCCATCACAGCACCACGGAGGCCTCTGACCCGGGTCCCAGCGTGCTCCCGGGCAAATTTGAACCCGACACAGGAGGCCTCCCACCGTCCCAGTCGCCCACGCCCTTTGAGGCCACCTTGGAGGCCTAATGGGCCTCTCTGCTCACGTGAGCGTCTCGTCACGTGAGGCCGCTGTCCAATCGCGGGGCGCGCTCAGCCCATCGGCGCGCGCGGCGGGCGCCCGGAGAGGTGGCGGCGGCACCATGGCCGCGAGCCCGCTGCCCTCGGGCGGCGCCGTGTCCGCGGCCGCCTACCCTGAAGCCCCTGCCGCGATCCCCCTGCACCTCCAGGCGGGCGCGATGCGGCGCCGCTTCCTGGGCGTGTTCAACTGCCTGTGCGCCGGCGCGTTCGGGGCCGTGGCCGCCGCCTCGGCCAAGCTGGCCTTCAGCCGCCAGGTGGAGCCCGGGGCGCTGCTGCGGGCGGGCGGGCGGGCGGGGAGCCGGGCGGGGAAGGGGCTCTGCGGACCCCGGGGCGGGGCGGGGCTGGGGGAGCAGGGCGCCACCTCCTCTCCACCGGTCGCTTGGGCCGGGTGCCCCGCCCCGGCGCCGCTGTCAGCTGGGCCGGGAGAGCCTTCCTCGATCCTAAACCAAACCTTCACCCAGTGTAGGCGGTAAGAGACGTCGGGGACTGAGGCCTCTTCCCTTACCAGGGACCTAAAATCTGTCCTCCGGTTGGGCTAGTTCGCTCTTGGGGAAGACGCACATCTCCTACATCCACTCTCTACCTCTCATTTTATGCCCCTTGTGCCTGAAAATTTCTCTCCACGTGACTCAAGGTGAGATGCCTGTTGCCCATTTTACTCCGTAATTAACGGGTGTTATGAGAGACCTACTTTGCTGTCAGGAAAGTGGGGAGTTTGGGGTACCCTAGGTATAAGGGAAGAATAAGAGAAACGGTGTGGATATTTCCCTGATGTTGAGACTTCTTAACTGCCTCCCCACGTCTGCTAGGGAGCACTTCACCAGGCCCTGCAGAGCCTTTAGCCAGCTTGGGCTTGTTAGAGCGGCAGGCCAGGGTTAGCCGCTACCCCAGATAATGGGCTGATTCCTTAGGTTTATACCTAATTAGAACTAATCCAATGGGAGCTGCAATGCTTGAGGTTGGCATCCTGTTGGATGTCACTTGAATTAAGTGATCCAGAGCCAGATAAGTGACTGAGCGGGTCTTTTCAGTTGTGCACCAGGCTCTCAGCACTACTATAAAAAAGGCAGCACAGGCTGTACAGTGCTTTTGTGCAAATTATAGGGCGATACACTTAATACATTGTTTATTTAGCTGCTGGAAAACTGTTACAGGAAATAAGAGTTTGATGTTTAGATAGGCACAACCCCCAGCAAGCAGCCCTATCCCAATCAGGTTTCTAATTTAGAACCAAGCAAGGCTGCCTGCATATCCTTAGTGTTGGAGGCTTTTGAAGATTCTCTTCTCTCAAGCCTCTCCTTTCAGAAAGGAAAAAAAAAAAAAATGAAAAAAAATCTGCAAGTTCTCCAAGTGAGTCCTGGGACCACCAGGCCAGCAGCCTCAGGCGGTTTTCCCCAGGCAAGCTGTGTCCTGGTTCAGAGCAATAGCCACATTGCCTGGGGTTGAATCCTGTCGCCTCCCACCAGCCCTGCACTTTAGGCAAGCTGCGGGATACTTCAGTTTCTTTATCTGTGAAATGAAGTTCATGAATGCATGAGAATGCACTTAGAAACCTCAGCACAGGGCTTCCCTGGTGGTGCCGGCGCTTGAGCGCAGCACTGTGAAGCTGTCTGCAGCCTCTGCAGTTGTAGGTTTGATCCCAGCTGGGCGGCGAGAATTCCACATGACTCAGCAGACCTCTCCTGCCTCGCCTGCTGCTCCCTTCAGCAGTGTATTTTGGTCACTCTGCCTGTTCTGTTCCCTGCTCTATCTCTGGTGAATCCTCTCACCGCCCCTCCACTGCGCATCTGGCCTGTACCCCAGTTTTTGTATAAATAAGTAAGTCTTTAAAAAAAAAAAAAAAAAAAACCTCAGCACAGGGCCTGGCTCGAGTAAGAGCTCTCAAATACCCAGTAGGACATGAGTGTAGCCTGTGCAGGTTGGCAGGAGACATGACCAAGTCATGTTTTGCCTGACCTCAGGAAATGAGGACTTGGCCCCTGATTGACTCCTGCTAAACACTGAATAACAGATACTTGACCCTCAGGGATTGCTTTTTGAGAATCAGTCATTGTGGAACCAAAAAGGTAAATACTGATTATAGATTAGCATTTTCCTTCTGCCCAAGGTCTCATGGCCAGCAAGATGGCCAAATAAGTACCTCCTCTCTGTTTAAGCTATAAAGCAGGTTTCTGCCCACTGAGGGTTCAGTGAAGTTCTGTGCAGGAAAACTAGAGACCCCCCAGGCTGTGGAGGGATCTCAGTGGGGCCTGGGTATGCTGTGAGGGGGCTACAGGTCGTACTACCTGGGCTGGTGGGTAAGGCTGCAGTGACACTTTCTCCTGCAGGTGAACGTGGGCTTATGCATCATAGGCATTGTTATGATGGCCACCACCAATTCTCTGATGTGGACATTCTTTAGTCGGGGCCTCAGTTTCTCCATGTCTTCGGCCATAGCATCTGTCACAGTGACTTTCTCAAACATCCTCAACTCGGTAAGTAGCCTGAGGGTGTGGGTGTCCTGTCTCAAACCTGGGTTCTGGGAGGGCACTTTCCCAGATAGAAGAAAGGACAGAGGCGGGGAGCAGAGGTGGGGCTGTGACTTAACCCCTGCTCTCTGGCCCTCTAATCTCTCAAACATGGAGGAATTCTCAAATTAGGTGGGATTGAAATTCAACTGTTAAAAACCTACCTGTTCGCCATTCCTCTGGACTAGAGCCT